>NC_135547.1:28191699-28806449 GCF_045843805.1 Urocitellus parryii | reverse complement strand
TTTTGTTCCCTCAGAATGTGAGGAACAAAAATTAAAAATGAAAAGGAGTCAAAAGCTGGTAAATTGAAAGTATTCATTCCAGATGCAAAGAGAAAATAATACCAGCATCATAAAATTGGAGAAGTAGTAGGGATCTTGTAGTTTATTCCAAACTATTTTGTTTACAGATGAGAAGGATAATATTCAGAATTGCCAAATGACATATTAAGGCTCACACATCTAATTTGCAAAATATCTGGACCAAGAACTCAGGGCATTTACTTCACTTTTTTCATTGTTTACCAAGGACTTTCTGAATATCTAATATAAATAGCTACTGCAGTAGCATCTGAGCTTTTATAGAGATGGCCCCTCTGCATGAAAAAATAACAGCTACAGGAATCTAACACCAGCAAGCAAAACCGCACTGCAGTACCCAAACCCAGAAGTCTTCTTTTCTTCAGTGAAGTTCTTTGGCAGGCTGTAGAATTAGCTGGTGGTGATGAGTCATCAATTGACATTGGTGAAAAGTATTGCTGCTGATAGATTCCCTACCACCACCACCATTTTTTTTTCTTTTAACAGATTCTTTCATTATCTTTTCATACTCATAGTGGGCAGTGACAGCTATATCTGGCTTATTAATGTCTTTTTCACACCTGAACTGTCAAGATCATCATAAATAATTTTCTGTTAATCTCAGTAATGATTTAGAAAAAATAGCTAACATTTCAAGTGAAAGTTCCAATGACATGAAAATTTTATGCTTTCCTTTTATTATTAAACAACAATGATTGTGAGTGGCAACATGCATGTATTTAAAATTGGTACAGAACAAAAAATTCTTATATATATTTTAAAGCAAAAACAAAAATATAGCTCAATTTTTAAGTAGACTTGTTATTTTTATTTTTTTTTCTTAAAATTATAAATAAAACTTATGCTACTAATGCTTATTAGCTCTAAATTGCAGTTTTATTTTACCCATTGCCTAGTGTCATTTACTAAGTCAAAGAATCTGGCCAGTTTATATATTAGTATGTATTTTTTTACGGTATTAGTAGCCATTAAAACTCCAATCCCTGAAGTTTCTATGGGAGTTCTGCTTATTGGTAGGTACAATATTTGCAGCATAAGTTCTCATATCCTAGAACAACCAAAGCTGATATTATGCTTTGAATGTCTGAGAATGACTTTTTATAAGATATCTGATATTTCTCAATGTAGTTGTAGTGGGCTAACAAATATCATGAGAGCTAATTGCACATATCTTAAGAAAGATTTCTGAGAAACTCCGATGTTTCAAGAAAACAAGAAAGAAAAATAGATGACTAAAGAGAAGTCTCTTGGAAAAAGTTTTGGTAAGCTTAGCTGAATTCTTCACATATAAATTGCCAGAACTAGTTTGGGTATGGTACATGTTGGCGAGGTCTGTAATTCACATGAAATGTATAAAATAACAATTTTGTTGAAATCTGTTTTACTTAAAAATTGATGTATCCTTGAAGATATAGCAATTTTAGGAAAAATAAGAACCTATAGGACGCTATGAGTTGACATTTAATTAATATATGTCTCCCAAGAAATGGCACTTGCTACAAATCCACATTGCCTTTTTTGGTATTATTCCAAATCTTTTTGACATATGCTATTGATAAAGGCTATAAACTACCATGCCACTTTTTTTTTTTTTTGTAAATGAACCATGACTTGAACTCAAAATAAAAAGCAAAACCTTGATTTCAAAAGTCATGTCACCCATGTAAAAATCTGCGTATTGTCAAACAGCCATGTGCTTCCCTAAAGGAGTGGACTTATTCTGCCCAAATTTAAATAATAAGTCACAACTCAAGTGCTAATTTACCTCAATTTTGATGGCAGAAAAATAAAGCAATAGCCCATTAAAAGGATGGTGAACTTTGCTCAGTTAATTTTGAGAGGCAGGAGAATTGGTTTCCTTTTGACTGGGAGTTTCTTCATTCCACTTAGTTTGAGCCTGAGGTTAATTGTTAATCTCATTACTATTAGCTGTTTTTTGTAACATGTAGGATACTTTGGTTCCTTTGGATGGATTTAAATGAAATTCCACAGTTGCACTAATTCTTTCTAATAATTTGTAGATAGAAACACCTATTCAGAAAGGGGCAGGTATTTGCAGAGGAGCCACAAAGAACAATTTTTGATACATAGGTAAGACATAGACACAAAAACAATAGACTCTTATATGAGGAAAAAACCACAAATAAGTAGAAGGATCAGCACTTTTTAATGGGTTTCCTTTCTTTGGATCCATGGAGAGAGAGTATTTCAGTTAGATATTACCAGCATTAAAATCATTACCCAGTATATGGGCAGATGGCCGGCCGATAATTGTTTATAGGGACAGATGGCAGTTCCTTGTACCCTCTTTCTGGTTTCTGTGTTTTTAAAGCTCAGCAGTTGCAATGTGAAACCTTCATAGGACCATAAAATACAAACCACTTTAAATAACTCTGTACCAGGATTTTGACTGATGTGCTTAAAAGAAGTAGTCACAGTTTGAAATTCCATCTGCAGAGATGTTGGGTGTATGTTCCTGCAGGTTATAATTCATAGGAATAACAGGCTAATTTGGTCTAGGTCTCCAAATAGACATACAAAGTGGTGCAAATGTGATATAGTTTTGAATCTAATCAAGTATTTTTACCCTTCACTGAAGAAAGGCAAATTCGTAGTGTATTCTCGGTAATCAACACTGGCAAATTTTAAACAATTTGCTAGGGTTCATGAGTGGCACAAAAGAAGTGCTGGATTTTCCCTGACCTTAGTTAGCTGACCACCTAAATGAAAAGTTAAAGAATGTGATGTGAAAAAATGCACACATACACACACACACACACACACACACACGCACGGAAAGATCATAGCAATACAAGATTGCTGAATGCAAGCTAAGGGACAGAGACAATAGAGCTAGAGAAGAGCAAATAGGGTGATCACTAGGGACATGAGTTCTTACTAAAGATGGGTAAACACATGCAGGAAAAGGAAGGCATCAGGGGAGATTTTACAGATGGAGAGCATGGCATGAGCAAAGACAGACTGAGAAGCACAAAATTAGCCTGAAAATCCTGTATTCTTATTTATTGCGCAACATTTTTTTTTCTTTTATTTAAGTCTCCTCTTGAACTCTGGTGAAAGATGGCAAATGTGCCTCTTTGATTAATGTAAAAGAATGAATTAAAAGAAGCTGAACCAAAATATATGGTAACTTGAATTTTAGACTACTGATTTCAGATATTGTCCTTAAAATGATCGGGAAGGCCACTGAAGTTTCTAAGCAAATACCAATTATGAAAATGATATTTTTAGAAGATCTTTTCTGGTAATTATGTGGAACATATTGGAAAAACAGAGTCTGGACACAGCCCATTTAGGGGATCATTGCCATACTTAAGGCTAAAGATGATAAATATCTAAAATAGAGTAGAAACTGTGGGGGAAAAGAAGGGAAAGGAAAATGATAGACATTTTAAAGGAAGAATATCAGTGTAATGTGATGACTGGTTGCACTTGAATAGCCAAAATAAACAACAAGAGTCAGATCAAATATTTACACTTTGAGTGATTAGCAAAACTAGCTTCCTTTCCAGTAGTAGGAATTAGAAAGACTGAGAGAAGAGAGGGGAGTAATACATTTGAATTTTTATTTGAAATTCCATAGATAAATCAAGGTAGAAATGTGCAGAAGACAGATATTGAAGTAAAGATTACGTAGTAATAGTGGAAATGATAAAAGTGGATGAGATTACTAAGTCTGAAGTGCATAAATAAAATAGTGAATGAAGAGTAAAGCTTGGGAGAAATATTCACATTTTAAACATTAAATATCTGTTTTCAGAAATGAATTTAATTATTTTATCTCTTTAAATGTGTGTTTGTGTGTGTGTGTGTGTGTGTGTGTGTGTGTACCTTTATAGTGTCTTCAGGTGCAAGCTTATATTTATGTGTTCTTGGTGAATGTAGAAAATTTTATTTCTTTTTCTTATTTTATTATCCTTGTGGATATAAAGGCATAAAGTCTGCAGGCTATGCATTCCCTTGACTGCATGTTACATTAAAAAGAGGCTGCCAAAAAAACACAAATAAACAACAACAAGCCACAGCAAATAAAAACACATAACTGGAATGCTTGCATCAGCAGGAAAAATGTAGTTTTGATTCAAGTGAAATTTTTTTCTGCCTTTCAAATGAGGCAATGCAGTAGCAGCAAAGTTATAATAAAGAGATTATTTTCCCAAGATGGTTCTCTAAAAAAATAAATTTCACAGTAATTCTGTTGTTTCTTTTATTTGTTTTCAACATAGGTTAATTCTATTCCAAATCTCTAGAATCCTTGCCAATAGGTAAAAAATACCCCCTCCCCAAAACACATCACAGATGGAGTGTATATACTTTAAGCTTTGGAACTGAGAACATTAGAGGAGAAATAGCCTAACAGCACTGCAGACTTCTTGATATGGAGGTGGATGCTGCTGTTTATTCACTTGGCCCTAACCCAAAATGATATGCAGTGCTTGAACTGGAAGAGAGATTAAGAGAGATAATGAACTCTATGCTATTTTATTTAAATATTATCATTATTCAGATTTTAAAAGATCCTTAGACATCATACAGTCTAATTTCCATATTGTTTAGACTTTAGGCAAGCAGACACAAACCTAAATCTGATTATTCAAATAATAAGGAATCACAACTATGTATGTTAGCTCATATTTCAGAAAAATTGACCAGGAGGAAGTTTTCTTGACTATATTGAGTTGAAATCATACTTCAACTATGAGTGATAGTTTGACTTTACAAAGAGACAAAAAGATCAAAATGTTTTTGTACTTTTCAGTTGTCTTTTTAATTTGGGTTAGATGTCAATTCTCTGTGTCCTCTTACTAACCTGTACTATTATACCAACTGCTAAAATAGACTGGCTAGCACTCAGTTAATAGAGGTGGTGAGGAGGTGCATGGATAGTGGACTCTGAGATCCTCAAGTGCAGGAAAAACAAATTGCTTTTCATTGTATTCCCTGTAGCAGTCGGTATAGTGATTGGCACATAGCAAGTGGTCTGTAAATGTCTGATGAAAGGAAGGATGAAGGAGGAAAAGAGAGGAAGGAAAAAATGGAAGAAATATATAGAAAGCAAGAAATTCATGGTATCTTTGCAAATCGATTTTTTTTTAATAGGGCAGAACATTGACTGCACTATATCTTGGTTAACATACTATATATTTACATAAATATCTAAGAATATTAAATATATATTTAAGTATATTAAATACATTAACACCTACATTATATGAATTTTATATATTACATATACTTAAATAAATATAAATGCTAAAACTATTCATCAGGTCTGTAGTCTAGACTTGACTTTTTGTATAAAGGGATATAGATGTTCTTTGATGATAGATCTTTGTGTTAATAAAATAAACATTTGAAATGTTTCAAAATCACTTTGGGGGTTCTGTCACTGAATCTTACTGCCATTATTCCACTTTCATGTATCCAATCCTAAGTGCTTTGACCTGAAGGAGAGGTAAGAGACACTAAAATTCATCATAGTGCCACAAATGTTGGAGAAATTATTCTAATATTTAAAAACAAGCAAGTAAAATGTTTAAGCCCTTTTTTTTATAATGTTCCTACATGATTTGGAAAGGGAAACACGAAGATTTAATCAGTTAATAACAGACAAGCTAAAAATAATTTGTAGGTTCTTATTTAAAGTCTCATGAAATCATCTGAAGAAATCAGGGATCCTTCTGTGGATTTGTGTAACTCTGACATGTTATTTTTATATAGATGAGGTGAAGGGTTATGGTAAGGAAGGTTAAGGAAATTAACCCACACATAATTATCATGGCTGCCTTGTTTTTGATTTTGATCTAGGATTTCACTGTCATCTATAATCCCCAAGATAGTTTAAATCCTTATTATATTCTAATTATGATCCCATTTGACATCTTGATGAAAAAAGAATGTAATTTTAAGTCTAGTGGAGAAGCAGAATGGCAGGCGAGTGGGGGTAGAAAGAGGTATCTTCAGGACATTGTGCTAGTAAGAAAAACCAACCAGGGAGCCAGCCAGTTTTGGTAGTTTTTAAAATTCAGTATATCAGAAATAGGGCAGGCACTGTCTTTTATAACAAATGTTTTAGTGTTATACAAAATGATAGAAGTGTTAGTTTATTCAGAGGGATATTAGGAAGAAGAATTAAGGTGGTGGAATAGATGGCATCTAGAGGTATAGGTAAAGAAACCCTCCCCCCCAAAAAAAGAAAGAAAAAAAAACCTTAATGGAGAAGGAATACTAATCAAAACCATGCAATGCAATAGTCATTAATATCTAAGTACAAAGTGACTCTGATACCAGGTATATAAACACTCCTCCCATACATGCATATGTCCCACCAATGTATAAATAAGTGTATTTACAGTCTCATCAACTCACCATATTTTAAAGCATGCACATGCATGTGAAATTATGTGTGTCAAATGTTTGAAATCCCTTATGAGAAGAAAACTATGAAAATAATTCTAATTCAGTTTTCATCTGGTGAGATTTCTTTTATTTTTAATTTTGCACAGACTATTATAGTGCTTAGTATATGCCAAGAACAGTTTCATATATGAACTCACTTCATTCTCATACAATCATATGAAATAGGTACTATTATTTTAAATCTATCATTTAAAACATGAACAAACCTTATCATAAACCCCCCCACTCCTCCAGTAATAGTGATATCAGCTCTTGGAATGTTTAGGATACAATAGGGGCCAATCCCTGGGAAAGGGGCTTACTCAATTTAGAGAGAAAAGGATATATCCATCCATCAGCTGACCTTATGTCTTCTTGCCTTTCACATATACTATATGATGTCCCATAAAGTACTCTTATTAAGTTTCATTTCCTCTTTTAGTGACATAGGACTGCCTATTTTGTGCCTCATCTTTTTCTGTCAGAGTTCAGAGTTATATGGAAAAATGTCCTCTCTTCTATTTTTTTTTCTGTGCTAGTGTAGGATACATTTTATACAGTGATGCACCCAAGCTAAAGGAATATTTCACAACAGGTTAACCTGTTCTTCTACCTGGCACATCCCCAATTGTCACCTTAGCAAATGGTCCTTGTTGGTGAAGTCCTGTAGGTTTTCAGAAGGTAGTGAATCCTTCTAACTACAATGAACATGCTAAATAGAAGATGGCATTTTAGATTTGGAAATGAGCTGTTTCTGTTTCATCCTGTTCCAACTGAAACACTATAAAGCAGAAGAGGAGCTTATAGCAGCCTGCATTTGTGAAGGAACTTTGTGCCATTCCCATGACTTTTCAGAGTGATAAATCATTGGGAATAATAGAAAACCCTTCCAAAATGCTGCAACCTCAAAATACTCAGTTTGAAGCATAGAGTAATTAAAATACATGAAATTGGGGTCTGATTTAATCAAAGATTTTCTGAATTGAATAGGACCTTGGAGATCACATGGTCCAATGGCTTCCATTTCCTTACTTGTGTAATAATAGAAAGAAAATACTTTGTCACTTAAACATCTTTCATAATACTTGACAGAGTTGGTATTTCATACATGTCTGTAGAGTTGTTTAATACTGAAATTGTAAGTTACCTGTTCAAGAATACATAGCAAGTGGTAGAAAAGACTAGATTACAATTTTCACCTTATGCCTGCTATCTATGCATCTAGCTCCTTAGAACAGGACAGGGTCTGTTCTTTTTTCTTTATTTATTCTAATCAATTGTATATGACAGCAGAATGCAATTCAATTTCATATTACACAATAGAGCACAATTTTTCATGTCTCTGTACATGAAGTAGAGTCACACCATTCCTGTTTTCATACATGTACTTAGGGTAATGATGTTTATCTCATTCTACCATCTTTCCTACCCCCATACCCACTCCCTTCCCCTCCCTCCCCTTTGCCCTATCTAGAGTTCATCTAATCTTCCCCCGCCCAATCCCACTATGAATCAGCCTTCTTATATCAGAGAAAACATTCAGCATTTGATTTTTTGGGACTGGCTAACTTCACTTAGCATTATCTTCTCTAACTCCAGCCATTTACCTGCAAATGCCATGGTTTTATTTTCTTTTATTGATGATTAAAATTCCATTGTGTATATATGTCACATTTTCTTTATCCATTCATATAGTCTCATTTTGAACCCCTGAAACATTACCCTGTACAGCAAGATCCTTGACAATACTAGATGGCAATTAACGTGGATATTAGTCCTGTCCTCTGAAGCTGCATTACTAATATAACTTGGGGCATTTGCTTCTGGCCACTTTTCTTAACCTTTGTTTTTTTCCAGGAAGAAAGTTAATATAATTCTTCAGTGCATAGCTGTGAGACTCCATTTCTTTTCTTCAGAGATAAGCAGTTTAAAAATGTATAATCATAAGCAAATTTGTCTACAATAGAGAGTGTTCTCATACTCCCATTTTCTAGAAGTTCTTGAGGGGAAAATACAACTCTTCATTTTAGCCACAATTAATTACTCTGAGAGCAATCACTGGATGGACCACAAAAGAAAAAGTAGAAAGCAGGCCAAATTTTAACAAGGCATATTTCGAGCACTAAGTGGCACTTAAGGGAATAGCCACACAACCTCAGTCAAACAGTGTGTTCTCTCAAGCTAATATTATTGGAATTATTAACTTCTGAAATGCATCTAGGAAGAGCTACTTTGCACATGACAGGCCCCCTGTGGTTAAGCAGAAAGAAACCAGTAAATCACCAAGTAGCACACATGATTAAGGAGAGAGCATGGAGGGAAAGGGTTTGAAGTATTTTTGAATATGTGGTCATCACAGAGATAAATTAAGCAGTATATTGAGATAACCCAAAACCCAAGTGTGTGCTTTTCTTTGTTTTCCTCAGTCCCTATCAGCTGCAAGTTGGAGAATTCTCCACCCACAGGATCACTGGTGCCCAGTCCTTGAGCCAGTTCTGACAAAAACAGCTGAAACATCATTAATAACAATGAGAGCTTTAGTTGCAGAGGCATTGTTCCTGCTCTTGCAAAGATTAACTCTTTCAATTCTTACAATAATCCTATGAGGTAGAAATTATTACCCATTTTAGAAAGGAGTTAACTGAGACGCAAAGAAATTTGATTTCTTGCCCAAGCATTTTAATTAAAAATAATTCTACCTGTTGTATTATATATGTCCTCCCAAATTTCGGTAGCTTAATGAAATACAAATTTATTTCTGACATGAGAAACTTTGTATAGTTTGTGAATGGCTAAGTACTTTTCCTAAAGTCAATTGCCTCATAATTAAAATAGAATTAATTGTCCAACTCATCATTATTATTGGAAATAGATATTTTAACTACTACATATTTGGGCAAAAGCTAGACATGTCCCATAACCAAAGAATGAAGTCATTCCTTCTATGTGATTATAATGAAGTTACAAACATGTTTAAATTGGTATCATAATTATATTTAAAAGCTAGTTTAGGATCAGGAATAACATGTGTCATAATAATAATAATGATAGAATTTAATATATGTCATATACTCTCATTTAACTTCTTTTGGTGCTTTTACTTTACTTTTCTTTTTTTTTGCATTGTTGGGGATCAAACCCAGGGCCTCATATGTATGATTGACCTTTACCCCCAGCCCCTCAATTAACAGTTAAAACCTCCTTGAGATATTACTATTATTATTGCCACCTGAAAAATTTTGTCAATTCACTTATCTTTAATTTATTTTTTTTAATATTTTTATTATAAAATAAAACACATTATGAAAATGCATTGAAGAAGTAGCATAACAAGTTATAATAAGACAAGCACTCATGTATCCAACTCATATCAAGGCACAGCCACCCCAGAAGTCCTTTCATTTTTATTGTCTAATCAAAGGCATCTTCCCTCCTCTAAAATAAGTTCTCTCTTGGTTTAATAGTAATCACTTTCCTATATTATATTTTATTCATTTTTATAAAATATTTTAAGTTTCAGTTCTTCTACATGTTTCCCCCATAACCCTTTGATTTTATTAAAGTTTATCTACTGGAAAACTCAAAGAATATGAAGTATTCTCACAGTATATTTAAGTACGTTTCTTTATCATAAGTATTTCCCACAAATTAGCAGCTGGACCAGAAGTATAGCTAAAATTAGACCCAGGGTTGATATTTTCTGTAAAAGTATGAGTGGTTCTGTGGTCTTTAATCATGATAAAAAATATGGTTGGTTCTTTTTTATGGTGTTAGCAGCTGTTTATTCTTATTGCCTAAATGAGGGGTTGAAAATGGTAAAAAAAAAAAAAAGAAATTCTATTTTATCATTGATTCATTTATAAATACATGTATCTCTTCACCTACTAATAGATTATGGAGGGGTATATTCATATAACAAAAAAGTGAATTGTTTATCTTTAGAATTTCATCTTATCATTTAATCCCATTTGATAATGGTCCATAATCCTTTGAATATGCTGCTGTCTTTTGCTGTGATGTCTCTTTCTGGCTTTGAGTTAGGAAGTTGTTTGTGCTCTATTGTTTTTTTTTTTTTTTGAGAATTTTGGTTATGTATTCTTTAAATGTTTGGTAGATTTTAAATTACTTAATCTATTTATTTGTTAGAAACCCATTGAATTTTTCTTTTTCTTATTGAGTCCCTTTAGGTAAATTCTGTGTTTCTAGGAATTTGTCAGTTTTGTCTAGGATATCTAATTTGTAGTATATAATTATTTAAGATGTTCACTTATAATTCTTTTTTTAAAATTTTGTACGGTTTGGGTTTGTAATACTTCTGATTTTAGTTATATATGCCATCTCTGGTGTGTTAAGAAATAGCTTTGAAGGACTAATAAATAAATATTCCTTGTTCATGAATTCAAAGGTTTACTGTAATGAAGATGTTAACTCTCCCCTAGAGCTGAATTAATCCCAATCAAAATCCCTGAAGGATGTTTATTCCCAAATTGTAAAAACCATTTCTACAATTCATAAAGAAAAAGTAAAGGTACTTAGCCCCCCCACAAGTTCTGAATAACACCTAATTTCAATATTTTCTCTAAAACTTACGTAATCAAAATAATGGTGCACTTGAAAAGAGACACATAGATAAATGGAAAAATTATACCAAAAATAGACACAGAATCATGGCCATTTGATTTCTGAAAAAGGCACAAAGAAAATGAAATGGAGAAAGAACAGCATTTTCAATAAATGTGCTGGAACAATTACACACCCACATTCAAAAATATAAGAAAAGGAACAAAGGAAATAACATGAGTATCATTTATATAAAAAATTATCTCAAAGTGGATTAAGCCATAATTGCAAAATGGGAAACTTTCAGAAGAACATCCAAGAAAAAATGTGTGTGACTTTGAGCTTCTCCATGTATTTCTAAATAGGACAACAAAACAATAAGCATATGAAATACATGATACATGATTAAATTTGAAGTTAAGATTAAAAATGGAAAAGATAACTATATATCTCACCAAAGTATGTAGTTTTCTTTGCTTGCTAAATCCAATAGCCCTGGGGAGAGAAAACACCAGTGATTGCCAGAATTAAGAATCAGAGAGCATGAAAGGATTTGAGGGATAAGATAAATTTTCTGTATTTTGATTATTGTGGAGATTATACAACTGACAATATTTGCAAAAGCTAGGATAACTGTTCAGCAAAATGGGTAAATTTTACTATATTTAAAGTATACCTTATTAAAAAAATTAAAATATGTTATACTAGAATTTTAGTTATCATATGATCTAGGCAGATATACAATTATCTACTGCAAATTCTTTCAGCATTTCCAAATGTTTGAAAATTTTCATAATAAAGTATTTGGGGAAAAGTTTAAAGAATTTCAAGTAGTATGCTATTGCACAGTAGGGTGACTATAGATAAGAATAATGTACTGTAATTATATACTTTTCATCAAAAAGCTAAAAGAAGGAATGTTGAATATTTTCACCATAAAAAATGATAAATGTTGAGGAGATAGATATGTTTAACCTTATTTAAATATTATACAATGTATATATGAATTGAAATACCATATGGTACCCATAAATATGTACATTTTTGTTTTATGTCAGTTAGAAAACACACACACACACACACACATATCTGTCACCTCATGCCTTTAAGAATGACTATTATCAAATTTTCAAAAAAGATAACAAGTATTAGCCAGGATGTAGAGAAAAGGGAACCCTTTTGCACTATTGGTAGGAATATAAATTAAAACAATCGCTATGGGAAACTGTATAGAGGTTCTTTAAAAATTTTAAAATAGAACTACCATATGTTCTAGCAATCCTATTTCTGGGTATATATCCAAAGGAAATAAAATCACTGTATCAAAGAGAAAAAAAAAACTATAAAGTTTAGGTGTTCCAAAGAGGGAACAAGAACATTTAAAAGGAATAACCAAATACTGGGAATGAAATTCTCCAGACCTAAATAAAAGTGCCTCAAAATGGAAAGAAAAATGTTAATTATATTCTGCAAAAAATCATGAAAATAAATCTGTACATAGACATAAGGAAGTTACTAGTTTGAATATACATAAAAGCATATATTCAAGCAAATAAAATCATGTTATTCTTCTAGATGCACCAATAAGGTTTTTATTCCTTTCTTAAGTTAATAAGAAGAGATTTCAAAACCATTATTTCTTTTTTATATATATTTATTTGTTCTAATTAGTTGTACATGACAGCAGAGTGCATTTCAATTCATTGCACACAATTTCAGCACAACTTTTCATTTCTGTTTGTACATGATGTAGCCTCACTCCATATGTGCAATCATACATGTACCTAGGGTAATCATGTCCATCTCATTCCACCATCTTTCCTGCCCCCATAATCCATTCCCTTCCCTCCTTCTCCTTTGCCCAGTCAAAGTTATTCCATTTTTCCATGTCTTCCCCCATTATGCATCAGCATCCACTTATAAAGAGAGCATTCGGGGGCTGGAGATGTGGCTCAGCGGTAGTGTGCTCGCCTGGCATGCGTGCGGCCCGGGTTCGATCCTGCTTAGTTTGCTTAGCATGATATTCTCCAACTCCATCCATTTACTTGCAGATGCCATAATTTTATTATCTTTAATGCTTAGTAATATACCACAATTTCTTTATCCATCCTTCTGTTGAAACAAGCCATTATTCCTTACACTATTATTTTGCCCCATACCAGACAAAAATTATCATTTTTTTAACTGCTTGTGAAAAATGAGCAAATATGTTTTTGAGGTGACTCAAACATTAAAAAAAAATGTGCCTTTGAAATAAGAAAGCTTGACTAACAAAGTTGTAAAATTTCATCTATTCAGATCCCTGCCCTTGGAAAATGGTGTAGTAGAATTTTACTGATCCTGGAAAAATCAATAATATCCCTAATATTAATATGTGAGTTTTGGAATTTTGGAACTTGGAGTACATGTTGCAGAAATTTTTAAGTCTTGAATAACCTTATCAGAAGCAACTAGTTAACCCAATAATTTTAAAGCTAAATATGTACATGATGAATAGAAATTGGTGTATCTCAGATATCATTGCTGTTTTCTTCACATCTTGGATGTCTTACCTAACTGCTAAAACAACTTCTCTTTATATATATATATTTTTTTTCATTGAAGAAAAGTACATAATTACAGTACACAATTCTTATCTATAGCCTCTCTACTGTGCAAATAGCACACAGGCATTACGTATGCCTATCTAACAATAACTTAGTATTTCTTGATCAACCTCTCCCCATTTGATTACTTTGTTGTAATCCATATGTCTGTTTTTACTTGTGTTTCCTGTGATTTGGGATTTTTTTTTTTCAAAAACTCCTTGCCTATTTTAGTGTTCTTCCCCCATTCTTCTGACCTGCTTTCCTTATCTTCCAGTAATCACCATTCTATTCTAAAATCAATTTTTTTTTTTTGGATTCCACATATGAGTGAGAACATGTAGTATTTGTCTTTCTGTGCCTGGGTTATTTCACTTAACATAATGATCTCTGTTTCTATTCATATTGTTGCAAATAACAAGATCTCATTATTTTTATGGCTGAATAGTATTCCATTGTGCATTTGTATCATATTTTTTATATCCACTCATCATTTGATGGACACATTTATTCCATTTCTTGGCTATTGTGAACAGTGCTGCAATGAACATGGGGATGCAGATGTCTTTTCTTTTTTTTTTTAAAGAAAGAGTGAGAGAGAGTGAGAAAGAGAGAGAGAGAGAGAACTTTAATATTTATTTTTTTTAGTTTTTGGCGGACACAGCATCTTTGTCTGTATGTGGTGCTGAGGATCGAACCCGGGCCGCACGCATGCCAGGCGAGCGCGCTACCGCTTGAGCCACATCCCCAGCCCAAGCAGATGTCTTTTCAACATACTGATTTAATTTCCTTTGGCTATATCCCCAGGAATGGGATTACTGGATCATATGGTGGTTTTATTTTTAAATTTTGGAGGAATCTCCATATTGTTTTCTTTAGTGGCTGTAATAACTTTTATTCTCACCAAAAAGTACATAAAGTCTTCTTTTCTCCAGTCCTCCCCAGCACCTGTTACCCTTTTTTTTTTTTAATAAGAACCATTCTTAATAGAGTAATGTGATATTTCACTGTGGTTTTGATTTGCATTTTTATGAAGAGTATTGATATTGAGCATTTTAACATATTTATTGGCCATTTATTTGTATGTCTTCTTTTGATAAATGTCTATTTAGGTCTATTGTCCAGTGTTTAATAGTGGTTTTTGTTTTATGTTTAATTTCAATTGTGTTTTTCACATTCCTTGTATATTCTGGATATCAATACCTTGTTAGATGTATAATTTATAAATATTTTCAACCATTCTGTGTGCTATCTCTTCACTTTGTTATTCCCTTTCCTGTGGAAAAAAATTTAGTTTGATATAATCCCATTTTCTATTTTTCTTCCTTTTTTCCCTATAGTTTGGGGGTTTTCCCCCCATATTCCTTGCTTTTTCCAATACCCTGAAGAGTTTTCATTAAGTTTTCTTCTGGTAGTTTCATAGTTTCAATTTAAGTCTTTAATCCATTTTCAGTTGACCTTTATACCTGGTGAGAAACAGGGGTCTAGATTTATTCTTCTGTGAGTGGATAAA
This sequence comes from Urocitellus parryii, assembly GCF_045843805.1. Taxonomy (NCBI): domain Eukaryota; kingdom Metazoa; phylum Chordata; class Mammalia; order Rodentia; family Sciuridae; genus Urocitellus; species Urocitellus parryii. The sequence continues at coordinate 28,791,293 of NC_135547.1, read as the reverse complement.
CAGTGAAAGGACTGTTCTTTCTCTGATGAGTATTCCTACTAAAGTTGTCAAAAATCCAGCTGGCTATAGATGCATGAGTTTATTTCTAGACTATTTTATTGGTTTATATGTCAAAAGATACTATGAAGCTGAAAACAGCATGATATTGGCATAAATATGGATATATGCTCCAGATCTTTTTGTTTATTCAGGTTGTTTTTGGTATTGTTCTTGTTTATAGTGGCAGTGGTAAGATAATATATAAATTTGTGTTTTTTTAACCTTTATTTTGTGAATAGCAACAATATTTTGATAATGATTGTGTTGAATCTGAAGTAGGAATATTTAATATTTATACATGTATTGATTTTTCCAATCCATGAACACAAGTTATCTTAACATTTTTTGATGCCCTCTTCAATTTATTTCAATGTTTTTTTTTTTTTTTTTTTTTAGTTTTCATGGTAGAGATGTTTCACTGCTTTGTTGTAAGTTATTTATAGGTATTTTTGTTGCTCTTATAATTTGCAATGTTTTCTTGTATTCTATTTTAGACAACTATTGGCATATAGCAATGGTACTGATTTTTATCTGTTTATTTTTTTAATCCTGCAATTTCAAATAAAGTCATTTATTAGTTCTAATGGTTTTGTTTGTTTGGGAGTGCTGCAGATTGAACCCAGGGCCTTGAACATGCTGAACAAGTGCTTCATCATTGAGCTGCATCTCCAAACCAGCTGTAATTATTTTTTAGTTGAGTCTTTGAGATTTTCTCTATATAAGATCATGTCACCTGAAAACAGTGATGATTTGACTTCTTTTTTTCCAATTTTGAGGCCCTTTATTTCCTTCTCTTGCCTAGTTATTCTGATTAGGAATTCTAGTCCTATGCTCAATTAAAGTAGTAAAACAGGACATTCTTCTTATTACAGATCTGTGCTAATTTGTTCATTTATACTTTATCTTCATTCCTTATTTTGCAGAATTAAATGTAAAAGAGATAGTATTAGATTTACCTCCATTTACATATTGTGGTGTATTTTTAAACTATTGAGATTATATTCATATCATCTTGTGCTACTTTTAATTTTATACATATGTTTTTATTTCCCTGCTTTTTATTAAATCTTTTCTTTGATGCCACAAGCTTTTGCATAAAAGACAATGTCTTCTTAAAATTGTATGGAAGAAGCCAATTGTAGAGTTTTAAGCACTTTTTCATAGGTCCCTTATAAATGTTTCCCTTCTGTTTCCATGGATCTGTTCATTGTCCATTGGGCAAAGAAGGCCAGATACTCTCAATCATGAATACCAATGAATAAAAAGGTAACTTTTCCAAAGGATCAAATACCTGTAACAAAAGCAATCAGCATAACAGAGAGATAAGTATGACCATTAGTAGAGTCATTTCACAGGTTTTTAAAAAAATTTTAAGTAGTTAAAATAAACTAACACACACAAGGGAAACAAACACATGGCATCCCTATCCTTGGAATTTGATGGGAAGAAATATTTGCACATTGTTTCCCAGCTCAATTACTGAAGTAACAAATATATTTACATTATGTATGTCTTTAATACACCACCCCATGTCTTTTGTTTTCTTTTTTTGAAGGGGAAAGACATTTGCTTAGACATGAATACTATATTTCCTAGCTTTCATTATTAATTGTACTCTTTACATTTTTATTTTTATATAGTATTATATTTGTAAGGACCAGACTTTCAAGGAGAAATACTAGTATGGGATATGTGTGGACCACACTGCCTTTTTCAAAATCAATATTTGAACAGTATTGGACTAGCTATCCATATTCCAATTGAGATCTTGGATATTGTTTCCAATGCCTCTTGCCTAACTCAAAGTACCTTATAAACTTTAAGTCTGACTTTATTATTTTACATAAAAAACTCATGTTTTAAGCACTGGTTATAACCCTTAGTTTAGCCTCTAATATTATTTTGTATTTCTTTTTTATTTATATATGATAGTGGAATGCATTACAATTCTTATTACATATATACAACACAATTGTTCACATCTCTGGGTGTATACATAGTATATTCCCACCAATTTCTGTCCTCATACATGTACTTTGGACACTAATGATCATCACATTCCACCATCATTAATTACCCCATGCCCCCTCCCTTCCCCTCCAACCCTTCTGCCCTATCTAGAGTTTCTGTATTCCTCCCATGCTCCCCCTCCCTATCCCACTATGAATCAGCCTCCTTATATCAAAGAAAACATTCAGAATTTGGTCTTTTGGTATTGGCTAACTTCACTTAGCATTGTCTTCTCTAACTCCATCCATTTACCTACAAATGCCATGATTTCATTCTTTTTTAACTGTTGAGTAATATTCCTTTGTGTATGTATGCCATATTTTTAATCCATTCATCTATTGAAGGACATCTAGGTTGGTTCCACAGTCTAGCTATTGTGAATTGTGCTTTTATAAACATTCATGTGGCTGTGCCCCTGTAGCATGCTGTTTTAAAGTCCTTTGCATATAGACCAAGGAGAGGGATAGCTGGGACAAATGGTGTTTCCATTCGCAATTTTTCCAAGGAATGCCCAACACTGCTTTACATATTGGCTGCACCAATTTGCAGTCCCACCCTCAGTGTATGAGTGTACCTTTTCCCCCACATTCTCGCCAACACTTGTTGTTGTTTGTCTTCATAATAGCTGCCATCCTGACTGGAGTGAGATGAAAGCTTAGAGTAGTTTTGATTTGTATTTCTCTAATTGCTAGTGATGATGAACATTTTTTCATGTATTTGTGGATTGACTGTACATCATCTCCTGAGAAGTGTCTCTTCAGGTCCTTGGCCCATTTATTGATTTGATTATTATATCTTTTTTGGTGTCTACCTTTTTGAGTTCTTTATATACCCTAGAGATTAGTGCTCTATCTGATGTGTGAGGGGTAAATATTTGCTCCCAAGATGTAGGCTCTATGTTCACCTCACAGATTGTTTCTTTTGCTGAGAAGAAACTTTTTAGTTTGAATCTGTTCTATTTATTGACTCTTGGTTTTAATTCTTGTGCCACAGGAGTCTTATTAAGGAAGTTGCGGCCTAATCCCACATGATGGAGATTTAGGGCCTCTTTTTTTTCTGTTATCTCTGGTTGTATTCCTAGGTCCTTGATCCATTTTGAGTTGAGTTTTGTGCATGGTGAGAGATAGGGGTTTAATTTCATTTTGTTGCATATGGATTTCCAGTTTTCCCAGCACCATTTGTTGAAGAGGCTATCTTTTCTCCAAAGTATGTTCTTGGCACCTTTGTCTAATATAAGATAGTTGTAATTTTGTGGGTTAGTATCTGTGTCCTCTATTCTGTACCATTGTTCTACCAGTCTGTTTTGGTGCCAATACCATGCTGTTTTTGTTACTATTGCTCTGTAGTATAGTTTAAGGTCTGGTATAGTGATGCCACCTGCTTCACTCTTCCTGCTAAGGATTGCTTTAGCTATTCTGGGTCTCTTATTTTTCTAGGTAAATTTCATGATTGCTTTTTCTATATCTATGAGGAATGTCATTGGAATTTTGATTAGAATTGTATTAAATCTGTATAGTGCTTTTAGAAGTATGGTCATTTTGATAATATTAATTCTGCCTATCCAAGAGCATCGTAGATCTTTCCATCTTCTAAGGTCTTCTTTGAATTCTTTTTAGGGTTCTGTAATTTTCATTGTATAGATCTTTCACCTCTTTCATTAAGTTGATTCCCAAGTATTTTATTTTTTGAGGCTATGAAGAATGGGGTAGTTTTCCTCGTTTCCCTTTCTGAGTATTTGACACTGATGTACAGAAATGCCTTTGATTTATGGGTGTTGATTTTATATCTTGCTACTTTGCTGAATTCATTTACTCATACTAGAAGTTCTCTAGTGGTACTTTTAGGGCCTTCCAGGAATAGAATCCTATCATCAGCAAATAGTGTCAATTTGAGTTCTTCTTTTTCTATGTGTATCCAATTAATTTCTTTCATCTGTCTAATTTCTCTGGCCCATGTTACAAAAACTATGTTGAATAGAAGTGGTAAAAGAAGTTATCCCTGTCTTGTTCCAGTTTTTAGAGAAAATGCCTTAAATTTTTCTCCATTTAGAATGATGTTGGTCTGGGGCTTAGCACAGATAGTCTTTATGATGTTGAGATATGTTCCTGTTATCTCTAGATTTTTAGTGTTTTGAACATAAAGGGGTGTGCTGTATTTTGTCAAATGCTTTTTTCTGTGTCTATTGAGATGATCACATGATTCTTTAATCCACTGATGTGATAAATTGCATTTATTGATTTCCGTGTGTTGAACCAACTTTGCATCCCTGGGATGAATCCCACTTGATCATGGTGCACAGTTTTTTGATATGTTTTTGTATTTTATTTGCCAGAATTTTATTGAGAATTTTTGCATCTATGTTCATTAGAGATATTGGTCTGAAGTTTTCTCTCTTTTTTTTTGATATGTCTTTGCCTGGTTTTGGAATCAGAGTGATATTGGCCTCATAAAATGAGTTTGGAAGTGCTGCCTCTTTTTCTACTTCTGGAAATAAATTGGAGAGTATTGTTATTAGTTCTTCTTTAAAGGTCTTGTAGAACTCAGCTGTGTATCTATCCAGTCCTGGGATTTTTTTGGTTGGTAGACTTTAATCACATCTGCTATTTTGTCACTTGAAATTGATCTGTTTAAATTGTGTATATCATCCTGATTCAATTTGGGCAAAGTATATGACTCCAGAAATTTGTCAATGCCTTCAATATTTTCTATTTTATTGGAGTACACGTTTTCAAAATAATTTCTAATTATCTTCTGTATTTCTGTAGTATCTGTTGGGATATTTCCTTTTTCATCATGAATGTTAGTGATTTGAGTTTTCTCTCTCCTTCTCTTTGTTAGCATGGCTAAGGGTCTGCCAATTTTATTTATATTTTCAAGAACCAACTTTTTGTTCTGTTTTTTTTTTCAATTGCTTCTTTTGTTTCTATTTCATTGATTTCTGCTCTGATTATATTTATTTCCTGTCTTCTACTGCTTTTGGTGTTGATTTGTTCTTCTTTTTCTAGTGCTTTGAGATGTAATGTCAAGTCATTTATTTGTTGACTTTTTCTTCTTTTAAGGAATGAACTCCATGCAATGAAACTTTCCTCTTAGAACTGCTTTCAAAGTGTCCCAGAGATTTTGGTATGTTGTATCTGTGTTCTCATTCATCTCTAAAACATTTTAATCTCCTCCTTGATGTCTTCTGTAACCCATTGTTCATTCAGTAGCATATTGTTTAGTCTCCATGTGATGGAGAAATTTTTTTATTTTTTATTTTGTCATTGATTTCCTATTTTATTCCATTATGATCTGATAAAGTGCATGGTAGTATCTCTGATTTTTTATATTTGCTAAGAGTTGCTTTGTGACATATTATATAGTCTATTTTAGAGAAGGATCCATGTGTTGCTGAGAAGAAATTGTATCCACTTGACGCAGGTTGAAATATTCTATATATGCCAGTTAAGTCTAAGTTATTGATTGTATTATTGAGTTCTATAGTTTCTTTGTTCAGCTTTTGTTTGGAAGCTCTATCTAGTGATGAAAGAGGTGTGTTAAAATCACCAAAAATTATTGTGTTGTGGTCTATTTGACTCTTGAACTTGATAAGAGTTTGTTTGTGACATGTATCTGTATTATTGTTAAGTCTTCTTGGTGTATGGTTCTCTTGAGCAGTATGTAGTGTCCTTCTTTATCCTTTTTGATTGACTTTAGTTTGAAGTCTACTTTATTTGATATGAGGATGGAAACCCTTGCTTGCTTCCACAGTCCATGGGAATGGTATGATTTTTCCCAACCCTTCACCTTTAGTCTGTGGATACCTTTTTTCTATGAGATGAGTCTCTTGGAGGCAGCATATTTTTGGGTCTTCTTTTTTTGGCCCAATCTGCTAGTCTATGTCTTTTGATTGGTGAGTTTAGGCCATTAACATTCAGGGTTATTATTGAGACATGATTTGTATTCCCAGCCATTTTTGTTTATTTTTGGTATTTAACATGACATGGTTTCTCCTTTGATTAGATTTTCCTTTAGTGTAATCCCTCTCTGTGCTGATTTTCATCACTGGTTTTCATTTCCTCTTCTTGGAATATTTTGCTGAGGATGTTCTCTAGTGCAGGCTTACTCATTGGAAATTCTTTTAACTTTTGTTTATCATGGAAGGTTTTTATTTCATCATCAAATCTAAAGCTTAGTTTTTCTGGATATAAAATTCTTGATTGATATCCATTTTCTTTTTTTAAAGAGAGAGTGAGAGAGAGAGAGAGAGAGAGAGAGAGAGAGAGTGTGTGTGTGTGTGTGTGTGAGAGAGAGAGTGAGAGAGGAGAGAGAGAGAGAGAGAGAGAGAGAGAGAGAATTTTTAATATTTATTTTTTAGTTCTTGGCGGACACAACATCTTTGTTTGTATGTGGTGCTGAGGATCAAACCCGGGCCACACGCATGCCAGGCGAGCGCGCTACCGCTTGAGCCACATCCCTACCCTGGCATCCATTTTCTTTCAGAGCTTAGTATATGTTGTTCCATGATCTCCTGGCTTTGAGGGTCTGGGTTGCAAAATTTTCTGAGATACGAATTAGTCTCCCCTTATATGTGATCTGATTCCTCTCTCTTGCAGCTTTTAAGATTTATTTTCCAGATTGTATACTTTGTCTTCCTTATCTGATGTTCTTTCTTCCAAGTGATCTAGTCTGTTCTATTGAGCTTTTTATTTGATTTATTGTATCCTTCATTTCAAAGATTTCTTACCTTTTTTTCAGGGTCTCTATCTCTCTCTTGAAATAATCTTTTGCTACCTGTATTTGCTCTCTTATCTCATTGTTGGAGTAATCAATTTTTGCTTGTATTTGCTCATTTAGGTCATTGATTAATTCACAGATCATTTTAATTATGAACCTTCTGAACTCTTTTCTGACATTTTATGAACTTCGCTATCCATAGGTTCTGTTATTATTGTGTTCTGGTTTGTTTGGGGCACTTTCCTCCCTTGTTTTTTTCATATTGTCTATGTGTCTTCCTTTCTTGCAGTGTGGATCTGAGCTATTACAGTTTCTTCCCTTTATTCTTGTAGTACCCATGCAGATTGTACCTCACCTTGATGTTGGGCTTCCCTAAATGGATGCTAATGCATCCTGCATCTTTTGGTATTTTGACCTGTGTAAGTTGGAGTGGGTGGATCTGGGCCCCTGGGCTTGACCTTCCAAGGTATTCTGCTGGTCAGAAGGTACAGTCCTGTGCCAAAGGCTAGGCTCTGGTGGTCTCTGCCCTGCTGAGGAAGGGGTGAACCAGACCTCCTGAGAGCCTGGAATATTCATGGGCTGGTGTGGGCGGTCTGGGCTGGATCTCGCCTCCCTCCACAGTCCAGTGGAGCCCCTTGTATTTTTATTTAGTAAACTTTCCTTTCATATTCTGGTATTCATTTTAGTGTTTTTTCATTGTTATAAAATTCCTCCCTTTCCCATATCTTAATAGATAATTTATTAAGAAAATAAAGACAAATGGAGCATAAAATAGGTTAAAAAACATATTTTTAAAGTTCTTTGATGAATATTCTCAAACATGGATTTGTACATTCTGATCCTTTTCTAATTTGTCAATTATATCATATACTTTCTATATGTCTGTATGTGCAGTTTTACCTTTTTAAAATGAATTAATTAGTTCTGATTTGTTGTACATGACAGCAGAATGCATTTCAGTTTATAGTATACAAATGGAGCACAGTTTTCATTTCTCTGGTTCTACACAATTCCCTTCTTCATACATGTATGTAGAGTAATGATGTTTATCTCATTGTACCAATTTTCTACTCCCATTCCCCCTCCCTTCCTTTCCCTCCCCTTTTCCCTATATTAAGTTCCTCCATTCCTCTCATGCTCCCCCCACTCCCATTATGGATCAGAACCCACTTATCAGAGAAAACATTTGGCATTTGGTTTTTTGGGGATTGGCTAACTTCACTTAGCATGATATTCTCCAACTCCATCCATTTACCTGCATATGCCATGATTTTATCCTCTTTTTTTAAAAAAAAATTAGTTGTAGTTCGACACAATACCTTTATTTTATTATTTATATTTTTATGTGGTGCTGAGTATTAAACCCAGCACCTCACATGTGCTAAGCAAGCATTATATCACTGAGCCACAACCTCAGCCCTAATTTTATTCTCTTTTAATTCTTAGTACTATTCCATTGTACATATATACCACAGTTTCTTTATCTATTCATTAATTGAAGGACATCTAGGTTGGTTCCACAATTTAGCTATTGTGAATTGTGCTGCTGTAAACATTGATGTGACTGCATCAGTGTAATATGCTCTTTTGAAGTCCTTTGGGTATAAACTGAGGAGTGAGATAGATAACCCAATTAATATATGGGCTAAGGAACTGAATAGACACTTCTCAGAAGAAAATATACAATCTATCAATAAATATATGAAAAAATGTTCACCATCTCTAGCAATTAGAGAAATGCAAATCAAAACTACTCTAAGGGCTGGGGCTGGGGCTCAATGATAGAGTGCTCATCTCTCTTGTGTGAGGCACTGGGTTCAATCCTCAGCACCACATAGAAATTAATAAATAAAATAAAAGTATTGTGACATCTACAATGAAACAATATTTTAAAAAACTACTCTAAGATATCATCTCACTCCAGTCAAAATAGCAGCTATTAAGAATACAAGTAACAATAAGTGTTGGTGAGGATGTGGGGAAAGAAGCAAACTCATACATTGCTAGTGGGACTGCAAATTGGTGCAACCAATCTGGAAAGCAGTATGGAAATGTCTTAAAAAACTTGGAATGGAACCACCATTTGACCCAGCTATTTTTACTTTTTTATTTTGGTAAGACATACTTAACATAAAATTACCATTTTAACCATTCTCAAATATACAATTCAGGTGCAATGAGCACAATCACATTTTTGTACAACTTTCACTAATATCCATATCAAGAATTTTCACCATCTCAAACTGAAAATTTATACCTATTAAGCAATAACTCGCCATTGTCTGTTACAACCACCCCTGATAGCCACTATTCTCCTTTCTATCTTGATTAATTAGATATTCTAGTAAATTAATTTAAGTGAAATCCTACAATATTTGTCCTTTTGTGCCAGACTAATTTCACTTATCATGATGTGTCCTAGGTTTGTCCATATTGTAGCAAGTGTTAGAATTTCATTCTCTTTTAGGCTGAATCATATACATAAACCACATTTTTAATCTATATATTCATTGATAAACATGTGGATTGTTTCCCCATTTTGACTATTGTGAATAATAGTGCTACCATGAACATTGCTGTACAAATGTCAAAGTCCCTTCTTTAAAATATTTTTATATGTACTTAGATGTATAGTCATTGAATGAAATGATAATTCTGTGTTTAAGTTTTTGAGGATCTACTTTAATGTTTTACACTGTGTCTGTACCTTTTTATTTATTTTTATTAGACCATTTTAATAATACATAGTGTTTTGGTTTATTTTGACAAAATTATACATGCAAGAAATTTTATTTCAGTCTGTTTCCCCTCCCCGTTTCTTCCTAACCCACTTTTGTCTCTCCTCTGGTCTACTTATCTTCCTTTCTCTACCTTATTTATTCATTTTTTATTGGTACTTTCTACACATACATAAAGTAAAATTCCCTTTGCTACAATTTATATGTGTTCAAAATGATTTTGTTGAATTCATTCCATATTTCTTCCCTTTTCACTTCCTTCCTTCCCTCTCCTTATCCTACTCCACTGATCTTTCCTATTACTTTATGATTTATGATCCCCTCCCCTACAGCCTTCTTTCCTTTCTTTTGTTCTAGCTTCCACCTCTTGATTTGCTGAATCTGGCTTATTTTACCTAGTATGATGTTCTCCAGTTCCTTCCATTTGCCAGTAAATATCATTATTTCATTTTATTTATGGCTGAGTGAAATTCCATTTTGTATATATACCACATTTTCTCAATCCATTTATCTGTTATTAGTCATCTAGGTTGATTCTATAATTTGACAATTGTAAATTTTACTGCTCTAAACATTGAAGTGACTGTATTGCTATACTATGCTGCTTTTAATACCATTGTACAAATGTTGAGGAGTGGGTTAGCTGAGTCATTTGATGGCTCCAATACTCTATTCCTCCATTTTGAGTAATGTTCACACTGCCTTTTGCAGTGGTTGCAATAATTTGCTGCCATCCTACAATGTATGAGTTTACTGTTTCCCCTGAATCCTGCCCAACACTTACGGTAATTTGTATTCTTGGTAATTGCCATTCTGACTGGAGTGAGTTGAAATCAGTGTAGTTTTGATTTTCCTTTCCCTGATTGCTAGAGATGTTGAACAATTTTACATATATATTTTTAGCCATTTGTGTATTCTTCTTCATCTTTTTTTTTTTTTGGTACTGGAAATTGAACCCAGGGGTGCTTAACCATTCATCCACATCCCCAAACCCTTTTTGAGACAGGGTCTTTCTAATTTGCTTAGGGCCACACTAAGTTGCTGATGCTGGCTTTGAACTCATGTTTCTCCTGCCTTAGCCTCCCAAGTCCCTGGGATTACAGGTGTGTGCCACCACACTTAGCTCTGTTTCTTCTTTTGAAAATTTTGTTTAGTCCTTTTACCCATTTATTGATAGAGTTATTATGGTTTTTGGTACTGATGATTAAGCCCAGGAGCAGTCAATTACTGAGTCACATCCCCAGTCCTTTTTTGTATTTTACTTAGAGGCAGTGTCTCACTGCTTAGCTTAGGACCTTGCTAAGTTGCAGAGGTTGGCTCTGAACTCACAATCTTGCTACTGTAGCTTCCTGAGCCACTGGGGTTACAGGTGTGTGTCACCACTCCTGGCTTGAGTTCTTTATATGTTCTGAATATTAATCCCCTCTCAGACAAGTGTCTTGCAAAGATTCTTCTCCCATTCTCTAGACTCTTCCTTTATTCTCTTGTATCCTTAATGTGCAAGAAGCTTTTAATTTGATGTCATCCCACTTATTGACTCTTCATTTTATTTCTTGAGTTTTAGGGGTAATATTGAGTGACTCTACCATTTTACGTTGACTTCAGCAATGCACATAATTCAAATTTCCACATCTTTGACAGTACTTTATTTTCTTTGTTTTGCTTTTAAATAATAGCCATCCTAGTTGATATGAAGTGGTACCTTATTTTTTTTTCAGTGCTAGAGATTGAACTCAGGGCCTCACACATGCTATATAAGTGGTATATGACTGAGCTGTATCCCCAGCCCTGTTTTGCATTGTTCTAATAATTAGTGTTGTTGAGCAACTTTTTGTATGATAACTTTATTTTATTTTATTTTCTATTAGCCACACGTGACATTACAATGATCTTGGCAATTCATACATTTGAATCAATTGGGGTATCAATTGGAGCATATTTTAATGTGCTTATTGGACATATGTCTATCTTCTTTGGTGTATATTTAAACAGTTAGCTTTTGTTTTGTTTTTGAGTTTAGTATTTTCCAGAAGGAATCCCTTTAGCATTTCTTTCAGTGCATTTCTAGTTATATAATATTCCTTCAACTTTCATTAATCTGGAATTGTCTTAATTTCTTTCCTATATTTGAAGGATGGTTTTGACAGATATGGATTTTCCCCCTTTTTTCCCTCAACATGTGAATATCATCCCTTGTTTTTTGACCTTTATGGCTTGACATGGCAAATAAGCTACTTACATTATTGATAATCTTTTGTATGAGAGATGCCACTTTTATTTTGCTGTTTTCATTATTCTTAATATTTGTCTTTCAACAATTTGATTGTAATACATCAATTTGGGATCTCAAGTTTATTGAACTTAAAGTTCATTGGTCTCAGTTTTATAGATTACTGTGTCTCATAAAATTTAGAAAGTTTTAGCCATTATTTCTCCCTATATTTCCTCCCCTTTATCTTTTTTTCCTCCAAGACTGTTGTTCTACTAGATGGTATTCTAAAACTTCCTTACGCTTGGTTCACTTTTCTTCATTCTTTCATCCTTTCCTTTTTTAAAATGAATACTTTCAGTTTTCCTGATTTTTTTTTCTGCATGTTCAAATCTACAGTTGAACTCCTCTTATAAATTTTTAATTTGGCTATTGAAATTTCTGTTCCAGAAATTTTGTTTGGTTTCTTCTTATAATGTTATTGCTTTGTGTATATTTTCACATTGCTTTCATATTTTGCCTTGTTTCCTTTAGTTATTTACTCATATTTTCCTGTAGTTCTTGAGTGTAAGATGGCTCTTGAAATCTTTTCTCAAAGTCTAGATTTCCTCAAGTATGTTTTGTTGTTTTATTTTCTTTGAATTGATTGTACTTTGTATTTTCTTTAAGTACTTTTGATTGTTTTTAGTTGAAATATAAATATTGTAGTGTGGAAACTATTGAAATTAGACGTATCCTTTTCCAGGATTTGTTATTTAGTTGTTGTTGCTGTTGTTTTATTGGAAGGCTTAGTAGTCCTTTTGTTTGGTGACACTCCCAAAGTATTTTTAAGTGCTATATTTATGGTTATGTGTATATTAGATTATGTGTTCAGTTAATATTTGCCAAATATTTTCTTGAATTCCAGAAACTAAAAATTCCAAAGAACAAAAAACAGACCAGAAAAAATTGCAGTTCATTCAACCTTTGCAGGTTTTCTTTGAACAGGAGTTCTTTTCCATACTTAGATATGGTTGGATGGAACTTAGGGATTAGTATTAGTTGAAAGCATTGCTTCTTCTCAGGTCTGTTCTCAGCGTGTATATTGCCTTCCAAATTTCATTTTATATACAGGTCCTTTTAAATATATTGATTTCCCAAAGAAACTCCACCCCTTGACTTGGCTCATAGGTCTTTAGTTCTAAGCATCTGTAGATTATTTCAGCCTGCAGCATTTTTGGACAGCCTGCTATTTTTCTAGCCTGACCTTCAAGTTAGATGATGATTGCCTGTGTCTCTCCTTCAGGTATCCCCCAGAAAGTTTAGAACAGAGATACATAATAATTTATGAATAAGGCGTGTTCTGTTCCTTATTGATGCAAGGATGAAAATCCTACACTGGGAATGCAGGCATCCATCTTCACAATTGTCACCATGTTAGGGATGGTGTGTGTGTATGTGTATATGTGTGTGTGTGTGTGTGTGTGTGTGTGTGTCTGTAAAAATGCCACAAATTTTTTCTGTTATTTTGACATTTCATTTTTTGTTTGCTTCAGTTTATTTGCTTTCTCTAAAGCTTGAATACTTTACAGAATTTGATGAAGTTGGTTCTGACAACTGCTTTTTTTTCTTATGTTTCTGTGTTGGAACAAGAAGTTGGAGCTGCCTACAATAATATTTTGCTAACATTACTCCCCGTTTTTACTCTCTTTGAAGCTCAAACTTTACTGAGTGAGAATTTATACATTGGGAATTTTGATTGTCTTTGTTTGGACAAGGGGGATATGAAGAAAAATTTGGGAGAGAATATTTCTTGTTTATTTTTCATTCCTACACATTCTTTCCTAAGGATCCTGTTTTAACCATAAGACAGAATAATAAGAAAAATAAGGCAGAAAAAGAAAAAGAAGACAGAAAAATAAGGCACGCTTATCTTAATCTTTTTTCTTGTACTCTCTTTCTCTTCTGTTTTCCCTTTACATTTACATTACATTTTCCTGTATCAGGCTAGTGAAATCCTTTTCAAATTGGCCTGTGAGTTCTTTTAACATCACCCTAATAGGGCTTTTATTAGTCCATATACTTATATATAATTGTGGAGTTCATTTTTACATATTCATAAATACATATGTCATTATTTTTTTCCTCACCAATAGAGTGATGCCTGGCATATTTGAGGCCCTGGGTTCATTCCTGAGCACCACAAAAAGTCACCTAGCAGCTTTTAATAGCATGTAAACTATTTTGTATAAGCTATGCCTGACCTAGAATCAGTCATTTATCTTTTCATGGAATGTGATACTTCGTCTACAGTCTAAGTGTTATAGTGTTTATTGCTACTTATTTAGGCCTTTCCCATGTATATAACTGGTAGATAGAGAAGAAGTAAGAAGAAGCAGAGAGAGAGAGAGAGAGAGAGAGAGAGAGAGAGAGAGAGAATGAGGAAGAGAGAAAGGGAGGAAGGAAGAAAGGGAGGGAGGGAGGAAGAAAGGGAGGAAGGAAGGAAGGAAGGAAGGAAGGAAGGAAGGAAGGAAGGAAGGAAGGAAAGAAGAAGGAGAAAAATAAAACTTTATGAGTTCATATCTCTACTTTTAATTCCAATTCAGCAGTATAAGGTTTTTACTTAATATTTTCTATATCACACCTTTATCTCCTTTCTTCTATTCCCATCCAATTTCAGTTGCTAGCCTCAATTTAGTTTGCTGTATTTCCAGTTAACACTTTTTTTGGGCTACGTTGGTCCTTTTATGTTCTCAAGTGAATCAGGAACCCTGTTGCTTCCCTCTGCTTTATTCAGAACACTTCTAATACCATGCTGATCTTATCATGTTGGTATTTCTCTTGCCCATATGCTTGTGTTTTGAGATTGTGGGGTATCTTATCACATACTTTTATTATGTTTCTCATGAGATTTTGATTTTGATATCTTGTTGTTTTGTCTGTTTCAGAGAATTCAGAGAGATTGAAAACCTGTTACTGTTGCCTCCATCTTCTACCAATCCTTTACTTTGTGATAATTTTATCCGAAGGCAATTTGATATACAGAGTGACTAAGTAACTTTTTCAGTGTTGCAGAGTAATTAACAAAGGCAGAATTCAAGGTCTAGCAATTTACCTAGAGCCATGGGTTTAGCCTCTTCTCTGTGTCACCACATCAACAAAGTATATCTTAATCATTAACTAGAAAGAGAATACTTTCCTTTAATCTCTCCTATGATTACTGAGTGAGAATTTATACATTGGGAATTTTGATTGTCTTTGGGCAAGGGGGATATGAAGAAAAATTTGGGAGAGAATATTTCTTGTTTGTTTTTCTTTCCTACACATTCTTTCCCAAGAATCATGTTTTAACCATAAGACAGATTAATAAGAAAAATATGCCAGAAAAAGAAAAAGAAGATAGAAAAATAAGGCAGACTTATCTTAATGTTTTTTCTTGCACTCTCTTTCTCTTCTGTTTTCCCTTTTACATCTTTTCTTTTCTCTTTAATATCTCTTGAGTTTGTTATGGTCAGGCAAGTTGGACTTCTTATATGTTTACAATCTTTATGGGATAAGCAGATCAATCCTAACAGCTCCCTCCTGCAGTTCCAGCTACTAATTTGTCCTTCTGGTTCTGATTTATTCATCTGAATTAATAAATTACGCCTTTTCTTTACTAGAATCCACCTACAATAAATTGAATGTGATAAGAGAGTATTAAGACTATTTTAAGCTTTAGAACAAAATCTAGATTTATCATAGATAAAACTGATTATATAAACCTCATTTGGCTTGTGCCCTTCTCAATTCAAAAGTAAGAAATATGTCATTTGAAACATCACCATTACCAAGTACAGCATTATAGAAAGTTAGTTGTTGAGAAGAATCTTTATTCTTTTCTTGTCCACCCAACTGTTTGATAATCAATGGATGTACACCATAGCTTGGTGACAAGTTAACCTCTTTTGAATACCTGCAATTATATGGCTATCTTAGGTCAAATGGCTTGTTTTACCTTGACAAGTTTTTCCCCTTTGGCCTTTTATTTTTTTATTAAATTATGCATGACAATACAATCCATTTGACATTATACAAACGTGGAATATATCATGTTCTAATTCAGACCTCAATACCTCTCCTTTCACTTCCTTTCCCCAAGACCCATTAACTTCCCTCTATTGATCTTTCTGCCATTTACCCATTGTTATTATCATTTTAAAATTAATTTCTTGTGGGTGTACATGATTGTAAGATTCACTGTAGTACATAGGAAAGTTATATCAGATTCATTCCACTGTCTTTCCTCTTTCCATCCCACCTCCCTCCCCTTCATTCCCCTTCATTCTCAATTTATACTAAAGTAAACCAAACAAGTCTGGCTCTAATGCTGCCTAGTGTCCTTATATAACATCATAACATGTTACTGCCTCACTTTCCTTTGTTGTTGAATGAAGTAATAGTTAAGGATAACCTAATTTTCAGGGATGTGACAGAAAATGTGGCATGAGAGATGCAAAGCACTTTGTTGTTATGTGTGTGTGTGTGTGTGTGTGTGTGTGTATGAAGAAAAATAATTTGGGGGCAGTATACATTTTCTCTAGTACTGAACCTCAAGTTTTCTTTTAATTTTTTTTCCATTTGTTGTTTTTAGGTATAGATGGCAATAGAATGTATTTTGAAATATCACACATACATGGAGAATAACTTATTCTAATTAGGATCTCATACTTGCAGTTGTACATGATATGGAGTTTCACTGGTGGTATATTCATATGTGAGGATAAGAAAGTTATATCCAATTAATTCTACTGTCTTTCCTGTTCCCTGTCCCCTCCTTTCCCTTTATTCCCCTTTGTCTAAACCCGTGAACTTCTATTTTTTCCCTTCTCCTGCCCTTACTTTATGTTTTCCTCCACTATCAGAGAGCACATTTGGTCTTTGGATTTAGGGGATTAGCATATTTCACTTAACATGTTAATCCATTTACAGGCAAATGCCATAATTTCATTCTTTATGGCTGAGAAATATTCTACTGTGTATATATACTACATTTTCTTTATCCATTCATCACAGGAAGGGCAGCTAGGTTGGTTCCATAGTTAGTATATTGTGAATCGTGCTGCTATAATCATTAGTGTTGCTGTGTCACTATAGTATGCTGATTTTAAGTCCTTTCAGTATATACTGAAATATGGAATAACTGAGTCAAAAGGTGGTTCCATTCCAAGTTTTCTGAGGAATCTCCTTACCGCTTTCGATACTAGTTGTACCAATTTGCAGTCCCACCAGCAATGTATGATTATACCTTTTCCCCCACATCCTCACAAATATTTATTGTTATTTGTATTCTTGATAATTGCCATTCTGACTGAAGTGACATGGAATCTTGAAAACCTGTTACTGTTGAAAATTCTTGCATTTGAGCTTTGGGGGACACATCATATATAAACCATAACAATTATATCTGGAAATATTATAGCATTTACTATAAGAAATCAAAAAAATATTGTACTCCTTCCCTTTTTTTGGTATCAGGGATTGAATCTAAGGGTGCTTTACCACTGAGTCACAGCCCAGCCCTTGTTTTGTTTGTTTGTTTTGAGGCAGGATCTCACTAAGTTGCTTAGGGCCTTGCTAAGTTGCTAATACTGATCTTGAATTTGGAGTCCTCCTTTCTTAGCCTCCCAAGTTGCTAGGATTACAGGTATGCACCATCGTACGTGGCCTTCCCTTCATTATTAAGTATGTATATTTATTTAATTGGCTCCTTTAATATATACCTTTATATGTGGATTTTAATCTTTTGTGGTCCAGCGTCATCAGCATTACCTAGAATTCCATTAGAATTATAGACTTTTAAGACCCATCCCACATCCACTAGAATAAAATCTGCATGTTAAGACGATTTCATACTTTTCATGTATTAAAGTATTAAAAGCACTGATCTAAATGATTATAATATGCTGCCTCATCCTATTAGTATAAACCAGTCTTTAATAGAAGTTTAAAAAGGCCAGAGATTGCTAAAAATAAGTAATACACATGAATGAAGCTCGTGATAGAATAATAAACTGGAATGAAACTGGAATTTAAAAGCACTACACACTAAAGAGTATAATGTATATTTTATTCCTCAAAGGGATCAAGGTAGTGACACGAATGTGAAGGTAGAATCAACAATAGGTCCAGGTCAAAACTAGGCCCAAACAAAGTAAACCAAGAATAAAGATATATCATGTTACCCTGAAGAGTTGGAGATCCCTTTGCCTTAAGATGTACCTAGCTATCTCACCTGGAAATTGATTACCTTATCTAGAAATCCCTCAGAAGCACTAGGAAAATCCAGAGTCTGTTGTATACATGTTATTTTCCTTCTAATTGTTGCTATGGGACTTACCATGAAGCATCACAGGAGAAAAGAGGAAGGGATTCTTATAAAGTAAGTAACCCAAAGATAGAAATGTGGAAGGTTTAGGCCTAATTGAGGATTCACTGTTATCTTGAACTTTGTTTTCCAGGTGGCAGAAAATGAATGTCATATAAATTTCTTGAAACAAATAGGCAGCAACTAAAGGCATGGAAATCTCTGTTAAATGGAAAATTTTATTAAAATATTATTCAAGCATTATTTATTGTGACATAAATGCTATGCTATTCTTTTGGTGAAGGGCACACTGATACATGTGGTATATAGGCTAGTATAACCAAATCATGGTAAGCTGTGTGTGTTTTTTTTTCAGTCTATAAGTATAGCTGTTTGCATAGAGCAACCTTCCCTGTAACATAAGTAGCAGTTCTATATATGAACTTGGAAGTCCCATGCTATCAAAAGGTGCCTTTTCCATCAGTTTGCTGATAAGAAAAATCTTTTGCTATAGATATAATATTTTTGTTCCTTAATGACAGAAATAATATGATATAGAATAACAAAAGTAAAGACAGAAAAGGAGAATAGGAGAGGAGAGAGCCAGCCAGTTTTCAGCCAGTTTCATGATGGAAAAGTGATTGAATATCACTATTTAATTGGAAAGGAGGAGATCTAAAGCACTCTCTCCTCTCTCTCCTTCTCTCTCCTCCCTCCCTCCCTCCCTCCCTCCCTCCCTCACTTCCCCCTTTCCCCCTTTCCTTCTTCCCTCCCTCTCTCCCTCTTTTCTCCCTTGCTCTATAACTCTCTCTGGATCTCTCTTTCTCTCTTTTTGTCTTTGTCTTTTGGCTTTGTGTTGGACATATCTATTGTTATTCAATTTTTATGACAAGGAAGACTCTATTATAATCTATCAGTAATCTAGCATTGAACCTACTAAACCAAAAATCATAGTGCAAAGATTTTCTAACAGACAAACAGAAAGCATTTGCCCTGTTATGGTTTGGATGTGATGTGTCCCCCAAAAGCTCATATGTGAGAAATGCAAGAAGGTTCAGAGGAGAAGCGAGTAGGTTGTGAGACTTTTAACCTAATCAGTGAATTAATTCCCTAATGGGGATTAACTGAGTAGTAACTGAAGAGGTAGGGTGTGGTTGGAGGAGATGGGAATTGGGGCCTGTCTTTGGGTATATATTTGTATCTGGAGAATGTAGTCTCTCTCTCTCTCTGCCTCCTGAACAAGGTGATGTGAGCTGCTTCCCTCTGCCACACTCATCCCCATGATGTTCTGCCTTACCTTGAGCCCCAAGGAATGGAGCCTGCTATTTATGGATTTAGACCTCTGAAACTATGAGCTCTCAAGTTCTTCCTCCTATACAGTTGTGCAGATTGGGTCATTTAGTCACAACAGCAAAATAGCTAAGTAAAACATGCCTTAAAAGACAAAACTTAAGTTGGCATACAACATTTTAACTGGCCTATTTAATTGCTAATGAGTAAATTGTATAAACTTCAAAGCTGGAATCTAAAATAAAGTGTACCATTTAGAGAAGAATAAAATAAATAAGAAGAAAGTAAGCAGAAGAGTAGATAACATGGAGAAAGAAAGATGAGTAAAAATAAGTAGAAGAGACAAACACTATTCCAGAGAGCCTTGTAAGATTTCTTCCGAAATAAACATTTTTTTCTGGAGTGAAAAAACAAAAGTGTAAGTTAAATCACTTATAAATGTGTTCCATTGGGATAAATTTCTGGAGCTCTAAAGGTTCAGTGTGATTTGTACTCTACCTACATATTCAAATTCATGGATTTATCTTTTTCACCCTTGGTAAAGAATCTGGTTTTATTTCATGTCTTTGAAGACATCAAGTTGCTACCTATAGCAGTCTTTCTCAACCACCTTTGTTTTTTTGGAGGGAGGGAATGGCTTATTTCACTTAGCATAAGTCTCTGTAGATCTATCAATTTGATGGCAAAAGTGATAAACTCATTTTTCTTAATGGCTAAGTAATACTGCATTGTGTGTATATATATCACATTTTATTTATCCACTTATCTGTTGAAGGGTACCTAGGTTGTCTCTGTAGCTTAGCTATTATGAATTGTGTTGCTATAAACATTGATATGGTTACATCACTGTACTATGCTGACTATAAATCCTTTGGATACATGGTGAGGAGTGGGATAACTGGGTCAAATGCTGGTTCCATTTCAAGTTTTCCGAGGAATCTGCATATTGCTTTCCAGTGTGCTTGCAGCAATTTGCAGTCCCACCAACAATGTATGAATGTTCCCTTTCCCCTACATACTTTCCAGTATTTATTGTTACTTGTATTTTTTTTATTGGTTGTTCAAATCATTACAAAGCTCTTGACATATCATATTTCATACATTAGATTCAAGTGGGTTATGAACTCCATTTTTACCCCAAATACAGATTGCAGAATCAAATGCCATATTAGTAATTGTTGTAATTTGCTACCTTTCCTATCCTCTACTATTTCCCCTCCCCTCCCCTCCCCTCTTCTCTCTCTATCCCGTCTGCTGTAATCTAATTCTCTCCCTTGTTTTTTTTTCCCTTTCCCCTCACAACCTCTTATATGTAATTTTGTATAACAATGAGGGTCTCCTTCCATTTCCATGCAATTTCCCTTCTCTCTCCCTTTCCCTCTCACCTCATGTCTCTGTTTAATGTTAATCTTTTCCTCATGCTCTTCCTCCCTGCTCTGTACTTAGTTGCTCCATTATATCAAAGAAGACATTTGGCATTTGTTTCTTAGGGCTTGGCTAGCTTCACTTAGCATAATCTGCTCTAGTGCCATCCATTTACATGCAAATGCCATGATTTTGTCATTTTTTCGTACTGCGTAATACCCCATTGTGTATAAATACCACATTTTTTTTTTTATCCATTCATCTATTGAAGGGCATCTGGGTTGGTTCCACAGTCTAGCTATTGTAAATTGTGCTGCTATGAACATCGATGTGGCAGTATCCCTGTAGTACACTCTTTTAAGGTCTTCAGGGAATAGTTCGAGAAGGGCAATAGCAGGGTCAAATGGTGGTTCCATTCCCAGCTTTCCAAGGAATCTCCATACAGCTTTCCAAATTGGCTGCACCAATTTGCAGTCCCACCAGCAATGTACAAGAGTACCCTTTTCCCCACATCCTCGCCAGCTCTTGTTGTTTGATTTCATAATGGCTGCCAATCTTACTGGAGTGAGATGGTATCTTAGGGTGGTTTTGATTTGTATTTCTCTGACTGCTAGAGATGGTGAGCATTTTTTCATGTACTTTTTGATTGATTGTATGTCCTCCTCTGAGAAGTGTCTGTTCAGGTCTTTGGCCCATTTGTTGATTGGGTTATTTGTTATCTTATTGTTTAATTTTTTGAATTCTTTGTATACTCTGGATATTAGGGCTCTATCTGTAGTGTGAGGAGTAAAAATTTGTTCCCATAATGTAGGCTCCCTATTTACCTCTCTTATTGTTTCTCTTGCTGAGAAAAAACTTTTTAGTTTGAGTAAGTCCCATTTGTTGATTCTTGTTATTAACTCTTGGGCTATGGGCATCCTATTAAGGAATTTGGAGCCTGACCCCACGATATGTAGATTGGAGCCAAGTTTTTCTTCTATCAGGCGCAGAGTCTCTGATTTGATATCAAGCTCTTTGATCCATTTTGAGTTAACTTTTGTGCATGGCGAGAGAAACGGATTCAGTTTCATTTTGTTGCATATGGATTTCAGTTTTCCCAACACCATTTGTTGAAGATGCTATCCTTCCTCCATTGCATGCTTTTAGCCCCTTTATCAAATATAAGAAAGTTGTAATTTTGTGGATTTGTCTCTGTGTCCTCAATTCTGTACCATTGGTCCACCCACCTGTTTTGGTACCAGTACCATGCTGTTTTTGTTTCTATTGCTCTGTAGTACAGTTTGATATCTGGTATCGCTATACCTTCTGATTCACATTTCCTGCTTAGAATTACTTTTGCTATTCTGGGTCTTTTATTTTTCCATATGAATTTCATGCTTGCTTTATCTGTTTCTCCAAGAAATGCCATTGGGATTTTGATTGGCATTGCATTGAACCTATAGAGAACTATTGGTAATATCACCATTTTGATGATGTTACTTCTGCCGATCCATGAACAGGGTGTATTTTTCCATCTTCTAAGATCTTCTTCTATTTCTCTCTTTAGGGTTCTGTAGTTTTCATTGTATAAATCTTTCACCTCTTTTGTTAGGTTGATTCCCAAGTATTTTATTTTTTGGGGGGATATTGTGAATGGAGTAGTTGTCCTCATTTCCGTTTCAGAGGATTTGTCGCTGATATACAGGAATGCCTTTGATTTATGCGTGTTGATCTTATATCCTGCCACTTTGCTGAATTCATTTATTAGCTCTAATAGCTTCTTTGTAGACCCTTTTGGGTCTGCTAGGTATAGAATCATATCATCTGCAAATAGTGATAATTTAAGTTCTTCTTTTCCTATTTTTATGCCTTTAATTTCTTTTGACTGTCTAATTGCTCTGGCCAGTGTTTCGAGGACTATGTTGAACAGAAGTGGTGAGAGAGGGCATCCCTGTCTTGTACCAGATCTTAGAGGGAATGCCTTCAATTTTTCTCCATTCAGAATGATGCTGGCCTGTGGCTTATCATAGATTGCTTTTACAATGTTGAGGTACATTCCTGTTATCCCTAGTTTTTCTAGCGTTTTGAACATAAAGGGATGCTGTACTTTGTCGAATGCTTTTTCTGCATCTATTGAGATGATCATATGGTTCTTATTTTTAAGTCTATTGATGTGGTGAATAACGTTTATTGATTTCCGTATATTAAACCAGCCTTGCATACCAGGGATGAATCCTACTTGATCATGGTGCACAATTTTTTTGATATGTTTTTGTATCCGATTCGCCATTATGATCAGATAAGATGCATGGTATTATCTCCACAGCTTTATATTTACTAAGAGTTGCCCTATGGCATAATATATGGTGTATCTTTGAGAAGGATCCATGTGCTGCTGAGAAGAATGTGTATCCACTTTATGATGGTTGATATATTCTATATATGTTGGTTATGTCTAGGTTATTGATTGTGTTATTGAGTTCTATAGTTTCTTTATTCAGCTTTTGTCTGGAGGATCTGTCCAATGGCGAGAGCGGTGTGTTGAAGTCACCCATAATTATTGTGTTGTAGTCTACTTGACTCTTGAACTTGAGGAGAGTTTGTTTTATGAACATTGCAGCACCATTGTTTGGTGTATACATATTGATAATTATTATGTTTTATTGGAGGATGGTTCCTTTTAACAGTATATAGTGTCCTTCTTTATCCCTTTTGATTAACTTACGTTTGAAGTTGATTTTGTTCAATATGAGTATGGCCACTCTTGCTTGCTCCCAAGAAACATGTGAGTGGTATGATTTTTCCCAACCTTTCACCTTCAGCCTATGTATGTCTTTTCCTATCATATGAGTCTCCTGAAGGCAGCATCTTGTTTGATTTGTTTTTTTAATCCAAGTTACTAGCCTACGTCTCTTGATTGGTGAATTTAAGCCATTAACGTTTAGGGTTACTATTGATATATGGTTTGTACTTCCAGTCATACTTATTTATTTATTTTAATATGGCTAGCTTTTCCTCTTTGGTTATTTTATTCCCCTTTACCCAGTTACCTCCCACTCTTAGTTTTGGGTGCTGTTTTTCCATTCCCCTTCTTGTAGTGTTTTGCTCAAAATGCTTGGCAGTGCTGGTTTTCTGGCTGCGAATTCTTTTAACGTTAGTTTATCGTGAAATATATTAATTTCATTGTCAAATCTGAAGCTTAATTTTGCCGGATAGAGTATTCTTGGTTGGAATCCATTATTTTTCAGTTTTTGAAATACGTTGTTCCAGGATCTTCTTGCTTTCAATGTCTGTGATGAAAAATTAGCCATTAACCTAATTGGTTTACCCCTGAATGTAATCTGCCTCCTTTATCTGGTAGCTTTTAATATTCTCTCCTTGTTCTGTATGTTGGATATCTTCATAGTTATGTGTCTTGGAGTTGGTCTATTACGGTTTTGTATGTTTGGGGTCCTGTAGGCTTCCAGGATTTGGCAATCCATTCCATCTTTCATATCTGGGAAATTTTCTAAGATTATTTCATTCAATAGATTGTTCATTTCTTTGGTTTGAACCTCTACACCTTCTTCTATCCCAATGACTCTCAAGTTTGGTTTTTTTATGACATGCCATATCTCTTGGATGGATTGCTCGTGATTTCTTAGGATCCTTTCTGTGTTGACTATATTCTTTTCGAGTTGATAAACTTTGTCTTCATTATCTGATGTTCTGACTTCTATTTGATCCAGTCTATTTGTAATATTCTCGTTTGAGTTTTTAATTTGGTTTATGGTTTCCTGCATTTCTAGGATTACTGTTTGATTTTTTTTTTAAATCTCTATCTCCTGGTAGAGCTCATTCTTTGCCATTTGAATTTGCTTATGTAATTCATTTTCAAAGTATACTTTCATTGTTTGTACTTGCTGTCTAATATCTTCTCTAAGATTCCATTCCATCTGAGTTAGGTATGCCTTGAGTTCTTTCTCTGTCCATTTTTCTGATGCCTCTATGTTCTCCTGTGAATTTAAGTTGTCCTGCATTGTTTGTAATCTTTTTTTCCCTTGTTTTTTCATGGTGCTCATGTTACTTTCCAACTCTGTTTGACTGCTGTGTTTCTGTTTTATCCTATAAATTTGTTTTGGTTTTGTATAGCTCCACGATCTCTCCTTTGTGTTGGGAGACAATGTTTAGAGATGTTGGATTTAATTGTGATTTAAGGTAAATTCATTAGTTTCTTTAAAGGCCTACAGATTTTGATGGCATATAGAGAATTGAGGTTTGTACTTAGGATTTTATGTTAAGGTTGGGCGATTTGATGGTATGGAGGTTAGTATATGTTAGCTTCTTTGTGGGGTTGCTCAAATGCAGGCGGATATTAACAAGAGAATAGACAGGAGTACTTGGGGGTGGTTAAGGGCTTAGGGGGACTATAGACCGACTCGTAGTATTCATCTATTTGCATTTAGTAAATTATACGTAATCTGGGTGGTCATGCTTAAGAGTAAAGATGGGGAAAAGATAAGGAAGCAAACCAAGGAAGAGAGAGGGAGAGAAGAAAGAAAGAGGAAAGATTAGAAAAGAAAAAGAAATGATAAAAATAATAAAATCAGTAAAATAAAAATTACAATTAAAAAAATTAAAAAAGAAAAAAATTAAAATTAAAATTTTTTTTTTAAAAAGGCACTGTTAGGCTTCTATTTTGTTCGCTTCCAGTAGGTGGTGCTGTGCCTTCCGGGCGAAGATTTTGCCCTCTGGCTGTAGGAAACAATCCGCATGAGGCCGCTCCCTCCTCCCCCCCCTCTTTCAAAACCTGTTATCTTAGGTTTATTTCTGGTCTCTAGTCTCCTTGCTTCTCCTGCCAGACAGGCCTTTCCCAGTGTGATAAGTCTCTGCAGTTCAAGTTACACTCTGGGCCTGCAGTTTCCTGGATGTGGAGCAAGGCTATTGGGAATCGGCTCCTTATTGTTTTGATACCCTCTGCTAGCCCCTCCTCCAAGAGGTGGCGAGACAGGTTTCGTTTTCGCTGCTGGTGGGAGGGGGGAGTTGGAGGTCAGGTGCCTTTACCTTTCCCCACGCCTCTATTCACGCTCACTCTCATATTCACGCCCCCGGAAAGCCAGGGAGAGATTTTATGCAATTTCTCCGCTGTACATGAGGAGGGCTAAATGTCACACACCTGTTGTATCGCTGAACGTGCTGCAATGTGTTGGAAACTGGCGATGGTGACGTCAGCTCTCCAAGATCGTGGCCACTGGCTTCCTCGGTGGGTTGTCCAGTTTGGAGGTCAGACCTGGACTGTTTCTCTCCCCAGTCTCAAACCCAGAACTCAGCCTGGAGCACAGGGAGGGCACAGTTGGCAGGACCCCACAGAATTCACAGCACCATTTTTCTGTGTTGCTAGCTCGATGTTTCTATGCAAGCCGTTTCTTGGTGTGCTGCAGTTTCTGGTTGCGGGGCGGGCCACCGATCAATCAGCCTGAATCTCCGGGCGCACTGTTCACTCATGATTGAGCCCCAGAATTTGATCCTCAGGTGCTGGAAATCCTTCCTCTACTTTTTGGTGCACCCCAATTTTGCTGGAAATTCCTAATAAGATAGCTTTTGGCCATTCTAACTCGTTATTCACCTGCGCAGTGACGCAGTACACGGGGGTGATGCACTCTATTCGCTGCCATCTTCCGTTCCTCTGTTACTTGTATTTTTGATAACTGCCATTCTAACTGGAGTAAGATGAAGTAGTTTTAATTTGCATTTCCGTAATTGCTGAAGATGTTGAACAATTTGTCATGCATTTTTGACCCTTCATATTTCTTCTTCTGTGAAGTGCCTGTTCAGTTCCTTTGGTCACTTATTGATTGTTTATGTGGTTTTTTTTTTGGTATTTTTGAGGTGTTTTTTTTTTTTTTTTGGTATATCCTCTATATTAATGCCATGTCTGAGGAGCAGATAGCAAAGATTTTTCTCCCATTCTGTAGTCTCTGTCTTCATGTTCTTGATTGTTTCATTTCTTGTAAAAGCTTTTAATTTCATGCTGTCCAATTTATTGAGTTTTAATTTTACTTTTTGCATTTTGAGAATCTTGTTAAGATAGTCAGTTCCTGAGCTGACATGTTGGAATGTTGGGCCTACATTTTCTTCTTGCAGGTTCAGGATTTCTAGTCTAATTCCTAGGTATTTGATCCACTTTGAATTCTGTGCATGCTGAGAGATAGGAGTTGAATTTCATTCTACTACATATGGATTTCCAGTTTTCCCAGCCAGCACTGTTTGTTGAAGAGGCTATCTTTTCTCCAGCGTATGTTTATGGCACCTTTGTCTAGCAGGAACTAACTGTATTTATGTGGGTTTGTCTCTATGTCTTCTGTTCTGTTCTATTGGTCTTCATGTCTGTTTTTGTGTCAATACCATGCTATTTTTTTACTATAGCCCTGTAAGTATAATTTGAAGTCTGGTATTTTGATGCCTCTTTCTTTGCTCAAAAGTTCATATTGAAGCCATATGCAGTGGCACACGCCTTTAATCCCAGTGAATCATGAACCTAAGCCTGGAGGATTGCAAATTTGTGGACAATTTCAGCAAATTAGCAAGGCCCTAAATAAATTCTTGAGAAAATATCTCAAAATAAAAAATAAAAATTAAAAGTGCTAAGGATGTAGCACCCCTAGATTCAATCCACACTACCCCCGAAAAATATTCACGTTGAATGAATGACTATAGGGCCCAGAAAATTATTATTTTTTCCTATATCTTGTATATAAGATATAAAGTTTCTGATAATAACTTTATAATAAGCACTAGGAAGTCTGACATGCTTCAAAAATGCCTCTCTTCATAGGTTCTTAATGCCCTTATGCTTAGGAGGCTATTTAAATCCTCCTAAGTTTGCCCTTTTGTAAAGTCAGTTATCATCTAAATACTTTGTATTTTAAATTTTTCCTTCCATTCCTTTCTTCCTTCTATTACTGAAATCACAAGTTTTATGAAGTAAATTCTTATTACTTTTTATAGGGCACATCCCCCATCTTCACTGAAGATGGAGAGAGAACAGCAGGATGGTGGAGGTGGAACACAAGGCACCTGAAGGGCATTTATGTGCAGAAGTTGATGCTGTGTTCATTGACAGCCTCCAAGTCAATTATTACTATTGACCAGGTGTTGACGAACTTTTTCTAGCATTGCAGGCTATGCATTCTCTAATACAACTACTCAGTTCTCTTGTTATGGGAAAGCTGCTATCATTATTATCTAAACCAATAGGTGTGGCCCTGTTTCAACAAAAACTTTATTCACGAAAACAGTAGCCTAAATTTCTACCACAGACCATAGTATAGTCAATCCTTCCTATAGATTGTTGTTGGCCACAAGTGGGTACCTGGCCTTATCACATTTTACATGATTTTGGTACTCTTCAGATTAGAAAAATATCCCCCAATGAAGAATTCCTTAGTGACAAGGTCCAATGTAACATAGGTCATGAAGAATTCAACAGTCAAGACTTTCCTCCATTCTAATCTCAGTATCCTAAATGAGTAGTATGTGAATGGGGTGATATATTTTTACCATTTCAAACCATGATCTATCTAAAGCAAATATGAATATTTTTATTGCAATATTCATTAATATAGCAAAGAATTTGTTCTTTTCTCTTGGATTTTTTGTATGTATCATTTAGATTTCTAGAGAGTCAAATGGTAGTTGAAACCATTCAGTCTTATTATAAGCTTTAGAACAAATATATGCAACTTTCTACTGCATTTTACCCCAGAAAAATCCAAGAGAAAAGGAAAATATATGATTTGATTGATTAGTATGGAGCTCTATGAGGTAGGAAAATGGTATATAGCATATGTTAGGAAATATTACAGAAGATGAACCAGTTCAAATGATGCTAGTGAGCTTCTCTGGTGCCATGTGTCACAAGTTGGCACAGTAGTATCCATACTACCCTGGATTCCAAGCCAAATGATGCCCCTTCAACAGGCATAGGATGCTGCATGAGATATTCCTTTCCAAGAAACATTTTTTCTTTTCTTTCTTTTAATATTTATTTTTTAGCTGTACACAATACCTTTATTTTGTTTATTTTTATGTGGTGCTAAAGATCGAACCCAGGGCCTCGCATGTGCTATGCGAGTGCTCTACCACTGAGCCACAACCCCAGGCCCCAAGAAACATTTTTTCATGAAAAATTCTCTCTTTTAACATTGACAATTATGGTAGTATCTTTTCATGTAGTGATAGGGAAAAACAACACAATACAACAGGTTAAAAGTATGAATACAACTTCCTAATTAGTCATTTACCTATTATTTGGGTGAAGGACTCTGAACTTCCTAACTTGGAGTACCAAAGATCAGGTTAGTGTGTATGTATATATATATATATATATATATATATATATATATATATATATATATATATATTATAAAGCTTTAAAAAGTAGATAAAGTTAGTCAAGGTAAGGTGTGGAAATTATTTGGTTCATTGTTTGATACATAACACTAAAATATTAGCTATTATTATTTTTCTCTTTACCTACCTAAGCTGCTGACCAATATGAATGTGAGAGAGTGTGGAATAGTGAGAAGAAAGCAGGTTTTAAATGAGACAAATTTCAGTGAACATACTGTTTCTTAAACATATTATATGTATAACTGTGGGCAGTTACATATTGGCTTAGGTTGTCTAACTGAATATTGGTTTCATTGGTTTTTGTAAAATGGATATAATTTTATTAATAATAATAATGATAATAAGAATGGTTGTCATGAGGATCCAATCTTACTAAATGTTTGTTCTCTCTTCAAATTCTACTGGTCCTCCAAATATTTTAAAAAGTAGAATATATTTTGTCTCTATTTTCTGAGTTACACGTATCATCCTGCATATCCTAAAATGTTTTCCTGTCCCTTTGAATCCTAATATGGAGTACTATCTTAATTTCTCCATTCACAATATCCTGGGTTTCAAACTCAGGTATGAACCCTAAGGGAATATAATCCATGGATAGTAAAATATTCCCATATTGGAGTGGGAGCCTAGGCTAAGGAAGAAGAAGGCTATCATGGTGAAAGAATAGAGCTAGGGAATGTATTCACTCTGACTTGGGGCCAAAGCACTATCTTCTTGAGTAATTCTCATGGGGAATACATATTCATACATCTTTCATGTCCAGCAAAGGAAACACTCTCCTTTTCTAAATTTGTGCATCTATTGACATAGTATTCTCAAAGGTTATCCCAGAATCTCATTAGTCTTTTACCCATACCAGTTCAAATTACCAACTTATAAGAAATTCTTTCCTTCAGCAACCGGACTAGATGCTTTTAGTATCAGTGCTTACAACGCATAATCTGGCAAGCATCCATGTTTCTGCAGATGACCCTGAAATTCTACCAGTAAGATCCCACAGGATCTTCTGGATCATTAAATAAAAATTAAATAAAATGAACTGGAAGATATTTAAGTACTGTTTTTTTTTTAGTTCTTAATCTATATTAAATGATTTATGTTGTGCTCAGATTTTGCAAATGTTGCTAAGCTTTGTGTTTGCATGGCAAATAGAATATTCATATAACTGAAATAGTGCATTCCAGTGGCTGCTGGAAGACCAAGAATGGGCTGAATTAGATTGTTCTACTGTAACAATCTGTTACTAAATAATATTGGGCTTGATAGCAGCCTGCTGTTGCAGTAATACTAAACAGAAGAATGCATTCTCTGGAACAGAAGGTGGACCATTTTTACATGTACTATTAAAAGGATATATTTACTCAGTGGATTTTAATATCTCTCTGGATAAACTTAGGTTTCTAAATAATGTTCTACTGAAGCATCCCTTAGAAAAGGAGCATATTACATAAGTATATACACAGGTACCTCTTTTTGATTGGGCTATAACTAAAATATTTGCCCTCCAAACAATTATCTTATTCTATTCCTACTTCAACTTACTTTTTCATGGCTACCCAACAGTCATGAATTCATTCAGATTCAATGTCATTGGCATTTTGTACCCATTTATGTTTTTACTTATGCCATTGTTTATTCTGCCTGAAATGTGCTCATGTTTTCCTTCCTTTTGCTCAGCCAAATCTTAGTAATATTTTAGAGTCCATTTTAAAGTGCCTCTTCCAGGAAGTTTCCCTTGACTTCTAAGCCTTCTCACATATTATTCTTTCTTTAGGGAACATGCTTTATTACTAACTTTCTTTGGCTGATTTCCATGTCTAAGCACACATGTTTCTACTGTATGGAGACTTTCCTTTCCACATGAGACATCAATTTTTCTTCAAAGTGGAACAACTGGTTATTTTAGTCTACAGTGTTTAGTTTACAAGCATTTGTAGATTTCTCTATCATATCCTTATTAAATTCTAATTTAACTTAATTGTGGTCAGTGAGCATATTCAGTATGGTTTTAATCATTTAAAAAATTTTAAGACTTGCTTTATAGCCCAGCATATGGTCTACTTTGGTAAATGTTCTATGTACACTTGAAAATAATGTGTATGCTACAGTTTTTCAGTTTGGTGTTGTATAAATGTCAATTAGGTCATTTTTTTAAATTGTTGTAGCAGATGCTATCAGTGTCTCTCCCATATCCTCAGGACACTATCATGTGTTCTGCCTTACTGGCAAATTGCAGTAACTCTGTACCTGAGGGATTTTTACAGAAAGGTGGATGGTTATGCTGCCCATGTGCATGTGTCAGGCCAGAAGTGCTAGATTATTTATATTACTGGGGAATATAGTCCTTTACTGAGAAGTAGGGATACAAATATTCTAGGTCTATTATCCCTTATTCCTTGGTTGGGATAATAATGAGGAAGTTTTTATTCATTTGTTTATTTTTCTTTTTCTCAGAGATGACTCACACACACAAAAATATCTCTATTACTCACTGCAGCAGACACTCACAGAAGTAGCTGACCTTCCTTTAACAAATTCCTGGTTCAATATTTCCTGGACCTCCCAAATAAATGACCAATATTCAAATCCTTATCTCTAGAGCTACTTTTGGGAAAGCCCAAAGTAAGACAATTTGTTTAGACTTTCTATATTTTTACAACTTTTCTGTCTGCTTGTTTTGTCCCTTAGTGAGGAAGTTGTATTAATGTTTCCTAATCTGTGAGGTATTATATTTCTCTTCTGCTAAGAATATATACTTTATGCATTTTAAGTTATATTATTGGGTACATGCAGATTCAGAATTATTTCTTCCTATTGAGTTGTCATTTCATCGCTATGAAATTTGCCTCTTAATCTTCTTCCCAATTTTCTTACATTAAAACCTCTAATATTAGCACATTTGTGTTAGTTACATTTGGGTTAATTGTACGAATGTTTTAGTTTTACACTGTCATAGTTTCAAGATTTTTATTTTATTTCCTTGTATTTAAGTCTGTCTCTGGCAAGTACCATGTGCTCAGATTTTATTTTCATTTTCATTCTGACAATATTTGTCAGTCTTTGGAGCCTCATAATTTTCATTTAATGTAATTAGTGATACATATGGGTTTATATTTATAAATTTACTATGTACTTTCTTTTTGGCCTATTTTGTCTAAATTCTTCTCTCTTTGTTTTCACTCCCCTGCATTGGTTTCTTTTGATTAATTGTGTTTGTGTTCTATTATTAATTGTATTACCTCATTTGTAATAAATCATCATTGTGTTGTTTAATGATTAACCCAAATATTATAACAAGAATTCTTTTCTTATTAATGTGTAATACAAGTTAGTATCTTTCCTACTTCTCAAATAATGCAAAGACCTTCTAAAACTTCACTTCTATTCACCTTCTTCTTACATTTTTTGATAGTGTGATTGGTTATGTTGCTCATGTGCATGTGTCAGACCAGAAGTGCTAGACTATTTATATCGCTAGAGAATATAGTCCTTTACTGAGAATTAGGGATACAAATATACTAGGTCTATTATCCCTTATTCCTTGGTTGGGATAATAATGAGGAAGCTTTTTTATTTGTTTATTTTACTTTTTCCAAGGATTTGCCGCAGTCCGGCTGCAGCAAAATGACCGGGGGGTGACGAATAACTTGTGTACGTTGATACAGCAGGAGTAGGAGCCGTTTATTGTAGGGCAACAGAGGTATTTATACATTTTGCACAGCTTATCTTAATTAGCATAAACTAGATACAGCAGTCAACCAATAAGGAATCTCCACACTTAATGGCTCACTTTTGTTACTTCTTAAACCACTCCCTCTGGCATTTTGCCAGGTATCATCCAGACTTGTTTAGGGACTCTAACATTCCCCTGGCAAAATACCAGGTGTTATTTTGACTTGTTTACAGACTTTAACAAGGATTTTGATTCAAAATATATTTAATACCACATAAATTTACTATTGTTTATAAATTTAGTATTGCCTTAATGATCAGTATTCATTTAAACTTGCTCTTTCAGAAATTCTTTTCTTACATTTTAGTACCCCTACCTCACATCATTTATCTCATAGATATTTACTTTTTAGTATGGTTTTAGTGTAGATTTAGTAGTAGTTAGCTTTTTTCATTTTTTTTTCTATATGAAGAGGATTTATTTTGCCTGAATGGAATGTTTGAGTATATTTTCACTGTAAATTGGATGGTGATTTTGCTGAAATTTGCTTTTAGTCCTTTGAAAAAGTCCTATTTTATTCTCACTTCCATCTTTTCAATTAAAAAAAAACAGCTGTTAGGGTTACTGGTATTCTTTTAAAGGAAATAAGTCTTTTAAAAAATCCTTCATATGATTTTAACATCTTTTTGGTTTTCAGAGTGTTAAGAGGAAGTGCTTTGTGTGTGTGTGTGTGTGTGTGTGTGTGTGTGTGAGTGTGTGTGTGTGCATGTGCACGCATGCCTGTGTGTGCATGCATGTGTATGTACATGTTTAAGATATTATCTATGGATGATGGTATTCGTCACTTTTGGAAAAATATTGGCTGATGTTGTCCCAATATTCTTCTGATACATTAAATTGTCATTTCCTTAGATTCTAGTTACATGTGTATGCTTAATTTTGTACATTTTTTACGACCTATATTCCAGCTCACTATTATTTTATTCTACTGTCTAATCTGCTGATAACATATAAAATCCTTATGAGCTATTTTATTTTTATTTCTATATTATCCATTTGATTCTTCTTGTATATTTATCTGTGAAAATATTTATCTTTTTGTCTATATTCTTAAATATACTTGTCATAGTTATCTCCAAGTTTGTGTCCGATAACTTGAGTCTCTGGATCATCAGTGGGTCTGTTTCTATTGAATGACTTTTCACCTGGGTTTCAATTTGTCCTGTTTCATACCATGACTGTTAAGATTTTATTAAAGGGCTGGGGTTGTGGCTCAGTGGTAGAGCGCTCACTTAGCATGTGCAAGGCCCTGGGTTTGATCCTCAACCTTACATAAAAATAAATAAATAAATAAATAAATAAGGTATTGTGCAACCACAACTAAAAAAAAAGATTTTATTGAAGACTTATTGTACATTTTACATGAAAACTTAGAGTCTGTGGGTTCTATTACCTTCATTTCAAGATAAATTACTTTTCATCTTGAAGGAAGATAGAGTATGGTCAAATCACTTTGATCTCATTGAATCTGATGTATTTGTATTTTTTCCTTTCTCTGAGATGTATCATCTTCAGGGTTTCACCAATGAGCTTGGCTGGTGCTTTTACCTTTATAGGCTCTTAACTTCAATTTTTGTCTTCTCCATATCATAATATTACTGAAATCTCTGCTTCACCTTTTCCTTCTTAAAGCTACTTTTAGTTTAGTTTCTCAGAGTCATCCTCTACACAAGTGCGGCTTGAAACTCAGAAACATGCTTCAGGGGAAAACTGTGTGTAGAATGTTGAGCTAACTTCTCTATAGTTCCCTTTTCTCTGAGTTTGACCCCTAAATTATAGCTTTTTGAGGCCATAAACTCTAATAATTGTCTTCTTATTCAGATAAGACAACTGCAATATCAAGAAATTTATGATCTGTTCGTTTTCATGTCCCTTATCAGAATTGGCAAGTGTCCACAAAAGGGAAATAGCCACAATTTTAGAGCTTACTGCAGTGTGTCTTCACTCATTCTTTGAGATTGATTCTTCAAGTACTGGATACCTTGGTTATGCTCTGATGTCATTGGTCAGGGCTTTCTGTATTTTATATATTCCAGTTTTCCTGTGACTTAGCCGCTTAAGTCCTGATCACCTTAGGGACTTTCTTATGTGTTTAAACAACTCTTTTTAACATGTAATTTTATTTTATATTGGTAGAAAGTGTTGTCTGATACTTGCTGCTTATTTAAATCAAAAGTAGAATTTTGATGACTTGATTTATAAAATTAAGGCTCTTGATCTTTATAGAAGAATAGGTTAACAACTACTTTATTTTGGTGCTCTTTTAGAATTACAAAAATATCATTACACTTTTTTCAGGTGTTTGTGTTTTCTGTCATAATTATTCTATAATCATTGCCTGTTAACCCCAATATATGAATCTTCTGTATATCTATCTGTAATGTATTGTTCCTTATTTTGTCAAATCATTTCTTTAGTTTATTATATTTTGTTAAAAGTCAAGTAACTGCATATAAAGTAATTTAAAAATCTAGTTTTGTCCAGAGACAATTTAATTTTAATTCTGGTAAATAGCTAGATGTGAGCACTCGTAATCCTGTTTTTTTCTTAATCTAATGAGAATCCTGGTATCCTTGGGAAGATGTGTCTACTCAGTTTGATCCTTACTCATGTGTATAGCTCTTCAGCTTCCCAACTGTTTTAGTCAACTTTTTCACTGCTGTGACCAAAAGACCTGACAAGAACAATCTTGAAGAAAGGTTATTATTTTAAGGCTCATGATTTTAGAGGCCAAAGTTCATGGATGGCTGACTTCATAGCTCTGAGCTTAGAATGAGGCAAAACATCTTGGTGGAAGTGTGTGGCAGAGGAAGACAACTGGGAACATGCCTAGGAAGGAGAGGAGAGGAGAGGAGAGGGGAGAGGAGGGGAGGGGATGGGGGAGGGAGAGAGGGAGGGAGGGAGGGAGAGAGAGGGAGAGAGAGAGAGAGAGAGAGAGAGAGAGAGAGAGAAGCACTTTCAATTTCAGGGACCCACCTCCTTGAGTCACACCCTAACTGCCTATAGTTACCACCAAGTTAATCATTTCATCTCTAAACTTTCCTGTATTTTCTCACACATGAACTTTTGGGAGGCGCCTAACATCTAAACCATAACACCAACTGAGCATCTGAGTCATTTAGCACAACCCATTGTCTTTTTATAAACACTAAACTCTAATTTATGGGATTTTTTAAAAATTATTTTTTTATTTGTAGTTAGTTGGACAGAATACCTTTATTTATTCATTTTTATGTGGTGCTGAGGATCAAACCCAGGGCTTCACACGTGCTAGGGGAACACTCTGTCACTGAGCTACGACCCCAACCCCAACCCCTAATTTATAGTTCTTATATAACTACAAAAAGTATTTCAGGAAAAGTGAGATTATATATTTCACAAAGGCCTACTTATATTAGAGAGTTACTTAAAATACTCAAATGGTTTATAAATAAGGCATTTAATTATGTGAATGTATTTGTAATTTGAAAATAATGGTTCATGAATGGTACATCGTATTTAAAAATATTACTTTTTAATATTTCCATTTAGCAATTTTCATATAATTCCATTTGTATTTTTCATTCTATGTGATTAAGAAAATATGCTTATCTGTCAGTAAGTTAAGGAGTAATTATTTCTTATATGCAATATGCACTGCTACAGGAATTTCAGAAGTTTGGAGCATGAACACCAAGGGTAGTAACCACTACTGAACAACAATTAAAATAAGGTGGGGGCTAAAGTTGAAACTCAGTGGTAGAGTACTTGCCTAGCATGTGTAGGGCACTGGGTTTGATCTTTAGCACCATATAAAAATAAAAGTTTAAAATGGTACTATTTACCCAGGAGGGAATAAACATACTTATAACTACTAATCTTATAAAATCCAATCATAAATGTAATAACAAGTGGTTTACTT
This sequence comes from Urocitellus parryii, assembly GCF_045843805.1. Classification (NCBI taxonomy): domain Eukaryota; kingdom Metazoa; phylum Chordata; class Mammalia; order Rodentia; family Sciuridae; genus Urocitellus; species Urocitellus parryii. The sequence continues at coordinate 28,754,597 of NC_135547.1, read as the reverse complement.
GATCAACAATTAAGATATTATTTTCATGTAGGTATTCATAGCAAACTGGTCTATGTGAGGATTTGACTCATAACTACAGCCTCATTAGACAAGAGATATGCCAGATAACCCTTTTGGCATGCTAATTCCATTGAAATAAGTTATTCCTTTATTGAAAATTGAAAAGAGAAAAGAAAAATCTGAAAGGAGAAAATTTAACAAAGATTCAGCAATCCCCCTGTGATAATTACTTTATTTGTTTAACATATATGTGTTAAGTACCTGCCACAATCCATTTTTTATGTGAAGAGCTATGGCTACAATTACATGGCCCTTTTTCCATGTTATAAAAATATAAAAAGCAGTAAAATCATTGGAACAGATGAGATGTTCATTGAGTCCAGGCTAGGTCAAAGATAAACTGAGATCTAGTATAGTCTGATTATTTGGCATAAAACATGGGGTCAAGAAACAGAAAGTGACTATGAGACTAAAGAAGTTGATTAGACAGATATTCTTTTGTACTTTGCTGAAATAAGATGAAGTTTTGGGGCACAAGTAGAACTAGAGTTCTAGTTTTGATAGGTGACATATGTCCCGAGAATATTGGTATCCAATAAACGGTCAAGGGGATTATCCCAGGTGATTTGTTTGTGAATTTATAGAGTCAAGAAAGTTTGAAGTCAATAAGCTGGATGTATCAATACTACAAATGTTGAGATTCTGTTGTCCCCAGTTGAAATATGTGGTAGTTCTTATACTGTAAGAGTGAACAGATGAGCAAGGCAGAACAGAGATAAGAATGCTTGAATTAAGATGAATGAGTGATTTTCTGGGAATGGCAATTTAACAATGAAATTTCAGAAGTGAGAAGTTGCTATCTGTCATATTATGACTATGTAGTATCCAATTTATGACCATCTTCAAAAGAGTAGAAGAACTCAGAAGACCATTATTTAAATATCCTTCTGATTATCTACTACTGTGATAAACATGGTGGCCATATCTTTTATAATAAAAAGTGGGAAACTTTGGATAGTAAAATAGATACTGTTACAGATTATACCAGGACAACAGATGTAAACTGCAAAAAGAAAGATATGATGACTACATAAACAATTCACATTTATTCACCCGTAAAATATGAAGAAAGTCCACTTTAAGATAACCATGTTAAAGTACATAAAGCTTTAATGAGTATTAAAGTGTTGTATGTCGAATTGGAGTATTCTGCCCTGTCTTAGTGCAGAAACTACAAGCTCATTGAAGTCAGGTAGGGAACTTATTCTTTCTTTGTAGGTGCAGAAAAATAAATGCAGAATTGTGCATCCATTTAGAATCCAGTATATGTAACTTCCTTCTTACTTTTCCAAATTTGTTTATTCTCTTACCTTGAATGCTTTGAAAACAAAACATTATGGAAAGAGAAATAGGGGTGGGAATATGTTGCAAATTAGCAAATTCAAGTTGACTATGTTATGTAAGCAAGGATTTTGAAAATGAAATCCAGGTTTATATCATTGCCTCAGGATCTGATGTACAGCCAATTCTTTAACATTCAATCTTGTGAAGGGCTTTTCTCTCCTATGGGCACTAAAACTGGTTGTCTCAGACAGATGGAAGTACTTCAGATGTGACTATGGCTTTCATCTTGACATTTCCTGGTGCTATTTAACCCACTTGCAAGGGTTGAAGGATAAGGCTTAAGGTTTCTCTCTTGAATGATACAGAAATTTTCTAAGGGAAAAAAATTAGGTTAAAACTTGGCATTGATCTTCTCTAGATACTTGGCATTTCAGTCACCTTGGTGACTTAAACACTTCTCTTGAGACACAGAGGGTAGGCATATTTTTCGTCATCACTTTGGTAAACATGTAAGAATTAATTTAATGCTTGAATTACTTCACCATCCTCTGCAACTGTTTCTCATTCTCTTCTAAAATGGTCTTTCTTCATCCATGGCTGATCTCTTATCCGAGACTGCTTCAAAAGTGGCTTGACAGCTAACATAACTTGTTACGCTAACCACAGATTAATTTTGGTTCCACTCTTGCCCTATGGTTCTCCCTATTTTTCTCTTTCAAAAAAGTTTTATTCTTTTTGATAGTGAAATTAGACATTCAAACATATAATGGTTGTCTTACATAAGTAAAAATATCCTATTATTTTAATAGAATTATAGATATTAAAAAATAAAATTGAAAGAGACCCTAAATGCCATATAATCCTAACCCATTCTCCTTCAAAAATTTGTGTCATTTTATCAATACTCCTAATACATCATTACAATGAATGCTTCCCATTACTTGAAGACTTTTACCAAAGGCTACTTCTTGGTTTATCTCATTCAATTTTCAGGCAGGTATGCTCCTAAATTACTTTTTCTTATATTAAAGCAAAATCGACCTGCCTATTACTTTGCCTACTGGTACCAGTAAGCTCTTGGGGCTATATAGAAGAAAACAATAGCAGTATTTAAATATACAGAGAAAAATATGATGCTTTCTTTATAATCCTTTCTAGGATAAATGTGCTGAAATCCTTTTCTAGCAGTTCTTTTCACAACACGAATTCAATTCTCTCTAGGGTGACCTACATGTCTTGATTTGTCTTGCTGGTTTAGCACTGAAATATGCACATCCTGGGAACATCTTCAGGCCCCTGAAAACTGGGACAATAGGTCATCATAGTTTACTAACTATCTTGATTGCTTTACTATAAACATACTGTAATATAGCACTACTCTTTTCAAATGCAATGTTTCAAAGTAGACATAATCAACTCACCATAGAACAACATTTAGTATTATCCAGATATCCAGATCACTTATCCAATGAATTGCCAAAAGTTGCTAATAATTTTTGAGTCCAAGTTCAATAATATCCACTGATTTATTTATTTTCAGTGCATAACAGATGAGATGGTTAGTAAAATCTGTATAAATAATGAGATTTACATTTGTTCAATCCCTTTTAACTAGGGCTCTCAAATTTCTATCTTCACATACTTTTGTTTCCCTACATTACTGGGGAAAATAAACCTAAGAGTTTCACTAAAACACAGCATATTTACCGTTAGATATTTTGGAACTGGGTAGAGGTACTTTAACTAAATTTCCTAATTTTCTTCTTCCAGATTAAGATTAGCCTTTAATGAATTCCTTCAGAGCAGTCTATGTATGCATATTTAGGGAAAACCCTAGATTTCCATGGATACCAATGCATATGGGAGATAGAAAGACAATTTAGATCTTTTGGCAGTTTTTTTATTAAACATGTACAAGTTTGAATTAGTGTTTTGACCAGTTTGAGTCTTTATAAACTGATAATTTGTATGGTCCTCATGAAACTAAGAGAAACCTCTAGATGTATAAGTAATATTATTGAAAGTTAAAAATTTTGGATTATATGCTAATTCCCAATTCACTAAAATATTAGAGCTATTTGTAATGTGTGAATTTAAAATTAAAAACCATTTATCAGGCTCGGGACGTAGCTCAGTGATAAAGCACTTGCTTAGTTTGTGCAAGGCCTTGAGTTTCATCCCCTCCACCACAGAAACAAATAAACAAACAAAAATCCCCATCTATCTACAAATATTTGTGACAGAGGTCACAAATTGACAACCTATGGGCCAGACCCAGCCTTAAGTTGTAGCCATTTCTTTTGTGAGTCCATACAGTAATGCTGGTCTTAGTATTTTGCTTATTTTTCTTTGAATTAGTTGCTGACATTTAAAAAGCAAATTTAAATAAAAATATGAATTTTTAGCTTCTTTATTTTTTGGGGGGGGGGACATGTACCAGGGATTGAACTCAGGGCCACTCAACCACTGAGCCACATTCTCAGCCCTACTTTGTATTTAGAGACACGGTCTCACTGAGTTGCTTAGGGCCTCACTTATACTGAGGCTGGCTTTGTACTCATGATCGTCCTGCCTCAGCCTCCTGAGCTGCTGGGATTACAGGTATGTGCCACTGCACTTGGCTGAATTTCTGAGCTTCTTTTGAAAAAAAACAAACATCTGACAATAATTTTTCCATGCTGTGACCATGATATGGTGGCATTAAAGAGTAGCTGCTACTTTTAGATAGGATATTTTACAGTTCACCACAATCCTCAATTGTTTTTTGCCACGACTAGCTTCATTGATTATAATACCTTCCTGACCCCTGTAAGCACTGGATACTGAACACCCTTAACCAAGTCCTTAACTCTTTGAACTGTTGTTCTGTTTTCCATATCTCCCATTTCAAAACTGTATTTTCTATATAATTCTTAACAAAACCATAAAAGGCATAGCAATGCAATTTCTTCAAGATGTCTATAATCTAACTGGGAAGGAAAAGTGAATGCAATTGAGGCTGTTACATTACAAATCTTTTGAGATTGCTTGAATTAACAGACCCAATTTTTTGTATCTCCCTGTGTTAACATTCTTTGGCAGTGCCTTTTCATATTCACTCTGGGCTTGATCATGTTTTGATCAATGAAGAATTTTAAAAATTACATGCATTTGGATGCTTGAAAAAGTACTTGGAAATTTCACTCTTTCTATTGTTTCTCTGCTTTCACCATGAGAAAATGCTTGGCAAGCCTGCTGGATGAGGTGATGTACATGACTCAGTCATGCCTATTAACTTGGGTCACAGCCAGCCAACCACCTAATGTGTGATTGAACTCAACTGAGCTCAGAAGAATGGCTTGGAATTCATCTAGGGAAGAGGGGTGGGAGGAAGAGGGAGGAGTCAAGGGATTAGCAAGGGTGGTGGAATGTGATGAATATCATTATCCAAAGTACATGTATGAAGACTCGAATTGAGTGTCAACATACTTTATATAGAAACAGATATGAAAAATTGTGGTAGATATGTGTAATAAGAATTGTAATGCAAAAAACCCAAAGTGCATGTATAAAAGCATGAATTGGCATTACAAAGATATGAAAAATTGTACTCTAGATGTGTAATAAGAACTGTAATGCATTCTACTGTCATGTATTTAAAAAATAGAATCAATAAAACTAAAAAAAGAATGACTTGGATAAGATCCTTCTCAATTATTAGTCCATGAGCTTATTAGCTAAATAAATGCCTAGTGTTTTAAATCCCTGAGTAGAAGTTATTTTGTTATGTAGCATTATTGGAGTAGTAGAAAAAGCATAAATTTTTAAATTTTTAAATTTTTTTTTTGCAAATAAATTTCTTTTCAGAAGCTAAGTGATGCTACAGTAAAATCTAAAATATGTATCATTGGCTTTGGAAAAGGTAGTGTAGACTTGAAAACTGTGGAAATAGGGGAGGCTAGAAAAATTGTGAGGAAACTACTGTAGCAGGTTGGATAAATGGCAAACTATATCATCTAGTGGTAAAACACTTGGAAAAACATAGTAACCTGGAATAAAGATAATATATGAGATTAACATATGTACTTGAGGAAAGATATCTCCAAGGAGAATGTTGAAAATGTCAGCTAGCTCTTACCAGTTGTGTATGATAAGGTACAACATAAAGGAGATGAGCTAAAGAAATAAGTGCCCAGTTTGTAGCATCTATAGAGTATCAAGATTCATTGGCTTGGAAAATATTTTTTTTTCTCCTCTCTAGCCTCTTAGGCTAGTAAAATAGCAAATCTAGGAAGGAATGTGGTCCTTCCAAAACAAATTTTTGGAAGACTCTAGACCTTTGATATAATTAAGGATGTGCTACATAGACCTTCTCAAGTAGACAAAATTATTTCTAGGAATGCTAAACACATTATCTCATAGAAGCCTAATAAGCCTAAAGAAGTACTAATGAGTTCAAGAGAAAGAGGACAATATTAAAAAGAATTATTGCTGTGGCTTTTGTCCAATGGACTAGGTGCTGCAGTCTGACTGGGCACAATTCAGGAGACACTTGTCAAGCAGGAACAAACTTTATTTTTAGCACACAGGCCGCACCACGTGAGCTCTCCAGGAATCCCCCGAGAGCTCAACTGCAACCCCAGGCACTTCCAGTGAGCACTCCACCGGAACTCCTAGGTCATTTTCAATTTTCCTGCTCATGAGGCAGATTTCCAGGTTGCGTGGTGGGAGCCAAAAGAGTCCCCCAATAAGCAGCTCCGTGTTCTGAAAGGGCGGGGACACAGCCCACTGATCTTCACTGCAGAGGAGCCAATCAGCTGGAAGTTTGCTGGGGCCGCTTCAGCTGTGGCTCTCAACAACTAGGCTTGAACTGTGTTTAAAGGAAACCCAAAATGTTTTCAAGGTGTTCTATGGGCAAAGGTTCTACAATCCTGGATTTAAAATAATGGGACTATAAAATTCAGAAAACCACTATAGATTCAGTATTCTGGAATAAGTTTAAAATGTGCTTAGAATTAATATTTCTAAACACCTGCTTCAGAAGTGAGCAAGAAGAATAGAAAAAAACAGTATTTCAGAAAATAAATGTAAGACCTATGGAGAACAATGGGCAGGTGAGTCACTCCCAGGTGGTATAATTGGATTTTCTTCTAGAATATTCTCCACTCATGTGAGGGGCCTTGGCAACATTTGCACATGAAGAATTATTATATACCAGTACTATGTGTTTCTCATTTTTCCTTTCTGAAATAAAGTGTATATGTCATTATCTAAACCTTCCAATCATCACTGAATGTTGAGTACATAGGTAACGAACAATTTGCTATTTGTCTTTAGGAAAATCCTTATCTGTGGAGCCATGTTAGAATCTGATCATAGGATATGTAATCCTTCATAGTGGATACAATGACACAATTGAGTACAACGTTTGTGATCCTGAGCTGGAGGAAAGCATGTTTTGCATTTGTCAAGGACATAAATAATTATGACAAGAGTGGAATGTGATATATGGATTGCATTAATGATGATCTGTATCAAAACGTCATGTATCATTACTCTTTGTAGGCTCTGGGCTTGGCCTTTTGACTTACTTTGACAAATGGGAGAGTAGAAAGCTTAATGCAAACAGAGATTTTAAAATGGACTTGGATGTTTCTTCTTCTTTCACTGCTCTCCCTTCAATTTGAGAACACCTATAGTTTAGACTGCTGTATAATAAGTGGCATGTGGCTCTGTCACACTTCTATTATTCAACTATCAACCACCAACCACCAAACATGTGAGTGAGCCCATCTGAGTACATCTTAAATCAATTGCCAATCCACAGATCCTAACCCAAATAAACTTGTTATTTATTTTAAAACCCTTAATTTTGTGATTGTTGGTTAGACAGCATTATTGTCCCATTGAATAACTTCTAAAACAAGGGAGAAACCTGTGTCATTTAGAAATTGATGCCCGTAGCTTTATTTTTCTGAGTGATGATTTCTTATATGGGTACATTTCAACAATGTAACTATTGATAAATTAAGAAAATTTTAGCTTGGATTTTCTTAAAGTAATTGATAAATTTGGTTCATTCGGTAAAAAAAATTGGTGTACTCATAAATGATGACTTATCAGAATTTCATAATTCTTCCTCTTTATTATTTCTGAAAAAGTTTTACAAAATAATCTATTCCTATTTAATTCTAATTTAAACTTAATTTATGCAAACATCTACTTCATAAGAGGAGATGGGTGGGTGAAGGAAAGGACATCAGCACCAAAGTACCTTAAGTTTCTAAGACAACAAAGAATGCATTAAGACTCAGAGATATAAGAACTCAGGTTCTACCTCTGAGACAATCTTTTTAAGCTTTAGTTTTCTCATATAATTAGTGAATTATACTATATTACTTGAAGGACTGTTCTAAAAATAAGAAGTAATATATGTAGAGTATTTTACATATAGTGAAAACAAATAAATTATTAATATATTCTCTCAAATCTGTCTTTCTACTATTTTTTCTTGAAACCCTGAAAGCAAAATTTGTCTGTTGATAAAATATTTTCACTGGGGAAAAAATCATCAGGAGAAAATGCTTTCCTTACCATATAAATGCAAGAGTTCATCACTTTTCTACCTATTTGGATGGTTAGGTTCCATTTCTTGGATGGAACTCACACAGTTTGGGGTATCAAGAACAACAGATGCTATGCACTCAAATCCTTTCTTGGACAACCTATTAAGTGAGTAATCACAGACAAATTATGTGACCTCTCTGAGCATTAGTTTCTACATTTATATAGGTTGTTGTGAAGATTGAGATATTTAGTGTAAATTTCTTAATGCAAAGTGGGAAGCAATTCATAGTGGTTAACATTGGCAATAGTTATTTTTCATTGCAATAGTAACATTAGTATCACCATGATATTATTCTTTGAATAGTATTTCCTGCTTTTTGATGTTTCTTTGGTGTGGCAATAGCTATGGCCCAGCCTTTGTTCTGTTTTGGATTTTTGAAAATCATGGCTCATGCTGGAAAATTTTCAAGCTTTCACAGATCTTTTCACCTTCTGAATACTAGTCCCTATGAGTGTTTCCAAAGGCAAAATGGCATTTAGGACCAATGATATGTGTACTTCTAAAATAGAACACCCACCAGGCAGTTTCCTAGGACATAACTATATCCTGGTGAGAGCAGCTGGGCTAATAAGGGGAACAAATGGTCAAATGCAACTCCCAAGGATATTCTGTAAGGCTGAGGGCAATATGAACCACATGAGCTTTGTTCCTTAATTTTTTGAGGTGTGTGAGTGTGTGTGTGTGTGTGTGTGTGTGTGTTGCTTTCCCAAAATGTTTGACTCCTCTCTCTTGAATGTGGAAAATTTGTATTTAAAAGGGAGTGAAGACAATTTCTGGTCAGGATTATAAGCAGTACTTTAATGATTATTTAGCACCAGTGACTAGATCTACTGTTTGGGGAAGATCTAAGAGAGTTTTGAAGAGGTCCCACAGAGGGGACATTCTCTCTCACAGTTAACTCCTTTGTTCTTTTGTGCACTCACTATGCTTCCTGTGTCAGCTTTAAATCCCATGTGTGGCTCAGTTGAAGGAAATTCATTTCAAAGACAATTATCTTTTATCAGTCTTTATGAATCATTAAGGCCATCTTCCCAGAGCCTTTATGTTCTTTATTGGCCAGGGCAAGTAGCAAGAAATTAAGAAAAACATTTCCCTTTCAACTAGTTCTACTCTGGAACTGGATACACAGGAAAGTCCTGAAAATACAAAATTCAGAGTTGATCATCTGGAACTGGTTTTTCATATAAGCATGCAGTAGTGGAATGGGAGTCTTGGTTCAGGGTTTTATCTTCTTTCCCCAATTCTAATATTGGCCTCTCATGGGTAGAGACAATGCATGTATGCTAATATTTTTATAACCACCCTTACCAGCCTAGAGCCAGATATGTAAATAAATACAAAGTCACTGATTGATAATATGTATAGACCCAAGAATATTTATTATTTAAAATGAATTTCCTCTCATGAAAACTGAATTATGTGCCTATCTTACTCTCCAAAACCATAACATCTGAAACTTGTCAACATTATTCTTATATGAGTTCATAATTAAATATGTCTATTATATTATAAACACTATTAATCTCAGTTAACTCTCCAAATAACCTCACAAATTATTATTATCATTCCCATAAAACTTTCCTAATATTATTATTTGCACTTTATTTATGTATATAGAAAGAGAAAATCAAAGAATTCAAGTAACAGAAGTGAGGTTTTAACCCTAGTGTTATAGTTTGGACATAAATGTTCCATAAAGGTCCATGTTTTGAAGGCTTGGTTCCTAGCTTGGTCTTATTGGGAGGTGGTAGAAACTTCAATAGGTGGGACATTGTGGGAGGTCCTTGGGTCCTTGTGGTTATGTCCTTGAAAGTGGGTCCCCAGACTCTTCCTCTTCCTGACTTTCTTTTGCATTTGGTCCATGAGGTAAGAAGCTTTGCTCTGTAAATTGCTCCAAACATGAAGCATTGCCTTTTTATAGGTCCCAAAGCAATAGGACCAACTGATCATGAACTGAGAATCCTAAAATTTTGAGCCCTAATAACCCTTTTCTATTTATAAGTGAATTATCTCAGGTATTTTGTTACAGAAATATAAAGTTGACTAATACACTTAGCTTTTTCTAGCTCCAGATCAGTGGTTCTAGTCTGAAATATTATCTTGCTCACTGGGAGACAATTCTCCCATGAAATTTAAGAGTCTGCACCAAATTTCTTTCAAGTCAATTGCAAATCTTCATTCAGTAGCACGTTTAGAAAATCTTTTACTTATTGTGAGATTTCTTAATATTGCTGTTATGAAATCAGAAGTAGTTGCAAGTGGCCTCCACAGTAGAAATAGATAGGGTTTTCCAGAGTATGAAGAAATATAGAATATGATGAGTTTATACCACTGTATCTATCCTCCAGGACAAAGCTTGTCCTAAAATAATTTTCCAAAGGTAAAGCTCTGAAGTATACTGTCTAATCATTGTTATATAGAGTGTACAATGTCAGAAGTAGGAGATGAGGTTATATCTGTAGGTTGGCAGTGTATTATGAAGGTGGTTCTTTGCCCTGCTAAAGACTGAAAATTTTCCTGTAGATAATTAGAAACCATTACATTATTATACATAAGAAAATAACTTGATCAGATATATATGCTAGAAAAATTATTCTCTGTGGAGTCAAGTCACATATAGACTTAACATGAAATTGACCATTTCCATGTAACTTAGAGCTGATTTTAATGGTCAAGAGGAGAAATAAATAGGGGGCTTTAAGGATAGAATATATGAGGTCAATAATTAAGGTTTTTATTATGTTTAACTGATTGAGTTTAGTGATCAAATAAGCTGTTGGTAATTAAATAAGCAGAGGAGTGCAGTATACACATTGAGATCAGTATAGGATAAATTGTGCAGGACATTAGATTCCTATGTGGATTCCTGAGTGGATGGTGGTTTATTCAGCATGATAGTAAATACAAGAGGAGCAGATTTGTTCTGGATTGGGGTGGAGGAAATGATTATTATTGTAGTTTTGAACATGTTGGTTTTGAGTTACATATGTGACATGGTGAATATGTTAAAATGAAAGCTGTAAAAATGTGGTTCTGGGAAATCATCTGAACTGGAATTGAATCTTTCAGAAATATAGTATATAGAAAACAATAGGATTCTTAGAAATAAATAAGATGCTGAGAGATTGAGGAGTGGGATGGGAAAAACCTTCAGGAAAAAAACTCTAGGGAAGAGCAATGGTTGAAGAGAAGGTACTGTAGTCAGCTAGTCTGTGGCATTACCACAGCAAACATCATGTTAGTAGAGCACTAGGAATACTAATGGTGGAGGGATAAAAAGTGATAGGAGATGTTTCTGTGATCATAAACCATCTTGCTATGTACTTTTGTGTTAGATAACCTGAATATTACATGAAATTAAGTGTTATTACAGAAATCAAGACAGCAAAAAATTTAAGGAATGGTCAATACTACAAACTTTTGAAGAGAAATGAGAGCAGTAAAGCATCCATTGGAATAGACATTAGTTATTTTGGAGGATAGTTTGGTTCAAGTTACTTTAAGAAGGTGCAGGGAGTGGTCAGTAAAAAGTTAAATCAGGATTTCTCTATTGCTTGATCAAGGTCCTAGAGATTACATTGAAAAGAGATGGAATTCAAGTAGATAATTTGAAGACACTGTGTGAGGGAAAGTATATGAAAGTAGAAAGCTGGGCAAAATTTCATTTTACCTAAAATGATGTTATTCTTATTCACCCATAAAGCTCATGTCTCTAGTAAAATAAGGAAAGAGTGAAATTTATCTATTGGTGAGTAAGCTTGTCTAGTTTTAAGAGAATAGCCTAGGGAAGAGAAATACGTTTTCTGTGTGTGAAGTTAACTGACTCACAAGAAACTTGAATTTCTCAACTTCACCCAGAATGACCTAAATGATAGCTATCCCAGAGTATTTAAGACAATCAACTGCACTACCTGAGTATGCATTGTGTTGAAGTCAAAATTAGCCACAATAAATGGTAAAAAAAAGTTTAAAATATGCACAAAAGCTATAACTGTGTTGTGGATTACTTTGTTGTGTACATTTAAGTTAGATACCATATTTCTGGCAAGGGTCTATGTCCTTATATGCAGAAAGTCTATGAGAAAGTCTGAGACTGGAATAGAAAATTGACGTTAGATAACTTACAACATCCTTGCTTACAGTAAATGTGAAAGAATTCAGAAGAAATGATCTAAGAGAAGCAGTATTTTAAAACAGAATAAACAGAGAAAGGCAATAAAATAACTTATATAGATAGCATAGAAAGAGTGAGTGAAAAGAACTTAGTAGCTTGATTGAATAGGAGAGTCATTAATTGTTTTACATTTGCTGAAATTTAGACATAGTTAATGGTTACAGAGCATTTGTTACACACAGGACTACCAACATTAGTTTAAAGTTTAAAAAATAGGTATGATTTTAAAATAACAAAAACTGACAATGTGTAAACTTAAATGTTCTTTGCAGACTTTCACAAATTCATCTACAACCTGTTCAATGACAACTAGTTTAACCAATACATCAGACGTTACATTGATTTGCCATTCTTAGACTCCATTTCTCCAAAGTTTTAATGTTTTAACTTTCTTGCTGCTGTTACTTATAAATATAATTAATTGCATTTCATGGCATCAAAAGTAGATATTTGCTTCAAACTTAGACCCAAAATTATTTTAAAAGGTATTTCTCATTTGAGAATGCTTTTACCACTTCGTCAGCAGCTGAGTTCATGAACTATCATATGCAAAAATTGGATGGTTGCATATTCACACTATCTGATAGAAGTGGATTATTAATCTATTCTCTGGTTTCTTTCAGTTCTACAAAATGTGTCTTAATATTCTTTTGTAACATTTGGACATGGTGTTTAAAAATTCCTGAAGAAGTGTCATTGATTTCTTTCTCTGATGAGTAATAAATATTACTAAGAGTTCCAAAAGAGTCAACTCTTGGTAATCCAGCTGTTTATATCATGTTTGGATTTTCTTAAAACACTCTGATATCTTATCTCCAAAGAAGCAAGATATCACCAAAGTGAAAGGTGATATGTAAGAAATTCATGATAATGAATCAATGCTTAGGTATACCAATTAAGCAAGTAGAATATCAACTCCACCTCCCCATCACTTTAGTCTGTTTCTGTAAAATCTTCACACTTGTGAAGCCACGTGTCCCAGTAGATAGGGCCTCATACTTTATTCATGCAGAATCATATTTTGGGCTGGAAACTCAGTGATAAAACAATTGCCTAGTGTGTGTGAGGCCCTGAGTTTGGTCTCCAACATCATGGGGGGAAATTGAGATATAGATAGATTGATATAGACATATGAGTATATATAGATATATATTGTGTTTTTATTGACAACTTTATTCTGAGATATAGTATTTATATCATTATGATTACCATCACATTGAAGTTTTGAAGTACAAATATTTTTTTTTATCATTGATCCACTTTTGTTTTTCAGGGATTTAATAAAATAATAAGAATGAAAACAAAATAAAATAAAAAATAACAATAAGTTGTTTGAATATGAAATCACATATTGCTTAAAGATAGGTATGTGTTCTTAAAAATACATCTTTAGGTTATTTCATCATTGTGCATACATCACAGAGTGTCCTTAAACAATCCCAGAAACCACAAGATTATTATGTAATATAATCTTATGGGGGTACTGTCATATATGTGACCCACGGTGCATGGGTACGTATTAGTGTTTGGGAACTGAAATGTTATCCAAAAAGATAATAATTCTGATATGTACCCAAACTTTAATAATTCAAGAATTTCTAACACCATAATAGAATTTCTTGAAAAATACTACATTTTATAGTTATAAAATGTATGTCTACAAAAGTATATGCAGAATATTAATTCACTCATTTATATAAATTTGCTATACTTAAATATTTTATGCTGAAATTGTAAGAAAGTCAGTGAAAGCAAGAAAGCACAACAGTGATTTCCCTTAGAAGCAGGAAGGTTTAAGAATAAGATGTACACTTCTATATGAAATTAATCACATTAAGTAGTTGAATCTTTTATGACCTCCCTCTGTCATCTTTGCAACATGTTGAACTTCAGCTGGGTCACTTGTTCTAAGTGGAATAAAACCAGACGTGTTATTATCTAAAGACATAATATAATTCACCATTCTTCTTTTCATGCCTTTCATTAGGGAAACTAAAGCATTGTAGTGTAGTGGAGATAACACTAGAGATTATTCTCTAGATTTTTAGTCTGTGCCTGTCACTTATAAACTGTGCAATTCTGGATAAGTACTTTCATCTTTTGGGGGAATAATTGTCCTTTTATGTGAAGTGTTGTAGCTGTGTTTAGCCAGATGCAAAATACATAGCTTATGCTGTTTCTAATTGAGATCCTCAGATTCCTTGTCTGTTTCATTCGGGAGTTCTTTGTGAAAAATCTCACTCTGGTAGACTTTTATTAATTTATTTTTGTTATGAAGATTGTTCTTGGAAAAAATAGATCCTCCCATTTCACATTGTGTGTAAACAGAAATTGGTTTCCATCCTTTGAACTTCTGGGCATAAAATTATAAGCTTTCCCATTTGTTTCAGCAGTCATCACAATCTTATGACATCACTACCAGCTGTGGAAGCCTTTTTGCTCCCCAGCCTTTCACTTTGTTTGACATGTATCAGCTTGTTTTTCTTTTATAATACACATGAAAGACAATGAAAACTATTTCTTATTCCTGGAATCTGTGATCTAAATTCTTCCCCATTCATTTCATTGGAGAATATAGCTATTTTATAATGGATCCCTGTGTTGAGGATAGCAACAATGTCAATTAATTAAAGTGAGACAATCAGGAAATGACAGCTGAACAGATGTTAGCTAATAAACACGCATAATGGGCCAGAACCCAAATCTCTACTTTGCTTTCAGGTACTAATAACGTGCCATTGGCTCAATAGCTGGCCTGCCCAGAGATTACCCAAATCCCATTTTCAGAAGTGTTACTGAAGAAGAATTTACCTGGGGTGAGAAATGAAGAAATGCCTAAGTGTATTCCATCTGTCAAATCATCAAGGTGCAGAAATGGTTGTGTTTCACCTTATGACCATCTCCCCCCTTGACACAACCAGAAACAGCTGAGAGGAAAATGTGAGGCAGGAGCAAGCTGTTTCTTAAAAGGATAGCATTAGGAGCAGAAGGCTAAGGAATACCTTCTCTCATGCTTATATGATTGAAAAAAAAGAAGATTGTTAAGGAAAAAGCTGTATGTTTTTCACAGTATTTTTAGAGATGTAAAGCATGTGCAGAAAATGAATCTCAAGCAAGGTGAAGTGACAAAGTTAAGGTTTGTGAATTCTAGGCCAGGCCTTTTCATTAGATCTCACAGATGTTTTGATGTTTGCTTTTCTTTGCGCTAAAGCTCAGGAAGTCTTACTTTGTTTATAGCATGTAACAACTACCATCTGCCCTTTTAAAAATATAATTAGTGTTGACCTACAAGCCAGTACTTCTTGCCTAGAGCCAAAGAAGACAGACTTTGAAGCAATATCTTTTAAGCATATAGAAGAACCCAATCCCCAAATGTATAGTTTTCCTAGGAAGGGAATAATTATGAGGCTGTCCCATCCTCAGTAAAGCAGAAAAATTGTCTGAAAAAAAAATCTCAGTATCATGTTAAAAAGTTCGACTTCACTGTCACAAAGATGAAGATTAGAATCCTAACTCTGCTACTTGCTGTGAAATTGTGGGCAGATAACTTTGCCTCTCTGAATATTAATTTTATCCTCTGAAAAATAGGAATGATTAGCATGTTCTTCAGAGAGTTATTGTGGGGACAGACTGAAATAATAGTTGTCAAGCCTGTAGGAAGAAGTTGGCATATAGTATTCAAGACATGCCAGCCATTATTTTTAGCAATACCCTTCATTCAAGCGTCTGCTAAAAATGTATCACATACACATACAGATATGTGTATGTGTATTTTTGTTTTTTATCTCTTAGAAGGTAGGCTTCATGAGAACAGGAATTGTGCCTGTATTGCTCATTTTTGCCTCTCCAGCACCTAGTTCAATGCTTTCTCACAAAGTAAGCAATTAGTATATTTTCATTTAATGAATGGGTGAGTTGAGTGGTTCCCTTATTTAGAAAGCCTTCATGCTAGAACAAGAGTTAGTATAAATGGAAACAATTATGCTGAAATTCATTTTTTGACTGTGGGTATGTAGTAATAATGCTATTCTTCTTTAATATTTGACATTTTCTATTATATAGAAACCATCTTCAGTAACAGAAGACAATTTATCCTGCCCTGGCATGCTTTCAAAGACTTCTGTCTCTTCTTGATTAATGCATTCTTCTCTTGAAGTTACTCAGTTTCCATATGTTGAATTTATTTTTCAAATTGAAGAAGAGTATCCAGGTTGATGATAATAAGAGTAGTGGCTATTTACCTTTTTATGCAATCCTTCTATTATTAATAGAGATAATGGTGGTGATGATAATGATAATCCTAATAATAATAATAATAATAATAATAATAATGTGGAACAATGGCCCCTTTGTTTTTGAAGGATTGTAATCAAAGGATTAATGAGGACAATCTGAGATACTCATGTCAAATTTCTATATTTTTTGCTGTCAATCTAGGTAAGGGAATTCTGTCTAATGCCTGGATGCTGTCTTTCATCACCCTGTCCACTCCCAGTACACACAAACACACATACACACACAACATGTACACATAATTCATCCTAACTCCACAGTATTTTCTGCTGTTAGGTTACCATGTCTCTGGAAATAGAGTAATTAAAAAAGACCAAGGACAAGAACTGTAAGAGGATTTTACCAGATGACAGACTTTAGACCAAGACCAACAGACTACACAAGGGAAGCTTATTATCCAAAACACTTTTCTAGGTATACATATTGGAGTTGTGTCCTTGATGGTTTAACTTCTTATTTTACTTGAATAGTTCTCATTTCCTAATGCCATACATGGACTATTTTTAATAAAATATTATTTATCATTAGGATACTTTTGGAGGAACAAAGCTGAGTGTAAGAGTCAGAAAGCCAGAGGTCTTCACTGTATTGCAGGAAAATGATATAAGCTTAAGAATATTAAAGAGATAAACATACTATCCTTGCACAAAATCAAATATTGCACCCTCAGAATGATGTTCTGGTGTAAGGAAGGACGAGCCCTTATTTTGGATTGCCCCTGACCCAATATTTTTGAATATGCGAGTGCTGTTAAATAACATCCATTTTCCTAGTTTTAAAGTTATATCATACTAATACCAATGTTCACTTCCTCTAGCCCCACTACCTTAAAGGAGTCATCCTCTAATCATGAGTCACACTGCAGCTCAGATTACCTTATAATGAGTTATTCTATGATAGATCAAAGTGAACAGTGAACTAGATATCAATCAACCTAGCTTCTAGCTCTATTTCCACAAATAACTTTTACCACCTTAGAACTGTTATTTCCTCCCTAGATCTAGGTTGCATAATTTGTCAATAGGCATTATGGATTTTAGTGCTTCAAATATTTTTACTATCCTATTATTCTTAAGATTCTTTAGTAATTTGTAAAATACTACACATTATTTTTCCTTGCCTAATTCTATTCTAGCTCATGAAGTAGTTTAATTTTAATGCTTAAAACATAATTATCCTGAATCAATTGCACCTTGGTTTGATACATCACAAGGCTTTACTAACTCGACAGTTACTTATATTTCAGTTTTATTTTGGGGAGATTACTGGGGATTGAACATAGGGATGCTTTAACATTGAACTATGTTCCTAATCCTTTTTAAATTATTCCCCCCACCCTCTGGTTTTTTTTTTTTTTTAACTTTGAGACAAGGTCTTTCTAAGTTGCTGAGGCTGCCTTCTTTCTGTCTATGCCTCTTGAGTTGCTGGGATTGTAGGCATGCACGACTGCACCTAGCTTATATCTTTTAGAATTTTAAATAAATGCATGGAAACTGTTACTTCCATTAGTATTATTGATGATATTAAATGGGGTACACATGTATTGAAATCTCAGAATATGTTTATGATATGGACTATTATAAATATTGTTGAGAGCCACAGCCAAAGGGGCCCCAGCAAACTTCCAGCTGCCAGCAAACTTCCAGCTGCCATCTGATGATTGGCTCACAGCGCCCCAGCAAACTTCCAGCTGCCAGCTGATTGGCTCCTCTGTGGTGATGCTTATTGGGCTGTTTCCCTGCCCTTTCAGACCAGGGAGCTGCTCATTGGGGGACTCTTTTGGCTCCACCCATGCGACCCAGGCTAGTGGCCTCAAGAGCAGGAGGAGTTGGGGGGTTGAGAGGCTTGTGGGAAGCTGGTGGTGGCTGTTGGGCTCTGAGGGAATTCCTGAAGAGCCATATGGTGTGGAGTGTGTGTTCTAAAAATAAAGTTTGTTTCTGCTTGATAAGTGGCCCGTGAATTGTGCCCAGCCAGACTGCGGCAAAATATAATGGAAGAATTAACATGGTATATAATATTCATCTTAAACACTTTCCAGGAAACAAATGATTTTAATATAATTAGAAAAAAAGGAGAAGTCTTAAAGAGCTGTATTTGATCCAACAGGTAATGTTGTCAGATGATTGTTATTGAAATATGCTTTGTCCGGTTTTCTTCCTAGGAACAGAAAATGGAAGATAGTTGACTCTTTCATCCATGTGTACCCCTTTTAAAAAAATGAGCAATCAACTGCCAAAACAAACTCTGAGTACCTAGCACATGAATTCTGAAACCCTACATGCCTTTACTTTTGCTTGTATATCATGCAGAACTGTAGCATTTTAAGATGTTTCCTGAAAAGTAGCACGTACTATTTAGGGATAGTCCTCCACTGTTAAACATCCATTGCAAAAGGGAATATTGGTCATTTCTTCCACCTCAGTGGAAATGATCCTGTTTTCTTCCTTTACTTCTGCTTTTGGCATTGACACCTATTTTATCTTTTCATCAAGTGACCAAGTGCTAGTTGTTGCACAATGAACCTCTAGTTCTCTCGGATTTTCCTGGAGATACTGCCTAAAATATGATCTTAATCTCCAGTGCCCCTAATTAGGCTCTCATTTATAGCAATCCACTTTTCATTCCATGCTAAAGTCTATAATATTTAAAATCTTAATGTTGCATCAATCCCAGATCTCTTCCAAGACCTTGATAAGATGCCATTTTCTCTGTGGTAACTTTCTATTTATGTTATATGTAGTTTTTATCACCTTATAACATATACTATGGATTGCTATGTCCATTATTTCTGCCCCCATATTATAATATGTGTTCTAAAGGGCTGAGATTTGTGCCCCTATGTTTCACTGATATATTTCCCACTCCCCAAAATTCTACTTGGTTATAGAAAGAAATTCTACTTGGTTATACAATAAAAATTTGTATAATAATTAATCTAGCCCAATTCATTTACATCAGGATGTCCTTATGTTGACAATTATCTAAATTAACAATGATTTATCCATACCTCTTTAGATTTGTGACATGGAGTTTTAATGATTGGTGCTGACTCTTACAGATTAGGCCAACTCCATTCCTGTTAATGTTCTATATGCACTGATAGAAGATATTTTTTTCCTCCTCTTTTTACGTTAGAAGTAGTCTGAATGTCCCACTTATCATTCTAATAGCAAAGAATCTAGAAAAGACCACCTTAGCAATTCACATATTTTATTTACATCTCACAAAATTTGACAATAAATTCACGACTATGAAGCCTTCTACAATTCACTCTACTCAATGTTTTTGATCTTTCTCTGCATTATATATTCTATCTTTGTATATATTATACATACATGGTGGTAGCTATAGATGCATGTGACTCCTGTTCAGGTCCATGAATACATTTCTAGATCTTGAGTGCTAATAGAAGATTTTCTTCAAAGGATTGCCCAGTTCTAATTGAGGACTATCCTATTCCCATCTTACATTCTTAAATGGGTTTGCTTATCTTTATACTCAACAAAGTCATTTAAATAAGCCAATGTCATCTTATTTCTAAAAACATTATTTACCTCATATTTCTGGAAGTAAAAGAGAACTGGAGAGCTGTAGGATTTGGCATTCAAGATCAGGGTCAGAAGAGAGATTCGTCAGGATGCTGGAAGAGTGTGAGCACCAATGTCATTTCTCCTTGTGTTGTTTATTTGAAGCTTGGTGGGGATTTTGGCTACATCTGCTCTGACTGTGTCAGCACATACAAGAACAGTGTGTGCTTTCTCAGATGGGTGGCTTTTTAATGTTCAGTTTGCTGCAGTGATTCTGCTTAAGCAGGTCCTTAGAAAAGATCAGGAACTGCCAAAGAACAAAACACTCAGCTGTCCTTCTGTGGCCTTATCAAAGTTACCTCAATTCAAAAGGATAATTAAAAGTTTAAAAATCAGTGATTTCTATTATTTCAAAGAAGTGACAGAAAATTCAAGCAACTTGCTTGAGTTGATGATTTACATGTTCAATTATTTGGGTTTTTATTGCTGCTAGATTTTTTTTTTCTGTTCCAAACACCCTAATGATTACAAACCCCAAGAAGAATGAGCAGTTCAGGAAAATGACCTGTTTATCACTTTTAGCTTTCTTTTCTTTCAGAGTTTGTCAATGAATGAAGGGGCATGTGCCTCTCCACCTGGTGTTATGTATAGTCATGGATGCATGTGTTAACACCTCTTTCTGTCCCCTGGTGATTATACCTTTAAGTTTCTATATAAAAGGTTAATTTTCTCCAAAAATTTCTGTTTCAAAATTCTTGATAACAGACAAATTTTAGCATCAATTACATACTGTGCACAGATTCAGCAAACCATGCTCTCTTCCAGTGATGCAGTGTTTCTGTGAAATCCGATGAACTTGACTATATTATATTTCCCTCTGACTTACTGTCTTAGGGCTTCAATACTTCAAGGGTCAACTTTTAAATTTCTAATAAGAGTGGTTGAACCTCTACCCCTTTGTAGGGAATCCATACTCCTTTCCAAAAGGTGCTAACACTTTCCATACAATTTCTAAGGGCTAGTGATGAATGCATTTAGAATGTTTGATAACATGCTATCCTGGTAATTGTGTATGCTAAGACTTTCCTATATTACTAGCATAAAGAGAACAAATAGATTAATAAATAGAATTAAGAAATATCTTTTTTCCATCCTCTGTATATATGTTTGTGTACATATTTGATAATGGATTGAATATCCTATTTGTACACTGAACTCCTAAAAACAACTTAAAGAAAAACAAATATAACATTGGAAAGATACTTGGATACACCTTTTACAAAAGTAGAAATAGTAATGACCAATAAAAACATGAAAAGATACACAAATACCATTAATCATTAGGAAAATTCAAGCTAAATCCACAATAAGATATCACTATCTACACTAGAATGGCTACAATTAAAAAAAAAAAACTACCACCACCAAACATTGGAGAGGATGTGGAGCTACTATATTTCTCTTATATGTTTTGTGGGAGTGTAAAATGGTACAACTTTGTGAGTGAGCATATAATTACCATATGATCAGCAATTCCTCTCCTAGACATTTTCCCAAGGAATATAAAACCTGTATCTATGCAAAGATTCGTACAAAAATGTTCATGATAACTTTACTCATAAGAGAAAAAACATTGAAAAATACCCACCTATCCATCAGCAAGAAAATGTAAACATTCATCAAACACCCATACATGGACTACTGCTTAACAATCAAAAGGAAAAGACTACTGATATCTGCAGAAACATGCATGAATGTGAAAAATTACATTTAGTTTTAAAAGTCAAACTCACAGTAATTATTATTGCATATTTTTGGTTTTGAAGTTCTATCATAGGAGAGACAAATCTAAAGAGATAGAAATCAGAAAAGCAGTTGCCTATGGGAGGTGCTGGGGAATAGACAAGAAGGGGATAGAAGAGAACGTTTTTATGGCAATGGAAGTGCTCTATATCTTGATTGGACTGTTGGATTCAGGTGTAGACATTTGTCATAACTAATCATAGTATACATTTAAGATCCGTACTTTTTACTTAATGTAATCATAACTCAATAAAATATTTTTAAAGAATGTCATAGCCAAAGTTGATTAGTTATTAGCCGGCACTAAGTTTAGATACTTATTTCCATTCCAAAGCTACACACAGTGGCCTTTCTGATTTCTAGGTTTGATTGATTTTAATATATAGCATTCATACACAAGAGTGAACAGCCAATTGTAAAATGGAAATTTGAATAAACTTCATATATGCTTGAAAAATTACATTGACTTAAAGTAAAACTGGAAAATATATCTCTATGATATTTTTAATTTTGATAAATACTCAAAATGTTAACCTGTACAGTAAGAAAATATAATCTTATCAGAAGTACATCTAAAGCTAAGGGGATTTTTAAAAATTTAAATAACTTTTTTCAAAACAGTCTCTCCCAAAAGTGAATTCAATTTCTTCCTTCTGAGAGATAATACTTACTACTTCCACATTGACAATGATGTATTTCAAGTAACTAAAATAAAGTTCTACTGAACACATCAAAAGGACCATAATATTTGAAAAATTAAAAAAACACAGAGTTACTCTGGTTGAAGAGTATGCAAGAAGTATGAGGTTCATTCAGCCCTAAGTAATTCTTCCATCAATCTTCCCTAAAGTCACTCCTTTCCTTGTCTAAGGTGTAACTTAAAAATTGCAGACCAATTCAAAAATACAAATGAAACACATATTCCTATGGAAATAAAAAGTATAAGCTTGAGTTCTAAAAACTATCTACAAGAATTAGCTGATACAAGAAATATGTATGTTGTACTTTTGAGTTTTTGAATTCATTAAAGAAGATGAATAAAGACAGAGACTTGAGGTACAAAGGATAGAAAGAGGAGAAAGAGATGAGCAAAAATAATGCTAAGCTTCTGGTGCTAAGATTGTAACTGGCAGTAACTGCTGAGGAAGTACTACTGCCTTAGATTTCTTACATCAAGGATATATCAAGCATATGCTTGACTTATATCAAATATAGCTATGTGGAAAATACATTATTGGTATCAAGAGGAAGCCTACACACTAGTATTCAATTCCATGAGAAAAATCAATCAATTCAAATAACTGAATCAGCTAGTAGTTTGGACTCCAGAATTTATAATTTTTCCAGGGTCTACATTAGTCTGAGATAGGTGGATAAGGTATACCATAAGTTGAAAGTAGATAGGATAATTCTGAAAGACAAAAGTATCAGTAAATGAGTAAAGAGTAAATTGACAAATTTATAAAAGTTGTACTTCAGGGGTTAATATTGTCTCTCTGAAATGATTCGCTTCTGGCCTCTGAAAGTGAGATCCACACAAGGTCACAGTACAGCCAGAACGTACTATGTTGAGTGCTTAGTCCGATGGTAATTGTGCCTAGACAAGCAGATACAGTTCAGGTCCCACAGCTATTGATTTACTATGCGACCTTGGAAAATGTATTAATCTTCTCTGAGTCTGTTTCTTTATTTATGAAATGGGAATCCTGAACAAAAATTCTCAAACCAACTCAACTTAGTACAGTGTGCACTAAGAATATTAAATGGAAAATGGATGAAATTTGCCTAGTTAATACATAGCACAGAATAGCTGCTATCATGTATTAAAATCTAAATATTATTAATTGAATGCACAGTGTTACAGATCTCTGTTAGTAGTCTCTGAGGCAAGAATTGTTAGACCCTTTTAGTGAGCTCATATCATATTAAGTAGGTAGCTGTGTCATCTTCTCAGTGGAAGATTGGTCTTTATGGAAACCAAAGGAGTAATAAAATATTGAGAAAATTCTTCACTTCCTCAGGGTGAATTTTTCTGGAGGACAACAGTCCTCTTGACAAAGATCACAATCATACACTCAACAAACATTACCTAAATATGTGTGGATATTATGGATACTATTCCCAGAGTTATGCAGATATTAGACTGTGTGGAGCTTCTGAGGAGTTTAAAATTTTCATAAAAGGAGACTTAGTGATAGAAGAGAACAAATTGAAACCAACTTGGAGAACAGAGGCTTTATAGACAGACTGACAATTGAACTTGACTTTGAAGAATGAAAGGAATGATTTCAACAGACAAATAAGAGTAGGGTGATTTCAAATATAAGGAAGTGGTAGGGGGTCTATTTGTAAACTGGAATGTCCCTAATATGGTCCAAGGTAACTTACAATCTTTTATGTAATGCAGTATAAAAGATGAAATAAACAATGGTGGTTGGTTGGTTGGATATATGTGTAGATGTAAATGACAAACGGTAGGTTTCTTCCATGAAATTTTGGGGATAATTTTGTAGGAAAATACTGGTATTTTATGATGTCCATGCCTTTATAGAAGAGTATTTTGCTTCTTCTCTAAATTTCCTTCTGTAATAGTTGCAGTTTAACTATGAGGATGTGTTGATTCCAATGGAAGGGTGAGAATGTGTTACTAAATTTCTGATGAGACTTTAAGGAAGTTATAGAGTATTATTAAAGAAAGGTGGACAATCCTGATGGTGAATTTGAGCAATGGAAAATCAATTTATAGAACACTGGACCATATTAGCCAACTTCTAAATTGATTTTAAAAATATGGAGGATGCATTATCTATCAAAAATTATCAAGGAGATTGTGAATTTTGGAGAGAATCTCTAGCCTTTTTAGTTGATGTGAAGTAAAATAAGCAGGCACTTTTATAGCCTATTTCTTGGAACCCTTTAATGAGATATTGACTTGGGTCAAATGCTAGTTTCAGAGGATCATAACATTTTCACTAAGGAAATGCATCTATTTGGCAATGTCTAAGACTTTGAAAAAGTCCTAATGCAGTAAGATGCTGCCAATTGAAGTTTACCTAAACCTATTTAATATCTGCTCTAATTACTATGCTCATCTTTGATTATTTTTATCTCAAATGCAATTATGAGATCTGATTGTCATGCTAGCTCCTGTTCAAATTTGATGTCTCCTTGCAGTTTACACTTTAGATATTTTTACCACTCCTAAATTAGCAGTTACTACCCATAACACCATTCCACATCCCAGGCTAAAGCAGCCACTAATCTATTTTGTCTTTACAGTTTTGAGTATTCTGGGCATTTTGTATAAATAGAATGATAAGTGGATGTTTTAGTAAATTACAACATAATATTTTCTTAAATATTAGAATAATATTTTCAACATTCAATCATATTTTAAATTATATTAATATTTCATTTCTACTCTGTGAATTAAGATTATATTTTATATTATAAACATGCATATTATTCCATTATATATTATAAACATATATATTGTGAATATATATGTTATGGCACATTGTATTTCTCCATTCATCAGAAGATAGAGATTTGGATTTGACTATTATTAATAGTGATGCTGTGAACATTCTTATGAACATTTTTGTGCAGAATATTTATTTTTGTTTCTTTTATATGTATACCTAGGAATAGAAACCTGGGTCATATAGTAACTCTAGTTTAAGATTTTGAGGAGCTTGGGGAAGATCAACAATGTAGAAGGAAATCAAGAGTCAGAATGGAGGGATGTGTAAGGGGAGGAAATGCAGAATTAATCTTAAAAAATCATGTTATGTATATACATAACTATACCATAACATGGAATTTCACCTTTATGCTATGTAAAAATAAACAATCTAATATAAATAGAGAAGATAAAGGAAGTCTAATAAAGTAAAGGAAGGAGAATGGAAGAGGGGAGGGAGGGTGGTTTTGGATATTCTGGATTGCTTGTATTTCGTGTGAAATTTAGGGTCAGCTCATCAATTTCTGCAGTTAATAGGAATTCCATTAAATCTGTAGATAAATTTTGGGGGGAGTTATTTAATGTTAACAATATTGACATCTAATCAATAGTATAGTGTCCTTTTTCATTTAATTGTCTTAATTTATTTCAGCAATATTTTGGGGACTTTATAAGTCTTACCCATTCTTGGTAATATCTTTTACTAAAATTATGTTCTTTTGATTGTATTATAAATATAATTTTTTGTTTTTATTTTTGTATTATAGTTATACATAATATTGGGATTCATTCTGACATGTTAATGCATGGAATATAATTAATTCCACTTCAGTCCCAACTACTTCTTCTTTCTTTCCCTTCTTGTTCCATTTCCTCTACTCTACTCGTCTTCTAATTATTTATAGTCTTACAGTTTTTAATGGATGTTTGTAGATATACAAAAATGGGAAATTCACCATGGTATAATCATATATGTACATAGCAGAGTTTTGTCAATTTAATTTACTGTCCCTGCCTTTTCCCACCCTGCTGCCATCTGCTTCCTCTACATAAATGCAATTTTTTTAAACTTCATTTTTAGATTGCTTATTAGTAGTGTATAGAAATACATGTACTTTTTAACATTAGAAACTTGCTGAACTTATTTCTCAGTTCCAATAGTTTTAAGTAGATTCTTTTAGATTTTCTACATGTGAGATCATATAATTTCATCTGTTAATAAGAATAGTTTTACTAAATCCTCCTTAATCTGGATAGCTTTAATTTCTTTATCTTGTTTCATTTTCTTTATGAAATCTTTCATTATAATGTTGATGGATATGGTGAGAATGCCCTTTTCTTTTTCCCAAGCTTAGTATGGAAATAATTCTTTTATCATTTAATGTAATGTTAGATATAGGTTTTGTTTATCAGTTTGATGAATTTCCCTTATATTCCTAATTTGTTGAGTGTTTTAATTTTTCTCATGAAAAGTATTTGATTTATGAATATTGACATAATTATGTAGTTTTTTATTAGTGTATTGTACTAACCTTGTTTGATTTATTCTTATTCTTGGAAAAGCCCTTCTTATTTGTGGTATATAATATTTTTTATATTATGCTTAATTGTGTTTGCTTGTATTTTATTGTGGATTTTTGCATACATACATATACAAGTACACAAGGAATATTTTCTTGTATTTGTTTTACCTTTGATATTGATATTAAAGTGATAGTGACATTAATAGTTTGGAATTATTTCTTGTTTCTTTCTCTTTTATATGTTTAAAATGTTTGTGAAGAATTGGTGTCAATTCTTTCTTAAAGTTTGGGAAGATTAATTACTAAAGCCATATGGTCCTTGCTGTTCTGTGTGTGTTTGTATATGTGTGTATCTGTGGCTGTATGACATTTTTAAATTACTAAGTCACTCTATGTTTTTATATTCTACTCAGAATCTGTTTCTGTTCAGTCTTTTTTGTAAGTACATGACTTTTATCCAATTTTTTTGTGTGTAGTCTCTTAAAATTCTTCAAAACTTAACTAGGAAAAATAGCAATGTCCCCTATTTCACTCATGACCAATAGTTATTTTTTATTAAATCATTATAATTATCCATAATATTTTGGCTCATTTTAACTAAATCATACATGCAAGAAATTTGATTTCAGGTCCTATCTCCCCAACATTTCTTCCCCTTCTCCGTCTAAAATTTGAGTCTTTTATGTATTTATTTACTTTTTGTCACTCTGACTAAAAGTCTGTCAGTATTTTAATCTTTTCAAACAATAATTTTTGTTTGTTTTTATTTTTTATATTTTAAATTTCTTTATTTAACCCCAATCTATATTATTTGTACCCTTCTGCTTGCTTTGGATATTTTGCCCTTCATTTTATAATGTTGTAAGGTTGCAAGTTAATATATTGACTTGATATCTTTCACTTGTTAAATTGTCATTTATAGTTATAAATTTCCATCTAAACACTCTTTTATCTGTATCCCATATGTTTTTATATCATATTTTTCCTTTTTATTCATGTTAAAGAACTTTTTAAAAATGTCCCTGTGATTTCCTTTATACTCTTTGATCATACTAATGTGCTGTTTAATTTCAACTTACTTTTATTCTCTTTTTAAAAATATATATTTATTTATTTGTTCTAATTAGTTATACATAACAGCGGAATGCATTTTGATGCGTAGTACTCAAATGTAGCACAATTTTTCATTTCTCTGGTTGTACACAAAGTATATTCACACAATTCGTGCTTCATACATGTACCTAGGGTATTGATGTCCATCTCATTCCACCATCTTTCCTACCCCCGTACTCCCTCCCTTTCCCTCTCTCCCCTTTGCCCTTCACACATTTTTGCCCACACATTTTTCCTTCATTGTTTTCAATTTTATTCCATGTGGTTATAAAATGTACTTGGTATTAATTCAGTACTTTCAAATTTATTGAAATCTCTTCTTAAACTGTGAACCCCAAAATAAACTTTCCCTCTTCTAAAATTATTCTTATAAGGTCTTTTTGTCACAGAGGTGAGAAAGCTAACTAAATAGCCAGTATTTATTTCTGTAAATATTTTTTTCTGCTATGTCTCTCTCTATACT
Organism: Urocitellus parryii; assembly: GCF_045843805.1. Classification (NCBI taxonomy): domain Eukaryota; kingdom Metazoa; phylum Chordata; class Mammalia; order Rodentia; family Sciuridae; genus Urocitellus; species Urocitellus parryii. The sequence continues at coordinate 28,726,287 of NC_135547.1, read as the reverse complement.
TCCTCTGGTACTTATATTATATAAATATTATTGTGCTTAATAGTGTACCACATTTTTCTGAGGCTCTTATATTATTTCTTCATTCTTTTTACTCTCTCTTCTTTATTTTGCTTAATATATATTAAATCTGTCTCCTAATTCACTGATTCTTCTGCCAACTAAAACTTACTGTTTTTTTTTTAAATTTTGTTCATTTTAGTTATACATGATAGTAGAATGTATTTTAACATATTATGCATACATAGAGTATAACTCTCCATTTCTTTCTTTTGTTCGTCTGTGGTATGGGAACTGAACCCAGGGGCGCTTAACCACTGAGCCACATCCTCAGCCCTTTTTTGTATTTTTTACTTAGAGAGAGAGTCTCACTGAGTTGCTTAGGACCAAGTTGCTGAGGCTGGCTTTGAAGTCACAATCATCCTGCCTCAGCCTCTGGAGCTGCTGGGATTAAAGGCTTGTGCCACTGTGCCTGGCTAACTTCCAATTCTTGTGGTTGTACGTGATGTGGGGTTACATCAGTCATGTATTCATATATTTACACAAGAAAGTTATGTACAATTCATTCTATTGTCTTTCCCATTCCTATCTCCACTTCCCTTCATTCCATTTGTCTAATTCAATGAACTTCTGTCCTTCTCCTCTCACCCTCCCTTGTTGTGGGTTAGCGTCCACATATCAGAGAGAACATTTGGCCCTCTGTATTTTGGGATTTGGTTATTTCACTTAGCATGATAGTCTCAAGTTCCTTCCATTTACAAACAAATTCCATAATTTCATTCTTATTTACAGGTGATTAATATTTTATTGTGTATATGCACAAATTTTCTTTATCTATTCATCTGTTGAAGGGCCCTAGGTTGGTTTCATAGCTATTGTGAATTAAGTGGCTATGAACATGGATGTGGCCATAACGCTATAGCATGCTGATTTTAAGTCTTTTAAGTATTTTGAGGAGTGGGATAATTGGGTAAAATGGTGGTTCCATTCCAAGTTTTCTGAGAAATCTCCATACTGCTTTCCATGGTGACACCAATTTACAGTCCCACCAGTCATGTATGAGTGTATCTTTCCCCCCACATCCTCGTCAACATTTATTGTTATTTGTATTCTCAATAATTGCCATTCTGACTAGAGTGAGGTGAAATCTCAATATAGTTTTAGTTTGCATTTCTCTAATTGCTAGTAATTTTGAACATTTTTTCATATATTTCTTGACCATTCATACTTCTTCTTTTGTGAAGCATTTTGAATATTTTTGCCCATTTATTGATTGGGTTATCAAACTTCCTGTTGAATCCCTGCAGTGCTAGTTACATTTAAGGTACTGAATTTTTGGAATTTAGCATTTCTATGTTTATAATTTCTTTCTCTTTATTGATAGTATCTATTGTTTCAATCATTGTTATTATAAATTTCTTTAATTCTTTATTATAGTTTCCTTTAGATTTTTTTCCTTGCCATGCCAGTGACCAAACCAAGGCTCTTGAACATACAAAGAAAGCACTCTAACCTTGAACTACCTCCCCATCTCTACTTTAGTTTTTGAACATATTTATAATGAAGGTTTTGAAGTTCTTATCTGCTGAGTCCAATATCTGGAACTTGAAAGCAGTTTCTATGCTACCTTTTTTTCCCTATGCATGGCACATATTTTCTGCTATTTTTCACATATTCTTACTTTTGCTCTTGAAAACTTGATGTTGAAAATAATATATTATAGTCTCTTTAAACATACATGGAGTATATATTATTCTAATTAGGACCCCCCCTCTTATGGGTATATGATATAGAGATTCAATATGGTATATTCACATATGTGCATAGGAAAGTTTTGTCAGATTCATTCCACTGTCTTTCCTATTTCTATCCCCCCCCACCTTCTCTTCATTCCCCTTTGTCTACTCCACTGAACTTCTATTCTTCCCCCTTATTGTGTGTTAATATGCACATGTAAGGAGCTTATTTTTGTGTTGTTTCATTTGTTGTTTGTTTACTTGCCTAGAATAATTCTGTGAAATCTATTTTCCCTATAGTATGTAATGTCTTGTCTACAACCTCAGAATTTTTTTCCTATACATTTTTTTGCATAGTTTAGTTGGCATCACACCTGATTATGCATGAACTACTTATTAAAGGTTGTATGAATCCACATATCCATTTAAATGTTCACTATTGTTAGATGTGTATGTGTGACTTAGAGCCTGTTTCCACAATTCAGGAAATTTATACATTTGTGCTCATTCATGGACTATTAGCTTGGTGATTCTCTTATTAATTACCACTGAGTGTATAAAGCCTGAGTTTTCTAGATTACTAGAGGTGAGTAATGCTATTTAAAATTCTGGATTCCTAATGATCTTCCCTGGTTTAGTGTTGAGGGCCACAACCAAGTCAAGATGGCGCCTGGCAGTTTGCCAGGAGGAGTGGTTTGTGAAGTAACGCCAGCAAGCCATTAAGATGATGAGGATTGCTGTATCTAGATGATGTTAATTGTTAAGCTGTGTGTAATTAGTTGGGTATATATACCTCTGCTGTCCCGTAATAAAGGGGCTCCCGCTGTTTCAACCTTCACAAGTTGCTTGTCACCCCCCCCCCAGCAGTTATTTTGCCCAGCCAGACTAAGGCAGTTTAGGTATATTGTTCCAGTTAGGCTTCTGCCCTGTGTTGATTTTTTGTTTTTAATGTTAGAGAATGCTTCGAAGTCTTCTACAGTTGCTGCTCTTATGGTTCTTGAGTAGGTATAAACATGTATGCATAGACTTCTGGACTCCCACATTATGGAATAAATGTGATCTAGGAGAAAGAAAGGGAAGGAGAGGTACTGGGGTCTGAATTAGAACAAAATATATTCCATGTTTATTTAATTGTCAAAATGGATTCTATTCTCATTTATAACCAAAAAGAATTGATTAAAAAGATGACTATTTTTATTGTTGTTTTTTTCCCAAGTATTCTCTATCAGATTTCTAACTGGTCTGCCATTTCACTTTTTGTTACTACTATCATGGAATTATCAGACAGACCATCTTAACTGCTTGTCACATTGTTTTCAATAACACCCAGATGCATGAACTTCTCAAAGTTTTCTTGCAAATAAAACAGTCCCCTCAGGCACAGCTTCTAGCCCTCCTTTCATAAGATCTGCTTCTTTCCCAGGATATAATCTCTAAGTCTCTATACTGGAGGTCATGGAAGGAATGCCAAATTGTTTCTCCCAGAGTGACATCATGGCTCTATGCCTGGTACTGGGTATGTAGGAATGATAGTGTCTGGTACTGTAAGATTGTTGATCTCAGTGTATAGTCTGATTTAAAAGTGAACTGGGGTTTGGGTAGTCAGGGACTCACTGTTCTTGAGTTTCCATGCCTGAAAGCACTGGAGCACTGCCTTATGAGTGTAAGCTAGATTGTAGAAAGAAGCACTGATCTTCTTGGACACCTTTTCTTGTAAGTATTGCTACAACAGTAATGAACTGAAGAGAGAGAGAATAGAAATATTTTTGGCTTATATGACCTGGCACAAAACTCTAGTTTTAGACTAAAATCACAGTGGATAGGGATTAATTTTTTTTACCATAACTTCCAGTAATAGAGTGTTAAAAGTAGACCTGTTACATAGAGCTCAAGGGGGAGCAGGAGTTGGGAGTGGGTTATATGCTAAAGACTCTTATCTTTGTTGTAGTTTAGATGTTAGATGTCCACAAAAGTTCATGTGTGAGACAGTTCAAGAAGGTTTAGAGATAGAATGATTGGTTTATGAAATACTTAACCTGATCAGTGAATTTATCCCCTGATGAGGATTGAGTGGTGGCTGAAAGCTGGTAGGGTGGAGAAGGTGGGTCATTGGGGGCATACCTTTGGGATGTATATTTTGTATTTGGTAAGTGGAGTCTGTCTTTCTGCTTTTTGATCATCATTTCAGCCACTTCCCTCTGCCACACTCTTCTGCCATGTTGTTTTGCTTCACATTGAGCTCGAGGAAATGGAACTATCTATGAACTGAGAACTCTGAAACCATGAGTCCCCAAATAAAGTTTTCCTCCTAAAATTGTTCATGTCAAGTCTTTTTTGGTCACAACAGCAAAAAAGCTGACTAAAGCAGTTTTATTAGGATTTAATGGATTTCTGCACTCCCCTCCCCATTTTTTTTCATTTATTTTATGCCTTTAAGACAATTTCTGGAGGCTTTAAATGTTTCTTCTTTAAAATAATTTTCACTGAACAGTTGTTTTACTGCGGAAAGGGTACTTTGAGTTACACCACCATTTTAATAGTACTATAATATACTTTGTTCCAGAGACTCTTCAGTAAATGGGAATGAAATAATGAATAAAATAATTTTGATTTTAGAAATTTAAATGAGTGATTTCAGTTAGGTATAGTATTTCTCCTACTGTGTTCTAAGCTCTTGAAAATATGATATCTATACATACAATCTATGGGAATATAGAAGATATGTTTAAGGAAGAAAAGGGGAGGATTCCTAGAGGTTATGGTACCCAAGTCTAAAGCATGGATATGATATTTTCTAGGTTAGGAAATGGGTTAGTAGGGAATATCAAGCAAAGAAACATAATAAAATGGGATAAAAGGGATCCATAACCTGTTTCCTATTATTAAAAAAATATATAAGAAATAAATCGTCAATACTTGCATTACAGAGGTGGGCATGGACTATCACAAACCATGTTGAGGAGTTGTTATATTATTCAAAAGGTAAAAGAGAATTACTAAGTGGTTTTAAGCAGGATAGTGACATAATTGTGATTAGCTTTGGAAGGATTACTTTAGCTGTGCTATAAAGCAAGTGTAAAAATGCTACTAACCACTGGCCAAATTAAGAATGCTACTAAGCATTGGCCAAATGCTATTTTTGTAAATAAAGTTTTCTTGGAACACAGCTGTATTTACATATTGTTTAATAGATGTTTTTACACCACAATGGCAGACTTGAGAAGCTACAAAGAGCCCATATGGCCTTCAAAGCCTAAAATATTTACATTTTGTCTTTCACAAAATAAATGCAGAGAGTTTGTAGAGGGCCAAAGCTTTCAGCAGGTACATATGATAGGATGCTGTTGCAACAGTCCCAGCAAGAAATGAAAAGGCCCAGAAAAAAACTAGAAATTTTTAATTTTATTTTTAATTAGTTTATTTTTAAATTGACATATAAAATTATATGTTTATCAACATAACGTCATTCTTGATTGAGTATAAAAATCATTAGTCATTAGTTTTTTTTTTCTTTTTTACTTTCCTCTCTCACTGTGGTTTCAGAATTCAGGGATTGAAATTTATACTAGTTAAATATCTGTCTCCAGTATTAAGTGTGAAAATACTAGTTGGAAAGGCCTTATGTGCTTGAGTCTATCTGAAGCTTCCCTCAGTGGTAATACATGTTATTAATATGCTGAAGAGCTACTGTTGACTAGAAATGCACCATTATTTCTTATAGAAGCAGAAAAATTTTCAGAGTACCTCATCTTTTTTTAATGAATATTATAATTGTAATATCCTTTATCACACTGGCCCTTGAGTACACCAAAGGAATTATCTATTCATTTCTCTTAGACCAAGCAATACTTCCATATATACATCCCCTCTTCCAAACACAATACCACCAAAGTGACATAGGGTGCTACCAGTATTATTTGAGGAATAATAAAGATCTTAGCAGATGGGCGTGGTGGTGCATGCCTGTAATCCCAGCAGCTGGGGAGGCTAAGACAGGAGGATCACAATTTCCAAGCCAGTCTGAGCAACTTATCAAGGCATTAAGTGAATAAGCAAGACCTTGTCAGTAAATAAAATATAAATAAGGGCTGGAGATGTGGCTCAATGTTTGAGCACCCCTGGGTTCAATCCCTAGTACATAAAAGATCTTAGCTAGAATGTTTTTTTTTTCTTGTTTTCTTATAAATCCTGATTTGTAGTTGAAAAATTCTGTGTTGTATAAATTATAGATTTGTGTAGTATACAACAATGAGGCAGTATTCATGCAGAAATTTTAGTAGTCATTTGTAGGGAAAGAAACATGCCTTAATGTGCTGTCTCAAAATCTTTCAGACATTTTCTTGCTTTAGAACCTCAGAAGATCATGGTTTATTTATTATATTTAGCTCTACTGTGGGATAAAAATTAGTTAAACAAGATATGCAAATAAGGTATTTTGGGGATTAAGCAATGTATAATAAAATATAACAGTTTTAATTAATTAGTGACTTAAGGATTTGGTAAAAGTCAACTAATTGACTCTTCTCATTCTCTTGCAATGATGTGTCTCTAACTCACACAGACTCTGGAACTAATAGTCATACAATAATTTTTACTACAGTTTTTGTAGTGTGATTTTAAAGATATGATTTTTCTAGAAATATTCCCAGAGTTAATATCTGACTATTTTATACTTCAAAGGGGAAGAATGACCCTGGAGGCAGTGAGAATGCATAAATTTAGCCTATGCATATAAGTAACCTTTTCTTCCCTATGTCTGCAAACTAATTGAAGAAGAATATTCTCTCAATATCTTGTTTTTCTTTAGTTTCATTGCTAGAACATGTTTATAACAATTGGATGGAAATTTGCTGTTGGTCATCAGTGTTAATAACAGCTAAATCTCAAGCTTATTGTCAGAACAAGAGTGTTGAGAGCCACAGCCAAAGGAGCCCCAGCAAACTTCTAGCTGCCAGCAAACTTCCAGCTGCCGGCTGATGATTGGCTCACAGCGGCCCCAGCAACATCTAGCTGATTGGCTCCTCTGCGGTGATGTTCATTGGGCTGTTTCCTTGCCCTTCAGACTACGGAACTGCTCATTGGGGGACTTCTTTGGCTCCGCCCACGCGACCCAGCCAATCGGCCTCAAGAGTAGGAGGATTGTGGGAGGTGGTGAGATTGGTGTGGGAGAGAGGCTTGTGGAAGCCGGTGGTGGCAGTTGGGCTCTGAGGGTTTTTCCTGAGGAGCTGTTTTGTTTGGCGTTTGTAGTTTTAAAAATAAAGTTTGTTTCTTTTGACAAGTGGCTCCTGAATTGTGCCCAGCCAGACTGTGGCATTTGGTGGCTCGCACAGGGAGCGACTGAGGGTAAGTAAACTGCTCGCCCCTGAGGGCAGGGCAAGAGGATGGGTAGCCATTCTAAGTTTACTCTTTTGTTTTGCTTCATTTTTGTTTTAAGTTGCCTGTCCCTGGAGATGAGTGAGACGGAAGAAAAACCGCTCACATCTGAGGAAAAACTATTTGCGTCTGAGGAACAGATAGGGAGAAAGGAAGGATGGACATTTCAGTCCCTGGAGATGAGTGAGACGGAAGAAAAACCGCTCACATCTGAGGAAAAACTATTTACGTCTGAGGAACAGATAGGGAGAAAGGACGGATGCACATGTCAGGAGGATAGAAAGGCTATAATGAAATTTTGTTGTTCCATTTTTATTGGATTCTGTCTCGGTTTGGTTTGGTGTTATCTTGCTGGGTTGTATTATAGTAGAAATACGGGATCAGCAATTAGTAAAAAACAAACCGAAAGAGTGTTAAGTAAATTGTTAGACGAAGGAGGCATCTCAGTAAAATCAAGAATACTCAGGGCATACGTTGATACAATACAAAAATATAGCCCATGGCTTTTTAAAGAGGAGTTGTTAGATATATCACAATGGAACCATCATGGTGAAGATTTAAAAAGAATAGAAAAGTACAACCCAGGGACTCTGCCAGTTGGCACATTGACATTGTGGGCGAACGTATCTGGTTTGCTTAGTCCAAAGCCTTCAGTTCAGACAAAGGTAGAGGAAGGAAGTTTAGAGCAGCAAAAGCCATCAGGGGAAAAGTTACAACAGGAGACTGTTAATAACATCTTTCTATTAGAGAGTGAAAGTCTCCAACCAACAGCACCACCTCCATATGCTAGGAGACTCCCAACCCCCGCAGTTGATAGTTGGGATCCTGAGACAGGATCTCAAGTATGCCCTGTATTTGAGGTAGGAGGGCAGCGAATTCACCAGGGTTTATTTTACAAAACAGTGAAGGAGCTAAAAGAGGCTGTAACAACCTATGGTCCTCAAGCACCCTTCACTGTAAGCTTGATCGAATCCATTACCAACTTAAACATGACGCCAGCAGATTGGGCTAATATGTGTAAAGCTGTGCTAACTGGAGGACAATACCTGTTATGGAAGGTTGCTAATGAGGAATTTTGCAAGGAGACGGCTATGGGAAATGCAGCAGCTGGTTATCCTCAGAGAAATCTAGATATGTTGTTAGGAAAGGGACCTTATGAGGATCGGCAGCAACAACTTGCATATGATCCTGGTGTATACGCACAAATTGCTGTAGATGCACTTAAGGCATGGAAGACTTTACAAGGACATGGAGGTTTACAAGGTCAATTATCTAAGATAATACAAGGAGCTAATGAACCTTATGCTGAATTTGTAGATAGGCTTATTCAAACAGCTACCAGAGTTTTTGGGAATACAGAACAAGCAATGCCATTAATAAAACAACTGGCTTATGACCAAGCGAATCGTTGGTGCAGAGATATCATTAGACCATGGAAACAGGAAGATTTAAACAAATATATTAAATTGTGTAGAGACATTAATGAACAAGAGCAAGTCATGGCAGCTGCAGTAAAACAGGCTTTAGATGCCAGAGACATTAATGAACAAGGGCAAATTGTGGCAGCTGCAGTAAAACAGGCTTTAGATGCCAGAGACATTAATGAACAAGGGCAAATTGTGGCAGCTGCAGTAAAACAGGCTTTAGATGCCAGAGACATTAATGAACAAGGGCAAATTGTGGCAGCTGCAGTAAAACAGGCTTTAGATGCCGGGCCAAGAACATGCTACAATTGTCAACAAGCAGGACATTTTAAAAGGAATTGCCCCATAGGAGGAGGGTTTAACAATACTAGGTATCAAAGGAATAGAATACCGGGTATTTGCCCACAATGCCGTAGAGGGAGACATTGGGCTAATGAATGCCATTCTCAAACCACCATAGAGGGTACTCCATTATCAAAAAATGAGCAAGGACAAGGTTTTTATCCACAATATCGTGGACAAAGGCATCGGGCTCCGTTGCCAAAAAACGGACAGGGGGCCCCAATGCTCCGGGGCCCCAAACCACAAATATACGGAGCTCTGGAGGAACCCAGCAACCCCAGCAACCCCATCAGGGTAGTGCCCAGGGCATCAGATCCCTCGTCAGACAGACTAGAGGGAGCGCAGGGTTGGACATCTGCGCCTCCGCCAAATCAGTACTAACTCCAGAGATGGGAGTTCAAATCATTCCCACAGGGGTGAAAGGACCTCTTCCCAAAGGAACAGTAGGCTTATTATTGGGACGCAGCTCTTCTACTCTAAAAGGACTTTTGATAAGTCCTGGGGTAATTGATCCCGATTATGAAGGTGAAATAAAAATTATAGCCAGTTCCCCAAAAGGTATATCAGTAATTTCACCAGGAGATAGAATAGCACAGTTACTAATAATACCATGCCTACATGATAAATTTTCCAGTCATGCTGTAGAAAGAGGTTCCAAGGGATTAGGCTCCACAGGTGTAGATTGGGCTATGCTTTCTTTAAATTTAGATTCTCGCCCCATGCTAAAACTAAATATTCAAGGACATGAATTTAATGGGTTACTGGATACAGGTGCAGACCTTAGCATTATCTCTCGTCAAGAATGGCCAAAACATTGGCCATTACAACAAGCCACTCAAACGCTTCGAGGCCTAGGAGTGGCGAATAATCCCGATAAAAGTGCAATGGTATTAGATTGGAAGGATCCTGAAGGATGTGAAGGAACTATACAGCCATATGTATTGGATCATCTTCCTATAAATTTATGGGGACGAGATGTCTTAGATCAATTAGGTTTAACATTAACAAATAATATCAATCAAAATGCAGCCACTATTATGGCTAGACAAGGTTTTAGGAAAGGAAAAAGATTAGAAAAACAAGAACAAGGTATAGCAGCACCAATACAAATAAATCAAGGAACAGACAGACATGGGTTGGATTTTCACAAAGGGCCACTGAGACAATAAAAATTACCTGGAAATCAGAAAGACCAGTATGGGTTCCTCAGTGGCCCTTGACTAAAGAAAAGATACAAGTAGCCCATGATCTGGTCAAACAACAATTAGTGGAAGGACATATACAACCTTCTGTATCTCCCCATAATACTCCCATTTTTGTCATCAAAAAGAAATCTGGTAAATGGAGATTATTGCAAGATTTAAGAGCCATTAATAATGAAATGGTCATTATGGGACCTGCTCAATCGGGGATTCCTCAGTTGTCTGCTTTGCCAAAAACTTGGTATGTTTTAGTTATAGATATTAAAGATTGTTTTTTTTCAATTCCAATTCATCCTGAGGATAGTCCACGTTTTGCATTTACTATCCCTGCACTAAATCATGAAGGTCCTGATCAGAGATATGAATGGAAAGTACTCCCTCAAGGGATGGCTAACAGCCCAACTATGTGTCAAATTTATGTTAACAAAGTAATCCAGCCACTTAGAAATCAAAATCCTGAGCTACAAATATTTCACTATATGGATGACATATTATTAGCACACAAAGCTAAAAACACATTGCTAGAATGTTATGCCACACTTACAAACTTATTAAAAAATTATAATCTAGAGATAGCAATACATAAAGTACAATTAAATTTTCCAATTAATTATTTGGGAGTTCTATTATCCTCAACCATGGTCCGTCCACCAAAAATTCAAATACGAGTAGATCAACTCAAATCACTTAATGACTTTCAAGAGTTATTAGGAGACATAAATTGGATAAGGCCTTATCTAGGTATTCCAACAGGAGAATTGGGACCTTTATTTGATATCCTAAAAGGTCCATCAGATCCAAATTCACCCCGAATGTTGACGCCTGAAGCAAGAAAGGCATTAAAAATCATTGAAACATATATGGAAAATATGCATTTGGATAGAATTGATATAAGTTTGCCTTTATTATTTATTGTACTATCAACAAAAAATATTCCTACAGGAGTATTTTGGCAAGAAGGTCCATTATTATGGATACATTTATCTTATTCTCCTAACACTATTCTTACTAGGTATCCTGAGGCTGTAGGACAATTAATACTCAAAGGAATAAAAACAGCAAAGGCAGTGTTTGGAATTTCTCCTAATAAAATTATTACTCCATATACTATGAATCAAATTGATGAATTAGCTAATGAGTTAAATACTTGGGCAATAATCATGTGCAAATCTAATGTTTCATTTGATAACCACTTACCATCTAATCCTTTATTGTCTTTTTGGTCATTGCATCCTGTAATTTTTCCAAAAATGACAAGAAAAACACCTATCATGAATGCTCCAAATATATTCACTGATGGGTCAAATAATGGTACAGCAGCAATAGTTACACCTGATCGAACTTTTACATTTTTAGTACCCAAACAATCAGCTCAAAAGGTAGAGCTTAATGCAGTATTACAAACTTTTGTGATGTTTAAAGATTCTGTATTTAATTTATTTTCTGATAGTCAGTATATAGTTAATGCTATAGTATCCCTTGAAGATGCTGGTAGGATTTCCCCTTCTTCTACTGTTTTCTCTTTTTTTCCACTATACAAAGTTTAATCTGGGACAGAAAAGATCCATTCTTTATAGGACATATCAGGGCACATACAGGATTGCCTGGAGCCCTTAGTTTGGGCAATGATTTAGCAGATAAAACTACACATGACGTACATATTTTCTCTATACTAGAAGAAGCTATAAATTTTCATAAAAGGTTCCATGTCAATGCTAATACTTTACAAAAGCGTTTTAAAATAACTAAGGAGCAAGCTAGACAAATAATAAAACAATGTCAAAATTGTGTGATCTTTTTACCACAAGTTAATCTTGGAGTCAATCCTAGAGGATTGATACCTAACCATATTTGGCAGATGGATGTCACACACTTTCCAGAATTTGGAAAATGAAAATATTTGCATGTTACAGTTGATACTTCTTCTGGATTTTTGATGGGCTCCCTTCATGCCGGAGAAAAATCTAAAGATGTTATAGCTCATTGCTTACAAAATTTTGCCACTGTGGGCATTCCAAAACAGTTAAAAACAGATAATGCCCCTGGTTATACGTCTACTTCTTTTAAACAATTTTGTTCATCATTTGGCATTACTCATATAACAGGAATCCCATACAATCCACAGGGACAAGGCATAGTTGAAAGAGCTCATCAAACTATTAAAATGTACTTATTAAAGCAAAAAGACGGAATTGGGAAGGGGTATATATTCCCCAAAGATAAACTTAAAATAACCCTTTTTACTCTAAACTTTTTAAATTTGGATTCATCAGGACTTATGCTGCAGAAAGGCATATGTGTCCAAAAAATGTACATAAGCCCAAGGTACTTTGGAAAGATATTCTAACAGGACAATGGAAAGGTCCTGACCCAGTAATTGTCTGGAGTCGGGGGTCTGTTTGTGTGTTTCCACAGGAAGAACAGCAGCCGATTTGGATTCCAGAGAGATTAACCAAGGTCCTGACCCAGTGATTGTCTGGAGTCGGGGGCCTGTTTATATGTTTCCACAGGAAGAACAGCATCCGATTTGGATTCCGGAGAGATTAACTAAAATCCTGACCCAGTGATTGTCTGGAGTCGGGGGTCTGTTTTTGTGTTTCCACAGGGAGAACAGCAGCCAATTTGGATTCCAGAGAGATTAACTAAAGAGAATTCTACAGACCAAAAAGAAGATGATTTGGCTCAAATCAATAATAGCTGATATCCAAAACTCCAATTTGGCTATCCTTACATCTGCGACAGAACCAGGATGCTTTTTTCAATATCTGTTTTATTATTGCCCTTTCCCATATCATGAAGTTCTATTTTGTTTTTTGAGCTCATACAGACCTAGGTTAATGTTTTGCTGATCAGTTCTATTTGTTTTCTTTTTTGACTATTGAGTTTTTAAACATTGCAATGGAGATTTCACCTGTAAAAAGTTATAAGGCCTTTACTATTATGTTATGTGTTGTATGTATTATATTATGTGTGCACACTGGTGTTTTGTGTTATATGTTTGAATGTACATATGTCCATATATCATATATAATTAAGCACTCATAAAAAAAAAATGGATCCAAAAATTTTTTTTATTCACGTGATTTAAATGGTTTAATTTAAATTGGGTAAATAACTGTTAAGAATTATTTTAATATGTAAACAAAAAAGAAGGTTAACAGATCTGTTTGTTTACTTTCACCTATTCTTTTCATTATATTTAATAATTCTTTTCAAAATAATGTAAATTGTTAAGAAAATTGTTTTCTTTTATTGCCTTCTAGAATGTTACACAATTATTAATATTAACCATTATTGCCAAAATTCCTATCTTCATCCCAGTGCCGGTGAAGATAATGTAAATTGTTAAGAAAATTGTTTTCTTTTAGTGCCTTCTGGAATGTTACACAATGTTTTCTTTAGCCATTATTGCCAAAATTTCTATCTTCATCCCAGTGCCAGTGAAGAATTGTTAAGAAAATTGTTTTCTTTTAGTACCTTCTAGAATGTTATATAATTTTTTCTTTAGCCATTATTGCCAGAATTCCTATCTTCATCCCTGTGCCGGTGAAGACAAAGATAAAACTAATCTACAGTTTCTGCAATAGCCATCACTGAACCGCTTACAGAACTTGCCTAAACTATGTGTCACTTGTATGCATTGTACTCACTTGTATGCATTGTGAACTATCTGTTGGTGCAGCGACTTGTGGTAGTGTTGGAGTATTGATTTGGTATATCTTCCTCCCTTCTGCTTGTAATGATCGTTCAGCTATTTGGGGGCCAACAGAGGTGAGGCAAAGAACCTCACCCCCCCCGCTGGTACCTATCCACAGGTGTGGCTGTATACTGGACTGGTAGTCAATGACGGGTAAGATCCAATTACAATGGTACCAACCTAAGACAGGAGGCTGACGCCCTGAGGTCAGCTCATCCGAAGACGGGTAAGGACCATATGTAGTATTGGACAACCTAAGGCAGGCACGGTCCCTAAGCCACATGCTTGTTGTTTAAACAGAGAGGGGGAGATGTTGAGAGCCACAGCCAAAGGGGCCCCAGCAAACTTCCAGCTGCCAGCAAACTTCCAGCTCCGGCTGATGATTGGCTCACAGTGGCCCCAGCAACATATAGCTGATTGGCTCCTCTGCAGTCATGTTCATTGGGCTGTTTCCCTGCCCTTCAGACTACCAGCTGATGATTGGCTCACAGTGGCCCCAGCAACATCTAGCTGATTGGCTCCTCTGCGGTCATGTTCATTGGGCTGTTTCCCTGCCCTTCAGACTACGGAACTGCTCATTGGGGGACTTCTTTGGCTCCGCCCACGTGACCTAGCCAATCGGCCTCAAGAGCAGGAGGATTGTGGGAGGTGGTGGTTGGTGTGTGGGAGAGGCTTGTGGAAGCCGGTGGTGGCAGTTGGGCTCTGAGGGTTTTTCCTGAGGAGCTGTTTTGTTTGGCGTTTGTAGTTTTAAAAATAAAGTTTGTTTCTTTTGACAAGTGGCTCCTGAATTGTGCCCAGCCAGACTGCGGCACATAGGTAGCAAAAATAGATTTACTTCCTGAAAGCAGTATCAAATATCAAGATATCTCCTGACAGAGTTCACAAAGCCTTATAGGTTATAGACTGACCACAATATAAGCAAATAAAACACCTTGCTATAAATGTGTTTTGTTTGGTTCACACTTGTTAATTCTTGGGCCTGCATTCTAGGGATATAACAATCAGCTCAGATTGGGTAATGGGCTTAAAGAGGCATGCACTCTTCCACAATCTTCATTATTTCTTATTGTTTCTCCAACTATAATGCTTATTGCTGTTTGTCATTTATAATATTAAGTATGGCCTCTAAGATTAAAACACTTGATATAATGTCTTCTAAATTTATTTTGATGTATAATACATCTAAATTTCAAATACTCACTTTCTAGATTTATTGCTCTTTGGATGGGAAAATATATGGTATCCAAAGAGTCCACACATGTTAGTCTCCTGTTCCTATCATAACAGATTTGTACACACTTAATGATTTAATGTAATGTACATTTATTATATTACAGTTATAGAGATCAGATATCTGTAAGGAGTCTTAAAGGCTAAAATCACATAGCACACAACATTGGTAGCTTCTGGAGAATCTGGAGTGAGGATACATTTCCTAGTACTTCACATCTTCTCAAAGGTATTCCATGATTCATTGTCTATTCCTCTCATAACTCCAGCCACTGGCCTCTGTTTTCCCACTTCTTACTGTGAATTACTATATATAAAGTCCTTTTATAAGGACTTCAGTGATTACTTCACAGTAATCAAGCACATTGGAATAATATAAGAAAAGCTCCTCATCCCAAGATCTTCAATTCAATCATATATATAAATTCTTTTTTGTTACATGAGATAATATATTCACTAGTTCTGTGGCTTAGAATGTGTATACCTTTGGGAAACCATTATTTAACATATCACATTATGTCATTTCTTAGATCAACAATTAATGGACATACAGATATAAATGGGAAATGTTTACTGCAGTAAAGCATTTTTAATTGGGACATAAGCCCCTTATGATGAAATAATACAGAATTAGGGAAATACACTCAGCTATCTTTAGACATGCAGTCAAATATACTAATTCTGTTTGGAGAAAACATAACTTAAAATTTGTTAAAAATGATAAATTTATTATAATTTTAACCCATATATCTTGAACAGATTTAAACTTTTGTCAATATTTTGATCACACAATATACCTCTGTTTAGCAACTTTCAATCAATAAGACATTTTCAGTTCACTCTTCAACCCCCTCCCTTATCTGTAAAAGTAACAAAGAAAAATAATTCCTTAAAACAATGATGCTTAAAAATAAGCTAGCCATTCCTGTGGTTCAGAGATGGAAAATGAACCTAGAGTTGTAAGATAGGGCTGATGTTATACTTTACTGAGCTTAAGGGCTTAAAAAAGGGAGTCCTGAGTTTGATTACTGTGCAAACAAAAATCACTAACACTATGGTCATCTCACTGAGTGAAATCAGAAAATGGAAGTGGTGTTCTTAAAAATGAAAAGAATCTGAAAAAAATTCTATTGCTTTTTTCAGGGGAATAGCTTTTATACAATTCAGTAACTGGAATAGTATGTGGAAACAGAGAAAGTTAGATAAAAGGACCTGGAAAAATCAAAAAGAATGTTTAGTGACTGTTTCTTAGCATGGATTCCTCAGGAAATGGAGCCTGAGAGAAAGCACTATTTTTCAATTGTGGAATACAACCTTTGGATTAGGAGTTAGGAGGAAAGAAGACAAAGGCAGAACAAAAGCAAAAGTCAATATTATAGTGAGATGCCAAACTTGCCAGCACTTAGAATTAAATGCAATTAGATTTCTACAGAATGTTCTTACAGGAAACAAAATAATTGTTCCTTAGAAAAGTCCATGTCAGGAATAAAAAAGTAGAATTTGTATGCAAGTTTCTATCTCTCATTGGTGAAAGTTTTACCCTTGAGACTTTAATTTGAACACTTTGATTGTAGTACATGTGTTTATCCAAGCTTCACTGTCAAGAAGCCTCAGCAAAGAAAATGAAGGTTGTAATGCACAAATGAGGTAAGATACTTTCAGATAGTTAAAATTTGAAGTTGGTTACTCAAGATATTGGTGTTAGAATGACTGGAAAAAACCTATGAAGACAAATGAAGCTGAAAGAATCTGAAAGGACACATAAAAACTGTTTCACACAGATTGGAACTATTATATATTACCATGGCTTTGTGAGTCTCAACTTGTAAGATGTCACTCTGAGAAAGAAAAAACTTCTCATTCCAGATGAGCCTTATAAATAAAATCACAAAGTATACAAAAACAGATAACATTAAGAAAGAAATCCAACAACTTGAAAATAGAGAAAAAAGTAAGTCAATTCCTAGAATAAAGTTGAAAAATAGAGAAAATTAATAATTATATGAAATTATAAGTTCAATATCATCTAGAATTTGTTAAACTATAATCTGCTTCATATTTTTCCATAGACATTAAGTTAAAACACTTTATACTTTTTTAAATGACTAAAAATATTTTTTGATGCATGAAAATTATATAAAATTCAAATTTCAATGCCTTTCAATTAAGGGGTTATTAAAATATAGCTCTGATTTTAATATATTGCATATGTTTGCTTTCATACAAATGTGGAGTTAAATAGCAGCAACAGATACCATAAAGTTTGAAAAAGCTCATATATTTATTATCTCACCCAGTACAGACAAAATTTTGCTGACCTCTGATCTAAGACAAGAAGGGTATAATAAAATCCAGAAACAGGAGAAAATAAAAAAAGAAATAGATGCCTGCACAATACACAATGGATAAAGGACAGTGTCTTCAATAATACTGTTGAGAAAATTGGAAAACTACATGCAGAAGTATAATCTTAGACCCTTATTCTTACTGTATATAAAAATCAATTAAAATAGATTGAAGATTTAAATGTAAGACCTGAAACTATAAACTGCAGAAGAAAAAATAGCAGAAAAACTCCAGAAATTAGCATGGGGAAAGATTTTCTGGATGTGACTCTGAAAACAAAAACATAAATCAACAAATGGAATTATATCATATTTCAAAACTTCTGCACATCATGTACAACCACAAGAATTGGATCCTTATTAGAATAAATTATGCTCCATGTATGCATAATATGTCAAAATACACTCTACTGTCATGTATATCTAAAAAGAAGAAGAAGAAGAACAACAACAACAACAACTAAAACAAAACAAAACAAAACTTTTGCACAGCAAAGGAAATGGTCAACAGGGTAAAGGGCAACCATCTGAATGGGAGAAAGTATTTGAAAATGATATATCTGATAAGCAATTAGTTATAAAAAATATATAAAGAGCTCAACTCAATAGCCAGAAAACAAATAATATGATTTAAAAAATAATAAAAGATTTGAATATACTTAACTGAAAAGAAGAAATAGAAATGGTTATATACAAAAATGTTCAATATTAATAATCATCAAGAGAATGAATGCAAATCAGGACCATAAAGAGATGTACATTAATTCCACTTAAAATAGCTATTAGTAAAATAAACAAAAAAAACTGTGTGAAAGTATGTGAAGAAAATTGAGACTGTACACATCATAGGTAAGAAGGTAAATTATTATAGCTATTATATTAAAAAGTATGGAGTTTCCTCAAACAAACAGAAAATTAAAACTACTGTATGATACAGCCATTCCACTCCCATGACTATTATAGCACTATTCACAGTAGCCTAAATTTGGAACCTACCCAAGCATCCATTAATTGATTAAGGGATAAATAAAATGTAGTTTATATACACAATGGAACATCATTCAGTCACAAAAAGAAGAAAATATTTTACTTTATAACAATATGGATGAACCCATTTAATATTATGTTGAGTGAAATAAACCAGGCACAGAAAGACAAATACTGCATGATCTCACTCATACATTGAATATAAAAATGTTGATCTCATAGAAATAGAGAGTAGAATAGTTCTTATCAAAAACTGGACTGTTAGGCAGAGTAGAGTTGGAAGAGATTGGTCAAATGACATATAGTTTTGAGGAATATGTTCAAGAGATCTATTATATAGCATGGTAACAATATTTAATAAGAATTTATTATACTCTTGAAAAATACTAAGAGAATAGATGTGAAGGGTTCTCACCACAAAAAATATACTTATATGAGGTAATATATTTGATAATTAGTTAGATTTAATTATGCCACAATGTTTGTATACTTCAAAACATTATGTTGAACTTGATGAATACATACATTTTTTTATCTATCAACTTAAAATAAGTAAATTTGAAAACAGAAAAAAAAAGATCATGGGATAAATGCCCTACACACTTTCATTCAGTATTATTTAACTTTTGAATTTTTAACCTGTCTAAAAATGAAAGTCTTATGAATAGTGAGACATGGTCTTAGTATAATATTTTTAAATAAAAAATTAGGCATTTGTCAAATATCATTTAGTAATTTGAGATATATTTACTTTTAAATACTGGATTCTTATATGTATTCATGTCTATGTCTTAATTCCCTAGTTTGTCCCATTGATTATTTTCCTTAGTTTTATTATTGCCTTTAAAGTAGATATTTAATATTTTAATTATCTCATAATTATAATTCTTTATTACTACTACTCTTTATAATTTCCTGAAAATACTCATGTTTATTTTTTTCTCAGTGAACTACTTTAAAATTTTCCCTAGTTCCAAATAATCAGTGTTTTGATTAAGAAAGTTAAACAGTTGCCAAATTTTTCTGTATCAAATACTTCTTATTAGTAATTAAATATGAAGAAATAATTTCTGTCCCACATTAGAATTTTAAGATTTTTTCCAGTGTCTTTCATAAGTGTTGTTAAATTTATTTATGTAATTTATTTTATGCTGTTATTATAAATTGATATTTTCTCCATAATATATTCTATTTTGTTGTTTAGACTATTAATTTTAGAATTGTTCACTTTAATAAATTTCCTTTTGTAATCAGTAATTTTTATGTTCTATTTCTAAATGTATTAGTCTCCTAGGGCTCACATAACAAAATGCCACAGAGTTAGTGGCTTAAAAACCAGAAATTTATTCTCTCACATTTCTGTGGTCTGGAAAACCAAGATCAAACTGTCAGCAAGTTAATTTCTCTTGAGATCTTTTTCCTTGAATTATATACAGCCACTCTATTATTGTGTCCTCACATGGCCTTTTCATTATGTGTGCTTATCTCTGACATCTCTTTGT
The DNA here is from genome assembly GCF_045843805.1 of Urocitellus parryii. NCBI lineage: Eukaryota > Metazoa > Chordata > Mammalia > Rodentia > Sciuridae > Urocitellus > Urocitellus parryii. Next base: position 28,706,452 of record NC_135547.1, on the reverse strand, counting down.
TTTCATAAAAGGGTGTCAGTCACTTTGGATTACTGTCTTGCTGTTATGACCTTATTTAACCTGAATTATTACTTTAAATATCCTATCTCCAAACACACTGGAGTTTCATGCTTCAACATATGGATTCCAATAGGACATAATTCTGTCCATAATACATCGGTAGCCCAAGAATACAATTACAAATTCACAGATAATGTTAACTGATCGATTCTTCAGCAATATTTATGTCACTTATTTCTTCTCTTAAATTATATAGCCCAAATCCAAGGAACCACATAGTTTAGTAACTTTTAATTGTTATTATAATTTTATACAAAACTGTGCAGATATAATGTGTACAGTATGATGACTTTAAAACACATGCACATGGAATATCATAGCCATATTTCAGTTGTCTTATCTTATATTCTCCAAAAGATCATAAGTCAGTTAGTTTGTGTTTTTGTTATACCAAAAATCAACAATCTACTCTTCAATCTTACATGTGCAATACAGGATTGATAAGTATAGACAACATGTTGCATAGCAGACGTGTAGAATTTATTCATCTAGTACAATAGAAACTTTGTGTTCATTGAGCAGCAACTCCCCACTCCCTCACACTGTCTTCTAATAATTACCATGGTATTCTCTGTTTCTATGTTTGACAGTTATAGATAACTTGGGTAAGTGGAATCATGCAGAATTTGTTCTGTGACTGTATTATTTCACTTAGCATAATGTCATCTAGATTAAGCTGTGTTGTCACAAATAGCAGGAATAATATTTCATTTTATATGAAGGCCACATTTTCCTTATCCATTTCTCTGTCAGTGGATACCTGGGTTGTTTCCAAATCCTGGATATTGTGAATAATGCTGCAGGGAAAATGGGAGTATAAATATTTCTTCAATATTTTGGTTTCAGTTCTATGGATACATATTCAGTGGTGGGTTTGTTGAATCATGTGATATCTAGTCAATTTTATGGTGCTATAACAGAATTTCACACACTGTGTAATTTATAATGAAAAGAAATTTATTGGCTCACAGTTGTGGAGGCTGGGAAGTTCAACATTAAGGCACCGGAAGGTCTGTCTGGTGATACTGATTCCAAGATGTTTCTTTTACATTCAGTCCTCAAGGAAGCAGTGCTACATAATCTTCATGTGGTGGAAGTTAGAAAGGTAAAAAGGCAAAAGAAAGTCAAAATCTATCTTTTATGCTGTTATTAATGCTAGCCATGAGGGTGGGGTCCTCATTGCCTGATCATCTCTTAAACAACCTAACTCAGTACTAATATAATGTCAATTCAATTTCAACATGAAATGAGAGGAGACAGCAAACATTCAAGCCATACAATATAGCATTTTAAAAAATCTTTTTGATAAAATCCTATGCTATTTTTCATAACAGCTGCATCATCTTGAGTTTCTTTTAATTTTTAATTTATTTTAATTAGTTATACATGACAGTATAATGCATTTATGCACTTTGATATATAATACATAGATGGGATGTAATTTCATTTTTCTAAGTGTACATGTTACAGAATCATATTGGTCATGTGGTTACATATATTAACTAGTAGGCACAGGGTCTCTGTTCTAATGCCTAAGTTTTTGATCCACTTTGAGTTGATTTTTGTGCAAGGTGAGACATAGAGGTTTAATTTCATTTTGCTACATGTGGATTTCCAGTTTTCCCAGCACCATTTGTTGAATAGGCTATTTTTTCTCCAGTGAATGTTTCTGGCACACTTGTCTAGTATGAGATAACTATATTTATGTGGGTTTGTTTCTGTGTCCTCTACTTGTTACCATTGGTCTACAAGTCTATTTTGGTGCTAATACCATGCTGTTTTTGTTACTATAGTTCTGTAGTATAGTTTAAGTTCTGGTATTGTGATGCCTCCAGCTTTTCTTTTCTTGCTAAGGATTGCTTTAGCTATTCTAGGTCTCTTATATTTTGAAATAAATTTTATTATTGCTTTTTCTATTTCCATTAAGAATGTCATTGAGATTTTAATATGGATTGCATTAAATCTGTATAGCACTTTTGGTAGTATGGCTATTTTGACAATATTAATTCTGCCTCTCCAGAAGCATGGGGGATCTTTCCATCTTCTGAGGTTTTCTTCAATTTCTTTCTTTAGTGTTCTATAGTTTTCCTTGTAGAGGTCTTTCATCTCTTTTGTTAGATTGATTCTCAGGTGTCTATCTACCTACCTACCTATCTATCTATCTATCTATCTATGGGGCTATAATGAATGGAATAGTTTTCTTCATTTCTGTTTTAGTGGATTTATTACTGATGTATAGGAATGTGTTTGATTTATGGGTGTTGATTTTATATCCTGCTACTTTGCTGAATTCATTTATTAGTTTTAGAAGTTTTCTGGTAGAATTTTTGGATCTTCTATATATAGAACCATGTCATTAACTAATAGTGATGGTTTGAGTTTTTCTTTACTGATTGTATCCCTTTAATTTCTTTCTTTTGTCTAATTGCTCTGGCTAGAGTTTCAAGGATAATGTTGAATAGAAGTGGTGAAAGAGGATATCCTTGTCTTGTTTCAGTTTTTAGCAGGAATGCTTTCAATTTTTCTCCATTTAGAATGATGCTGGCCCAAAGTTTAGCATATATAGCTTTTACAATGTTGAGGTATGTTCCTAATATCCTAGTTTTTCTAATGTTTTGAACATGAAGTTATGCTGTGTTTTGTCAAATGCTTTTTCTGCATCTATTAAGATGATCATATGATTCTTATTTTAAAGTCTATTAATATGTTGAATTACATTTATTGATTTCCATATGTTGAACCAACCCTCCATCCCTGGGAAAATCCCACTTGATTGTAGTGTACTATGTTTTTCCATATGTTTTTGTATGTGATTTGCCAGAATTTTATTGAGAATTTTTGCATCTATGTTCATCAGGGATATTGGTCTGAAGTTTTCTTTCACTGATGTGTCTTTGTCTGGATATTTATCAAGGTGATATTAGCCTCATAGAATGAGTTTGGAAGTGTTCCTTCCTTTTCTATTGCATTTAATACTTTGAGGAGTATTGGTGTTAAAGAATTAAATTGAGTTTTATACATGGTATAAGATAGGGAAGTAATTTCATTTTTATATGTGAGTGTCTACTTTTTCCAGCACTATTTGTTGAAGAGACTATCCCTTTACCCTTTTTATATTCTTGACAACATTGTCAGTAACTGGTTGAATACATATACATGAGTGTATTTCTGAGGTCTCTATTCTGCCCCATTGGCCCAAATGATTATGTCTTTATGTCAGTACTATACTGTTTTAATTACTATAACTTCACAATCTATTTTTAAATAAGAATATTTGTTACCTTAAGCTTTGTGGGTTTTTTTTTTCATTTTTTTTCAGATTTGTTCTTCTTGCTCAAGATATCTTTGGGTATTCCCAGTCTTTTGTTGTTCCATATGAATGTCAGGATGTTTCTTTCCAATTTTGTAAAAAAAAAAAATACAATTAAGACTGACATGGGGATAGCACTGTATCTATAGACCACTTTGGAAATTCATTTATTATTTTGAATGTTTTTTTTTCTTTATAGTGTTTTTTTTTTACATTTAGGAATGTCTTTTATTATGACTCTTATGCTATTCTGGGTCTCTTATTCTTCAAGATAAATTTCATGATTGCCTTTTCTATTTCTATGAGGAATGTCATTGGAATTTTGATTGGAATTGCATTGAATCTGTATGTGGTTTTGAAAGTATGGCCATTTTGATAATATTAATTTTACCTATCCAAAGAGAAGGTATATCTTTCCATTTTCTAAGGTCTTCTTTGACTTTTATCTTTAGGATTCTGTAATTTTCATTATATAGATTTCTTTTACCTCTTTCATTGTTGATTAACAAGTATTTTATTTTATTTTTTTAATTATACTACTTTGCTGAATTCATTTGCTAGTTCTAGAAGTTTTCTGGTGGAGCTTTTTGGGTCTTCTAGGTATAGAATTAAACCATCAGCAAATAGTGCTAATTTAAATTCTTCTTTTCCTATACATATCCCTTTAATTTCTTTCATCTGTCTAATTGCTCTGGCCAGTGTTTCAAGAACTATGTTAAATAGAAGTGATGAAAGAGGGCATCCCTGTATTGTTCCAGTTTTTAGAGGGAATGCCTTCAATTTTTCTCCATTTAGAATGATGTTGGCCTGGGGCTTAGCATAGATAATAGCCTTTATGATGTTGAGATATGTTCCTGTTATCCCTAGTTTTTCTAGTGTTTTGAACATGAAGGGGTGCTGTATTTTGTCAATTGTTTTTCTGCATCTATTGGGGTGATCATATGATTCTTATCTTTGAGTCTATTGATGTGATGAATATATTTATTGATTTCTGTATGTTAAACCAACCTTGCATCACTGGGATTAATCCCACTTGATCACGGTGCATGATGTTTTTGATATGTTTTTGTATTTGATTTGCCCAATTTTTTTTGAGCATTTTTGCATCTATGTTCTTTAGAGATATTGGTCTAAAGTTTTCTTTCTTTGATGTGTCTTTGCCTGGTTTTGGAATCTGGGTGATATTGGCTTCATAGAATGAGTTCGAAAGAGCTAAATATTTTTTCTATTTCCTGAAATAAACTGAAGAGTATTGGTATTAGTTCTTTTTAAAGGTCTTGTAGAACTCAGATGTGTATCCATCTGGTCCTTGGCTTTTCTGGTTGGTAGGCTTCTGGTGGTGTCCTTTATTTCATCACTTGATATTGGTCTGTTTACATTTTATATATCTTCCTACTTCAATCTGGGCAAGTTGTATGACTTAAGAATTTTATCAATGCCTTCAATGTCTTCTCTTACATTGTAGTATAAGTTTTCAAAATAATTTGTAATTACCTTGTGCATGTCTGTAGTGTCTGTTGTGATATTATCTTTTTTATCACTTATATTGGTAATTTGAGTTTTCCCTCTCCTTCTATTCATTAGTGTAGCTAAGGGTGTGCCAATTTTATTTATTTTTTCAATCAACCAACTTTTTGTTTTGTCAATTTTTTCAATTGTTTCTTTTATTTTGATTTCATTGATTTCAGCTGTAATTTTAATTATTTCTTGCCTTCTACTGCTTTTCCTGCTGATTTGTTCTTTTTTTCCCAGGGCTTTGAGATATAATGGGAAGTCATTTATTTGTTGAATTTTTCTTCTTTTAAGGAATGAACTCCATGCAATTAACTTTCATCCTAAAACTGCTTTCATAGAGTCCCAGAGATTTTGATATACTGTGTCTATGTTCTAATTTACCTCTAAGAATTTTTTAATCTCCTCCTTGTTGTTTTCTGCAACCAGTTGTTAATTCAGTAGCATATTGTTTAGTCTCCAGGTGTTGGGGTAATTTTAATTTTTTATTTTGTCATTGATTTCCAATTTTATTCCATTATGATCTGATAAAATGCATGATAGTAGCTCTACTTTTTTGTACTTGCTAAGAGTTGGTGGCATATTATACATTCTATTTTAGAGAAGGATCCATGTGCTGATGAGAAGAAAGTGTATCCACTTGATGCAGGTTGAAATATTCTATATATATCAGTTAAGTCTAAGTTATTAATTGTGTTATTGAGTTCTATAGTTTCTTTATTCAACTATTGTTTGGAAGATCTATCCAGTGGTAAGAGAGGTGTGTTAAAGTCACCCATGATTATTGTGTTGTGGTCAATTTGACTCTTGAACTTAAGAAAAATTTGTTTGATGAGCATAGCTGCACCATTGTTTGGGGAATATATATTTATGATTGTTGGTGTATGGTTCCCTTGAGCAATATGTAATGTCCATCTTTATACCTTTTAATTAACTTTGGCTTGAAGTCTACTTTATTTGATATGAGAATGGAAACCCCTGCTTGCTTCCGCAGTCCATGTGAGTGGTATGATTTTTCCCATCCTTTCACCTTCAGTCTGTGTATGTCTTTTCCTATCAGATGAGTCTCCTGGAGGCAGCGTATTGTTGGGTCTTTTGTTTTAATCAAATATGCTAGCCTATGTCTTTTGATTAGTAAATTTAAACCACTAGCATTCAGGGTTATTATTGAGACATGGTTTGTATTCCCAGCCATTTTTGTTTATTTTTGTTATTTAACTTGACTTGATTTTCTTATTTGATTAGTTTTTTTTTTCTTTAGGGTACTACCTCCCTCTGCTGATTTTCATTGTTGTTTTTCATTTTCACTTCATGGAATATTTTTCCAAGGATGTTTTGTAGTGCCAGTTTTCTAGCTATAAATTCTTTTTACTTTTGTTTATCATGGGAATTGTATTTCATCATCAAATCTAAAGCTTAATTTTGCTTAGATATAAGATTCTTGGTTGGCACCCATTTTCTTCCAGAGCTTGATACATATTGTTCCAGGACCTTCCAGATTTCAGGATCTGTGTTGAAAAACCTGCCATTATCCTAGTTGGCTTTGCCATATATGTAATCTTATTCCTTTCTCTCATGGCTTTTAAAATTCTCTCCTTATTCTGTATGTTAGCCATTTTTATTATAATGTATCTTGGTGTGGATCTGTTGTAATTTTGTATATTTGGCATCTTGTAGGCTTCTTAAATTTGGATTTCCAATTCATTCTTCATGTTTGGAAAGTATTCTGACATCATTTCATTGAATAGATTGTTCATTCCTTTGGATTGGACCTCTATTCATTCCTCTATCCTAATAACCCTTAAATTTGTTTAAGCTATCCCATATTTCTTGAATGTTCTGCTCGTGGTTTCTTACCATTATCAATGTGTGGTCTATGTTCTTTTCAAGATTATATATTTTATCTTTATTGTCTAATGTCCTATCTTCCAAGTGTTCTACTCTTTTGGTGATGCTTTTATTTGAGCTTTTAATTTGGTTTATTGTTTCTTTCATTTCAAGAATTTCTGTTTTTTAGAACCTCTATCTCCCTGTTGAGGTCATTTTTTTGCTTCCTGGATTTGTTTATGTAGCTCCTTGTCAAAGTGATCTTTCACTGCTTGTATTTGTTCTCATATCTTCCTTGAGCTCACAGAACATCTTAACCATGTATAGCCTGAACTCTTTATGTGTCATTTTTTCTACTGTGGCTGCCAATGATTCTATTGATGTGGTATCTTGATTTGTTTGGGGCACTTTCTTCCTTTGTCTTTTCATGTTGCTTGTGTGTCTTCCTTTCTAGCTCTGTGGGTCTGGGGTGTCATTGTTTTTACCCTATAGGTTTGTAGTGCACTTGTAGGGGTTCCAAGATCTCTCCTTTGTGGGGAAGGACAATGTTAACAGATCCCAATATTAACAATATACCACCTGTGAACAATTTGTTGTTAAGATGTTTACACTTTAGTTTCAATGTACATAAATGTTGGATTTAATTATTATCTAAAATATAAACTGTAATTTTGTAAAAAAAAGTTTTACAGTTTCTGATTGTGGACAATGAACTGGGGGTGGGGTGTAGGATGATATGCAGAGGAGGTAGGATGTGAGGATGTAGAGTTAATACACCTTGGGACATGTGAAAGAGAAATCTAATGAAGAGGGTTAGTGGCAAGAGAATATACAGGAAGTAATTTAGGATAAAGAAGTACATGGGAAGACAATAGAGTAAATAAAAGAAACACACATATGCATTTAGAAAAATATAGGATGTTAAAATAGTAAAATTTGGAGGGGGGAAGAAAAATGAAAGAAGAAAAAAGAAAGGAAAAAAGGGCATATACAACACCACTCTATTATATTTTTCAGATGACTCAGTTCTCAAAATCCTATTTCATGCAAAATTCTTGGTTTCACATGTGTTGGCAATGTGAGGGCCTGAGGATAGAAGGGTAAAAAGGAAAGAGGAGAAAAAATACTTGAAGGAAGAAACCACGGTTGTTGCTGGTTTTAGAGATTCGTATCTGCTTCTCTTCTCATCCTATAGGTGGGGTTATATGTTATAAGCTGGTGTCTCTGCCCTCAGGATGGTGGAGGTAACCAGGGTGGGAAGACTGATTCTGGTGTAGGGCACCTGGAAGCAGGGAATGCCACCTGCCAGTCCCTGCAGGAGGACTGCTCCCTATGACTTGAGTGCCCTGTACTATCTCCCTATCTTGCCTGGAGAATTCCCAGTTCCTGGTCCCTGTGTTAGGCTCCAAACTTTAGCCACATCTCCCTTTCCCTTAGCAGTTCCCAATTGCAGGACCCCTCACACCAAGGCTCACACCAGATGAGCGGCACCCTGGTCTCACTGCACACCTTTCCAACTAAGAGCTGTTTTGTGTTGGGTAGTTACTGTTTCAAGTTATTGCTGTTGGGGAGATGGGGCGTTGGAAACCTGGTATCTGGCCAGATGGAGATTCAGTCTTGGAGCTGTACCCACTAAATATGGTAAGAAAGGTGCTCCAAGTTGGAGGTGGTCTGCTTCCAGCGCTGGGGTGTCTGGTGAGGTGGGGGGAGCCGGGTGATGGCATTGTGCTGTGGGTAGGTAGCAGCTGAGCGACCTGCTTGGGAGCAGAGTGAAGTCTTAGAGTTCTGCAGAGGTACTGATATGTTATACTGCTAAGGTGCTTGCAAATCCTGCGTGGGATAGAATATGAGGCTTTGGGTTTTGAGAGCCAGGAGTCCTGAGTCCTACTCGAATGCTGAGTCTAGGAGCCCTGTGCTGGAATCATAGCACTGGTGATTTCTGTGAAATCAGCTGTGTATTGGTCCTCTAACACTCTCAGAGATGCAGTATTCTGAAGAGGTGAGATGTGGATCATGGAGTGACACAGAATGCTGCCTCCCTTTGGCCTGACATCTTCTCTCCCTGATAACCATTCTTATCTCAAATGATTTTATACATCTGTTGAGATGATCACAGAATAATCACCTTCCATTCTGTTAATATAGCACATCACATTTATTGATTTTTATTGGTTGAAACATCCTTTAATCCCAGGGATAAATCCCACTTGAGCACAATACATGATTCTTTAAACGTGATGTTGATTTGCTGGTTTATTATGGAGGATCTGTACATCTATCTTCACTAGGAATATTGGGTTGTGGTTTTTGTTTTTTTTTTAGTGTCCTTACCTGGTTGTTATCACAATAAGTATGGCCTCTTGAATGAGTTTGGGGACTGGGGTATAGCTCAGTGACATAGTACTTGGCTATCATGTGTGAGGTCCTGGGTTAAATCTCTAACCCCTAACCCCTGTAAAAAAAAAAAAAAAAAAAAAAAAAAAAAAAAAAACAAGTTAGTTTAGAAGTTGTTCCTCCATTTCAACTTATGGAAAAATTCAAGGATTGTCATTAATTACTTAAAATTTGGTAGGATTCACCCATGAAGCCATTTGGCCCTTGCCTTTTCTGTGATGAGAGGTTTTATATTAGCAATTCATTGTCCTTACTTCCTGTTGGTCTGCTTTTATTTTGTACTTCTCTATGATTAAGTCTGCTTAGGTTGTATGTGTCTAACAAGTTATCTCTTTCTTCTTGGTAATCCAATTTGTTGATAAAACTTTGTTTATAGCACTTACATGATTAATTTTTTCCCCCGTGTCATCCATTACATGTCCTCTTTAATTTCTGATTTTGTGTCCTCTTTTTATCCTTATTCTAAAGATTTATCAATTTTATTTTCCTTTAAAACACCTTTTTTATTTTTGTTGTGATTTTCCAGTGTTTCTTGCTTTCAATTTTATTTATTTTACTATAATATTATAATTTCCTACTTTCTCCTGACTTTGGGCATAGTTTTTACTTTTTTGTAATTATTTGATTTTTGAATTTAAGTTTTATAATTAAAATTTTCTTCTTTATTTTAATAAATACATTTGTCACTATAAACTTCCCTTTTAGTACTTGTTTTGTTCCATTCTATCAGTTTTGGTGTGCTGTACTTTCAATTTTTCTTGTCTCAATTTTCTAATTTCCCTTTGATTTCTTTTTTGACCCTTTGGAGGTTTAATGGAGTATGTCACATATTTGTGAGTTATCCAGTTTTTCTTTTGTTATTGAGCATGTTTTGTACAAATACCATTGAAAAAGATACTTGATATGATCTTATGTATTTTTTCACATTTTCTTTTTTATTAGTGCCTCATAGTTTTATACTTTTAGTGTTCTTGAATTTTGTAAAACTACTTTTGTGGGCTAACATGTAGTCTATTTTGGAAAATGTTCTGTGTGTACTTGAGAAGAATATGTATTATGCTACTCTTGAGTAGAATGTTCTGTATATGCTTAATTGGTACATTTTTTCTACAGTTATTAAATTCCTCTAATCATTGATCTTTCTGCATGTTTTATCCATTATTGAAAGTGTGGCATGGAAGTATTGCACTATTATAAACCGTTGCCTTTTTCTTCCTTCAGTTCTGTCAAAGTTTGTTTTATATATTCAGGTGATCTGATTTAGGTGTATACATATTTATAATTGTGATATCCTCTTGATGAGTTGACACTTTTATCATTATAAATTGTCCTTCTTTGTCCTTTGTGATAGTTCTATATTTAAAGACACTTTTTTTCCTAACATGATTTAGTATAGCCTCTCCTGATCTGTTTTGATTATTATTTGCATAAAATACATTTTTCTCTTTTTTCAACTAGTGTGTCCTTAAATATGAAGTCAGTTTCTTGTAGTCAGCATATTACTGGGGTGCTCTTCCTTTATCCATTAAGCAGTCATATATGTCCTGTGATTAGTAAATTCAAATAATTTATGTTTAAGAATTACATATAGTAAAGGGATTACTGTTACAATTTTGGTCATTGCTTTATTTCTGATTTGTAGTAATTTTCTCCTCTTTTCATCTTTCTTCATGCTTTATTGGTTTCTTGTAGTAATGTTATTTGGTTTCTTTATCTTTTTCCTTTGTGTGTTATCTGGATGTATTTTTGTGAAAAATATTATAGTTAAAATAGTCTATTTTCAGCTAATAACAACTCAACATCAATTGAGTACAAATATTCTACGCTTTTATAATTCATTCAATTTATGTCATTGTAAATTTTATATTGTCAACCATTAATAATATTTTGTATCTATAATTTTAATATTTTTGTCTTGTAATTTTATACAAGTGAATTACACACCACCATAACCTATTTATACTCTTCCATATTTCTTTATATGTTTACCTGTACCAGTGATTTTTGTACTTTCATACATTGTTGTGTTGCTGTGTATGTCCTTTTGTTTAAATTTGAAGAATTCCCTTTAGCATTTTATGTAAAGTTTGTCTAGTGGTGAATTGCTTGCTGAGCTTTTATTTGGAAAATTATTTATCTTTGTTTCACTTGTGAGAGATAGTTATGCCAGGTATAGGTTCTTCAGTAGCATGCTTTATTTATTTCTGTACTTTCTATTATCCTCTTGCCATCTGTCCTACAACATTTTGCTGAGAAGTTCTGTGAACTCGTTGGTATATGATTTTTTTCTCATCCTTATTTCAAAATTCTTTAGAGTTTTGACAAATTGACTCTAATACGTCTTGATATAGACATCATTGGATTCATACTCTTTGGGTACTTTTGAACTTTATGGTCCTGAAAGCACCTTTCCCTCCTCATATTCAATAAGATTTTAGCTATTATTTTAAAATAATTTTTTGGTGTTCTCTGTCTCCTATGTGTCTAGAATCACAGTGATGTGTATATTGCTTTGCTTGACTGTATTTCATAAGTTCCATAGATCATTGTCACTTTCATTATTTTTTCTTTTAAGTCATAACAATGAATAATTTCAGGTAACCTCTCTTTAATATTTGCTGTTTATTTATTTTTTCTTCCACTTGTTCATGTCTTCTTTTGAAGCTCTCTACTGAATCTTTTAAATTCAGGTATTCATTCCTTAGCTTCAGAAATCTGTTTGGTTATTTTTATAGTTCCTGTCTTTTGTGGATATTTTTAGATTGTTCACATATGATTTTTCTGATTTATTTAGTTGTCTATTTGTTTTCTTTTACATCATGCTAGCTTCTTTAGGACAATTATTTGGAATTATTTTTTCAGCAATTCATAGACCTCTATTTCTTTAGGGTCAGTTACTGGACGTTTATTGCTTATTTGGTAAGTTTATATTTCTCTGCTTCATTTTTATAGCTTCACATTAGTGTTTCCATATTTGAAGAATTTATGAATTGCTTTTGGAAGGGGAGATGCCTTTGCCAATGGGCATGGATAGAGATTTATGGAGTCATTCTGTTCCTTTTCTTTTCTAGGAGAGAAGTTTCAGGGTTGTGTAATTTCTCCCCATCTCATAGATCTAGGCTGTCAGTAGCCTTTCCTGTGAGCAATGTCATAGGCTTGGACATTGGACACATATTTTTTATCTTCTCCCTCCTTCCTGAGGGAGCAGTCTCAGAGTTGTGCATCTTTTCCTAATCTTGAAGAGCCACATAGGCTTCCATAAACCTCCTGTTCCCTTTCCCTTGGAGAATTCACTGAAATGTGGGCTGGTTTGATACAAGTTCATTATTCTCCCTGCCTGTTGTAGAAGTCTCAGGCTTGTTTACCTTTTCTCATTCCCATTCCTCTGCAGGATGCTGAGGATCACCTATTCAGCCTTTTCACTAGAAAAATGCACTGTAAGTCCTTGAGGCTTTATGAAAGCTCCACTTTCCTCCTTTTCTCCTGAGAAGAAGTCTCAGAGTTGTACACTTACTATCATTCCTACAACATTATACAAGCAGGTGAGAATCAACACTCCTTTTCTTTGTTTGTGGATTCCACCAGGCATTTTAACTTTACCAGTTGTCCAGTATTTTGAGTCAGGTCAGACAGTAGTAGTTTTTTCAGGAAGTGCTCTGAAAGGCTATGGGTGTCAGATGCATAATTTTCTTTCTTTTACCCTGAGGGAGAAATTTCAGGCCTAGTCAGTCTCTGTGCCAGCTTGCAGGATGGGCTGATATGCTTTTAAAGTCCAACTATTCTTACTTACTTGAAAGTTTTATGCTTATTTGAGGTGCTGCAAAATTTTAACTGGATTCTGGCATTCTAGTAAAGGTATTTTGGACCATATATTATTATAAATATTTTTGTGGAGAGAAAAGAAATTAGGACTTCCTATTCTTGCCATATTATTGATATAATTACTCAGAATACATTTAAATAATAATAATAATATTGGTTCTCTCAGTCTAATTCTGGTCTCTAAGTGAAAATAATTCTATTCATTTACCATTCAGTGTGATATTTTACTGAATTCATGCATGCATGTGTGTGTTTGTATGTGTATTTGTGTCTATACATATCTTACTAAGATATATATATTCATACATCTTATTTTACTAAAGATATTTTCCCATTCATGTGAGGTCTTTTGTCTCTATCTTCTCATTCTATTCAACCATGAATGTCAGCTCTTATGGAATGACTCTTTGAAATTTATTCACATAAGTGTATTTTTCCTGCATTATGCTTAATATAGTGAATTATATTAATATATTCTCAATATTGTATAAACTTTGCATTTCTATGATGCAAAGAAAATCACTTGGTTTTGGCAAGTTATTCCTGTACCACAATTTACAATTATATTTACTATTATTTTATCCATGATTTTTGCATCAATATTCATATTGCAAATTAGTATCTTCTTTTAATCTATATTTTACAGATATGAATAGCAAAAATTATTCAGATGCTTTTCTTAATTTTCTCTGTTCTCTTATAATTTAATTGCATGAAAATTTTCTATCTCTTGAATGTTTGGCAGAATACACTTATAAAAATAATTTAGCATTTAAAAGAGTGAGATGGGGGACATATTAGCTCTTATAAAATTATACCAAATCCAGTTAATATATAAATAAGAAAATTTAGAAGCCCTTTCCAGACAATCATTTTTGGTAAAATATGCTTTCCAATAAAATCCACTGCATTCTTGTTTACAAATCTCTCTCTCTCTCTCTCTCTCTCTCTCTCTCTCTCTCTCTCTCACACACACACACACACACACACACACACACACACATACACACACATAATTTTATTTATGAAACCATGGTCATCATAGGTATTATTTGTGAATTTTAATTTCTCACTTTATTCTCATATCATCTATGGAATAAATACCAATTAAGGATTAGTAGGAACAGTGCTTGGAGCAATGGGATATAGCAGTGACAATAAGTGATATGATCTCTGGACTTATACAAATTAAATTCTAGAAATGGATAGTTGAAAGTCCATGGCTAGATAGAACAATTATGTTAAATTATGTATAAGGGAGAAACAAGATGGCAAAATAGAGGAAGAACACACTTCCCAAGAATTCCTCAGCACAAGAGTTACAAAATGGGAAGACTGCTCCTCAGAGAGGTGAGCAACTAAGGGAAGTCACTAAATCATAATACTGGAGTGTAAAAAATATAACCCATAGAGACACAAGTCAGAAACTTGAACATAAGTTAAGATATAATACATTAGAAATGCATCAGCTTGTCTGCCAGTGGCAGTAGTGGTGGCAGCAGAAGGAAGGGAAGCAAAGGCAGAAATGATAGTGTGGCCAGCTGATAGAAAAAATTAAAAATAAAGAAAAATTGGCTTGGGGAAATTTAATAGACTGAATTTAATGTACCCAGAGTTAGTAGGGGAAGTGATTTAGTAAAAGCAAATGAAAAAATAGCTCACCTCTGGGGCAGGAAGCATTCTGCCAGCATGGAAAATGCTTAGGCATGGAAAGCAGTCACCACATAGTGCAGGAAGCATGTATGGTCACTACACAGCTGTGATCAAGAGACAGGTGATGAGGAATTCATAAAGAAACTTACCAACAGCAGACTAAAAGAATTCCCAGAGGGTGCCTGTACCAGGAAGACTGAAATAGGCACAAAGAACATCATACCTGGATAAATTAGTTTCCAGATACCAAGGAATAAAACTCCATTTGATACTGATACACCAGAAGAGCTATTGGGAATACACCTAAAACAGCCACACAGGAGAATCTGCACTCTAGGGTGGATACCCAGTATTTCATATTCATAGTGGTGTAGGTGACACCAGTGAAGGTTTAGTCCCTATACCCTAAACCTGGAGTTTACTGGGGACCCTAAAGATACAGATGTTCTGCAGAAACCAGTATCTCCCCAGCAATAGGGACTGTGGATCAAATCTCAAATACCCATCCACAGAGCTCCGAAGTTTGATTAAGACTAATCCCCGACTACCAGAACATCCAATTTAGAACTCTAGTACAAAAATACAAAATTTATCAATACCCAAATTATGCTATTCCACCCTATATGGGGAGAATGGAAGCTAAGCTCTACTACAACCAGCTTTGCCTCCTAGCCCCAATGGCTGACAGCTAAGTGAAGAACACAAGACATTGAACTTTGCAAAACCAAAAATAAACAAAAAGAATAAAAATCCATCCTTGCCAGTAGTTTTGTCCACCTTAGCCAAAATAAACCCTTTTTTTATTAAGAAGATTTTTCGTACCTTTAATGTTTCCTAATTTCTTTTTATCCTCCATACTCCCATTTTAATATAGATTTCATTCTTGTTTAAATTTTAATTTTAAAAATTTCAGACATCATTTCACTGTATTATATTACTTTTTTTACTTTTATCCATTATGTATGATTTATGTGTGTGTAGAGGGGTGTTTGTTACAGGGTGTATGTGTAATCAATACTCAGACAAGTTTAGAAAATATATGTATATTCTGTATAATTTAAATTTCACATTAATTTATTTATTATGCACTTGTTATTTAGACTTTATTTGCTTAGGCGAGGCATAACTATTAGGTTTGAGAGTTTCAATCTTTTTAAAAATTATTGTTTAAAATTTTTTAGTTGTAGATGGACACAATGCCTTTATTATATTTATTTTTATGTGGTGCTGAGGTTCGAACCAAGTGTTTCATGCATGCGAGGCAAGCACCGTACCACTGATCTACAACCCCAGCCCTGAATGTTTCAATCTTACATTTGTTTATTTGTTCATATCTTGATTTGTGTCCTTCTTCCCTTCTCTCTCTTTCATAACAGCCAAATTTTTGTTACCTCTCTTTCCTTTAGTAAAATAACTTTCAGTTAATTTTTTATTCCTTCTTGTTTATAGCTGACATCTACTACCTATTCCCTGTCTCTAATCACCTTTTTTAATATTTCCAAATTTTTCTCACCTTTCTCTTAAGAAACTGTAATCACACTTAATAATACGATTATATATTTTATGTAATTCCTACTTCAGGTTGTTAAAATTATTGTAGACACATCCTGTAAGTTGCCTAATGTAGTTCACAGTTTTTTTATTGTTCATACTGATATCAAATGCTAACCCCACCATTCTATATAGGTGTCAACTTGTGTTGTATATGTCAAAGTAGACACCACACATATATATTAAGGCTCTACGTCTGTTGTTGACATTAGTGATATTCCTGGCTCCTCTCTCCCTAAAAGAAATGGAAAGTGATTGGGACACTTTAAGACCACTGAGTAAAGATCCTGCTGCTGAGAAATACAACTCAGCCAATCAACAGTGAATCTCATTCCACATCTGATCTCTCTACACATGAGCTTTAATATTACTTCAACTCACAGAATTAGGGAGGAAAAAACCCCAAACCAACAAAGAATCCAGACCCCCCAATTAGGGAAAACCAGAGATAAGCTTCAGATTCCACCCCTTAACATTTACTTATATATTCAAATAGGAGTTGCAGAGCAAGTAAGTATACACAAAAGGACATTCATAAAAAAAAGAGCATTAGGTATACATTTCAATTAATGTGCAAGTACAAGAACTCTGAAAACATGTGGAAATGGGAAAACAACTCTCCCCCCAAATTCATAGCCCACCAATAACAATCCCCATCTCCTGATGGTGGGTCCAACAAATGATCCCACAGATAAGGAAGTGGACAAAATTTCAGAGAATGAGTATTAAAATGATTATTAAAATGTTCAATGAACTGGGGCTGGGTTTGTTGCTCAGTGGTAGAGCACTTACCTTGCATGTGTGAGTCACTGGGTTCAATCCTCAGCACCATATATAAATAAATAAATGTATTGTGACCATCTACATCTTAAACATTTTTGTTCAATGAACTAAAAGAAGATAAAGGAAATAAATTAAGAGAGAAAACACAGGAGATAAAAGACCATTTCTTTATTTCAATAAAGAAATAGAAATATTGAAAAGAAACCAATCAGAACTCCAGCAAATGAATCATACAATGAATCAAGTTAAAAATTCACTTGAAAGTATCACCAACAGAAAAGAAGGAATAGAAAACAGAATTTAAAGCTTTGAAAACAGGGTATATAATCTTGAGTATACAGTATGCAATAAAGGGAAAAGTGATATAATATGATCAGAATATATAGGAACTCTGGGACATCATGAAAAGACCAAACCTGAGAGTCATTGGGATAGAAAAGAACATGAAGATACAGACTAAAAGCATTAAGAGCATTTCCAATGTGCTAAAAATAGAAAGATTTACTTACCCATATCAGAAAAGAGAGACATACACATACAGGATGCATACAGTACCCCAAATAGAATAGATCAGGAAACAAGCTCTCCAAGATAAATCATAATCCCAATGCTTAATGTAGGAAATTAGGAAAGAGTATTAAAAGCTACAAAAGAGAAGTACCCGGTAACGTTTACAGGCAAACCATCAAGGCTCACTGAATTCTCAACTTAGCCCCTAGAATCTATCTGGTCCTAGGATAAAATATTCCAAGCCCTAAAATAAAACAAATGAAAACCAAGATTGTGATACCCAGAAAAGCTGTTTTTAAAATTTGATGGGTAAATAAAAACTTTCCATGAGAAGAATAAACTGCAAGAATTCATGACTAAGGAAGCAGCAATACAAAGAATATTCAAAGATTACCCACATACAGAGGAAACACAAAAAGAAATCCCAAAACTCCCAAAGAGATGAAGATCAATAGAAGAGTAATCAACTAATTGAGAATCAAGATATAAATATATATTATACAATATATATTATATGTATTATATTATATATTATATATAAATAAATTCAAAATGTCAGGAAACCATAAAACATATATAAGGTAACAATGAATGCAAATGTTCTCAAGTCCCCAAATAAATGAAATATATTAGTAGAATGGGTCAAAAAACAAGAACCAACTATATGTTTTATGCAAGAGACTCATCTCATAGGCATAGACACACACACAGGCAGAAGATAAAAGGATGAAAAAAATATTCCATACAAATAGAGTTCAAAAAGAAGCAGGATTAGCTATTCTTGGTCTAACAAAGCAGATTTCCTAAAAAATTCATCAAAAGAGACAAAGATGTCCACTATATTCTAGTAAAGGAACAATATAACATGAAGATAAAATGATAGCAAATATATATGCCCCAAACATCAGCACACCAGATTATATAAAAAATAAGCTTCTTGACATTAAGTCTCAGAAAGACCCCAATACAATAATATTACGGGGTTATATCAACACACCCTTATCAATATAGACAGATCATCAAAACATAAAATGAATGAAGACATTTCCAACCTAAATAATGCTATAAATAAACTGGACTTCATAGCCATCTACATAATATTTATCCCAAAAGAATCTCAGCAGCTCATGGAAACTTTTCTAAAATAGTCCATATTCTAGGTCACATTATAAGTCTTAGTAAATATGAAAATAATCAATATAATCCCATGCATCCTATTGAATCATAATGGAATGAAACTAGAAATCAACAACAAGAAAATAATAAAAACTACATAAACATAAGGAAATTGAACACTATTCTTTAAAATGAAGAAAGGTTCAATAAGAAATCAAGAGATTCATAGCAAATGAGAAGAAAGATACAACATATCGTATCAAAATCTTTGGAACAGTATGAAAGCAATTATAAGAGAAAAATTTATAGATTCAGTGCCTATGATAAAAATAGATTACAAATTAATAAGTTTATATTCCATTCCAGGGCCTTATAAAAGAACAAACTAATTATAAGATCAGTAAAAGAGAGAAAATATTTAAGATCAGATCTCAAATTAATAAATTGAGCATAGAAAATACACATGATCAACACAACAAAGAGGTCTATGAAAAGATAAATAAGATTGATAAACATAAGCCAATCTAATCAAAAGAAAGAGAACACCCAAATAAACAAACTTAGAGATGAAAAAGGAGAGATCAACACAGATACTTCTGAAATCCAGAGGATAATTACAAACTATTTTGAGATATCAATACACATGTGAACTGCCCAGATTGAACCAGGAAGATGTAGAAAAGCTAAACAGACCAATATAAAGTAATGAAATAGGAATTAAAAAGCCCGCAAAAAAAGAGAAAATCTCAGGAGCAGATAGATTCTCAGCTGAGTCCTACCAAATATTTAAAGAAGAACTAACATTAGTCATTTTCAAATTATTCCATGAAATTGAAAAAGAAGTAACACTCCCAAATACATTCTATAAAGTTATGAAGTCAGTATAACCCTGTTAATAAAACCAAAGAAATAACAAGAAAACTGTAGACCAATATCTCTGATGAATATAGATGCAAAAATCCTTAATAATATATCAGCAAATGACATTCAAAAACTCATCCAGCAAGTAAGACACCATGATCAAGTGAACTTTATCCCAGAGATACAAGATTGGTTCAACATTCACAAATCAACACAAAAAAGTAATTCAGTATTTAAATAGAATTAATAACAAGAATCATATGATGATCTCAATACTTGGAGAAAAGAACTTTGGAAGTTTCTCAAAAGATTAGACATGAAACCACAATATATTTGACCTGGCTTTACCACTCCTCAGTACTTATTCCGAATATTACAGTCATCTTACTAGAGTGATACATATGTACCTATGTTTATATCAGCATAATTCACAATAGCCAAACTATGGAACTAGCCTAGGTGTCCATCAATGGATGAATGGATAAAGAAAACGGGGTATGTTTAAACAATGGAATTTTATTCAGGTATAATGAAATTATGACATTTTCAGGAAAATAGATGGAATTGAAGACCATCATGTCAAAAACAGTAGGTCAAACTCAAAAGGTTAAAGTTCATATTTTTTTTCTCTCAAATGCAGAAGCTAGAGAAGAAAAAGGAAAATAATAAACCAATTGTGTTCCTATACTCCAATAATGAATGTGCTTAGAAATAAGTCAGGGAAACCAGTCCTTTCAAGATAACCTTAAAAAACTCAGGAATTTATGTAAACTAAAATGAAAACTATAGAACAATGAAGAAAGAAATTAAAAAGAACTTAGAAGATGGAAAGACTTCCCATGTTCCTGGATGGGCAGAATTAATATTGTCAAAATGGCCATTGAAACAAAAGTACTACATAAAGTCAATGCAATCCCCATCAAAATATCACTGACATTCTTCACAGAAATAGGAAAAATAGTCCTTAAATTAATTTTGAGGAATAAGAGACCAGTAATAGCTAAAGCAATTCTAAGCAATAAGAGTGAAAGAGTAGGCATCACAATCCAACCTCAAATAATACTGCAGATATATAGCAAAAAAAGAGCATGATAGTGGGCTGAGGTTGTGGCTCAGTGGTAGAGCACTTGCCTAGCATGTGCAGGGCCCTGGGTTCAATCCTCAGCACCATATAAAAATAAATAAGACAATGGAGTAGAATAGAAGATGTAGGAGAAATCCACATACTCACAGATATCTGATACTTGACATACAGGCCAAAAATATATGTTGGAGAAAAGATAATCTTTTCAAGAGATGATTTTGGGAAAACTGGATATCCATACGTAGAGGAATGAAATTAGATCCATATATTTCACCCTGAGAAAAGGTCGAATTAAAATGAATCAAAGCCTTAAAAATTAGGCCATAAAGCTTGCAACACATAGAAGAAAACACATGGTCAACACTTCATCATATAGGTGCTGGCACCAACTTCCTTAACAAGAACCCTAAAGCTCAAGAAATAAAACCAAAAATCAATTAGTGGGATGCCATCAAATTAAAAAGTTTTTGCACAGCAAAGAAAATGTTTAAGAGCATGAAGGGAGAGCCAATGTAATGGGAGAAAAAAAATTGTTATAATATACAGTATGTATAAATGACTCAAAAAACTCAATGCTAAAAAAATTGATAAATGGGTGAAAAGAACTAAACAGATATTTCTCAAAAGAAGAAACACAAATGGCCAACAATATATATAAAAGAATGTTCTGCATTTCTAGCAATCAGGAAAATGCAAATCAAAACACTAAGATTTCATCTCACTCAAGTCAGTGGCAATTATCAAGAACTCAAATAATAAAAGCTGGTGAGTATATGGGAAAATTACGCAGATACATTGTTGATTGGACTGTAAATTAGTATTGTCACTCTGGAAAGTAGTATGTAGATTTCTCAAAAAACTAGGAATGGAAGCACCTTATAACCAAACTAGCACACTCCTTGAATTTATCCCAAAGAAGTAAGGGAATGAAGCTGGAGAATCAGATATCATAAATATATAGGGAAGATGAATGGAGTAGAAGGAAAATGGGAGGGAGGGAAGAAGGATGGGAAAAGGGAGGAATATGGAATGAATTTAACAAACCATGTTACGTGCATATATAATGTACCCAAGGGAATTTATTGGATATATATGTATATATCCAATAATAAATAAATAAAAGGAAGATCAGAAAATAGAGGTAGGAGAATAGGGGGAGGGAAAAAATTTCTGATAAGTGGATGCTATTCCATAATGACAGGAGCATGGAATGAGCACTGGGGGTAGGAAAGATGGTGAGATGGGACAGTAATCATTACCCTAGGTACATTTATGATTACAGAAATGGTGTGACCCTACTTTGGGCACAACCCGAAAAGTAAAAAAATCTGTTTCATTTGTGTACAATGAATGGAAGAGCATTCTGTTGTCATATATAACTGATCAGAACGAATAAATAAAAGAATAGGGGCTGGGAGGAGGAGAGGAAAATGTGGAATGGGGATTGAAATCACATTACCTTCATGTATGATTTTTGTCTAATTGAACCCAACTGTATTCATAACTAAAACACTCTTAAGAATGGCTATTATGTAGGGCTGGGGATGTGGCTCAAGCGGTAGTGCGCTTGCCTGGCATGCGTGCAGCCCGGGTTCGATCCTCAACACCACATACAAACAAAGATGTTGTGTCTGCCGAAAAAAAACTAAAAAATAAATATTAAAAAATTCTCTCTCTCTCTCTCTCACTCTCTCTCTCTCTAAAAAAGTATTTAAAAAAAGAATGGCTAATATCAAGGCTGGGGTTGTGACTCAGTGGTAGAGTGCTTGACTAACATGTGCGAGGCCCTGGGTTCAATCTTCAACACCACATAAAAATAAATAAATAAAATAAAGGTATTGTGTCCATTGACAACTAAAAAATAAATATTTTTAAAAAAGAATAGCTATTATCAGAATGAGTAAAAAAGATGTATAGATTTATTGGCTTCATACTATTAACCCTTTTTCTAATTACATTGTATCCCATAACATCAAGTTGCATGCCTTAAATAAAAACAATAAAATTTTTTAAAATAAATAAAATAATTAAGCATTATGAGTAAACAGAAACATCTGAGATATGATAACATGAGCATATATACTTCAAATAAGATATTCTGGAAGACCCCCTTGAGAGCTAAGGAAAACAGATAAAAATAATAAGAAAAACTTTATGGAAATGGAGGAAGAGATGTTCTGAAAAAAATTACACATGCAAAGTTTAGGAATATTAGATATGTTGATTAATCAAAAGGTGAATAATAAAAAATAAAGTGACTTTATTAGGATCTTAGGAATTGCAACTTGAGAGATTTAGTTTCAAATAGGTCAGAGGCAGTTTTCCAAGAGTAGAAACTTATATAGGCTATAGTATGCTGAGAATGAACAGGGTCTTTGTGACCAACAGAAGATGAAAAACAAAAGAATGTATCAAAAGAATAGAAAAGTAATTTTGAAAAATCCTAGAATTTTTTTGATGTGCTTCTTGAGCCTCTAGGAAAAATGTAATTATCCAGTCATTGTAGATGCTATCGGTCAAATGGTACAAGTTACCAAAGTTCAAATTCTAGTCAGCAAGTACATTTATACATAATCCCTATCTCCTAATCTCCTTGACTTCATTTTGAAAGGTTTTATCAATGTTACTTTCATTATATTTGTTATTTGGTTTGTAAAGACCTTCTTTAATAACTTGGAAGATAATGGGGCTAGTGCCAAAGAACTTGGGGACTAAGGCATAAAATAAATTTGGAGACATCAGACGTCAGGAGAGGATTTTCTAAATCAACATGAAATGTTCAAATTTTATAGTATACAAATTAATTAATTTTAAGTAATGGGTGAAATTCTTATGATCTAATTTATGTTTTAAGTGCCTACCCCCAATTGCTAGGTGAAAAGTGGATGATTGGGTATGTGAAAATAATGGAAAAAAAGAAAGATCTTGTAGAAGGATTTTGTGTTAGTCAAAGTCTGAGATATGATAATGGCTCAGAATAGAGTAGAAGTAGTACAAATTAAGGGAAACACACTGAATTAAAATAATTTGAAGATAAAATTTTCTCACTGATGCCATAGATATAGGAGATGAATGAATGGGTAAAATCAAGTGTGATCCCAGGTTACTGGCTTAAATTATTGGAGAGTAGTTTTGAATATTTAGTAGGGGAAAATTTTTGGTTAATTATTAGGACAGTTTGGGGAAGGAAAACTAAGGTGTTGCATTTTGGACATGTTAAGATTGAGACATGTGTGATGTAAGTGCAGTTATCAAATAATCAAGTTGATAATGATAGTTTATATTCAGGGAAAATGCCTGAATAAAAATCTAAGTTTGTGATTCACCAGAATGTAGTTTATAACAAATTCTTGTTTCACAATCTTTTCTTTCAGCAACTTAAAATGTTTTTCCTTCCTTGTTTCCTCCTCCCCACCACCCACTTTCTCCTTCTTTTAGTAATGGGTATTTAACTCAGGGGCACTCTATCACTAAAATATTGCCCTAGTCCTTTTTCAGTTTTTATTTTTAGGGGAGTTTCATTAGTTGATCAGGCTAGCCTCAAATTTGTGATCCTCTTGCCTCATTCTACCAAGTAGCTGGGATTACAGGTGTGTACCACCACATATGGTTTAACATGTTTTTCTAAAGTTTTCTGGTAATTGTTTTTTAAAAGTGTATGTATTGTTATTATTTGAATACAAAATGTTCCCCCAAAGTTCCCATGTTAAATAGAGGAATATTCAAAAGTAAGATGATTGGATTATGAGAGGTGCGGACTAATTGGTCTCTTCTAGTTTGAATGCATTAATTGTGTTGGAAACTGTAGGCAGGTTGGGCATGGCTAGAGGTGGTGGATCACTGGGGATATGCCCTGGAAAGTTTCAACTTTCCTGTGGCTTCTCTCCTTTCTCTGCTTTCTGTTCATCATGAGGTGAGCAGTGCCTTTCTACAAGTTCTGCCCCAACTTTGGCCCAGAGCAATGGAAGGCTTGACTATGGATTGAACCTCTGAAATAATGAACTGAAATAAACTTTTCTTCCTATAAAGTATTCTTCTCAAGTATCTTGGTCATAGCAATGAAACCCTAATTAACACATTTATACTATGTGCACTTTTCTCATCACTGCATCATGACATTTGAGTGTCCCCCAAAGATTTGTGTATATGAGGCTTGGATCCAGAATGTCAGTGTTAGAAAACAGTGTTCCATTTAAGAGGTGGGCTCTAGGGAGAAATCTTTAGATCATTGTGGAAGAGTTCTCCAAAGAGTGAGTTGTTATATAACTTGACCCTATCTACCCTGAGTCTCTTACTCCATGTATGAAAATGTATTCTTTTGTTGCTGTGCACACTCATGCCATTGTCATTAACAAGGATGTGAGAGCAATAGGCGACTCACAGGAACGCAGCTGATGCAGGAACCATGCTATTGAACCTCCAAAACTGTGATCTAAATATAGGTATTTTTTGGTATTTTTTAATAAAGTCTGTCTCAGTTATTTCATTTGGTAATGAAAAATGAATAGATATTTTCAGAATAACTCCATCATCTTGAAAAGAAACCCCAAACCTATAAGCAATTACATGCAATTATTCCTTTTTCCACCCTCTAGAATTCATCAGTCAAATTTCCGGCTTTATGGATATGCCTATTCTGGATTTGTTCATATAAATAGAATCACTATTATATGGCCTTTTTGTAACTGACTTAGTTTACTTAGCATTCTTTTGATATCTACCCATATTGTTACATTCACTAATACTTCATTTCTTTTTATGTCTTACAGTATTCCACTATATTGTTATTTCACATTTTGTTTAATCAATTTTCAGGATGATAGATACTTATAGTATTTTCCACCTCTGGTCTATGTTGATAGTGCTAAGTACATTTATATACAGGTTTGCATTTGAATACCTATTTTCAATTATATGGAATGTATGCCTAGAAGTTTAATTGCTGTATCACACTTCTGTCCATATATAAGTATTGTAGAACTTTGCTTTGATTACTGCAGTTTTGCAGTAACTTGAAATCTGAAAGTGAGAGTCTTCCAAATTTATTTTTTGGACAAAAATTGTTTTGCCTATTGAGACTCTCTTCAACATTTCTATTAAGGAATATCTTGGTTTTTTAAAAATACTTTAGTTGGATACAAATTCTCATTTGATATCTATCTATCTATCTATCTATCTATCTATCTATCTATCTCTCCCCTTTATCTGCCATCTCAATATATTCTGTCTAGGCCTTATTGTCTTTAAAACTTATGATAAATTATCTGATAATATACTTTAGAATTCCTTCTTCCTGGTGAGTTGATTCTTTCTTTTTTTTTAAAGAGAGAGAGAGAGAGAGAGAGAGAGAGAGAGAGAGAGAATTTTAATATTTATTTTTTACTGTTTGGTGGACACAACATCTTTGTTGGTATGTGGTGCTGAGGATTGAACCCCGGCCGCATGCATGTCAGGCGAGCGCGCTATCGCTAGAGCCACATCCTCAGCCAAGAGTTACTTCTTTCTTTATGTTTTCTTTTTTTTTTTAATTTTTTTATTATTGGTTGTTCAAAACATTACAAAGCTCTTGACATATCATATTTCATACATTTGATTCAAGTGGGTTATGAACTCCCATTTTTACCCCAAATACAGATTGCAGAATCATATCGGTTACAAATCCACATTTTTACATATTGCCATACTAGTGACTGTTGTATTCTGCTAACTTTCCTATCTTCTATTATCCCCCCTCCCCTCCCCTCCCATCCTCTCTCTCTACCCCATCTACTGTAAATCATTTCTCTCCCTTGTTTTTTTTATTTTTTTTATTTTTCTCTTTCCCCTCACATCCTCTTATATGTAATTTTGTATAATAATGAGGGTCTCCTTCCATTTCCATGCAATTTCCCTTCTCTTTCCCTTTCCCTCCCACCTCTCATCCCTGTTTAATGTTAATCTTTTTCTCATGCTCTTCCTCCCTGCTCTGTTCTTAGTTGCTCTCCTTATATCAAAGAAGACATTTGGCATTTGCTTTTTAGGGATTGGCTAGCTTCACATAGCATAATCTGCTCTAATGTCATCCATTTACATGCAAATGCCATGATTTTGTCATTTTTTAGTGCTGAGTAATACTCCATTGTGTATAAATGCCACATTTTTGTAATCGATTCATCTATTGAGGGGCATCTAGGTTGGTTCAACATTCTAGCTATTGTGAATTGTGCTGCTATGAACATCAATGTAGCAGTCTCCCTATAGTATGCTCTTTATGGTCTTCAGGGAATAGTCCAAGAAGGGCAATAGCTGGGTCAAATGGTGGTTCCATTCCCAGCTTTCCAATAAATCTCCATACTGCTTTCCAAATTGGCCGCGCCAATTTGCAGTCCCACCAGCAATATACAAGAGTACCCTTTTCCCCACATCCTCGCCAGCACTTGTTGTTGTTTGACTTCATAATGGCTGCCATTCTTACTGGAGTGAGATGGTATCTTAGGGTGGTTTTGATTTGCATTTCTCTGACTGCTAGAGATGGTGAGCATTTTTTCATGTACTTGTTGATTGATTGTATATCCTCCTCTGAGAAGTGTCTGTTCAGGTCCTTGGCCCATTTGTTGATTGGGTTATTTGTTATCTTATTGACTAATTTTCTGAGTTCTTTATATATTCTGGATATTAGGGCTCTATCTGAAGTGTGAGGAGTAAAGATTTGTTCCCAGGATGTAGGCTCCCTATTTACCTCTCTTATTGTTTCTCTTGTGGAGAAAAAAAAAAACTTTTTAATTTGAGTCCAATTTGTTGATTCTTGTTTTTAACTCTTGTGCTATGGGTGTCCTATTAAGGAATTTGGAGCCTGATCCCACAATATGTAGATCATAGCCAACTTTTTCTTCTATCAGATGCAGAGTCTCTGATTTGATATCAAGCTCCTTGATCCATTTTGAGTTAACTTTTGTGCATGGTGAGAGAAAGGGATTCAGTTTCATTTTGTTGCATATGGATTTCCAGTTTTCCCAGCACCATTTGTTGAAGATGCTATCCTTCCTCCATTGCATGCTTTTAGCCTTTTTATCAAATATAATACAGTTTGATATCTGGTATCGCTATACCTCCTGATTCACAATTCCTGCTTAGAATTGCTTTTGCTATTCTGGGACTTTTGTTTTTCCATATGAATTTCATGCTTGCTTTATCTATTTCTACAAGAAATGCCATTGGGATTTTGATTGGCATTGCATTGAACCTATAGAGAACTTTTGGTAATATCACCATTTTGATAATGTTAGTTCTGCCTATCTATGAACAGGGTATATTTTTCCATCTTCTAAGATCTTCTTCTATTTCTCTCTTTAGGGTTCTGTAGTTTTCATTGTATAAATCTTTCACCTCTTTTGTTAGGTTGGTTCCCAAGTATTTTTTTTTTTTGAGGATATTGTGAATGGGGTGGTTTTCCTCATTTCCATTTCAGAAGATTTTTCATTGATATACAGGAATGCCTTTGATTTATGCGTGTTGATTTTATATCCTGCCACTTTGCTGAATTCATTTATTAGCTCTCGTAGTTTCTTTGTAGACCCTTTTGTGTCTTCTAGGTATAGGATCATATCATCCGCAAATAGTGATAATTTAATTTCTTCTTTTCCTATTTTTATGCCTTTAATTTCTTTTGTCTGTCTAATTGCTCTGGCCAGTATTTCGAGAACTATATTAAATAGAAGTGGTGAGAGAGGGCATCCCTGTCTTGTACCAGATTTTAGAGGGAATGCCTTCAGTTTTTCTCCATTTAGAATGATGCTAGCCTGAGGCTTAGCATAGATAGCTTTTACAATGTTGAGGTAAGTTCCTGTTATCACTAGTTTTTCTAGTGTTTTGAACATAAAGGGATGCTGTACTTTGTTGAATGCTTATTCTGTGTCTATGGAGATGATCATATGGTTCTTATCTTTAAGTTTATTGATATGGTGAATAAGATTTATTGATTTCCGTATATTGAACCAGCCTTGCATCCCAGGGATGAATCCTACTTGATCATGGTGTACAATTTTTTTGATATGCTTTTGTATCCAATTCACCAGAATTTTATTGAGGATATTTGCATCTAGGTTCATTAGAGATATTGGTCTGTAGTTTTCCTTCTTTGAAGTGTCTTTGTCTGGTTTCGGAATCAGGGTGATGTTGGCCTCCTAGGATGAATTTGGAAGAGCTCCTTCTTTTTATATTTCCTGAAATAACTTGAAAAGTATTGGTATTAACTCTTCTTTAAAGGTGTTGTAAAACTTCGCTGTATACCCATCTGGTCCAGGGCTTTTCTTGGTTGGAAGTCTTTTGATGGCTTATTCTATTTCCTCCTTTGTTATTGGTCTGTTTAAATTGTGTATATCTTCCTGACTCAATCTGGGCAAATCACATGACTTAAGAAATTTATGGATATCTTCACTATCTTCTATTTTATTAGAATATAGGGTTTCAAAATAATTTCTAAATATCTTCTGTATTTCTGTAGTGTCTGTTGTGATATTGCCTTTTTCATCCCATATGTTAGTAATTTGAGCTCTCTCTCTTCTTCTCTTTGTTAGCATGGCTAAAGGTCTGTCGAAATTATTCATTTTTTCAAAGAATCAATTTTAGTTTTGTCAATTTTTTCCATGGTTTCTTTTGTTTCAATTTCATTGATTTCCACTCTAATTTTAATAATTTCTTGCCTTCTCCTACCTTTGTTGTTGTTTTGCTCT
Organism: Urocitellus parryii; assembly: GCF_045843805.1. Classification (NCBI taxonomy): domain Eukaryota; kingdom Metazoa; phylum Chordata; class Mammalia; order Rodentia; family Sciuridae; genus Urocitellus; species Urocitellus parryii. Next base: position 28,677,258 of record NC_135547.1, on the reverse strand, counting down.
TCATTTTCTAGGGTTTTGAGATGAAGTATGAGCTCATTTATTTATTGTTTTTTTTTTTCTTTTTTTGAGGAATGAACTCCAGACAATGAATTTCCCTCTTAAAACTGCTTTCATTGTGTCCCATAGATTCTGGTATGTTGTGTCTGTATTTTCATTTATCTCTAAGAATTTTTTTTTATTTCCTCCTTTATGTCTTCTGTAACCCATTGATCATTCAGTAACATATTGTTCATTTTCCAGGTGATGCAGGATTTTTTCTTCCTTCTTTTATCATTGATTTCCAGTTTCATTCCATTATGATCCGATAAGATGCATGGTATTATCTCCACCCCTTTATATTTACTAAGAGTTTCCCTATGGCATAATATATGGTCTATCTTTGAGGAGGAAACATGTGCTTCTAAGAAGAATGTGTATCCACTTGATGATGGTTGATATATTCTATATATGTAGGTTAAGTCTAGGTTATTGATTGTGTTATTGAGTCCTATAGTTTCTTTATTCAGCTTTTGTTTGGAGGATCTGTCCAATGGTGAGAGCGGTGTGTTGAAGTCACCCATAATTATTGTGTTGTGGTCTATTTGATTCTTGAACTTGAGGAGAGTTTTTTTTATGAATGTTGCAGCACCATTATTTGGTGCATACATATTGATAATTAGGTTTGAAGTTGATTTTATTCGATATGAGTATGGCCACTCCTTCTTGCTTCTGAGGACCATATGAGTGGTATGATTTTTCCCAACCTTTCACCTTCAGCCTGTGTGTGTCTTTTCCTGTCAGATGAGTCACCTGAAGGCAGCATATTGTTGGGTCTGTTTTTTTAATCCAAGTTAGTAGCCTATGTCGCTTGATTGGTGAGTTTAAGCCATTAATGTTTAGGGTTTCTATTGATATATGGTTTGTACTTCCAGTTATGTTTATTTATTTATTTATTTATTTATTTATTTTAATTTGACTAGTTTTTACTCTTTGGTTATTTCCCCCCCATTTACTGAGTTACATCCCACTGTTATTTTGGGTACTGTTTCCTATACTTGTAGTGTTTTGCTCAAAATGCTTTGCAGTGCTCATTTTCTGGCTGCGAATTCTTTTAACTTTTGTTTATCATGAAATATTTTAATTTCATTGTCAAACCTGAAGCTTAATTTTGCTGGATACAATATTCTTGGTTGGAATCCATTATTTTTCAGCGTTGGAAATACGTTGTTCCAGGATCTTCTTGCTTTCAATGTCTGGGATGAAAAATCAGCTGTTAACCTAATTGGTTTACCCCTGAATGTAATCTGCCTCCTTTCTCTTGTAGCTTTTAATATTCTATCCTTGTTCTGTATGTTGGATATCTTCATAATAATGTGTCTTGGAGTTGGTCTATTACAGTTTTGTATGTTTGGGGTCCTGTAGGCTTCCAGAATTTGGCAGTCCATTCCATCCTTCATTTCTCGAAAGTTTTCTAAGATTATTTCATTCAATAGGTTGCTCATTCCTTTGGTTTGGACCTCTATACCTTCTTCTATCCCAATGACTCTTATGTTTGTTTTTTTTTTATGACATCCCATATGTCTTGGATGTTTTGTTTGTGGTTTCTTACCAGCCTTTCTGCGTTGGCTATAGTCTTTTCGAGTTGATAAACTTTGTCTTCATTGTCTGATGTTCTGATTTCTATTTGATCTAGTCTATTTGCAATATTCTCATTTGAGTTTTTGATTTGATTTATGGTTTCCTGCATTTCTAGGATTACTGTTTGATTTTTTTTAAATCTCTATCTCCTGGTAGAGTTGATTTTTTGCTTCTTGAATCTGCTTATGTAATTCATTTTCAAAGTATTCTTTCATTGTTTGTACTTCCTGTCTAATGACTTCTTTAAGATTCCATTCCATCTGAGTCAGATATGCCTTGAGTTCTTTCTCTGTCCATTTTTCTGATGCCTCTAGGCTCTCCTGTAAATTTAAGTTATCCTGCATTGTTTGTAATCCTTTTTTCCCTTGTTTTTTCATGGTGCTCAAGTTACTTTCCAACTCTGTTTGACTGCTGTGTTTCTGTTTTATCCTATAAATTTGTTTTGGTTTTGTATAGCTCCACGATCTCTCCTTTGTGTTGGGAGACAATGTTTAGAGATGTTGGATTTAATTGTGATTTAAGGTAAATTCATTAGTTTCATTAAAGGCCTACAGATTTTGATGGCATATAGAAAATTGAGGTTTGAACTTAGGATTTTAAGTTAAGGTTGGGCGATTTGATGGTATGGAGGTTAGTGTATGTTAGCTTCTTTGGGGGGTTGCTCAAATGCAGGTGGATATTAACAAGAGAATAGACAGGAGTACTTGGGGGTAGTTAAGTGCTTAGGTGGACTGTAGACCGTCTCATAGTATTCATCTATTTGCATTTAGTAATTTACACATGATCTGATTGGTCATGCTTGAGAGGAAAGATAGGGAAAAGTTAAGGAGGCAAACCAAGAAAGAGAGAGGGAGAGAAGAAAGAAAGAGAAAAAAATAGAAAAGAAAAAGAAAAAATGATAAAAAATTATAAAATACAGTAAAATAAAAATCACTATTTAAAAAAAAAAGGCACTGTTAGGCTTCTATTTTCTTCTCTTCCAGTAGGTGGTGCTGTGCATTCCGGACCAAGATTTTGCCCTCTGGCTGTAGGAAACCATCTGTATGAGGCCGCTCCCTCCTCCCCCACCTGGTGTCTCTCCAAACCTTTTAACTTAGGTTTATTTCTGGTCTCTAGTCTCCTCCCTTCTCCTGCCAGACAGGCCTTCCCCAGTGTGATACCTCTCTGCAGTTGAAGATACACTCTGGGCCTGCAGTTTCCTGGATGTGGCGCACGGCTATTGGGAACCGGCTCCCTATTATTTTGTTTCCCTCTGATAGCCACTCCTCTAGGAGCTGGCGGGACAGGTTTTGTTTTCACCACTGGTGGGAGGGGGGAGTTGGAGGTCAGGTGCCTTTACCTTTCCCCACGCCTCTATTCATGCTCACTCTAATAATCAGGCCCCCGGAAAACTGGGGAGAGATTTTATGCAATTTCCTTGCTGAATGGGTGAAGGGCTAAATGTCACACACCTGTTCTATCTCTGAACTTGCTGCAATGAGGTCGCATCTGTCCGAAACTGGCGATGATGATGTCAGCTCTCCAAGATGGTGGCTGCTGGCTTCCTAGGTGGGGTGTTCAGTGTGGAGGGCAGATCTGGACTGTTTCTCTCCCCCGTCTCAAACCCAGATCTCAGCCTGGAGCATTGTGAGGGCACAGTTGGCAGGACCCCACAGAATCCATAGCATTGTTTCTCTGCATTGCTGGCATGCCGTTTCTTGGCGTGCAGGCTCCGGCTGCGGGGCAGGCCACTGATCAATCAGCCTGAATCCCCAGGTGCACGGTTTTACTTGCAATTTGGCTGCAGTAATTGATCCTTGGGTGTTGGAAATCCTTCCTCTAGGTTTCAGTGCACCCCAATTTTGCTGGAAATTCCTAACAAGATAGCTTCTGGCCATTCTAACTTGCTATTCACCTGTGCAGTGACGTGGTACACGGTGGTGACGCACTCTAATCGCTGCCATCTTTCTTCTTACCTTTCTTGATGCTTTCAAGATTCTCCTATTGTGCTAGAATTGAAGCTCAGTGGTAAATGCTTGCCTAGCACATGTAAGGCAATGGGTTTCATTCTCAGCACCATATAAAAATGAAAGTACCATGCCCATCTACAACTAAAAAAAAAATTAAAAAATTTAAAATTTCTCCTATTGGTTTTTATTTTTATTTTTTTTAATTTTGAAATGGGTCTTACAAAGTTGATGAGGCTGATTTCAAACTTGGGCTCCTCCTACCTCAGTTTCCCAAGTCATTGGGATTACAGGCATATATCACTGTGCCTAATTTATCTTTAATTCTATTTATTTATATTATGAATTATATTTATTGATTTGCATTTGTTAAATCAACCTTGTATCTCTGGGGTGAAACCAGCTTGTTCATGGTGTACAATTTTCTTAATGTTTTTAAATGCAGATTGCTAGTATTTTATCAAGGATTTTTTCTTCAGGGATAGAAATCTGATTTTTTTTCTTTGTTGTGTCTTTGTGAGATTTTTATCCTTTATTTTTTATTTCTTCTTTTTAGATATACATTACAATACAGTGTATTTTGACATATTTTATGTACATGGAGTATAACTTTTTCTAATTAGGATCCCATTTTTGTGGTTGTACATTATGTGGATTTCAATGGTGATATATTAATATATGAACATAGGAAAGTTATGTTGGATTCATTCTATCATATTTCCTATTCCCATTCCCTCTCCATTCCCTTTATTCCACTTTGTGTAATTCAATGAACTTCTATTCCCCACCCCTCTTATTGTATGTTAGCATCTGCATATCCCAGAGAACATTCACAACATTTCTGGGATTGGCTTATTTTACTAACATGATAGTCATCAGATCATCAACTTACCAGCAAAAAATCATATAAAGTCATTCTTTATTCATATTCAATTGTGTATATATGCCATAACATCCTTATCCATTCTATGTTGAAGGGTACCTAGGTTGGTTCCATAGTTTAACTATTGTGAATATAAACTATTTTTCTATAAACAGTGATGTGGCTGTGTCACTGTAGGATGCTGATTTTAAGTCCTTTCTATATATGCCGAGGAGTGGGATAGCTGGGTCAAATGGTGGTTTCATTCCAAGTTTTCTCAGGAATCTCCATAATGCTTTCAAGATTGGTTGCACCAATTTGTAGTCCCACCAGGAAAATGAGTGTACCTTTTTCCCCCACGTCCTTGCCAACACTTATTTTTAGTTGTATTCTTGATAATTGTCATTCTGACTAGAGTGAAATGAAATCTCATTGTAGTTTTAATTTTCATTTCTTTAATTAAAATGATGATGTTTAACATTTTTTTCATATATTTGTGGCCAATTCATATTTCTATTGTGAAATGTCTATTCAATTCCTTTGGCCATTTATTGATCAGGTAATTTGGTTTTTATTAATTTTTTTGAGTTCTTTATATATCCTGGAGATTAATACTCTATCTGAGGTGTGGGTGGTAAAGATTTTCCCATATTCTGTAAGCTGCCTCTTCTTGCTCTTGATTGTTTTCTTGCTGTGGAGATGTTTTTGTTTGTTTGTTTGTTTGTTGTGTGTGTGTGTGTGTGTGTGTGTGTGTGTGTAGCTTGATATCATCCCATTTATTGATTCTTTATTTTACTTCTTGCACTTTAGGAGTCTTGTTGAGGAAGTCGGTTCCTAAGCTGACATGATAGAAAATTAGGCCTACATTTTCTTCTAGTAGGCCTTTAGTCTAATGCTGAGGTCCTTGATCCACTTTGCATTGAGTATTGTGCAGGGTGATAGATAGGGGTTAAATTTCATTCTGCTACATATGGATTTTCAGCTTTCCTAGCACCATTTGTTGAATAGGCTATCTTTTCTCCAATGTATGTTTATGGAATCTTTGACTGTCATGAGATAACTGTATTTACTTGGATTTGTCTCTATGTCTTCTATTATGTTCTGTTGAGAGCCACAGCCTAAGGGGCCCCAGCAAACTCCCAGCTGCCAGCTGATGATTGCCTCACAGTGGCCCCAGCAAACTTCCAGCTGCCAGCTGATTGGCTACTCTGCTTTGATGCTCATTGGGCTGTTTCCCCGCCCTTTCCAACCATGGAGTTGCTCATTGGTCGCCCAAGCAACCCAGGCAATTGGCCTCAACAGCAGGAGGAGGGGGGGGGGTTGAGAGGCTTGTGGGACGCCGATGGTGGCAGTTGGGCTCTGAGGGAATTCCTGAAGAGCTCATGTGGTGCGGCATGTGTGTTTTAAAAATAAAGTTTGTTTCTGTTTGATAAGTGGCTGGTGAATTGTGCCCAGCCAGACTGCGGCAATGTTCCATTAGTCTTCATGTCTGCTTTGTTCCCAATACCATGTTTTGTTACTATACCTCTGTAGTATAATTTCTGATACTGTGATGCCTCCTGCTTTACTCTTCTCACTAAGGATTTTTATTGGCTATTCTGGGCCTCTTTATTTTCTAAATAAATTTTATGACTGCCTTTTCTATTTCTATGACGAACATTATTGGAATTTTCATAGGAATTGCATTAAATCTTTATAGCACTTTTGGTAGTATGGCCATTTTATCAACTGTGTTCTTATACAGTAATGGTGATTCAGCTGAAAAAGAAATTAGAAAAACTATAACATTCATAATAGCCTCAAAAAATACTTGGGAATTAATCTAATAAATTAAGTGAAAGACCTCTACAATGAAAACTACAGAACTTTAAAGAAAGAAATTGAAGAAGACAGAAGATGGAAAGATCTCATATGCTCTTGGATGGGCAGAATTAATATTGTCAAAATGGCCCTACTGCCAAAAGCACTGTACAGATTTATGTGGTTTTTATATCAGCATTATACTGACTTCATAAAATGAATTCAGTTATCTTCCCTCCCTTTATATTTCATGCAATAATTTGAGGAGGATTAATATAGAGTCTTCTTTAAAGCTCTGGTAGAACATAGCTGAGAACTGATCTGGTCCTGGACTTTTTGTTTGTTGGAAGATTTTTTTGTTGGAATATTTTTTAAAAATGTTGATTGGCACAATGCCTTTATTTTATTTATTTAGTTTTATATGGTATAGAGGATTGAACCCAGTGCCTCACACATGCTAGGCAAGCATTCTACCACTGAAGCTTTTTATTACTGTTTTAGTCTTGTTACTTAATATTGATCTGTGTAGATTTTCTGAATCCTCTGGTTTCAATGTAGGTAGGTCTTTTGTGTCTAGAAATTTGTCAAACTCTTCTAGATTTTCCAATTTATTGCTATGAGAGTTCTTAGTACAGTACCTGTATATCTGTATTTCCTCAAAGTCTATGGTGATATCTCCCTTTTCATCTCTAATTTTGTTGATTAAGTCTTCTCTCTGTTTTTTGGTTGACTATGTGTTTATCAGTCTTGTTTATCCTTTCAAAGAACCTTCTCATTGTTGCATTGATTCTTTGAATTGTGTTTTTATTATCCATTTCATTAATTTCAGCTTGGACCTTAATTATTTACTCCTTGTACTGATTTTGGATATAGTTTATTCCTGCTTTTCTAGGACCTTGAGATGTAACATTAGCTTATTTACTTGGGATCTTTCTATATTTATAGTGTCAGCATGTAATGCTGTAAACTGTCATCTTAGAAATTCTTCATAGTATCCCAAAGATTTTGTTTCATTGTCTCACTAATCTTGTTTGATTCCAAGAATTTTTAAAATTTCTCCTCTCATTTTTCTATGACTCATTCCTTGTTCCAAAGAGTATTATTCAATATCCATGTGTTTATATTGCTTAAATATTTTTCCTTTTTGTCAATTTCTAATTTCTTTCCCCTATGATCTGATAAGACACAATGAATTATGTCAGTTGTTTTGCATTTTCTAGGTCTTTTTTCTGACCTAAAATATGAACTAGTTTGGAAAAAGTTCCTTCAACTTGTAAGAAGAAAGTAAATTCTGGCGTTTTTGAATCAATTATTCTATAGATATGTTAGGTCTGTTTGATGTATGGTATTATTTAGGTGAGAAGTGTCTTTGTTCATTTTTTTTGGTCTGGTTGACCTGTGTCCTGGTGAGAGGGATGCATTGAAATCACCCAGTATTTATCACTTAATATCACTAAGTTTTTCTTTTATATAATTAGCTTAACAGATATTTGAAGCATAAATATTTGCTATCATTATGTACTCTTATTGGATTTTTAGCCTTTGCCAGTGTGGTTTGACCTTCCTTATCTCTTCTGATTATTTTTTTTTTTCTTGAAATCTGCTTTTGTGTCTAAGAGTATATATACTCCTGCTTGGTTTTGGACTCCATTTCCAAAAAATGTCTTTCTCCATTATTTTACTTTCAGCCTGTGTATGTGTTTGCCTATGAGTTTCTTACAAGCCGCTTCTAGTTGGGACTTGTTTCTTTGTCCACTCTGCCAACCTATGTCTTGAAAATGGAGTGTTAAGGCCTTTTACTCTGAGTTATTATGGAGAGATTTTCTGTTATTTCGATTTATTTCTTGTATTTACTTTTGTCTTAATTTTCATTTGCTTGGCTTCTCTTCTGTTGGTCTTCATACATTTGGAAGCTCTGGGGTTTGATTTTTTTAAAATTGGAGTAATTTTTCTTTAGGTATTTTCTTAAGTGTTGGTTTAATGGTTATGATTTCTATTTTGTATTTTGATATGTTTTTATTTATTTTGATTCTCAATAATTATTTTTAATCAATTAATTTATTTTAATTATATATGACAGCAGAATGCATTTTGATTCATTTTACACAATTACAGCACAACTTTACATTTCTATGATTATACACAATGTAGCTTCACACCATATGTGCAGTCATACATGTACCTAGGGTAATGATATCCATCCCATTCCATCATTGTTCCTGCCCCCATGCACCCTCTCTCCCCACCCTCCCATTTTTCCAAAGTTGCTCAATTTTCCCCATGCCTCCCCCCTCCCCATTATGAATCAGCATCCACTTACCAGAGAGAATGGCTGTCCTTTTGTTTTTTGGGATTGCTTACTTCACTTAGCATGATATTCTTCAACTCCATCCATTTACTACACATATAGCAGTCTGGGTTGACAATCATTTTCTTTCAGAGCTGCTATTATCTCATTCCAGGCCCACTTGCATTTTAGAGTCTGAGATGAGAAGTCTGAGGTGAGCCCTACTGATTTGCCTCTAAACGTGACCTTCAATTTTCTCTTGTGGCTTTTAATATTCTATCATTATTCTATATGTTAGGCATTTTGATTGTGATGTGGTTTGGGGGGGTTCTTATTTGATCTTGACTGTTTGGGATTTTATATGTCTCCTTTGTGTGAATGGCCATCTCATCCTTGATAGTTGGACAATTTTGTGCTATTATTTTACTGAAGAGGTTTTTAATGCCACTAGTTTGTATTTCCAAGACTTCTTCAAGTCCAATAACTCTCACATTTGGTCCCTCAATGTTGTCCCAGGATCTCTTTCTCTTTTGAAAGAGTCTTTTATCCCCTTTATTTTTTCTCTTATTTTATTGTTTAGATCTACTTTTAGCTCATTAATCATTTTAATAGTCATTTTTATTGTCTTTCTCTCAAATTTTATGACCTACAACATGGGCTCCCATGTTGTGGGATTACACAGTTTTGGAGGAGACCCGTTTGCATATTTACTCATATTTTCAGAATTCTTGGATGTAGACTTAGACTTACACATCTGTTGAGATATGTTCCTCTTCCTCTTTCATGAGAATATTCTTTTGTGAGTGGTTCTGCATTTCTAATATATCTTAGCTTCTACACATAGGCTAAACATAATCCAAATGTTAATTTCAGGCTCCCAATGTCTCTGAATTTCTGCTGCACAACTGCTGACTTAATTCATTCTTGAAGAGCTGCTGCAGCTCTATGGATTCCTCTAACCTGCCACCTATCTGCTTCTCCAAATGTCCTTTATTTATTCGTCTCTGTTATCTTTTAGCTCTTTAAACATATTGAAAACACTTGTTTTAAAATCTTTGTCTAGTAAATCTGGTGTCTGTAGTTTCTCAGAGATGTTTTTTTGTAAGTTTATTTTGCTTCATTAACTTGGGCATTTTATTTCTGTTTCTTTGTATGTTTTGTGATTTTTTTTTTGTTAATATGGGCATTGTAATGTAGTGACATGAATTCTGATTACCCCTTCCTCCATGGTTTTCCTTTTTGACTTTGATTCTTTTTTATTTTAAAGAGAGAGTGAGAGAGGAGAGAGAGAGAGAGAGAGAGAGAGAGAGAGAGAGAGAGAGAATTTTTAATATTTATTTTTTTTTTAGTTTTTGGCAGACACAACATCTTTGTTGGTATGTGGTGCTGAGGATTGAACCCGGGCCGCATGCATGCCAGGCGATCGCGCTACCACTTGAGCCACATCCCCAGCCCATTGACTTTGATTCTTGAAAGCTGTAATTATCCATTTGTTTTGAGCATTTTCCAAAGTATTTTGCAAAAAAAAAAAAAAGAAAAAAGTCCTTGTTTTGTGTTATCACTGCAGTCTATATTCCTTTAGCTACGTTTAGGTTACATTCTTACAAAGATTTCCTTGAATCCAAGGAGTTAAAACAAACAAAGAAACCAATAAACAGAAAAAGACATCAGCCAAAAAAGTAAGAAAAATGTAGAAACTAAATCCAAGAATCTTTTAAAGTCTTTGTAGATTGTTCTAGATCTTGTTATCTTTCTAATGTTAAAGCTTAAGGCCTTATCAATTTTTTTTACTGACCATACACTTTGTATGAGAATGTGTGTGGATTTTGAAATTTTCTCCTATATATAATTACTACTCATTGTCATAATTTCCCAGTCTCACTCCATTTTCTCCTATAAGACTTAGTTTATACTATGTATTCCATGATAATTTCTCTCTAGTCTCAATTATCTCTGCCTTTATAACCTACCTTGCTGCTTTTATTGGCATGTTGATTTTTCTGTTTGAATTCTTAGGTTCTGGTTTCTATGAAATTTAATCTTCTACCACATTTATATCATACATATATATATATATATATTATAATATTCTTATCTACCATCTTGTGCTGTTCTCTATGCACTGAAAGGACAAAGAAAGAAGAAAATTAGGATATATTGAACATCTGTCATGTATCAAACTTTTGCAGGCTTTTTGTAAAAATTGAAAAAAAAAACACATATGATCATCTCCATTGTGTGAGAGTTTAGAATATTGTATGAAGTTGCATAATTTGTATATAGGAGGGCAAAATTGGGTAAGTGAGCCTTCAGGATCCATAATCTTTCCTAATACACATGCTATCTCAGAAGAGGTGTTATTTTAAAAAAAAATGTTTTAAGTTGTAGATGGACAGAAAACCTTTATTTTCTTCATTTATTTTTATGTGGTGCTGAGGATCACACCCAGTGTGTCACATGTGCTAGGCAGATGCTTTACCACTGAATCCCAGCCCCAGCCCCAAAGAAGTGTTATCTTAAAGGAGCTTTATTCCCCCACTTATCCTTATCTTTTCACATCCACTATCATTTAATTCAGCTTCACATTACCTCACCTCTCAATAATTCCTAAAATTTCTTATATTTTTTTTCTACCAGCTTCCATCCTTATACACTAACCCAAACTTTTGTTTAGAAAAAAAAAAAAACAATAACAAGTAAAACTCAAACTTTGATCTCAGGACACAGTACACATTCCTTACTCTTAAAAGTCAATGTCATCTGTGACCACTATGATTTTGAGTCTTCTCCTAATTATCTCATTTATAAGTTCCATATGTATGTCATACAATTAAAATGCTTATTATTAGTAATATTTCTACTGTACCTTATATAATTACTCTGGCGATTTTGGGGGGGAGGAGGCACTTTTGTGTAGCTATGTTCTCTGAATATCATTCCCCCAAGTTCTTTTCCACATATATAGATTCTCCACATCACTTACATTATATGCATCAGAAACAAAATAAATTACAGTAAAAGTTAGAAAATAGTAGACTCTGTGTATCTTTCCTGTGTGATGGCATATTGTGTAAAATTTATCTTCTCAAGTTCCCTCAAACAACCTGAAGAGTTTATACTACAGAGTACCTATCTAATTGTTATTTATTCAGAGAATAAACAAATACCTTAGTTTAGAACACTGAACAATATTTTTGGTCGATATCACCTATCTCCTTTTTTCCCCAGATGTGGGAAAAATAAGAGTTATTCCTGCATGTCAATATAACTATACAATTGTTGATATATTGTTGTTTTAAGAAGCTCTTTACTTCTGTGACCAAAAATGCCAACAAGAACAATTTTAAAGCAGGAAAAGTTTTGTTTGTTTATCTGTCTATCTATCTATCTATCTATCTATCTATCTATCTATCTATTTATTTATTTGGGGGTACTGGGAATTGAACTCAGGGGCATATGACCACTAGGCCACATACCAAGCCCTATTTTTTATATTATTTACTGACAGGGTCTCACTGAGTTGCTTAGTGCCTGGTCCTTGCTGAGGTTGGCTTTGAACTCACCATCCTCCTGGCTCAGTCTCTGGGACTCCTGGGATTATAGGTGTGTCCCACTGTGCCTGGTGAAACAGTTTATTTTGAGGCTCACAGTTTCAGAGTTCTCAGTTCATAGATGGTCAACTTCATTGCTCTGGGTCCAAAATGTGGCATAACATCATGGAAGAAGACTATAGTGGAGGAAAACAGGCAGGATGTAACAGTGGTCCACTTCTGCTTTGAATATAGCCTTTGCTGCTATGCCACTGCAAATTATTTTTAAAATGGACACATTTCTTTCTCTTCCTTTCTCTTCCTCCCCAACTCTCCTCCTCCCTAATCTCAGGGGAAACATGATTACCTTTCTTCCCCATCCTTGGCAGACTTATCTGTCCTTGAAAACTACACCCACCATAGAACAAAGTAGTTTAGACTTTGGGGAAGGGATCAGAAGATTTCAGAAATGACCATCTCCCAAAATAACACATTTATGAAATGTAGCATTTGAATCACTTCTTAAGAAAAAAAAAAAACACTATTCCTCTTGATAAGCAGAATCACAGCCTCTGGTATAGGATTTTACCTCTCAACTTTCTTGCATTTTCTCATGATTGAACTTTTTGCATGACAACTTATATCTAAACCATAACAGTTGTGCATTGATAGCTAAGGTATAAATCCTTATCATAATAGTTACTTGTGAGACCTTGGATTTAACCTGTTTTTCATTTAGCTCCCTTGTTGATAAAATAGAGTTACAGGGTTATTGTAAGTCTTGAAAAAAGTATTGAAAGATGCCATCATTTTTGTTCTAAAATTATTCTTTCACTACAACTTCAAAGACAAAAACAGACATTACAGAGAGAAATTAACTTCTGAAGGGGTTGTGCATGTACACACACAAACACACACACACACACACACACACTATATATATATATATATATATATATATATATAATGTATATATAGATTTATGTATATACTATATAGTATATATTACATATATGTGTATATATATATATTACATATAGTATATAGTATTTATGTAGAAAAACATGATTCCTTATTCTTTTTTAAAAATATATATTTTTATTTGTAGATGGACACAATATCTATTTTACTTATTTATTTTTATGTGGTGCTGAGGATTGAACCCAGTGCCTCATGTGTGAAAGACAAGTGTTCTACCACTGAGTCACAACCCCAGCCCCTGATTCCTTACTCTTATGCTTGGGAACTACATTGCTCTCCCATATGGAAGGAAACTAATCAGTTTCTTGGATAAAAACAATTGTCTTGTGAATGGTGTACCACCCAAAGCTTCCATGTACAACTTTTCGTATAAACAACATTTTTACTTTTTAGAGGCATCACTAATTTATAAGCACATATTTAAAGTCATTATCATGACTTGTTATTTAGTGGTTCAAAAAAGTTCCTTAAATTTTACAGAGAATCAATGAAGAATGCATATATATTTTGTTTTAAACTAGGTCCACATCATAGGGTATAGTTACTAGTATACAATTTGCAATATTTTGAAAAACTTACCAGAAGTTGCCTCAGTACCACAATGGCATCTTTATCAAGGAAGGAGCTAATATTACTAAGTGCAATTTTATCTGCAGTCTTTCATTAGAGCTCCATTTTAGCTATAATTATACTAAGAAAAACATCAAATGAAATTATGTATTTGCTAATAGGTTACTTGGTGAAAATACCCCTTTTGAAAAAAATTGTCAACCTATCATTCTGATCACATTTTCTTATTTAATTGTATATGATATGTGTGTATGATAGAGGTTGTAGGTATTAGCTGATCACCAAATCTCAAAATATCAGAAAAATAATTCTAGTAAAATGTATAATAATATAAATTTTAGCAAAGTCCTTTCAAAGATGCAGAAGCCAACATAATACAGTAAGTTAGGAGGTTTTATTGTAGGATATACAAAAGAGAAATAATCTCAATTTATTTTGAACTTATTTGTAAATGAGTGCTCTTTAATTATTCATTAAAGGAATGTGGTTGCCTTCTCAATGTTAACATAGACATTTACTATGGCCCCTAGGTATATGCCCTGTTCAAAGAAATAAATACTGGATTAGATGAAAAGTAAGACTTGTGCATGGGAAATTTTCCAAAGGCCTCCTGTCAGACACTAAGAAATCACCTAAGATAATGTCTTCTACATTCAGAGCATTTTTTATTTGGCTTTTGTGTCACTGTGACCAAAATACCTGACAAAACAATTTATAGGAGGAAAAATGTATCTGGGGCTCATGGTTTCAGAGGTCTCAGTCCATAAATGGCTGACTCCACTTCTTTGGGCCCATGGTGAGACAGCATATACTGAGAGCAGGGTCCAGCTGAGAAAATCTTCTCAGCTCATGGCATGGTCATGAAGTAAAGAGAGGAGAGAAAGGGTCTACAGGGAAATATGCCCTTCTAGGGCATGCCCCCAGTGACCTACATCTTCCAGTCAAATCCATCTGCCTGAAGTTACTATCAAATCAGTTCATTCAAACTAGGATGAACTGATTAGGTCAGAGCTCTCACAATCTAATAATCTTATCAATTAATATTCCTGCATTAATAGGAATTTTGAGGCGACAACTCGTATTCTAAACTTAATGGCATTTAGCTTACAACCAAGTTCTTAAATATTGCCTCCTGAAGATTTTTTCATCTTTATTTCTTTATATGCATTCCTAGAGTTACCCCTTTAAAAGTTATTGTGCCTTGATAAATTATAGTTGCATGTATTTGTATATATGTATATGTATAATTATATATATTTGTATGTGTATGTATGTATGGTTTTTATATAATATATATTTATATATGATGTGTAGGATGTGTAGTTGTATCTGATGTCTAGCTGTATAATTTTGTATGTATATGTATGTTTAGTTGTATATGATGCCATTATCTATAAATACAATGTGAAATAATTAAAGCTAATTAATATATGTGTTATCTCAAACTCCATCATTATTTTGGTAGTGAGAAAATTTGAAATTTACTCTGTGATTTTGTTTTATATATTTTATTCTTTCATTTTTTTGTTGGTGAATTATAGTCACACAATATTGAAGTGCATTTTGACAAAATTACATAGGCATGGAATATAATTTGCTCTAAATGAGACCCCAGTACTTCACCTTTCCTCTTCTCCTCCCTCCCCCTGTTTCATTTCTGGTCTCCTTCTATATGTTTTTAGTATATATATATATATATATATATATATATATATATATATATATATATATATTTTACTATGATATATTCATACATGTACATAGGATGGTTTGGTCAATTTCATTCTATTGCTCCTCCCTTTTCTTGTTCCCTTTTCACCCACAATCCCCTTCTTTTACTCACTTGATCTCCCTTCTGTTTTCATGGAATCTGCCACTCCAATCTTTTTCCCCCTTATTTTGTCCTAGCTTCTTCATATGAGAGAAAACATTCAAACTTTGGCTTTCTGAGTCTAACTTATTTCATTCAGCATGGAGTTCTTTGGATCTGTCCTTTTACCAGCAAACACCTTTTTATTTCATTCTTTTTAAATCCTTAGTAAATATCCATTTCATTAATTACACCATATTTTCTTTATCCATTTTTCTGTTAATGGACACCTAGGCTGGTTCTTCAACTTGGCTATTGTGAATTGTGCTATAAATATTAATGTGCCTGTATCACTGTAATATGCTGCTTTTAGATCTTTTGGATAAATCCAAAGGAGTGGGAATGTTGGGTCATATAGTGGCTCCATTCCTAGTATTTTGAGGAATCTCCATACTGCTTACCTAAGTGGCTGTATTAAACTACAGCCCTACCAAAAGTGCTTGAGTGTACCTATATGTCCAAATCCTCACCAGAATTTATCATTATTTCTATTCTTTATGATTGCCATTCTAACTGGAGTAAGATGAAATCTCATTGTAATTTTGATTTGCATTTTCTTGATCACTAGAGTTGAATATTATTTCATCATTTGTTGGCCATTTGGATTTCTTTTGAGAAATTCCTGTTATTTCTTTACACATTTATTAATCTGGTCTTTTTGGCATTATATTTTTTTGTTCTTTATATATTCAGAATATTAAACCTCTGTCAGAACAACAGGTGGCAAAGATTTCTACCATTCTCTAAGCTCTCTTTTCATGCTCTTAATTGTTTCCTTTGCTGTAAAGAATCATTTTACTTTTTTAAAAAAATATTTTTTGTTATAAATGGATCTTTTATTTTATTTATTTATTTATATGCAGTGCTGAGGATAGAACCCAGGGCCTCACACATGCCAGGCAAGTGCCCTACCACTGAGCTACAACTCCAGCCCTCTGAAGAAGCATGTTAGTAATGATTCATCCCACTTGATTATTCTTGGTTTGGTGTTTTGAGCTTTAGGAGTCATGTAAAGAAAGTCAGTGTTTATGCCAACATGTTGGAGTATTGACCCTACCTTTTCTTCTAACAGCTTCATTTAATTAATTTATTTATTTATGGATTTGCTGGGTTATTGAACCCATGGTTTTGTGCATGAAAGGCCAACATTCTACTTCTGTGGCATATTCCCACTCCTTAGTAATTTTTAAATATATGATGCATTATTGACTATATTTACCATTCTGTGGAGTAGATCTCAATAAAAACCTTATTTTTCCTCTAACAGAGTATCTGTATCCTTTGACCATCATTTCCTATTTCCTCTATCTGCCTCTGATACCACTATCCTACTCTCTTCCTATATGAATTCGACTATTGTGGAATCTACCCATAAGCGAGAACATGCAGTGTTCATCTCTGTGCCTGGATTATTTCACGTGGCATAATGTACCTAGAGCCACTCCCTTAGTATGGAGCAATACAATATTTTTATAATGTTTTGCAATACCTGTCTAACTAACATCTCTGTCTATAGTCTCAATTGTTATGGAGTAATAACCTATAATGCCAATTAAATGTTTTGTAAAATACAAATATGATAATTTTCTTCTACTTAAAACTCTTTATTATATCTCCATTGCCTCCTCTAGACAACCTCCCTTTATTTCACAAGATCCCACATATTGCTCCCATGTGCTTAACTCTAGTCTTGTGTTTAGAAAAATAAATGGGAGATTATAATAGATTGATTTCCTCGAGTGGATAAATTGCATCATTATATTTTCAATGTCCACTTCATTTTCTAGCATATAGGAGACATTAAACATTAAGTATCTGATGAGTGATTAAATGGAGTGCTTATAATATCTAGACTAGAGAGCAGAAAATTGAGATTTGGGACTTACAATTGTGGCAAAACCCCTTTATGTATCCCTTTATCCTCAATTTATCAATAACAAAAGCTATAATGTTTTGCATACCCTATATTGGGTTCTGTTGTTAGAAACACATGCATTGAGCCTGTGATTATGAGTGTGAATACATAAAATTAAAGGGCAAAAAATAAAGTCATTTTGCTTGGTGTTTGATTTACAATTTCATGTAACTACATATTATTAAATGATATGTATGATTCCAGGGAATGAATTGAATGACTATTTTATCCAGTTTCCTTTATGCTAAAAAAGTATATTTTTAGCTTTTGATTGTGTTATCATTTGGGCAAATAGGAGAGTGGTGAGTGAAAGATAACAAAGGTTATAAAAGTCTCCCTGAAATAAATATTTTCCTTTTTGGTATATCTTCAATTAGCTGTGGAAGAGACTCTTGGACTTCCTATAACTCTGTAGATGAACAATAGTTGGAAGGCAAGAAGATATCAGTCCTTGTACTATAATAGCAGTGTAATGGCCTGCAAGGAACCTATTCAGTTCTGCCTGCTTATTTCTCCAAGAAATTGTGTATTTTGCTAGTTGACAGTATATAGAAAATAATAGCAACATTTAAGAAGTGATTCAACTGTCATTGTAGTGCAAAAGCATAAATTTCGGTCACAAAAATATGTCCATCCTGTTCCCATATCTAGCTTTGCAGTTCTAGGTGGCTGCATGCCATAATGTGCAGTATATTATTATTATCACAACAAAGAACAATTTTGAAAGCACTCTCTGCAAATTTGTTGGTTCAAAAACAAATGTCTTTCTTTTATCTATACAAATTTAAGGACCAGTTGAAAATATTACTTTGAAATTTCTGAGGAGCAACTTGAACTACACATGAGTTATTAAAACTTGTATATAGTTTAAATGACCATCAAGTTTAATATATCCAATAAAGTTTTAGAATCACTTACTCCAAACAGGTGGTATAAATATGAATTGTTCAGTAATATAAATTGATTAGTAATATTGATCATTATCATCACCACCATCATTTATTGAAAACTCTAGTAGATTATTTGTATACAGTATCAGATTTCAATATCTTGTACTAAGATGAAGAAAATTTAGAAGAATTTTAAAATCATGTTAACTTTTATTGTAAATTCCCTTAAGAGGCAGAAATGTTTCCTTGGAAAACATGGCTCTTATAGACAATTTTTGTTACCTAATATTTCTGTAGGTACTCTAAACATCAATTATAAGTATACTAGGTAGAATGTTCTGGAAGAAATCATCTTCAGTTGTGGGATTTGAAGTCCAAGTCCTAATTACTTAATGTTTCCTGTTTGAGTACACTGCTTTCTTTTACCAACTGGCAAGAAAAGTATCCAAAGAGGAAATCTACCTGAAGAAAAATTTGAATTTATCATACTTACAGTCAGGAAACTCAATATATTGGGGCAGATGGATAAGGTGATATTACAGTGATGCAGCCATGTCAATGTTTATACAAGCTCGATTCACAATAACTAAACTATGGAACCAACCTAGATGCCCTTCAACAAGTGAATAGATAAAGAAAACATAGCCATGAAGAAGAATGAAATTATGGCGTTTGCCAGTAAACGGATTGAGTAGGACAATATCATGCTAAGTGAAATAAGCCAATTGCAAGAAACCAAAAGATTAATTTTTTTTTCTAATATGCAGACGCTAATTCACAAAAAGGGAGGGGGCACAAAGGAAGGATAGAGTTACCTTAGATTAGGTAGAGAATGAAGGGAGGTGAGGTGAGAGGATATGGGGATAGGAAGGATAGTATAATGAAACAGAATAGTAACAATAGCACTTGAAAATTATACTTTATAAAGAGAAGTACATGAAAAAACTGGGCATATAGTATATTATTTTAAAAGAAAGTATTTAATGTCATTAACTAGACCATGGAAATTCATAAGTTAATTATGCACCAGACAGGTAAAATTAGTGACATAAAGAAATGGAAATGCATGAACAGTGAACTTCTGTTTTGCATGGGAAATTATGTAACCATCAAAATAATAGCCACTGTGATATATTCATATTTGTACATAGGAAAGTTAGGTCAAATTCATCCTTCTTCCCTTATCCCATCCTCCTTCTCTACCCCTAATTCCCTTCATTTGGTCCTCTGGACCTTTCTTCTATTTTGATGGAATTTCCTCTCCCTTTTGTTCTCTCCCCCACCTTACTTTGGACTAGTTTTTGCATATCAGGAAAAAAGGAACACATTCAAGGGAATTAGGAGGAGGAGGAGAGCAGCAAAAAGGGAAATACTGGGAATGAATTACAGCAAATTATACTCCATGCTTTTATAAGTGTGTCAAAATATATCCTAATTTTATGTTTGGCTAAAAAGAACCAATAAAAATAATAGCCATATTAGAAACATCAATAACTCTCATATATGAATAAAGAAATTAAAAATATAATTAAAAGTCTCCAAAAACTCATGCAGATTTGAGAGAAAAATTGATAGGATCAAAGCAATGAACAATGCCCAGTATAAACACATAAGTGAAGTTGGTGAGAAATATATGCAAAAGTGTATTCACATTGATAATAGAAAAAAATTAAAGTTTTCAATTTGTAGATCAAAAGATAATTCTTTGCAGTAAAAAGTTTCAGGTAAGTTGTAAGTATTACATCTAAAGATCTTGATATTTACTGGTTTTATCTTTACAAGAAAAACATCAACTACTTTCCTTGGACCCATCAGAGAATTGATGTCACTGGGCAACCTAAAATTTAGAGAAAGAGATAAATACAAAAATCAGCCTGGCTTGAGAAAAAGATGCAAGAGCCATAAACTGGTAGGAAAATAAAGTTGTACTTTTGATAAATAGCTGGAGACTCAGTGAAAAGTAGTTTAATAGTAAGAATTTCTTGAAGACTGACTCTTTTTTTTATTAGTTGTTCAAAACATTACATAGTTCTTCACATATCATATTTCACACTTTGATTCAAGTGGGTCATGAACTCCCATTATTCCCCCATATACAGATTGCAGAATCACATTGGCTACACATCCACGTTTTTACATACTAGTGTCTGTTGTATTCTGCTGCCTTTCCTATCCTCTACTATCCCCCCTCCCCTCCCCTCCCCTCTTATCTTCTCTCTCAACCCCATCTACTGTACTTCATTTCTCTCTCTTGTTTTTTCCCCCTTTCCCTTCAGCTCCTCTTATATGTAATTTTGTATAACAATGACGGGTCTCCTTCCATTACCATGCAATTTCCCTTCTCTCTCCCTTTCCCTCCCACCTCTCATCCCTGCTTAATGTTAATCTTCTTCTCATGCTCTTCCTCCCTGCTCTGTTCTTAGTTGCTCTCCTTATATCAAAGATGAGATTTGGCAGAATAAGATTTGTCAGAAACCATACAAATAAGAAGACAGGGAAGACATTTGAAATGTTGAAATAAAAAAAATCATCAATGCAAAATTAAATGTTTAGTAATGGTTGAATTCAGGAGTTGAGGAACCAAAAAGTTGACAAAAAAAAATAGCAACTTTAATGTAAAAGGGTTAAGCTCCATAATTAAAATCATAAATTGAGAAATAAATTAAAATATGATCTAATTGTGTGATCTATAATAAATTTGCTTTATATCCAAAGAGGCAAATAGGAAGAATGTGAATGGATGGTTAAAGATATTCCATAAAAACAGTAAGCAAAAGAAAGCTGTGATAGCTCTACTAGTACCAGATGAAATAAAATTAAAAGATTGCTACAAGATAAAAAAGGAACATTATGTATTGATAAAAGTGTCAATTCATTAAGAATCTAATATATAGAAATAATATATATATATATATATATATATATATATATATATACACACACATATATAAAACAGAGCATGTAAAATATGAAGCAAACATTGATAATATGGAGGGAAAAATAGTTAATCCCTGCACTGAACTAGTGGAAAATTCAATACACTACTTTCAATAACAGATTGAACTAGGCAGAAAATCAATAAGGAAATAGAGGACTTGAACAAAACTATAAACTAAATCAACATAAAATACATAAACAGAACACTCTACACAATAACAGAACAATATTGTTCTAAAGTGCAAGAAAACATCTTCTAGGACAGATCATACATTATGACACAAAGCAAATCTCAACAAATTTAAAACTGTCAAAGTCATGCAAAGTATCTCTTCCAACCACAAAGTAATGAAATAAAGAAGTAATAATGAAAATAAAATTGGAAAATTAAAAACAAATTATAGAAATTATGCAATATACAATAAACAAATGATTGAAGAAAAATCACAGGGCAATTAGAAAATACTTTGAAATGATTTTAATTCTTACACCACAAGAGTCTTATTAAGGAAGCTGGGGCCTAGTCCCCCATGATGGAGATTAGGGCCTACTTTTTCTTCTATTAAACCCATGGTTTCTGATTTTATTCTTAAGGCCTTGATCCATTTTGAGTTGAGTTTGTGCATGGTGAGAGATAGGGATTTAATTTCATTTTTTTGCATATGGATTTCCAGTTTTCCCAGCACCATTTGTGGAAGAGGCTATCTTTTCTCCAAAGCACGTTCTTGGCACCTTTGTCTAATATAAGATAATTGGAATTGGTGAAACTCCTCCATATGTATATCACACTTATTCAAGCTTTTGATGTACATATGAGTAGTTTTCAGTTCATTGCTCATATTTATGGAATGAGAAAGTCTGAAGTTTATTTTGAAAATCAGTAAAATTAGGTTGGTGGATGAATTAAGGACTGCAATGATAGATAAATTATAAATTAAGTGTAGTAAAATGTTAATGGTAGAATTTAAGTGGTGGTTATCTGTACGTTTGCTGTAAATTTTTTTCAACTTTTCTTTTTTTGTGTGTGGTGCTGGGGATTGAACCCAGGGCCTTGTGTATACAAGGCATGCACTCTACCAACTGAGCTATATCCCCAGCCCTTTTTTCAACTTTTCTGCATGAAATTTTCATAACAAAACCTTGGAATAGCAGCATACTATGATGTTTCAAATGAAAAAAGAAAAGAATGATGATAAGTCAGCAAAGTGGTGTTATATTTTAAAGGAAAATTTTTGATTTTATTTACTTTCTTCTAAGGAAATAAGAAAATTGGGTCCAAGTTGTAAATTTTGCAAATTATCCTCACAGTATCTAACTTTACAGGTACTGAATAATATGTTACACTACTAAGATTATTAGTAGATATTATGAATGTATTATTCAAGCTCATGTTGAAATCATGTGATCTGAATGAGTTTTGAGTTAGATGAGTTTCTTATTTATAAATATATTGGTAAAAATTTGGATTCAAACATCAGGGAAATTAATTTATTGCTTAATAATACGTGGCTGTATGAATGACAGGAATGCTTAGGGCCCTTGAATCTTAGTAAATTGGACAGATTTGAGGAGAATTTTTTAAAAAATTTCATAAAAGAGTATAATATGTTTTATATTGCATGAATAACTAGAATAGAGGAGCTCGAATACTCCAAATAAAAATAATAATAATGAGCTGAAAACATTAATTATCCTGATTTAACCAGTACATTTCATACATGTGTATTGATATATTACATTTTGCTGCATGAATATATATAATTATTTCATGATAATAAAATTTTGTAAATGTTCAAGGAGAGGGAGATTATTAACTACTATGAATTTATCATTGCACACTTCATAGATGTATTAAACTATGACTCTGTATCCCATAAATCTGAACAATTAAAATTTTTAAAATAAAAGAAATAAATGGAAGTCAAGGCATATATATATATATATATATATATATATATATATATATATATATATTGCTTCAATGTACACTAATGAAGCAATGCCATACTCTCAGCCCCTAACCTAGTGCTATTATAAAGAGGCATTTATATTCAGCCTTTTCTGAAACAACATATCTATTCATTTTCCTTTTCTCCTCTTAACTGGAATCTAGTTCTTCATGGACACCAATTCCCCTCTGGCACTATAAACTAACATTTCCTCACTTCCTCATAATGAACAGATATTAGGTCCAAGGAAATTGGTTGGAATACTATGACTTCCATTTACTATTTTTCAGACATGGCATCATCACATTTGTTTCATATCCCATTATCTTTTGTAGTCCATAAACCTACATTCTTCCAGTGTGGTTTCAATCATTTTCAAGTCACCTTTCCATAACCCTTAATGATAGCATCAGCTTTACAGTCATACATTTTTATGTTCTCAATAATCCTAAATTATTTTAAGGAATAAATAGATGAAACATACTGCACACAATGAAATTCAGTAGAAATTGTCATTACTCAAAACCTTTCATTCTACTTCTATTACTCTTTAATGTTGACATTTTTCTCTGATAACATTCTTTCATATTTTAACCTCCCTTTCTGCTGCACCTTAAATAAAACTGGGTTTAAAGTATATTTTTATTAGTGCATGATAGTTTTACATAATACTGGAATTCATTTTGACATAATCATAGAAGCATGAATATAATTTGCTCCACTTCAGTTCCCAGTAAGTCTCCTGAAATTGACAACATTATGCTACATAAAACTAGTTTTTAAGAAACTTTTAATTTTGTTACCTTTCCTCTCTACTATCTAGAAATAATAAACTTCTTAAAATGAACACTTACCAACAACTTGAATTTGTTTTCCCACAGTATCCACCTAATTGATTAATTCTAAAAGCCTTAGTCAATCTGTTTTCTCTCTGAATACATCTGGACATCTGAAAATTGCTGGAGAAAGTTACACAACACATGGCATTTGCCTCCATTGAAAATATAGTATCTACAATATTTTAGCTAGAGCCTTCATGGCAATAAATAATTATTTTATCCATTCCTGTTGCTTCATTTTCAAAAATAACCTCCTCTTGTCATAAAATAGTTCAAATTAAGTTGAAGAAAACATTGAAAGTAAACAGACATCTTACTGACATGAATATATTCAGACTCAAAGTGTTGATAATTAGGATACCATTAGTATATATACTATAGTACTGACTTTCTCTGTCTCATTCACTCTGTCTTTGGTTATTTTTCAGGCTAGATTCCCACAATTGCCTAGTTTTTCAGTGTCCTAAGTATAATTTCCCAGAGACAGTATGTGTAATTAGTTTGGTTGGGTAGATATTGCAAATAAGCTCATCAAAGTCACTTGATTTAATAGAGATTTTTAAGTAATATGGATATGATAAAATGTTTTCTCTATAGTAATTTTTCCACTTCCACTGCTGTTCTCACATCCTCTAGGTTGCACTATTTAAAAAAAATTTAGCCTCTATTTTTAAGGAAAGTATAAAACAACCTGTTCTGCAATCAGTGTGAGCTTGTTATGTTTCTCCTCTTTACTTTAATGCTTATTCACATCTCCACTATTCCTTTTCACCTCTTTCAGAAAATGAAAAATCCATTGTTTTTCAAAATATAAACTATTCAGAATTAATTATTTCTATGAAATTGTATGTTAAGATTCCAGACAAGAAAAAAAAAAAACAGTGTGGTCAATAATCATTTCTTTTTTTTCACCTGTGTCTTCAATCTTTCTAAGCATTGATGTCCTCTCCACTGACCATAAAACTTATTATCCCCATTATAAAAGAGCATTCTTTGATTGTATTGCCCTCAAGATGCTTTCATCTTTTTTCTTTGCACAGCCAAACTTAAATAAAATAGTCTGAAATACATGTACTTACTTCTTTTCCATTTTCAACAAACTGCTAATGTTTCACCTATTATTCTTGTCTACAAAGCTAAAAAACTGTATGGATTGTTTTCCTTCATTACTTAAATAAGACAAAATTCAGTTAGAGTTTGCTCTTTTAACTTAATAATGTATTTTGGGTCCACAATTTTGAGGAAATGCTTCTCAGTGACACAATATAAAAGAATATAGAACTTCATGTCAGAGTGTATTTACTCTGGCTTTGTCTTCTTTGAGCTAGTCCCTTCACCTGGATATAATATAGTTTTCTCATGAGTCTCATATAGAGGTTAGTCTCAATAATCTTTAATTGACTTTACAGTTTGAAATTGGGTTGGCTCCTCTAATTTTGTACATCTCTCTTCTATGTGTCTTTGCTCAAATACAAGAAACAATACAAGAGTAGCCATGAATAAGTATGTTTGGAAGAATTTGGAAGAATTGCTCTTAATCGTTGATTTTAGAAGCATTCTTGTTTTTATATGTAAAAAACTATCAGTTTTAATGGCTCTTAACATTTTATTATGTGAAACCAAATCTATGGAAGAAATGTAATTTGTGATTTCAATCATTGCTTTTTGCACAATAAAGATATCATGTACATATTACCTTTATCAAATTTCTAGAAATATGATTCATACTTGGGATTCTTATAATAAAATATATTTGTAACAATCATTATAATAAAGTACATTTTTTGTACAACCAAAATATAAGAAATACCTTTTGGGGCATTCAAACATTATTTTAATAATACTTAATATTAAATCACTGTTAGTGTCTTCTAGGTCCTCAGAAAAACGTTAAATGCGGGCTGGGGATGTGGCTCAAGCCGTAGCGCGCTCGCCTGGCATGTGTGCGGCCCGGGTTCGATCCTCAGCACCACATACCAACAAAGATGTTGTGTCCACCAAGAACTAAAAAATAAATATTAAAAAAAATTCTCTCTCTCTCTCTCTCTCTCTCTCTCTCTCCTCTCTCACTCTCTCTTTAAAAAAAAAAGAAAAAAAGAAAAATGTTAAATGCAATTTAGTCTATATTTAATGTCCTTCCTATCTACTGGAAGTTTCCAATACTTAATAGAATTTAGAAGCTATGCTTTGCATATTCTTAGTCATTGATCATAGGTGTCTCAGTAGCTTATTCATTCAAAACTATTTTTATTGAATAATGGCAATATACTTCTTGTTTCCATAACTCTTACAATTTATTCTTCTTTTGTAGTTTTTAGCTATCCATGACAGTAGGGTATATTTTGACATTTTATACACACATGGAGTGAAATCCATTACAATTTTCATCTTAGTCTTGTGGTGCAACCCGTTACAATTTTTATCCCATTCTTGTGGTTAAATATGATATGGAGTTACATTAGTCATGTATTCATATATGAGCATAGGACAGTTATATCTGATTCATTCTACTGTCTTTTCTATTCCCATCCCACTCCCTTCTCTTTACTTGCCTTTGTGTAATCCAATGAATTTCTATACTTCCCCTCTCTACCCTCCAATGGAATCAACATTTGAAGCAGTTATGCTACTTCTGTGTTTATACCCAATGGACCTAAAATCTGCATACTACAGTGACATAGCCACATCAATGTTTGTAGCAGCTCAATTCACAATATCCAAGCTAAGGAACCAACCTAGGTATCCTTCAACAGATGAATGGATAAAGAAAAAGTGGTATATATACAAAATGGAATATTACTCAGGTATATAGGAAAATGAAATTATGCCATTTTTTTTGGTAAATGGATAGAACTGGAGACTATCATGCTAAGTGAAATAAGTTATTCCCAAATAAACCAAAGGTCAAATGTTCTCTCTGATATGTGGATATTTATTCTTCAGTTTGCTGAATTGTCCCTTTTCAGAGACATGTATACCTTACACAAATTTCTGATATCCTTGTTTTTAACTTTTATGGTTTGCTGAACCAAATACCTAAATTTAAGCTGGATGCAGTGTCACAGGCCTGTCATTGCAACCATTCAGGGAAGGGAGACAGGAGAATCACAAGTTTGAGGACAACCTCAGCAACTTAGCAAGGTCCTAAGCAACTTAGTGAGCCTGTCTCAAAATAAAAACTACTGGGGATAAGGATCAGTGCCCCTGGGATCAATCCCCAATAAATAAAAGAAAGAGAGAGAGAGAGGAAGAGGGAGAGAGAAATAAGTTATATCATTTTAATGCTTCATGTACATATCTCTTCATCAACAAATTCTTTATCTCTTCCAAAATGTCTAAATTGCTCTAGTTACTAAATGGAAGTATCTGAAACCGGTATTATATATTCTGTGTCTGGTTCTCATAAAAGGTCACAGACCTGTGAACAGGAAATCTGTCCATTATCACAAACCTTATAATTTTTTCTAAATATTATGACTGGTAAAAAAGAAGAATATTTCCAACTAGCCTGTGAAGCTGGCTAATTCCACTTAAAATTTCAGTTTTTTTTTGTTTTGTTTTCTGTGGGACTCTTATTTTATATCTAACCACATGTCTGACTGGCCTATCTTAGTACTAGTATTTTAAGATTTGATAAGTGTAAAAATACTCTGGACTAACAAAAAACAAAAAGATATTCAAAAACTATAGATACTTTCAATTTCTTTCTTCGTTGTCAGAGCTCATATGAGTTCACTGTGCAGCCAGATTACACCAGCTAATTGTACTTAAGCCACATGCAAATCCCCCTTCCCCTGCAAAAACAAACAAACAAACAAAAAAACAAAACAAGAAATCTAACTCTTCTGAAACTATGTTCCCATATTCAGGCTTGGCTATCAAAATCTAAATCTATTATCTTAACTATTATGCAAATCCAATGCAAGCAGTTGTCTAAAAAATATCACTTTACCTTTTTGATACAGGTATTATTTCATATTACAATGTGCTAATGCAGATAT
Organism: Urocitellus parryii; assembly: GCF_045843805.1. Classification (NCBI taxonomy): domain Eukaryota; kingdom Metazoa; phylum Chordata; class Mammalia; order Rodentia; family Sciuridae; genus Urocitellus; species Urocitellus parryii. Next base: position 28,649,264 of record NC_135547.1, on the reverse strand, counting down.
GTGGATATGCACAATCATGGGAACATATATGCATGCACACATTTATATTTATGCCTATTGTATTCACAGAATACTTGAAATGATGATTTAGAAGTATGTAAAGCTGAGAAAATTGTGGTTAACTTTTTTTTTCATTTCCAAATAAACTCAAATGGTCATGAATATGAATTCTTAGAAGCATTTTTTTCAAATGTACTGTTAAGCAATCCATGGTCTTCAAGGTGATCAAAACTGAAAAAGGTCTGGTCAATGGAAGGAGTTCAAAATGTATGGCACAACCTTTACAGAATTCTGCAATGGACTTTATCTTCTGAAAAGAATATATTCAGGAGCTTCACAAGTCAAGGATCCACAATATCTGAGCTGCCACCATAAATATCTTGTGTCAGGTTTATGCATTATTTATTTATGTTAGATTGAAGGGACATGGGGGTAGGAAGGATAGTGGAATGAGTCAGACATAATGACCCATGTGCATATATGATTACATGAATGGTGTGATTCTACATCATGTACAATCAAAATAATGAGAAAATATCCTCTATTTATGTATGATGTGTCAAAATGCATTCTACTGTCATATATAACTATTTATAACAAATTTTTTAAAAAGGGTTTAAGTCTCACTGCCTATTCAAGTTGTGAAAGTTTGCTACCCTCAGAGCAAGAGGATTGTGCTTCACATTTCTATGTTACATTCCCAAGTTGGAGACCATGAACCTGCTGCTGGGTCTTAGTCTAAATCACTGGCGGAAACCAACTATGTTTTGAATTGCCTCAGCAAACATTTTTTTTTCTGTAAACCACCAGATTTACAGAAATAGTAAATATTTTAGGCTTTACACCATCTAAGATCTCTATTCACTGTTGTAGAACTAAAATAGCCATAGTAAATATGTAAATGAATAAATGTGGCTGTGTCCCAATAAAACTTTACTTACAAAAACAGCCAGTCAGTACAGATTTGTTTCACAGGCTATTGTTTGAAGACTTCTTATCTGTTTTTATGTAGTGATTTTACATAGTGTAATACATTACATATTTTTATAATTCTTTATGGTTTTCAGTCTCTTTCTCTGCTTCATTGAGAATATTTTAGTAAGGTTGTCATTGAATCAGGAAAGTAGTCCTCTCATCCTAAGAACAGCTGAGTACCTCACAATTAGAAGCTTCATTCTCTTTAAATGATTCAGAGAGCATGGCTTTCTTATTTACAGTGATTTTTTAATGAAAGAACAAGCAACAGTAATAAGGGCTGGGTTAGTGACAGGAAGCTTGGTTTCTGGAAGAATACATGTGTCCCAACTATCTGTGTTAAGCTGAGGGTCTTATCATTTGTTTCAGAGTCAGAATGGGAGTCATTGACATTGTAGTTCTATAGCCAGCTACTCTCATAGTGTGATATGTTGGTCACTGTAAGGATTATTATAGACTATTACCCTAGTCCTCTCACTTTATACCAGATGTATTTTTTTTTTGGAAAAAAAAAAAGGTCTGGACATATGTCCTGCCTAATATTAAAATTTTCCTTCTCCCATACATAATTAAAATATATTTTATAAAGACTTTGATTAATTCAATGTCAATTTAGCTGAGAGCAGAACTCTAATGAAATACTTCCTAGGACAAGGAAAATTTGATAGGGAAGGAATACCCAGAGCATAAAGCAATGCCTAGGGTGACCTGGTAAATTTATGGGAAGCTTTAGGCAGTCAAAGCTCAGAATGAGGACTCTGAGGGCCTGAAGGAATAAAGTAAGTCAACAGATAATTCTCTTTTGCTAAATTGCCTGGGGTATGTTTGGCAGTAATGCTTCAAATATGGGAAATAAGGAAAGAGAAATGGAATGTATAATTTCAGTTTGCAAACTGATAATAAAGATTGGCTCATTTATAGCCTAGTTGAGACTAGAATATCTATTGAATGGTAGAAGATGATTGCAAACCTTTCTATGAAAGTCGTACTATGTCAAAACCCTATGTGAAGTACTCAAGGCACGAAGGTAAAAAAGACATACTCTCTCCATAAGGACCTTGATACCTATTCACCAATTTTATCTCTCAACACACTATTAAAACAGACTGTGATAACTGCTACAAAATGATTAAGTACAATGGGTTATTAAATGGGGTATCTAACTCTTATGGTCAAGGAATTCTTCCTGGAATAAGTTACAACTGATATAAGACTTGAACAAAATATGTTTTAGATTAGGGGAGCAGAACATTGACAAGACCCAAAGTTGAGAAAAGCGTGGTACATTCTGGGAGTTGAAAGAAGTTTAGTTTGACTTGATAAAAAGACAACAGTGACTGCAGATAGCAGTGAGACACAGACTGTTAAAGTAGCAGAATGAGATAAGTAATCCAGAAATATCAGCAGTTGTGGAGTAAATATCAGCCCTGGTTTATTTGCAAGAAAAATTAAGCCCTACTACCATCTCAGAAACCTCAAGAAATCCTCTATGAGAAGGACAACATAGTGAAGTGGAACAAGTGAGTCAGTCTAATTTGGGCATAAATGTCAATGTGATTTCATTTTCACCCTTATGCTCATGAGGCCTGTGGACATTTAGTTTACATAATATTGATTTCCAGCCAGGGCAACAGGGCATTTGTGGGTCATAAAAATATCTCTCATTACCCCTTTCCTATTTATGATTGGAGTTTAAAAATATATTTAACCATTGATGAAAAGGAATACTGAGAGAGTATTTGCTGACAAGTTAAGGGTGAGAAGGCAGGGGAAAAATCTATCAATATCTACAGCAAGGACAATTTGGCTATACAGAATTTCTATTCATACATGATATCATCAGGCCTAATGGGTTCCTTCTGAAGCTCAAGGTTGACTGTTGATAGTGGTCTTCTCTTCTAGCTCATACATATAAACCCACAGAATAAACATGTGTCATCCATAGCTACAGATGTTCTGATTATACAGTTTAGAATCTCACATTACAATTTTCAAAAAATAAATCATACTTAGCACTAAAGCTATATTGACTATTATTTGGTTGTCTATGGAACCACTGAATAGTGCCTAAAAATAATACTTATATATAATATAAAAAGTAATATTCCAAGTTTTTTTACCTAGTTATCTTTGTATGTGTGTATGTGATTGCCCAGTGTGAAAGTGCAAATTCTTCAGAACACTTGTTTGTAACTGGATGTCTGTGATCAAATTCTTTTAGGAAATGTCCAGTTAAATCTCAGGTTTTGTTATTGTTTTATTATTGTTATTTGCTGATTTCTTACTGTGGAAATTCTCAGAGGCTTTACTATGCCAATATGAATTCTGGATCTACTATGATAGATCTATATTATACATCATCTGTTCCCCACGTGAAATTGAAACTTCTATAAGAGCAGAGACTGTTTGTTGTTCACTGCTACATTCCCATGTCCAATGCATTTCTGGACACTGTTAGGCATTTTCAATATTTATTAGATGTATGAATAACCTAAGGGATTATGATCCATGGAAAACATCTTATAAAACAATTCTCAGATATATTAACTAAATCTTTCTGTCAAATACCAACTATCTAATTCTACCATGGTTATATTTTATATCTAGCCTATAAAGTAGTACTAACAGTTTGGCAAAATGTGTATCACTAGTGCCTTCACTTATGCCAGAGAATGTAAAGATATTAAGTATGGAGATAATAGGAAACTCCCAGAAGTTAGTGCATAATAATCCTGTACAATTGGACTAAGTACTGACTCTGTAAATTTTACTGTACTTTGAAAAGAATTTTTGGTTGCTATGTGGACATAAACTATGCAGCCCAAAATGCTATATCATAATTGAAGAATAATTATTTTCCAAGATTTCCTTGGAATATTGATAAAGTATGTTTGTTTAGTTGTTTTTTTGAGATTTTAGTTTCTTCCCAAATAAAAAATAAATAAATAAGATCTCCTGGGGATGAAGATGTTTTAGAAATAAATTGGGTATGCATTATAGATGACAGATGCTAAGTTCAGAAACCTTTTGTCACTTTTTATTGAGAGCACCATCTTGCAATGCACAATATGCTAATATGTCCTCATATGATTAGAAGAATCACTGCCAGTTATTGATGTGAATAGACAGCAACTGCTAATCCCAAAGCCCAGTTGTTTAGATCATGAAATGAAAACCCCTTAATTAAATCCCATAGCCAATTTACAATCACCCATGCAAACAGCATTCCTAAAATTATTTGCTCTCAGCATGCAATAGGTTCTTAGCATCTAGTCTTTTATGATTACTCAGCTTAGAAAATCTACTACCATGAGTGAAACAAGTGTGTACCCTATTCTTTGGGGCACATTAGAGGAAGCAGAAAGAGAAAGTGAATCTTACTTTTTATGTTCCTTAATCATGAGCAGGCCTCAGAGCCATATAAAGTGGTATATATGTTTTACTGAGGAAGTTAATGAATTCAATGTTCTTTTAAAATTCTTTTTATCTGTACATATTAAAGAATTGTATTTGCTTTATTGTTGAAGTGACACCAGCTAAGAGAAATGAAAATAACAGCAGTGAGAGTCGAGATTTGAGCTGCACTGGGGACATTACAGCTGAACATTACTTTAAAGATTTTCTTGTCAATGAAGGTATGTGCTTCAACTTCTATGTCAATTGGGATAGCTGCCTAAAAACAAAGTTAAGCAAGGTCCTTGGATAATCTGAATTAAGTTAGAAAGATTGTCTTGATTGATTAATGAGCCTATCATTAGCTTAAGAGGGGATGGAGTAGTTATTGCACATACTTCATATGGAAGAATGTATATATTGACCAAATGCTACTATGAAACTTCTGAGAATTATGGAGCAGTTATATGTTTGCAAAATAACAGCAGCATACTAAATACCCAAGTGTTATCTTTTTCCAAAATACTGCTAGAGTTACTAAAAGTAAATGTGCTGTGACAAGAGGACTATGTTTATGTACATGTAAATAATAAATTATGAACTATAGTGTGTTTTAATACTTCTTGATATGCAGTGTTTGATTCCCTAAAGCCATAGGCTATGCTAAGTGTGGTTCAGGAGGCCTTCCAAGAAATAGAAAACAATACAATAATATTAGAAAACTTCACTATCCTACTTTCCACAATGGATGGATCATGCAGACGCAAATTCAATAAGGAAACAGTGGACTTCAACAGCACTATAAGTAGACATAACAGACATATATGTGATATCCCATCCAGTAGTAACAAAATGTACACACATTTTTCTCAAGTACACACAGGACATTTTCCAAGATGTATCATATTTTTGCCACAAAACAATTCTTAACAGATTTGAGAAGATTGAAATAAAATCCAGTATTTTTCCCAATAACATGAGAATGAAGTAAAAAGTCACTAATAGGAGAAAAATCAGAAAATTTACAAATATGTGGAAATCAAACAAAACACTCTTGGACAGCCAATGAGTCAAAGAAGAAATTGAAAGGGAAAATCAAAATAAAAATTAATTCAAATTAAATAGGAACAAAACATACAAAAATGTATGGGGTGAAGAATAGTTGGTTCTAAGAGAGAAATTAATAGTAATAAACACATTAAAAACATAAATGCTTACAACAAGTAAATAGGGAGACTGTTTCATTTCATTGGGATGGGCAAGGACTTTTTTGGGTAAGACTCAAAAAGCAAAGGAAATAATAGCAAAAATAGAGAAATGGGATTTATATCAAATTAAAAACCTTCTGTAAAGCAAAAGAAAAAAATCATAGCATGAAGAAATCATGTACCAAATGGGAGAAAACTATATTTGCAAACTATAAATCTGATAAAGGGTTAACAGCCAGAATATATAAGGAATTCAAACACTTTAATAGCAAAAAATAAATTAAAATTAAAATTAAAATTAAAATAAAGGGGCAATAGATCTACACAGATATTTATCCAAAAAAGTTCATAAATGATCAATAAGTATATGAAAAATGCTCAAAATCATTAATCATTGAGGAAATGCAAATCAAAACCACTATGGGATACCATCTACTTTTAATTAGAATTATCATTATCAAACAAAATACAACAAGTACTGGCAAGCACATGGAGAAAAGGGAAATTTGCACACTGTTGGTGTGAATGTAAATTAGCACAGCCATTATCTAAAACAATATGGAGATTCCTCAAAAAATTAAAAGTAGCAATCCCACTACAGTATATATATCTACTGTGTATATATCCAAAGGAAATAAAATCAGTATGTCAAAATGATACCTCCACTCTCATGTTAATTTCAGTTAATTTATAAATAGTAATTATACACACACACACATACACACACACACACACACACACACACACTACTGAGTGTGTATATATCCAAAGCAAATGGAATCAGTATGTCAAAAGGACACCTCCACTCTCATGTTAATTTATAAATAGTAATTTCAGTACTATTTATAATACTCAAGAAATGAAACAACTTAGGTGTCCATAAACTGATGAATGGATAAAGAAAACATGGTACATACATCTAATGGAATACTACTGAGCTATGAAAATAGATGAAACCATGTAATTTGTGACAATATTGATGGAACTGGAAGACAATATATTCAGTGAAATAAATTAGGCATAGAGTGGCAAACATAAAATGTTCTAATTTATATGTAGAATCTAAAAAGTTTATCATGAAGAAGTTGAGAATAGTTTAGTGGATACCAGAGACTGAGGAGATTAGGGAGCGGGGAGAGTTTGAGAAAGAATGATCAATAGGAACTAAATTACAGTTGGAAGAAGCAAGTTCTAATATTCTATTGCAAAGTAGAATGACCATAGATAAATATAATGTGCTGTATATTTCTAAAAAGCTAGAAGAAATGATTTTCACTATTTCACCACAAAGAAATAATAAATGTTTGAGCAAAGATATATTTTTATAATACTTTGAACATTATGCAATATGTACATGTTTGAAACTATAATATTGTAACCTATAAACATGTACCATTTTTATGTGTTAACTAAATATTTTTAAATGAAAAAGGAAAGATCTAATACAAATGACCTAATTTTAGAATTCAAGAATAAGTAAAAGAATAAATTAAGTTCAAAGTCAGAAGAAGTGACGAAATAATTTTATAGAAGAAATAAATGAAATAGGAACTAGAAAAACAATAGAAAATGTCAATGAAACTAGAACTCATTTTTTATATTTATTTTTTAGGTGTAGAAGGACACAACACAATGCCTTTATTTTTATGTGGTGCTGAGGATCGAACCTGGGTCCTGCCCGTGCGAGGTGAGCGCTCTACCGCTGAGCCACAATCCCAGCCCCATAGAATTCATTTTTTAAAGAAAGAAAACTTAAAACCCTTTAGATAAACTAAGAAAAGTAAGAGAACCCTCAAATAAATAAAATTATAAATGAAGTAGGAGACATTACATCATAATACAAGAGATTAGTGGATACTCTTGTAAAAACAATTAAATACCCCACAAAATAGAAAACTTAGAAGAAATAGATACACTTAAAGAAATATAAAACTTAAAGATACTTAATCATGATGAAATAGAAAATATGAATAGATCAGTATTGAGTTAGGTGATTGAGTCCCTAATCAAAAAACTTTTCAAAACAACCAAAAAGCCCAGGACCCAATATCTTGATTTCTCAATTTTACCAAACACTTATGGAAGAATTAAAGCTATTACTTTTCAAACTTTTCGATAAAGTAGAAGAGAAAACATTTCTTATTTCAATGTAAAAAGGCAGCATTATCCTAATACCAAAGGCAGATAAAGTCTTCAGAAGAAAAGAAAACCAAAGGCTCATATTCCTGATGAGTATACATGTAAAAATGTTCTACAACATAAACAAACTGAATTCAGCAGCACATTAAAAGGATAGTTTAGAATGATCATGTAGGATTTATCTCTGGGATACAAGGACCTTTTAAAATAAACAAATAATTAAATGTGAATATATCACATTCCTGAGTGGATGGAAAATCATGACTATCTCAATAGATACAGAAAAAAGCATTTGTCAACATTCACTTTTTTAATGAGAATAATTTTGAAACAAATTAGGTATAGAATAAATTTATTTTAATAATAAAGGCTGTTAGGACAAGCCCACAATTAGCATCATATTTTGTGGTGAAAGTTGATAAAATTTTCTGTAAGATCACAAAAAGACAAGGATGCCCACTCTGGCCACTTAAATTCAATACAGTACTGTGAGTCTTACTCAAAGCATGTAGGCCAGAAAAAAAATAAAGATCTCTAAATTAGAAAGGAGAAAGTACTAATTGTCTCTGTAGATGACATAGTATTATACATGGAAAACTGTAAAAGCTCCACTGAAATCTGTTATAATTAATAGTAGTCTGCAGCGAAATTTACAACGAGTAAATTCAGTAAATTTGTAATATACAAAATGAACCTAAAAATCAGTAGTATTTAGATGCACTAACAATGAACTAAATGAAAAAGAAATCAAGAAAATAATCTGTTATACCATCAAAATAAAGTACTTAGGAGTAAATTTAACCATGAAAATGAAAGAGCTGTACACTAACATTGAAGAAGATACAAAAAGAAGAACGCTATCTCATGTTCATGCATTAATATTGTTGAAATACCAATAATACCCAAAGCAATCTACAGATTCCATGCAACCACTATAAAAGTTTCTATGACATTTTTTCACAGAAATAGAACAAAATCCCTAAATTTTGAATAAAACTACAAAAGGTCATGAGTAAAGGAAGTAATCATACACATAAAGAACAAATTGGGAGGCATCACATTCCCTAATCTTAAAATCTAGTACAAAGCTATAGTGATCAAAAGAGCACAGGGTGGTATGGCACCAAAACAGACATATATATGTCATTGGAATAGATTAAGAAGCCCAAAAATATATCCATACATGTATGGACCTCAACAAATGTACCAAGAAATTGGAATGGAAATATGGCTTTTTGTGTTGCTGAAACTGGATATCCATATGCAGAAGAATAAAATTAGACCCTTATCTCATACTATATACAAACATCAACTCAATATAGATTAAATATTTAAACACAATACCTATACATGTAAAATTACCAGAAGAAAACATATAGGAAAAGATTCTTGACATTGGTCTTGTAAAATATCTATTTTTGGAGGTATGACACCAAAACCATAGAAAATAAAAGCACAAATAGACAAAAGGGACTGCATAAAACTGAATAATTTCTGTGAAACAAAGCAAATAATAAGAGAGTTTTCAAACCATATGTCTGGTTAGGGATTTGCATCGAAAATATAAAAGAAATTCAGTCAACTCAGTAGCAAGAAAACAAATTACTTGATTTTAAAATGGGTGAAAGAACTGGAGAGACATTTCTCAGAAGATATACAAATAGCAACAAGTATATGAATGAAATATTGTTAACATCAGTGATCATCAGGGAAATGCAAATTAAAATGAAAATGTGAAATCAATTTAAACCTGTCAGAATATCTACCCTAAAAAAAAAAATCACACATGTTGTCAAGGATGTGGGAAAATTAGAAACTCTGCACATTGTTGTTGAGAATGTAAATTAATACCACCATTATGGAAAACAGAATGGAAGTCCCTCAAAAATTTAAAAATAGAACTACCATATGATCCACCAATCCTACTTCTGAGTATATATGCAAAGAAAATAAAATTATATGTCAAAGAAATATCTACACTCTGTTTTTCATCATTATTCACAGTAGCAAAGTTATGGAATCAACCTAAATTTCCATAGATAGTGAATAGATAAAGACATTGAGAAATTACATACATACCCCCCTACACCCATACGTGAAATTTATAAAAGGAGAAAATCCACAATCCAATTATTTGTAAAGTCATGTATGAATCTGGAGGATATAATGCTGAGTGAGGTAAGTCAGACATAGAAAAACAAATCCTGTGTAAACTCATATGTGTAATGTAAAAATAATCAAAATTTTAGAAATAGAGAATAGAATCATGATTGGCAAATGTTATGGTTAGAGTATTGGGAGATATTGCTTAAAGGGCACAAAGTTTCAGTTAAACAAGATGAATGATTTCTGGAGATCTGTTTTTCATCATGGTAACTACAGATAATAATAACATTGTATATACTAGCAACTTGCTAAGAGATTTGATCTTAAATGCTCTTACAGCAAAAAATGAGAAGTATGTAAGAGATATGTTTATTATCATATATATATATATATATATATATATATATATACACACATATGTAATATATATCAAAAGAACATGTTGTACACTGTAAATATATACAATTTTCATCAGCCATACTTTCATACAGCTGAAAAAGATGTATCTTGCATAGGTTTCAAACTTTCTTTTTTTCTTTTTAACACATTAATTTGTAAAAAAAACTTTAATTTGTAAATATTAATGGGGTTTAGTGTTGTTTCAATACATACATACATACATACATACAGCCCACACTGATCAAATCTATCCCCCAGTTGTCCATACTTCACCTCCCTTTTCCCAACCTATAGTAATTACCATTGTGCTTTTAAGACATCATTTTTTAAACTTCCATATATGAAACAAAGTATTTGAAATTTATTTCTATCTCATTTAGTTAACATAATTTACTTCAGTTTTATCTATTTTGCTAAAATGAGAGAATTTCATTCTTCTTTATAGATGAACAATATTCTATGTGTATATATACCACTTAATCTTTCTTTGTTCACCCATCAATAGACATCTTAGCTCTTATGAGTAATACAACAATACCAATGGGTATGAAGATATCTCTTTGGTATGCTGATTTCATTTCCTTTTAATATATACACAGAAGTGAGATAGCTGGATCATATGCTAGATACATTTTTAGTGTTTTGAAGAACCCCATATATAGAGAACACTATAATAATGATACTAGTTTACATTCCCCTAGCAGTATGCAAGAGCTCCCTTTTCTCCACATCCTTGCCAGAATTTTGAATTTTTTATAATAGACATTCTAACTGGGGTGAGACTCTCACTGCATTTATTCAATATAGCACTGTATGTTTTAGCCAGATCAATTGTAAGATAATAACATAAAACATATACAAATAGGAAAAGAGAAAGTCAAATCATTCCTATTTTCAAATACTAAGATAATATATTTAGAAAAACTGAAAAATTCCACCAAAGCACTGTTAAACATATAAATGAATTCATTAGTTGGTATGATACTAAATCAACATATAAATATCACTAATTTTTAATATACCCATAAAAATCATTAAGAAATAAATCATGAAAGCAATCTCACTTACAATAACTATAAAGAAAATGCATAGGAATCAGTATCCTTAACCAAGGATATGAATGGTGTCTTCAATGAAAATTGCAAGACACTGATGAGAGAAATTGAAGAAAACACAAAAAATCATAAAGACTTCCTGTGTTTATAGGAAGAATTAATATTGTTAAAATGCCCATACTTCCTAAAGCTTTCTACAGATTCAGTATAAAATACCTATCAAAGTACCAATGGCATTCTTCATGAAACTAAAAAAAAAGCAATCCTATAGTTCATATGAAAGCAAAAAGGACATTAAATAAGAAAATTAATTTTGAACAAAATGACAAAGCTGGAGTTATCACAATATCTGATTTCATAATATATTACAGAGTCATAGTAACCAAAACTCATAGTACTGGCATAAATATAGACACATGGACCAATGGATCAGAACAGAGATCCCAGAAGTAAATCTATATATCTTCAACCAAATGGTGCTTAACAAACCTACCAAAACATACCTTGGAGAAAGGATAACACTTTCAATAAATGGTGCTGGGAGAACTGGATATCCACATGCAGAAGACTGAAGCATCCCATTTCACATCCTATATAAAAATAATCTCAAAATGAACGAATGTTCTTAGTGTAAGTCCTGAAAGTGAAACTACTACAAAAAAAAAAAAAAACACCAGAGGAAAGCATTAAGACATTGGTATAGGCAATGATATTTTTGGATATGATCCCCAAAGCACAGAACAAAACAGATTAATTGGATTATGTCAAACTAAAAAGATACTAAACAGCAAAGGAACAATGCTAAGGAAATGACAAAGTACAGAATATAAGAAAATATTTGCTAACTATTCATCTGCAAAAGGATTAATATCCAGAATACAAGACACTAAAAAACTTAAAAACAACAACACAAAATCAGTAATCTAATTTTGAAGTGGTCAAATAATGTCAACAGACATTTCTCAAAAGGAGAAATAAAAATGACTAACAAATACATGAAAATTCTCAATATCATTATCATAAGGAAATGCAAATTAACCTTTCTTACTCATCAAATTTATTCTGTTGAGCCCTGGAGTTCAAGAGGCCAATACAGTATGGTTTCAGACTCTTCATCCATGCTTATATATGTGTCTTAAAAGTTTTAAGGTAAAGAAATACTTAAAGGACCAGGGTTGTGGCTCAGTGGTAGAATGCTTGCCAAGCATGCATGAGGCAATGGGTTTGACCCAGCACTACATAAAAATAAAGCAAAATAAAGGTATTAAAAAATACTTAAAGTTCTAAGTGCCTTGTTTTTTTTGTAGTAGAACTTATTTTAAAAATTTAAACTTTTGATTGTTTTCTGATTATTTTACTTTGTACATTATATCCCAGAAGAAATGGATTTTCCTCATTCCTTTTTAAGATTGCTAGTTTGAATATTCATCTCAAAGAAAATATTGAATTGCAAATTCCCAAAAGTGCATCAAAACAGACTTCACAATTTGGGTAATTGAAAAGTATATTTTAATCTTTCCCCTCATGTTCTGGTTTCAAAATTGGAAATGGGCTACTTAATATTGAGAATGAAAGAAATGGTCTTGGTAAAAATTATTACATACCTCCTCAATACCCAAATATGTTTATCTGATTTCAAAAGTTCTGTTGTATTAGGTCTGGGATTGTGGCTCAATAGCAGAGTGTTTGCCAAAGATGTGTGAGGCACTGGGTTTGATCCTTAGCACCACATAAAAAAATTAAAAAAAAAACAAATATAATAAATGCATGCTGTCCATATACAACCCCGATCTACTTATTGTGGGGTCGGGCTCCAAATTCCTTAATAGGACACCCATAGCACAAGAGTTAATAACAAGAATCAACAAATGGGACTTACTTAAACTAAAAAGTTTTTTTCACAGCAAGAGAAACAATAAGAGAGGTAAATAGGGAGCCTACATCATGGGAACAAATTTTTACTCCTCACACTTCAGACAGAGCCCTAATATCCAGAGTGTACAAAGAACTCAAAAAATTAAACAATAAGATAACAAATAACCCATTCAAAAAATGGGCCAAGGACCTAAACAGACACTTCTCAGAGGAGGACATACAATCAATCAACAAGTACATGAAAAAATGCTCACCATCGCTAGCAGTCAGAGAAATGCAAATCAAAACCACCCTAAGATACCATCTCACTCCAGTAAGATTGGCAGCCATTATGAAGTCAAACAACAACAAGTGCTGGCAAGGATGTGGGGAAAAGGGTACTCTTGTACATTGCTGGTGGGACTGCAAATTGGTGAGGCCAATTTGGAAAGCAGTATGGAGATTCCTGGGAAAGCTGGGAATGGAACCACCATTTGATCCAGCTATTGCCCTTCTCGGACTATTCCCTGAAGACCTTAAAAGAGCGTACTACAGGGATACTACCACATCGATGTTCACAGCAGCACAATTCACAATAGCTAGACTGTGGAACCAACCCAGATGCCCTTCAATGGATGAATGGATTAAAAAATGTGGCATCTATACACCATGGAGTATTACGCAGCACTAAAAAATGACAAAATCATGGAATTTGCAGGGAAATGGATGGCACTAGAGCAGATTATGCTTAGTGAAGCTAGCCAATCCCTAAAAAACAAATACCAAATGTCTTCTTTGATATAATGAGAGCAACTAAGAATAGAGCAGGGAGGAAGAGCAGGAAGAAAAGATTAACATTAAACAGGGGTGAGAGGTGGGAGGGAAAAGGAAAGAGAAGGGAAATTGCATGGAAATGGAAGGAGACCCTCATTGTTATACAAAATTACATATAAGAGGTTGTGAGGGGAATGGAAAAAAAAACAAGGAGAGAAATGAATTACAGTAGATGGGGTAGAGAGAGAAGATGGGAGGGGAGGGGAGGGGGGATAGTAGAGGATAGGAAAGGTAGCAGAATACAACAGTTACTAGTATGGCATTATGTAAAAATGTGGATGTGTAACCGATGTGATTCTGCAATCTGTGTTTGGGGTAAAAATGGGAGTTCATAACTCACTTGAAGCCAATGTATGAAATATGATATGTCAAGAGCTTTGTAAGGTCTTGAACAACCAATAAAAAAAATAAATGCATGCTGTCCATATACAACTACAAACATTTTTTAAAAAGACCTGCTGTATTTATCGCAGTCATGGTTTTGGGTTTATTTTTAGATACACATGATAATAGAGTGTATTTTGACACACATGCATAGGGTATAACATAATTAGGATCCCATTCTTGTGGATGTACAAGATGTGGAGTTTCACTGGTCGTGTATTCATATATGAACATGGGAAAGTTATGTCCAACTTATTCTGTCTTTCCTATTCCCATCCCCACTTCTCTACATCCCCCTTTGTCTGATTCAATGAACTTCTATTCCCCTACCTACCCTACTTTGTTGTGGATTAGCATCTACATACCATAGATTAAAATTTGGCCTTTCTGTTTCTTTTTTTTTTTTTTTGAGATAGGTTCATTTCACTTAGCAGGTTTTTTTTTTCAGCTCCATCCATTTACCAGGAAATGTCATAATTTCATTCTTCTTTATGGAAGAGTAATATTCCATTGTATATGTATCACATTTCCTTTATCCATTCATCTGTTGAAGGGCATCTAGGTGGGTTCATCATGTCAGTTCAGGAACTGACTTCCTCAACAATACTCCTAGTGTGCAGGAAGTAAAATCAAGAATCAATAAATGGGATGGTATCAAACTAAAAAGCTTCTTCACAGCAAAGGAAACAATCAAGAATGGGAACAGAGAGCTTACAGAATGGGAGAAAATCTTTTCCACCTTCACCTCAATACAGCATTGATCTTCAGGATATGCAAAGACTGAAAAAAACTTAAGAACAACCCCCCCCACACACACACAAAAAAAACAATTTAACAAGTACAACCATGTCTTGTTGGAGCAAATTTGCAAGCAAAGTATAAAAAAGTCATTATTTTTTTAAATTCATAAATTTATAGTTAAATATATCTAAAACAAAAGAATACACAGAACTTATAACATTCTAATTATTTGGGGAAAATTTTACTGTTATCTGTGTTTTGAGTTTTTGCATGCCTGCTACAGTTTGGTTATGGATTTGGTATGTCCCTAAGCATTCAAGCTTCCCACTGAGGAGCTTGATTCTCAGTGTGCTCACATTAGGTGTTGGAACCTTTAACAAGTGGAGTCAAGATCTAACTGGGAACACATGCAAATTATGTTAATCCTTCCTCTCTCTATCCCACTATGAATCAGCCTTCTTATATCAAAGAAACCATTTGGCATTTTTTTTGGGGGGGATTGGCTAAATTCACTTAGCATTATCTTCTCTAACTCTATCCATTTACCTGCAGATGCCATGATTTTATTCTCTTTTATTGCTGAGTAATATCCCATTATATATATATGTCACATTTTTTTTTATCCATTCATCTGTTGAAAGGCATCTAGGTTGTTTCCAGAGTTTAGGTATTGTGAATTGTGCTGCAGTAAACGTTGATGTGGCTGTGTCCCTGAAGTATGCTAATTTTAAATCCTTTGGGTATAGACCCAGGAGAGGGATAGCTGGGTCAAATGGTGGCTCCATTCCCAGTTTTCCAAGGAATCTCCATACTGCTTTCCATATTGGCTGCACCAATTTGCAGTCCTACCAGCAATGTGTGAGTGTGCCTTTTTCCCCGCATCCTCACCAACACTTATTGTTGTTTGTATGTTCATAATAGCTGCCATTCTGACTGGAGTGAGATGAAATCTTAGAGTGGTTTTGATTTGCATTTCTCTAATTGCTACTGATGACAAACATTTTTTTTTTCATGTATTTGTTGATTGATTGTACATCATCTTCTGAGAAGTATCCCTTCAGGTCCTTGGGCCATTTATTGATTGGGTTATTTGTTTTTTGGTGCTTAGCTTTTTGGGTTCTTTATAGACCCTAGTGATTAGTGATCTATCTGATGTGTGAGGGATAAAGATTTACTCCCAAGATGTGGGATCTCTATTCACCTCACAGATTGTTTCTTTTGCTGAGAAGAAACTTTTTAGTTTGAGTCCATCACATATATTGATTCTTGATTTGAATTCTTGTGCCAAAGGAGTCTTATTAAGAAAGTTGGGGCATAATCCCACATGATGGAGATTAGGGCCTACTTTTTCTTCTATTACATGCAGGGTCTCTGGTTGTATTCCTAAGTCCTTGATTCATTTTGAATTGAGTTTTGTGCATGGTGAGATATAGGGGTTTAATCTCATTTTGTTAGATATGGATTTCCAGTTTTTCCAGCACCATTTTTTGAGAAGGCTATCTTTTCTCCAATGCATGTTCTTGGCACCTTTGTCTAATATAAGATAATTGTAATTTTGTGAATTAATCTCTGTGACCTCTATTCTGTACCATTGGTCCACCAGTCTGTTTTGGTGCCAATACCATGCTGTATTTTTGTTAATCTTGCTCTGTAGTATAGTTGAAGGTCTAGTATAGTGATGCCACCTGCTTCACTCTTCCTGCTAAGGATTGCTTTGGCTATTCTGGTTCTCTTAGTTTTCCAGATGAATTTCATGATTGCTTTTTCTATTTCTATGAGAAATGCCATTGCAATTTTAATTGGAATTGCATTAAATCTGTATAGAGCTTATGAAAGTATGGTCATTTTGATAATATTAAATCTGTCTATCCAAGATCAAAGTAGATCTGTCCATCTTCTTGGGTCTTCTTTGATTTCTTTCTTTAGGGTTCTATTATATTCATTATATAGATGTTTCACCTCTTTCATTTAGTTGATTCCCAAGTATTTTGTTTTGTTTTGTTTTGAGGCTATTGAGAATGGAGTCATTTTCCTCATTTCCTCTCAGAGGATCTTTCACTCATATACAAAAATGCCTTTGATTTATGGGTGTTGATTTTATATCCTGCTACTTTACTGAGTTCATTTACTAGTTCTAAGAGTTTTCTGGTGAAACTTTTAGGGTGTTCCAGGTATAGAATCATATGTGCCAATTTGAATTCTTCTTTTCCTATGTGTATCCCTTTAATTTTTTTTTTGTCTACCTAATTGCTCTGGCCAGTGCATCTGCTATTTGGTCACTTGAAATTGATCTGTTTAAATTGTGTATATCATCCTGATTCAATTTGGGCAAATCACATGATTTCAGCTCTTGATTTTAATTATTTCCTGTCTTTTGCAGCTTTTGGTGTAGATGTGTTCTTCTTTTTCTAGGGCTTTGAGATGTAGGTTTACGTCATTTATTTGTTGATTTTTCTTCTTTTAGAAATGAACTCCATGCAGTGACTGCTTTCATAGTGTCTCATTGTTTGGGGCATTTTCTTCCCTTGTTTTTACATGTTGTCTATTTGTCTTCCTTTCTTGCAGTGTGGAACTGAGATATTACAGTTTCTTCCCTATATGCCACCCGTGAAGATTATCTGTACCTCACCTTGATGATGGGCTTCCAGACCCTGCTGGTGTCCCTCAATGGATGCTACTGCAATCTGTGTCTGGAACCTGAGTAAGTTGAGTGGGTGGATCTGGGCCACTGGGCTTGACCTCCTGAGGTAGTCTGCTGATAGGAATGGGCAGTCCCGTGCCAAAGGCTAGGCTCCGGAAGTATCTGCCCTGCAGAGGAGGGGTGAACCCAGCTTACTGAGAGCCTGGAAACTGTGTGGACTGGAGTGGTGGTCTGGGTTGGATCTTGGCTCCTATGGTAGTCCACTGGTCATAAGGGGCGGTTCTGCACCAGAGGCTAGGCTCTGAGTGTCTGCCTTTCTAGGAAAGGGGTGGATCTTGCCTGCTGTGGGTCTGGGCCCCACAGAGGCCAGTTTGTGTGGATCTGGGCCTGTAATATGTAATTATTCATGCTTGTCAAGTTGTACATGAGGTAGAATCTGCTTGTAGAATATGAGATAAAAAACAGAGTGGATGATAAATGCCTCAGCTCTGGAGGCTGAGGCAGGAGGATTGTATGATACATGAAGTGTATCTCTGGTGTCCTTGCTTTTGTCTTCATTGATGTTTCATTTTGGTAAGAAAATCTATATTTTATAGCTATTTTAAAATTTTCTATGTTTTTATATCAGAGTCTTCCTGGTGGAATAATAAAATGTAGCCAAGAGAAGTATCAATCTTTTAATCTTGTTATTAAGTTCTACTCTCTGTGTCTATTATGACTTTCACCAGTATTTTTTTTTTTTGTACCAGGGATTAAACCTAGGGCCAGTTAACTGAGCCAAATCCCCAGACTTTGTATTATATTTTGTATTTTGAGACATGGCCTCTCTAAGTTGCTGAGGCCGGCTTCAAACTTACAAACCTGCCTCAGCCTCCTGAGGTGTTGGAATTGCAGGTATGTGCCATGACACCCAGGTACAAGTGATTCTTACCTTTTTTGTAGTTGTTTGTTTTTGCTTACTCAGGTAAGACAGGAAAACTAGAGGATGCAAAAGTATGTATTTACTATGACTAATACTTTGGATATATTTCCCACAAATTCGCCTTTGCCCTCCTTGCAGAACTATAAGAGCTTTCTTTGCTTTTTACCAAGAAAATTTGGTGGGCTTTCTGGAGGTAAAATGAAATTATGGGGGCACCAAGATGTTTCTCTCTGTAATGGTAGTCCATGATCAACTTCTAGTAATTTACCAAAGTTCACCATTTATTTCTATAACATTATGGTTTGCCAGCATCCCTTGCTCCCAATAAGCAAATGTGGCTTTGATTATGGATATTCCTCTCCTCGAGATTTCAGGGTAGTAGGAACAAACTGCTATATCAATTCTATTATGGGCTCAAGAAAAGTAATTTATTTTCACTTTATTCAGCTTTTCCTTGTGAGGAAAGGAAATCCAGAAATCCCAAATATTCATCATATTTTTATTGAATGGCAAATTATCAATCTATGATGAATGGAGTTTATAGGAAAGAATAAAAACAATCATTTGGCAATAGGTAATTTTATTTCTGGGCCTACTATATCTTGGTATTTCTGCACAGATGGTCATGCCGACAATTGCATTTACACTTTTGGGAGGATGCTATCTAAATAGAAAGTTATAATCACTCTTGATATTTCTTCCTTACTCATTCCTCCTTCTCAATTTAAAATCCATCAGCTAAGCATGGTTATTTTACCTCATGAATCTCAAATATACACACTTCACCTACCTCCACAACAACATCCCTTGTCCATGCCACCATCATTTTTTAACCTTACACTACAGAGGTAGATTACCAATTTATATACGTGCATTCTATCACCTCCATCCAATACACTTTTCATTTTCTGAGTATGATATTTTAAAAACAAAATTATGATCACTTCTTAAACACACACACACACACACACACACACACACGCACACATACACAGTATGTACCATTCAATATCTTTACAGTGTTTTTAAGATATAGACGAAGATCCTATACATTCTATAAAGCCCTATCTGGTAAGGTCCTCACCTTTACTGTTTAATTCCTTTAAATTGGCCTCTCATTCTCTGCACTGTAAAGCAAACTTTGTGTTCTTACATCCTATTTCCTCCCTTCCCTTCACTGAATTTGTATACAAGCTGTTCTGTCATTGCACCTGCTTCACTTCTGCTCTTCCCTTCACTAACCTATCAGTGGTCCAACCACTACTAGTCTTTAAAACTTCAACTCATTTATAACATAAAATTTTCTAATGGTAATAACTATTACACTTTCATAGTGCTATGGAATGCTCATATGTACTATATGTAGTTATTCTAATCTTGTGAAGGTAAATCCTGTGTCTATTTTTTGCTCATCATTAATTCCAAACAACTTGCATAGGGACATATATATAGTAAGTTGTCAATAAGTATAAATCGAACAAATGAATAAATCAAAATAACAAAGCAAAACTTATGTCTCAAAAATGCTAAGGAGCTCAGAACCAAAGTGGAAAATTTAAAAAATAGGTGACTTCTTGGAGACTTTAATTCATCCAAAGTATATTAATCATGTAGCCATATTATACTCATAAATCTCTTAAAGTCAAAATTATGACTACCACAATTATGGTCTTCATAAACATGGTTAGGTATTCAATAGTCTTTTAACATGTACCTGTTGCTTATATGACAATTTGAAGCATGAAATTTTGCCTATATATGAACCCCCTGTATGATATTACAATCAAACTGATACTAAAAGCATAAAGCATAGTCTAAAAGACTTCATGTTTTGTATAAAGATCTTTATAAAAAGATTATGCTTATTTTTAAATAATTAGAAAGCACAAAAAGACACACAAAGAAAATTTCTTATAACTATTCAGCAATGACCACATTTGCTGAATTTTAATTTTTAATTATTATAAAGATGTTTTAATTAATGGCAATATTCTTACATCTATAGCTTGATAGACTTTTATGTATATTTAGACCCATGTAAACCACAACCCATGTCAAAATATAGAACACTTTTAGCAACCCAAATGATTTTCTCATACTCCTTCATTATCCATGTTCTCCCACAAATAAATCATGAGATATGTTTTTGAATTGCATATACATGTTATGATTCAAGATGGACTCTTTTGTATCTATATTCCTTTCCTCAAAAGTATAGCTATTACAACAAAATGTGTTATTACATGTATCAGTAATACATTATTTTTTAAAAAAATTGTGTAGTATTCAGTAAACTGTTGATAAACATATGAGTTGCTTTCAACTTTGCCTATTATGAATTAAGCTGCTATAAATATAGTTATACATATGTCTGAACAAAGATACTCTTTATCTGTAGATACATACCTATTGAAGACATATATTTAGCTTCAGTAGATACCACCACAGACTATTACAAAGTGATTGTATCTTGTACACTCTCATGAATAATGTATTAGAAGTTTGATTGTTCCACACTTCTTTGCTTGGATGTGCATTACCTTCCATTTTTTGTTTTAGACATTTTTGTGAGTGTATAATAAGGATCCATGAGAATTTAATATTGATTTTTTTGACAAGTAATAATGCATGCCACTTTTAAATGTTAGGTATTATTTTTAAAAATAGAGAAATACCCAAATTCTTTTTAAAAAAATGGATTAATATATGTGGATTTTGGATCATGTAGTTTGAATCAAAGCATTAAATTTATTTGCATAAGTATGAAAGTAATTTTTTTCTCTCATTAATAAGTAAAATAATTATAGCCAGCATCCAAAAGAATCTCATGAGGTTCTCCTTCTTTACCTGTTTTGTGAATTATGTGGCCTATGAATATAATATTCTTTCCCAAATTCAAGTAACAAAATTATACCACTATTTTATTAAAGCATCCATCTTTTTCCATTGATTTTAAATGCCACTTTATGGATTTCTTATGCTTATCCATTGATCTATGTATTTATCTTATGTCAGTATAACACTTTTTTAATATGTACTTATTTGTATTATGCATTGTATTTAGTAAAGTATCTACCTGTCATCTCTTTGCTCTTTAATTGCATTTCTAGTCATATATACACACATGTACACATATATGTGAATTATACATAACTGTGGTTCATTTTGACATATTCATGCATTCATGAAATATAATTTGTTCCATGTCAATCCCTAGTACTTCTTCTTTTCATCCTCTCCTCCCATTTTTTGTCCCCCTTCCCTAATCTACTTGTCTTCCTTCTTTTATTATTTTTAATTGGTTCATTATACATATACATAAATGTGAAATTTACTGTGGTATATTCATATGCTATTTGGTCATTACTTCTTCAACTTACTTCAGCAATGCTTTCTCTTTTTTCATAGCTTCTCCTTCCCCAACAACTTCATTTCTCTACTGATCTCCCTGCTAATTTTATGGGATCTCCCACTTGTTTTATTTCCTTATTTCCCTCTAGCTTTCACATTTGACCTTGGACTTTCTGTGTCTGGCTTATTTCACTTAGCATGATATTTTTCAGTTACATCCATTTACTGAAAAATTACATAATTTCAGTCTTCTTTAAGGCTGAGTAATACTAAGAATTAATACTACATTGTGTTCATATACCACATTGTTTTTATCAATCTGTGGACAGGCATCAGGTTTGGTTCCATAACTTGGTTATTGTGAATTGTGGAGATATAAACAATGATGTTTGTGTATCACCAAATGTGCTCATTTTAGTTTTTTTGAATAAATTCCAAGTAGTGGGATAGCTAAGTCATATGTTGGTTCCATTTCTACTTTTTGAGAAATCTCCATACTGCTTTCCAAACTGTTTTACTTATTTGAAGTACCACTAACAATGTATGAGTGTACCTCCTCACATCCTCCCCAGCATTTATTGTTATTTCAAGTCTTGATGATTGCTATATAGTTTTGTTAAATTGTCTTGATTGCTAGGAATGTTATTCCCATATTTATTGACCATTTGTATTTCTTTTGAGTAATTCCTGTTTAGTTCATTTGCCCATTTATTGACTGGTCTATATGAGTTTTTTTTATTTGTTCTTTTTAGTTGCATATGACAGTAGAACTTATTTTCACATATCTTACATACATGGAATATAATTTCCCCTTGTGGTTGTTCATGGTGTGAATCATGAATTCATATATGAACATAGGAAATTTTCGTACAATTTGTGAAGTTTTGTACAATTCTTTCTACTGTCTTTCCCATTCCCATCCCCCTCCCTCTGTTCATTTCCCCATCCTATTTGTTGAACCTCTACTACCCTCCCCACCCCTATTGTGAGCCAGCATCTGCTTATCAGAGAGTGGTGCTAAGGTTCTAACCCAGTGCCTCACTCATGCTAGGCAAGTGCTCTGCCACTGAGCTACAGCCCCAGCCCCTGAATGCTATTATATATTATATATGTCTAATTATGAGTACAATAAATAAAAAGAAAAGCATGCTTACAGAATGGAGAGTAAACATGCGGGTGATGCTTTTTTCCCTCTCAGGAATAGTGCTTTGATCATAGGAAAGGCATAATTTAATTACTTTGCAAAACGATATATAATGCTGTCGTTATAAGAATTGAATGTGGAACAAGGATGGAAGAAAGGAGCATAACTAGGAAACTATTACAGTAACTCCATCAAGAGATGATGGTGGCTTGATATTTATAAAAGCATGAAATAATCCCCAATACCTCACTTTTACCACCCCTTCTCTTTTCTCCTGTTCCCTTGCCTCTACTCTGCTGATGTTTCTGCTATTTACTTATAGTGTTTTACAATTAGTTTCACATGATGGTGAGATTTACTGTGGTATTTTTGTATTCTAATTTAAATAATTTTCCCATGATCTCTAATTATGTCTGTCATTTGACCAAAAAGGGGAAGCATATCTATATTACAGAGACTAAATTACCTGGATAAGTATGCCTGTTAGTTTCCCTCCTGTCTGCTTCTGGCTTTTCTATCTCTACATATAAACCACCTTTGGTATTAACCTTCCATTTCTGGTGGTATAATGTTTTCACATTTAACTTTGACTGAAGCATCCCTCTGAAACTCATCACCTACTTTCTAGTTTTTAATGATTTCTCAATTTTTTTCTCTTTCTCTCTCTGTATATGTTTATGTGTGTGTGTGTGTGTGTGTGTGTGTGTGTGGTTTTTCAATGATTTATCAAATTTCTTTATCTTTCTCTCTCTATAAATGTGTATGAGTATATATATATTATATATATAATTATAAAGATTATGTATAAATATATACATAAATATAATTTACATAGATAAGTATGATTTATTGGGTGTGGTACCAAAATGGACTATATTTGTCTTCATACTTAACAAAATATTCCAAGCTGCAAGGAATTTTTTCAGTAATTTTAAAAGAAATGTTACTTTGAGCAAAATATACCATACATGAAATTCCAGAGTTCCCATAGATACTATGTAATATATGCTTTTGTTGATCAGTGCATTTTTGTGACATTTGACATATCATAAACAAATTGGTAATTTGATGTTGATTGCTAAACTCTAAGGCATTATCAATACTGTAGGCATTCTATAGAAAGATTATTCAAAACTTCCTGCTTCAGATAATGACAAAATTCATTGTTCCCTATATTTTTGCCCAAGTAATTTTGTGAGCAAGAACATGAAACAAATGAGATTCATATTCCCCTAGCACAGTTAGTTTTCTGTATTATGGGGCCCCAGAACAAAGCACTGTCTCTGAACAGACACCTCTACTGAAGGAGCTTTGAGTTACTAGAAGCCCATTATTTTCTACCCTGTCTTCTGATGATATATCCCTTCCAGAGCAGGAGCACCACAGAACTCACACCTTAATGATGAACTGGTTTTCTTTTTCCTCTTTTAGTTTAAGCTTTCACAGAAGACTGTGTTAAAGTGAATTCTTCTCTGTCCTCCAGCATAATAATATTATTATTATAATTCAAATAAGCAAGGTTCACCTGAGGACCCTTTAGGAGTCCTTCTTAGGTGGTAGATCCAAAGGGATGATCTCTACAGTTGAGCTGTGCATAATAAGTGAAGGAATACATTGCAGGTCAGCTCCCAGGAAATAGAAAGAATAATGTGGAGTTCCCTATAATGAGGTTTAGGGTTTTCTTTGAGAAGCACAGAGACAGAATAACAGTAATCATTGCCCCCAATGGCTTCTAAATAATGAAATTATGGGGGAACAGGAAAGAATAGAGAAAATAGATCTTCATAGAGCAAAAAAGCAACCAATGATTCTCAAATGTTTTAGGCAAAATGATACCTTCATAGGGTAAGAATAGAAGACCATTCAGGAAGCTAACAATCCTCCATTGCTAATAAAAGCTGCTTGTTATAATAAATGGGAAGAATGATGCTTCTTTTGCTAGTATTCTATCAAGAAAAATGATAAGTCTGTTGCTAATGAAGGCCTAAAGCCTGTCAGTATGTCGTTATAAGAACTGAATGTGGAACAAGGATGGAAGAAAGGAGCATAACTAGGAAACTATTACAGTAACTCCATCAAGAGATGATGGTGGCTTGATATTTATAACATTTATTCATTAACAGAAGATTATCTGCAGGCCCCTTGCATCACTTATGAAAAAGTACTTGGTTACAGAAAACCAATACTGCAAGAATGGGAAATAGGTTGATTGCTGGAGAAATACTCAGAATAAATATTGACTGGACACACCCAAGTATAATCCTTAAGATTGATTATAATGCTTAAACTATTACTTTGATGATTCTGATCTTTAATATAGCCTAAAACAATAGTGAAACACTGATATAGTCACAACCAAGAAACAATACATTCCAAAGAAATGTTATTCTCATCTGAATCCAACAAGAATAACTCGTGTTTATACACATCCATGTCTAACAATCACAAGATACTCTCTGTCTTAGTCTACTTGGGATGCTAAAACAAAATACCTTAGACTGTGAAATTTATAAACTGCATAAGTTTATTGCTTACAGTTCTGAAGGCGACAAAATCTATAATAAAGGTACTAATAAATATGGTGTATAGTGAGGGTCTGTTCCTCATAGATAACAACTCTGTGTCCTTAGATGGTAGAAGGGACCAGGAGGCTCCTTCAAGACTCTTTTACCACAGCACTAATCCAAGTAATGAAGACTCCACCTAAAAGCCCCATCTTTAATTCTATCACAATTGGAATTGTTTTAACATGAATTTTAAGGGACACCATTATTCAGACTTTAGTATTCCATGAGCATTAAACTTTTACTTTTTTCATATTTTTACTTTTCTCTCTCCCTCTTCCATTTCCTCTTTCCCTCCTTTCATGAAAGATAATTCATCAAACTTATCAACAATATAATTCTAATGGCAGATCCTTTTTACTGGTACTCGAATGGTCGCATTCCCTAAGATATATCTCACATTTCTTTCTCCACAATCAAGTTCCATCCTCAGAAATTTAGGAAGTAACTAGGAAATAATTAAGAAAAGAAGAAGGCTTATTGGAATTTTCCTCATTATTTGATTCTCACAAGGATTAATGAGCAGGGGATACAAGTTTTGTTGTAAGAATAGAGTAAGATTCAGAGCCTTTATAACAACTATTTGTTGATTTAGTAGAAATTGTGTTTCACTAGCAGGGACATTCATCAGCATGAGGCACTTAGCATCAATGTGCCCAGGAAAATCAATTTTCCAGAAGACTCAGAGCTTACCAGAAGTCTTATGCTATAAAGGCAAGAGATCCAGTTTGGTTGCTGACAAGAAAAAAGGAAGAATAAAAATGAGCTTCTTAAACCAAGGCACACATCATCATGGTACTGTGTAGAGCTTTATCAGTCGAAGTAGTTTAACAAAATTTATAGTGGAAATTTATAGTGGAAATAAATTTATAGTGGAAATAAATCTTTTGGATTTTAGAAAATCTGAAACATCTCATATTTCAGATCGACTTTATGGATTTTAGTCATCATCATCATCACCAACATCATCAGAATTATCTGACATTTTATCTAATTATTGACTGTAAAAATGATAATATTTTGTTACTCTCAAGACCATAATATAGGAATAGACTATTTAATACTCATTCATTAGCATTTTCATACCTTTTCTCTACCCATCAATTTTTCTTCCACATTTAGGATTAGGGAGAAAGCATATTACAGTTAAGTATTTCATCCAGCATAGAGCCCTCTGTACTACTTGCTCTTCTATTTATCCCTACAATTTAAGGAAATGTCATTTGAGGAAATGGCAGACAAAAATAAATAAATATTGAGTGGCGCTCTATAGTTCTGAAATGAGTAGGACAGACCAGTGACTTTCTTGAAAGGCTTTGGGATGGGGGAATGTTCCCATATAGATCCTGGTCATAATGAATAGGCTATGTATATTGGGTCATTTGTGATGGTATCTAGAGGAAGAAGATCAGGTTTCTGTTAGGACACTTGAATAAGAGGATGAAAATGACAATACTTAGATATACATATTGACTACATAACACTCCAGAAGTAGAAAACTTGAAAGCAAGTTAGCTTGAAAAAGTGTAATTAGTCTACTAATCCTTTGCAATTACACACAACATCCTGAAAAGCAAATCACACTCATGCAATACAGTTTTATCTTTTAACTTTACAGGTGATGAAACTGAGGCTTAAAGAAAGAATAAATTCACCCAAGAGTTCCCAGGTAGGAAGTGAGAGGCAGGACTGAGATCGGGTTCTAGGAATATCCGTCATGAACATTTTCCTAGCATCATTTATGGTTTCTGCAACTAGCAGAATAAAAAAATCAAGTGCCAAAGATTAATACCTTTCTTTAAAAAATTGTTTTCCAGAGTTCTAAGCTATAAGAATAACCTTAGAGGATAGAAATTCTTTCTTTCTTTCTTTCTTTCTTTCTTTCTTTCTTTCTTTCTTTCTTTCTTTTTCTTTCTTTTTTGTTGTTCATTCAGGGGTTCAGGGGATTGATCCCAGTGACACTTAACCACTGAGCCACATTCCTGGCCCTTTTTATATTTTGTTTTAGGACATGGCCTCACTATGTTGCTCAGGGCCTTGCCAAATTGCTGAGGCTAGCTTTGAACTTGCAATACTCCTGCTGAATTTTCTAATTATACTCTATTCACCTCTGAAATCATGTGTCTCCAATATTCAGGAAACATTGCCTTCTAAAGTTGAGTTTAATACTACAGATGATATTATTAGCTGAGTATCAGCTTTGGTCTCTTATTAATGGTATTAATAGAGTCAAAGTACTTAAAGAATATCTTTGTCTCCAAGATATGCAAGATAGCCCTTCCAAATAGTAATAGTAGAAGTTGTTGTTCCCATTTCTCAAATAGATACTTAAGGCACTTAAAAGTGGTAACTTCCTTAAAGCCATATAGCCAGTAAACTGGACCAGGGAATAAACTTCAAAACATACTGTTACAATGATTAGCTTTTCTGAAACTAAAATGAATAAATACCTCCATGAGTTATGTATTTTCTTTATAATTAGAGTATATGTGGTAGGCAGTAATAAGAAATAAGCCATTTGTTACCTCAAAGAAATAAGGTTGTAGGTGGTAAAGAAACTGACAGCAAAAGTTCTATGCTTAGGAACAAAATACTCCCTAAGATAGAATATATTGGCTACATAGGTGAAACAGAAGGAAATGAAGATCAATGGCTGATTTCTACAAAGCTTGAAAACTTAATCTACTTGGGGGAAGTACCCATTTGTTTTATGGAATCATGAGATATTTACAATTCATGATTTATTCAGAACAAAGTATTGAGATGCAATAAGCAGTGGGTGTTCATTTATGAAAAGGAGTCTTCAAGGGACAATTGAGTATTAAACTTAATTCTTCCAACATAAATGTATTGGGTAATAAGACACTTTTGTTCACTGAAAGAAATTGATATTTTATTCAATTTCAAATAGGAGGTGCAGTGATTATTTCATATTCATTATACTTCAAAGTGGGTGGGATGCCTACGTGTTTTAATGAATTGCTAATATTTCATTATTTATGCTGGTGTTCATTTAATGAAAATTAAAGAACTTGAGAATTATAAGAGCTAAGGTTTCTGAAAGTGCCTCCTCAAACAACTGTAAGAAGGAAATCATTTGCCTATGGAAGTATGAGAAGAGTTTTTTTCTGCTATGAAGATAAAGAGAAGCCATCATTGTAAAACAGTGCTTTCACAATGTTAGAATCAAGGATCATTGGTACCTCTCAACAACTGGCACTCTTGAGTCCCCAGGAAGATGCCTCATGTAGAAATAACATAGGTTTTGAAGTTAGATAAAGCTCAATTCTAATCCATGCTCTGATGATATATAATGTTTGCAAGTCATTAACTTTTTGAACTTTATTTTCTTCTTTTCTAAATAAATGAAAATATGAATATCTACTTCAATGAGTATTTTGAATTTTAGAGATAATGTTGTTGTAGATTAAAAAGGCACCAATAATTTCTTCCATTTTGGCATGCAGGCCACTTTTCAATGTGACTTTGTAGCTCCTCCCATCAAAGGTGGAATCTATTCCTTTTCTTTTTTTATGGTGGGGGTATGAACCCAGGACTTCACACCTGCTAGGCAAGTGCTTTACCACTGATTCATATCCCCAGCCCCATTTCTTAACTTTTTAATCTGAAATTAGCTATATGATAAACTTTTCCAGTTTAACATTAGCCAGGCAATACAGAAGAGGTTTGAAAAGTGTTTGCATATTGAGTCTTGCCATACTATTCCCCTTTTGAATTGTAGACATCAAGTAAAAGAAGTCTAGGTTAGCCTGATGGATGACGAGCAACATGTGGCTCATCCACCTCCATTACTGCAATTGACATAATACCAAGTCCCAGAAGTTCATTGTAGACATATGAATGAGCCTAGCCTCAATAATCAAAACTATCTAGAGGAGCCTAGCCTAAATTCCCAACCTAAAAAAATCAAGAACTAAATAATTTTTTTAAACTCCCAAGTTTTCAGACAGATTATTATATAGTCAAACTTAAGTGATACAAAACAATATGAAATGTCTATACAATTTGTGGGATGTAGTAAATGTTTAAAAGTGATATTTCTCTATCTTCTAGACCAGGAAATTCCAAATATTTGTTAATCATCTACATAAAATTTCTGAAAGCATTGACATATGTGTGCTTGCTCGCTCTCTATCTCTCTCTCTCTCTCTCTCTCTCTGAGCATCATCTTCTACAAAATGTGTCCTAATGTAAACATCAATTTCAAATTATAACACCTTAACAAGGTATTCTTTAGCTACTGTAATTTATCATGATCACTTTTTTTCCTGATCCTGTATTATTTATAACCTAAAATATACTAAAATATACAATATATCATTCAACAATTAATTATGTGTATGGGTATTCATTCAGGAAATAAATATTTATTGAATTATTACTGGATACAAGACCATGTGATATATTCTGGAGACAGAGAAATGAATAAGATACAACCTTACCCTCAACTCATTCACATTAGTAGTAAATGCAAACAAATAGTAGTAATGCTATTGATTTGAGCTATAAGAAAAATAAGTACAGTAGTGGTAAAAAGGCAGAGTTGGAGGGTTAGGAAGATATTTGCAGAAGAATTTGTATTTGAGAATTCTACTCTCCCACCTCTCCATCTTCTGGTGAACTCAGTCTGTCACTATTCAGAAAAAGTATTGTATACAAAGTTACTAAGAAAATGTGCTTAGTGTTTGGCACATAATAATTCCTTTACTTTTCCTGCATATTTATTTAAAAACTGGCATTATTGTTATATTTTTATAGATGAGTAAATTGTGGCTAGAATTGTTAAACAATTTGTCTAAACTTGTTTTCTTTCTTCAAACTGGAACATAAGTATTATGAGGATGGGAACCAGATTATCAATTTCTTTTCTCCATAAAATTTATAGGACCTAAATATTTTTCACTAAAGTTATTTTGTATGAAAGATAAAAAGGAATTAATATAATATTTCTCTTTACTGGGGGAAGAAATAATTCAGTTCTATTGCTTTTGACTTCAACATTTTCTGTAGAACACTGAAGGAATGGTGACCAATATGTCTTTTCAAACTCTACTCATTCTTGACTCATCATTATGTTTGTGCAATATATATACTGGCTTTCTCTCAATTCTTAAAATATGCCACTTTTCCTGGTCCTTTAACACTTTCTCTTTTCCATGCCCCAAATGTTCCCCACTTCTGTGTACCCTATCTTTATCTCTATACCTGGTAAACTCATACTCATTCATTGAATTTCATCTCAAGTATTATTTCTTAAAGAAAATCTTTAATACTCAAAATCATTCAGTTTAAATATGAATATAATTGTGTGCATCTTTATCATTCGTACTATATATTTACATTTTATCTTTTCCTCTAATCTGACTACCTCTAAGACAAATTTCTTGTTCACTGCCTTGTCTCTAGGAGTGACTGACATATAATAGCCATTCATAACATTTGTTAATTAGTTCAAATGAGTGCATTATTTGGTAGAGAGTTCTGTGTCTGTCCTGTGTAGATAGGGGTATTTTGATGTGCCAAATATTTCATTTGATGTTGTAGTATGG
Organism: Urocitellus parryii; assembly: GCF_045843805.1. NCBI lineage: Eukaryota > Metazoa > Chordata > Mammalia > Rodentia > Sciuridae > Urocitellus > Urocitellus parryii. The sequence continues at coordinate 28,617,984 of NC_135547.1, read as the reverse complement.
CTTTCAATGGCATCATGCTTGAAGTAGGTCTATGCACATTTTACCCACTCTGCACTGTGGTCCATGGTCCATGTTGTATATACAATATATTGTTTGATAATGGAAGACATAGGACTTCCACATTATCAGTGCTAATGCAAACATTTCACTTTCTTTGAGTTGGAATTGTCTAAAAATCAGTAATATCAAAATGATTATTGAAAATATGATTTTTTATTTTATTTGTTGTTTTAGAATTCAGCCAACATCTGCTACTAGGAAGCTTTTGTAGGAAGATTTATGAAGTTATTTCCATCAACTTTCAAGATTATTCTATAAAAATGGAACCTATTTGGGCATGGAAATTTTATTTTATAATTTTTTGTGCTGTGTTTACCTTTATATATGTTTTGTCTGTGGGATTAATAGCTAGTGATTTCCAATTTTTAGAAATTAATAATATTATTTAATTATCATTGAGATGAGTTGTTTGGAAACCTTTACTATCTTTAATTAATTTCATTATGAATATAAAAGTGTTTGAGAGTATTGATTTTCCAAGAAAATCAAGTGTCAAAACTCAGTTGTAGTAGTTATAAAACTAGATTTGAACTCCAGCTATTCCACTATATAGTACATATTGGTGGCACTTTGAACAAGTTATTTAATCTTTTTGGTGTCAGGTTTCTTATCTATGTAATAGGGATCATAATACTGTCTGCCTCATTGGGTTGTTGAAGGATTAAAAGAGATAATCCATGCTTAGTACTTAACTAACATCATGCACTTACCATTTGCTAAATGAAATTATTTAATAGCAAATTCTTGATAATGATTATTACAAAGAGAAAGGATTAGGGAGACCATTTTAAGTGAAGGAATTGAATGAACAAATGCATGTAACTAAAGCTAAAATGAGTAAAATGTTTGGTATCAGTGAGGAAAAGCTTTTATTTTGATTACAGGTTTTATGAAGGAGACCATTGGGAGACCAGAATGGGGATGCATATATATTTCTAGCATAAGAAATTAGAGCTCTATACTGTAAACAATAGGGAGTCATTGAAATAACTGTCTTCAATAGCAATAGGTTTGTCATTTATGTTCTTCTGTAATTTCAAAATTTGTTTTTAACCATCCATTGAGAGATTTTTTCTTTACTTTTGGAAAATCATGTACTTTGTTTAAATGTATCTTCAAAATTACATCATAGTATAGCAAAGATTTGTAATTGAATGTCCTTTCAAATTAAGGATTTTCTCTTTTTTTATGTACTGCATATTGAACCTAGGGGTGTTTTACTACTGAGCTACATCCCCAGCCCTTTTTATTTTTCACTTTGAGACAAGGTCTCAATAAACTGCTGAGGGTCTCACTAAATTTCTGAGGCTGGCCTCAAATTTGCAATTTCCCTACCTTAGTTTCTGAAGTTGCTGGGATTACAAGTGTGCACCACCATGCCCAATTAACAGTTTGTCTTGAAGTATCAAATACTTTTGCTTTCTTATTGATAGATGTTAAGAAAAATTTGATATAATATAATCAATAAACACCTATCAGGAGAATGCTAATGAAATAAAAAAAAACTGCTTTCAGAGTAGAAGTAATTCTGAAGAACTCAAGCTTTTAACCTGCACATATACCTGGTTATCATAATCACTATTCTGTTCTTCATACACAGAAATAGGGAAAATAGAAAGAAAAGAAACTCAAAATCAGCGAAATTTTTCTTAAAATCAAAACAAGAAGAAAACTGATGAGAAAATTACAGGTTCATTCATTCATTGAATAAGAGTTTATTTCTAACTTCTGCCTTCTTCTTAGGAAAACTCACTTTTGCCTTTGAGAAAAACTGTAGGCCTTCCTGAGTGAGTCAAATATGTGCATGGCAGAAGGCTCTGAATTAAGATTATAACCTTTCACTTACATGACCAAAGACATAAAATAAGGCTACTGTTTATGGGAGAAGTAAACCACCAGCAAAATATAACTCCCCTCCTCATAATAATGTAATATCAAGTTGGTATGACTTCTTAATTTAGGATTAGAGAAGTTCAAGTTAAATTTAAATACTAGAAAGAGTTTATGTTTGACCAAGAGGAAAGCAAAATTTAATAGTGATGCATCTTTAATTCTTCTAAAGTTTTAATGAAACACCCAAATCCATATGTATGTTTAAAGTGTGTTTGTTTTCTATTCACCTAATTCACTTTAACAAATAAGAATGCCTTGTTAAAAATATTTTTCTTGAAATATTCTGGGTGTGAAATCATGCCCTTCTCCTTGCCTCTTAACCGACAACCATAGTACCTAGTTATTTCTAATATTAGGCTACATGGTCAGCCTGGTGAGAACTGATCCTAGTATGGCAGTATGTAAAAACATGGATGTATAACCAATGTGATTCTGCAATCTATATATGGGGTAAAACTGGGAGTTCATAACCCACTTGAATCAAATGTATGAAACATGATATGTCAAGAGCTATGTAATGTTTTGAACAACCAATAATAATAAAAAAATAAAAATAAAAAAGAACTGATCCTAGTTGAAGGCCAAATACATAGCATAGATGATGTTTTTCCATTACTTCAGAATACCATTGAAATCAAACAACTAGTTCATTTGAAAGCAGTATATAGTCCCTGTTTCACTAAAAACAGACAACTGCTTTTAAGTCAATTTTATTAATGTAGATTACAACCTTTCAGTAATAGCAATCGTTGTCAATTTTGGGAACTATTGTTACATTTCAAGTGCATTCTGCATTTTCAATGCATTTGGAAGAAAGAGTATAATAATGGTTCCCTATATATTTATATTCAGATAACATAGCATTTCAAATATACTTTATATGTATGTTCTCATATGATCCAGACAATGACCTTTGAGGGTTTTTTTGTTTCTCATTTTGCATACATACTAATTGAAGCTCAGAGGAAGTTAAATGCTTCTGCCAATATCACCCAGTTAGTACATAGCAGACATACCACTAAAATGCAGGCATCTAACCCTCAGTCCTGTGCTGCTTCCATTTTGCCAAGCCAAACAGTTCCCTTTCAGAGAAAAGTGAGAAGGTCATCACCTTTAAATCCTTTCTGTAAAAAGATTGTAGGTTTTTTTCCCTTTTTTCCATTAATATTCATCTTTCTTTATGTCTCCTAAATTATGGCCTTCTGTCACTAACAAAGACATCCAGAGTTTCATGCTTCTCCAGCGCAGGTAGAACCATAGCTTTCTTCAAAGAGAAACTCCTATAGGTAAATTTTTTTTATGATGTTTGTAAGAATATTACCCATTAAATAGCAGTTCACCACTGAGACAATGGTAGTCTGTTCTGATGACTAGGATAGGGTGTGGTCAGTTATGAAAAGAAAAGCAAAACAAAAACTCTGCAATATATTCTTCAGATAATAGTGGGTTGAATTTTTTAAGCAAAAAGCTTTAGGGGATCCAACAGAACAGGGCTCCTATTGGTAGGTCCTAGATATAGTAATTAACATTAGGATCTGAATCTCTTAAGAGTCTATGGAAACTGATAAAGATGAGCAGTCATAAAGATTAATACTGTTAAATAGAAACATAATACAAGCAATATATATGTAATTTTACATTATTGAGCAAGTGCCTTTTAAAGTTAAAATTTAATATATAATTTAACTAAATATATCCAAATATTGGAATTTCAACATGCAGCACATATTTAAAATATTATTATTATTATTATTATTATTATTATTATTTTAATTATTATTATTTTGGAACCAGACATTGAACCCAGGGTTGCTTTACCAACTGGGATACCTTCTCAGCCCTTTATTTATTTTTTTTTATTTTGAGACAGGGTCTCACTAAGTTGCTTAGGGCCTTGCTAAGTTTCTTTTTTAAAATGATTTAAAGAAAAAATGACAGCGGAATGCGTTACAATTCTTATTACGCATATGTACCACAATTTTTCACACCTCTGTTTGTATATACAATATTTTGACACCAATTTTTGTCTTCATACATGTACTTTGGATAATGATGACCATCACATTCCACTATCCTAGCTTATCCCCTGCCCCCTCCCTTTCCCTCCCACCACCCTGCCCTATCTACAGTTCATCTATTCCTCCCATGCTCCCCCTCCCTACCCCACTATGTGTCAGCCTCCTTATATCAGAGAAAACATTCCACATTTGTTTCTTGGGATTGGCTAACTTCACTTAGTATTCTCCAATGCCATCCATTTACCTGCAAATGCCATGATTTTATTCTCTTTTATTGCTGAGTAATGTTCCATTGTGTATATATGCTATAATTATTTCTATCTATTCATCCACTGAAGGGCATCTAGGTTGGTTCCACAGTTTAGCTATTGTGAATTGTGCTGTTATAAACATTGATGTGGCTGTGTCCCTGTAATATGCTGTTTTAAGTCCTTTGGGTATAGTCCAATGAGAAGGATAGCTGGGTCAACTGATCATTCCATTCCCAGATTTCCAAGGAATCTCTATTCTGCTTTCCATATTGGCTGCACCAATCTACAGTCCCACCAGCAATGTATGAGTGTACCTTTTTCCCCATATCCTAGACAACATTTGTTGTTGTTTGTCTTCATAATAGCTGCCATTCTGACTGGAGTGAGATGATATCTTAGAGTGGTTTTGATTTGCATTTCTCTAATTGCTAGAGATGATGAGCATTTTTTCATATATTCGTTGATTGATTCTATATCCTCTTCTGAAAAGTGTCTGTTCAGGTCCTTGGCCTATTTATTGATTGGGTTAGTCTGGCTTTGAACTTATGATCCTCCTGCCTCAGCCTCCCAAGTCACTGAGATTACATTCAATTAATGTTATTCTTAATATTTGTTTTACTAAATTTTTGAAATCCAGTATTTTGTATTTATAGCACATCTTAATTTGGGTCAATCTTGTTTCCAGTGCTTAACAGCCATTGTATACTCTATTGTATTGGACAAAATCCTGGAACTTTTACTAAAGACTGTTTCAGATAAAACCATAAAACTCTTTATTATATATACCATTTGGATTTTGATATGTGTACAACTTCAAGCCTCTAGATATGAAAGTTCATATAAAATTGAGACAGATGTGGACTAAGCAGAGTTTCTGTCTCAAAACTACTGATATTATGGCTGGGTAAAATTTTTGTTGTGTGTTTCTCCTGTGCATTATAGGAAACTTAGTAGCATTAATGACCTCTACCTACTGGATGTCAATTGGCTTCTCTCCCACTTGTGACTACTAAAAATGCCTCTGGATTGTGTCAAATATCTTCTAAGGATGGTGGCAATGTAACCTCTGGTTGAAAACCAATGATCTAAACAATGCTTCCAAAAAAGATTTTTATACTCAGGCTGTATGATATATGACAGAAGGCAATGCTTCTATAATTGTGAGCCCCAGATAATAATTCTGTATGCCATTGTTAATGTGTTCATTTTAGTTGGATAGATGCAAAGACTGATATAGTTCAGTAGTATCTGTTTTATCTAAGACAACAATTTTGATTAAATTGATTAGATTTCCTTTCTTCAAATAGTAAAGAGGATATCTTTGAATCTCTCCCAGAAGTAAGTGGAAGGAGCAAATTAAAGAAAAAAAATCATTTAAACAACTGGGGCAAGACAGACATGTATCTTGCAAATGGTAAGTTGTGAATGGTTAGAGGCAAGTATGCATGTACTTTGCATCTGTGAAACATTTCAGTCCAAGACATATTGCTCAGATTTCAAAACCCTTCAAAATCTGACATTCCCTTATCTATTGAACATTACCTCTCACAACTGTCAATACAGGACTGCACCAGTCAGCCAGATCTCCTCATTATTTGCTGAATATATCATGGTTCTTCCCAGAGAAATGCATTTATTCATGCTTTACCTCTTACATAGGATGTTCTCCCTGCTTCCTTTTACTAATCTAAATTTAATATAACTTTATGATTCTAAACAAGTCCTAGCTTATATCTGAAGCTATCTATGACTTGTATGACTTATGGTAATCAATCATTTATTCTTTTTTGCTGAGACAATTTAAGTGTTCAGTTAGAAAGTACTATTTTGTGTGGTCTGGTTTTATATTCATAATGAGAGAAAGGTATTTAGAGGACTAGGGCTGTATTTTTTCATCCAAACACAAAAATATATAGTTCCTCTATACAATACATGGCAGTATGTTGTAGGTTGGATTCTCTGGTAAGCAGAATGTTAGTTGCAATTCAGTAAGATGGCTGATTATTAGGAAGAGCCAATGTAATAGAGAAGTAACTACGCAGAGAGATTGAGCAGGAATGCAGGTCCAAACGCCTCAGCTAACTAGGGATCTGTAGGACTGGGATGTCTCTCACTGAACCAATATTGTCTACCTTCTAAAACCTTATCATTAAAAGTTATTGAATATGAGCTTCTCCTAACAGGATATAAATTTGGGAGTTCCCGAAGGTGCTGAGTATATTACCACCAGCTAGAGAAACAAAACTTTCTTTAAACGGGGATCTGGATGACACATTTCCACGTCTATCAAAGTGATAGGTACTGAGAATATGTTCATTGGCAATTTGTTGAATGCTATAAAATCTGGCAATGTGTTAACCAGCAGAAGAATGAATGAAGATAAGATTTTGTCAGTCTGGTTCTACTTGTGGTTAATTAGATGTCTTTTCTAAGGGGAAGTCTCCTTCCAAGATAAAAAGAGTGATCAAATGTTTGTGATGCACCACAAATTATTCTATCAAGGAGTAGCAATCACAATTGCTTTGAAGAGTCTCCTATAAATACTATGTTATGTAATAGATCTTGAGACTGAGCCAGCATAAAAATTCTTTTGAGTATCTTAAGGATCAAGTAAGCCTATTATAGTTATTAAAAGTTCATTCTTATCCTTGTTGGCTCAGTGAGGTAAAAAGAAAAGCAAATAAGCCAAACCTTCAATTTAATAATCTGGTACTTCCATTCTTCTGTAGACAAAGGAAAGAATGGCTGGAGTACAGTGGTAAGAAACACAGCATTTATTTCATTAACATTATCTACCCAATCCAATAATACTTATCTGATTAACCCTTGCAGTAATCCTTGAAAATAGTTAAGACTACCTCTGCTTTTGTATATAAGGAAACTTTTTTCCTTTTAAAAAACTACCTTATAAGAATGAGCTATTTTTATTAACATTTACAGATAAGGTGAGGTACACAGAAAGAAAATAGTGGCAAGGATGAGATTTGCATCCAGGCTGCTTATCTCTAGTATCTGTCCTCCAATCCACTATGCCAACTTGCCTAAAGTAAGAGGTAGAAAAGGAGCAGATAAACAAATCTGTCTGATTTCAACAGGCTGTCATTTCCCACTATAGAAGGATGGCTCTACATGCACTATGCTTGTACACATTGAGAAATCTTTCTTTTGATTGCAACCAGGGTTTTAATAGCAAAATGATGAAATGATCATTGGATGACCTTTAGGGAAAAATGTGCATTTTTGCAGGTCACTAAAGATTATTTATCATCAGAAAGTATGACATTTCTGTAAAAGTGGCTAGGAATAGTATTTCACATTTTATACCTTCTAGAAAATATCATTATTCTCATTCTAATTAGTGTAGCCATGAAAGATTTCTGAAGCTTATTTGGCCTTGACTAGAACATGGTACCATATTTGACTGCCCCAAGTGACAGAAGAAGGCCAAAAACAAGTCCCAGAATTGGGAGTTTTAGCCCAATTTCAGATGCCAAATTTAATCATGACATAAACAGCCAATTTCCATAAACTTACCCTCCAATTGCATCCTCTATGCTCAGCCTGTCTGTCCAAGTGAATTGTAAACTTATTCAGAGCAGAGAATGTACATTATTTGTACATCTACCCTTTTTACAATAGAGGGTAAATGAAATTTTAAAACTGTGCCTATGAATACTTGTACCCCCACATCATAAATCAGGTGACTATATTAACAATCTAGATTCCAACACCATGATAATACATGGTGAAACAGGTTTTGTTGCCATTAACCAGCCCAAGATTCTATGCAGAATTAAGGAGAAGCAATGTATTCAAAATATAAGTTTGAAGAATCTTAGATGAAGATGAATAAAACTGCTTTCTGATCGAATCTCTTTCCATTGAAATCCATCTTAGTTGATAAATTCAAGGACACAACACCATTTTAGCATAGATTATTTTTACAGCATATTTGAACTAACATGAAAAAAATGTAATCTCAATGTAATTGTACTGCCAACTTCTGCTTTTTCAGACTATATCTTGTCAGGGAGTAAGTAATGTTAGTTATATTGAGTTTGGCATTAGTGTTTGGTGGCACCAATCTCAAAAGCCATTTAAAGTAGATCCAATGTCATAGGCTTAACTGAAATTTATGAATTTAGTCGTACTATTCCTAGATTATTTAGCCAAACCATATGCCCCCATTCATAAAAATATCATCTTCCATAAACCTCAGTAATTCCTTTATAGGTTGAGGGCATATCTGTATTTATTAAATAGCATTCTCTACAGAGTATGTTTTTCAAGGTACTCTGGATGGTGCAATTAAATTACTTTGTACACTTAGTCTCTTATTCATTAATACATAGTTAAACATTCTGAGATTCATTTTGGTTTAGGCTATTGTCGCGACCCCTTGCCCGCAAGGAAGACGCAACTCGGGAATCTTCTCTCAGCAGTTTATTCAGGTCCTTGATACTTTTTCTTCTATCTCCTGGATGCCCCTCCCAGCCTTAATAAAGCACCTCAAGCCCCAATGCGAAGCTGCCACGTGGACTTTTCTCACAGGGTGCCAAGTCACAGCATGCCAACTCATTCTGATAAGGAGTTGTTTGTCACAGACTACAGGGGAAACCAGCGCCATCTTGTAATGGCGGCCACAGTTCACAGAAACGGCTCACCACAGGCTATAATCAAACAAGGGCTGTTCTAATGGTTCTTGTTTGGGTACTAAGAGAATAGTTCTTTAAAGGAAAACAATGCACTTTGTATTTCATAATATGAAGTTTGGGATATCCATATGTTAATTCTGAGCATAAAGTGACATATTCATTCAAGTGGGGTAGATGTTCATTCATCTTGTGAAAAAAAAGCAAAGAACATATCTGAGAAAATTTTCAGGTACATTTCCAGTACATTTCCCCAAGTCAGTTTTAAGACATTTTAAAAAGAGGAGTATTTCATGCTTGAAGTTAACTTTTCAGTAAGGATTATTGCTTGCCTAGAATTTAATTATCTCTTTGAGGTAAAAACATATTTTAGCAAGCTCAAGAATAGTTTACTAATGCATGTTAATTCCTGGGAATTGGTGATGTAAGAAAACAAACAAGGTAGCCACAAAAGTGGTCTTCTGTTACTTATTGTAGAGGAAAAAAGTGACAAATTAGTGTTAATTCTTTATGAATGCATTGCAGAAAGTACAAGTAGAATTCCTGTTGCATATTTGATAATAATAATAGAAATTTGCAATATAACCTTCCATTCTATCTCTGCAGAGCAAAGCAGTTTTTCCTTAAAGGTGACTTGTAAGTTATGGAATGGCCAAATGCAACAAGGCCAATGTCTTCAGATATATATATATATATATATATATATATATATATATATATATATATACACACACACACACACACACATTATATATAATATATACATATATTACATGTAATATATACATATATTACATGTAATATTATATATTGTATATATATACAATATATATATTAAAATAAAGCTACTTTATTATTTTTATTTTTATTTTTTTAAAGAGAGAGGAGAGAGAGAGAGAAAAAATTTTTTAATATTTATTTTTTAGTTTTTGGTGGACACACATCTTTATTTTACTTTTATATGGTGCTGAGGATTGAACCCAGCGCCCTGTGCATGTCAGGCGAGCATGCTACCACTTGAGCCACATCCCCAGTCCCATAAAGCTACTTTATATGGAAATGACTTATCCAACTGTTCTATCTTTGCTAGATCTCCAGAGCACATTTCTATTCAGTTAGTACTTACTTTATGAGTTACCATCAACCAGCTAATCTAAATTGAATGTTACATTCAAGTATTGAAGAAACATCTTTGAATTTGTAAGTGCAAAAGCATGAGCTTGAAAAGCCATCTTGGAAGCTTTTTTGAAACCTCAAAAAGTAGACTTTTGTACATTAAAATACATTAATTTATAAAAGTTACTCTTCCTTAACTGAATATTTTCATAGCTAGTTTATGAAAAGTAAAGTCATTATTTTCCTGCCAAACCATCCTTTGGTTTTCCATTTGTTATGGAAACAAAAGGGAAGAGTTGGAATTCTGTATCAGAATCCTATAGAAATAAAATGTGTATACTAGATAAAATATTATGTGAAGAAATATATATTTGCCTGTGTATAGAAGTAACCCCATTGTCAAAAATACTATGTGTAATTAGAGAGAGGGAAGAAGGAAAAAGAATGCTAGAAACTTTGAGATAGAAAATACCATAATGGTTATTAAGATATCATATGGTTATACCATAATGGTCACTCTAGTTATAACCACCCAGTATAGATCACTAGTTGTTTTCTTAAAGAAGACTTCTAAGAAATAAATTTCATTAATGTCTGTTATTCCTTGCATCCATATGTTGTTGTAGTGATAATCAAGACTTTTTTCCCTGTGTCTGAACAATTTCAGTTTTAGCCCATAGGTATATTTTCAAGTCTCTTCTAGCACACATCACATTTAAAAATTGATTAGAATCTTTCTTATAAGTTATTTAATTTAATTGAAATGGATTGTTGCATTCATTTATATGGATAAAAATGTTCAAACCTAGTATTATTGTGTTGTGGTTTATTTGATTCTTGATATTGAGAAGGTTTTGTTTGATGTACATAGATGCTCCATTGTTTGGGGCATAAATATTCATGATTGTTATGTCTTGTTGATGTATGATTCCCTTAAGCAGTATGCTGTGCCCTTCTTTATCCTTCTGGCTAACTCTGGCTTGAAGTCTAATTTACCTGATAAGAGGATGGAGACTCCTGATTGTTTATGTAGTCCATGTGAGTGATATGTTTTTTTTCCTATCCTTTCACATTCAGTCTGTGAAAGTCTTTTTCTATGAGATGAGTCTCTTGAAGACAGCATATTGTTGGGTATTTTTTTAAACCCAATCTGCCACTCTCTTTTGATTGATGAGTTTAGGCTGTTAACATTCAGGGTCATTATTGACATATGATTTGTATTCTTAGTCATTTTGGTTTTTAACTTGACTTTGTTTCTCCTTCGATTGGCCCTTCCTTCAGTGTAGTTCTTCCCTTTGCTGATTTTCATTGTTTGTTTGTTTTTTCATTTTCTTCTCATGGAATATTTTGCAGAGAATGTTCTGTAGTGCAGGCTTTTTAGTTGTAAATTCTTTTAACTTTTATTTATCATGTAAGGTTTTTATTTTGTTGTCAAATCTGAAGCTTAATTTTGTAAGATTCTTGGTTGATATTCATCTTCTTTCAGAGCTTGGTATATGTTGGTACAGGACCTCCCATCTTTGAGGGTCTGGGTTGAGAAATCAGCAGAGATCTGAAATAGTTTACCCTTGTATGTAATCTGAAGTTTTTTTTGCAGCCTTTAAAATTCAATCTTTATTCTGTATGCTAGGCATTTTCATTATAATGTGCCTTGATGTGGATCTGTAAATGGATTATCGCTCCATCTTTAGACCAAAAGAACTCAAAATTCCATATTAAATTTTCTCACAGGATTTAATTCTATTGTTATTTTTTTGAAGTATTGGACATTGAACACAGAATCTTGCATGTTGAGCTATACCTCTGGCACTTTATTAAAATTTTATTTTGAGTTAGGGTCTTGGTAAATTTCTGAGATTGACCTTGAACTTTGATCCTCCTCATCCACCTCCCAAGTTGCTGGGATTATAGGCATGCACTACTGCCTCTGGCAAACACTATTATTTTAATGTTAGCTTTGACTATTCACACACACACACAAAAGTTTTTGGCCAATGTATTTTTTCTTAAATATATGATAAGCCCAACTTGCACAAACTATATTTGTTAATATTCCATTCATTTTATATATCTTTCTTCTGTCTGTGATCTCAACAATCATATCTTTGCTTTTGGCTTCTAGCATTGATCTTCAGAAGAACAAGTTTTGCATGTCCACCTGTGTATTAGATATCATTGCTGGAATGTTGCAATGTCATTCATTGGACCTAAGAGAAAATAAAATTTATCTTACTCAAATAAACCTCCCTTTATCAACCCCCTGCTTCTTTAATTATATTTTCATTCCTGTAGCATCCACAGTCATCCTGAAGAGAGGTGATGATCTCATACTTCAAAATTGTAGAAACCAAGGTCAGGGCAGGAGTGAGGATGGCAGCCATGCCATTTCTAGATTAAATCTGAAAACAAAAACAAAACAAAACAAATATCAGCTGGGTAGGCTTGATCAAATATTATCTATGCTTTGCCATTGATGGTACCAGTATTTGGCACCCTGAAATGGCACCTCCTCAAAACAGTTCTCAAATTATAAACCATCAAAATCCCAACATTTATATAAGGTAGATGTAAGATAGTAACAGGAAGAAAAATACTATGATTGCTTTAAAAAAATAAAAACCTTCATTTGGAAATAACTTTCCCCCAGAGAGTCATGAATCTTGGCACAATCAGCTATATATGGGCTCCTTTCAGAACTGTCCATATCATTACTTAAATTTAAAAACAAAGAGAAATCAAAGCAAACTTAAAAGATTCTAATTTACCATGGCCTTTCAATTAAACTTTTCAACATTAAAAATTTATCTCTGATAAGTCTGATAAGTCTAATAAGTTTTCAATTACATGTACACTTAGCTTTTTCCTAAGATTCCAATTAAGAAATTTTTAAAATAAGATCAATTTGCTTAGTTCCAGCACAGGAGACCAATCAAAATACTGTTAGTACCACTTACTAAAGGCACTTCCATAGCTATTTGTATTTAAAAAATAAATAATTTATAAGACTCTGGAATAAATGCAAGAAATTCTTTTCTACAATAATGGTGTGTTTTGCTTTTATCATAGGAGTTATCTTTGTAACAGCAAACAAAACAAAACAAACAACAACAAAAACAAAACTTTAAGAAATGACTTAGTGAGACTTGTTTTTGATGCTTCCAGGTAGGGAAAGAGGTGTACTAATCACATTCTTATCTATAATCCAAGAGACATTTGTTTCAAAACATTTTTTCCATGTTAATGTTATTTTTTATAGAACCACTTTTTGATCAGCTGAGAGATAATCTATTCCCATGTCAATGCCTTGTATGACTTATTTGCAGTGGAGAGAGTATAAAGGACAGAGTACAAAGGAGAATTAGACTACTGATTCTCAAAAGAAATGATACTTGATCGTAGTGATTTGATTGGAAATATTAAAGTACATTTTTGTGGTACTGGGGATTTAACCTAGGACCTTGTGCATGTTAGAAAAGTGCTCTATCACTGAGCTATATACTCAGTCCTATGGGACAATTTTGAATCAAGATAATCATGCATAGTGAACTCTACTGGCATTTATTGATGAAGAATCAAGGATGCAATGAGCACGTACCACAGAAAATGATCCCATGTCCTGCACAAATTGTAAATATCCTGTTAGATATTTAAGTCATTTTTCTGAGCTAAATAAATATTTGAACCTGGAAAACTATCTGAACTTACAGCCTAATTCCATGATACATACAAACAAAGTCAATTTGATTACTTTTAATAAGTGGTACATTTTTCAACATTGCTGCTAGCACATAAACTGAAGGAATTATGCACATTGTTGTTTATAATTTTATCCAGACCTGCCTATCATTCAGAAAATTACATGGTATTTGAGTTGGCAATTTAGAATTCCTTAATTGTTTTGAATATTTAGCTGTCAAATTTGTGGCAATGTTGTGTACAGGTGCAATCAATGAATATGTCATCTATTGTAGTTGAATCCAAATATCTACATATTGAAACACAACTTACTGTTAAATTTCTTCTTCAAGTTATATAAGAGGAAGAATATTGAGTTTTCAATTACATGTACACTTAGCTTATATTTATAAACTCTATTTCTACATGGTAAACAAGATTACATGATATGTTTGTTAGTAAAAATAAGTGCATCACACCTGAAAGATTGAATTATGGTTTGCAAATTTTCCTCTTTGTACAGATAAATTTATCTATCTGTAAAACATGTCATGGTGCTTTAATCTAAGATTAAATTAGATTATATTGTGTATATATATATATATATATATATATATAAAGCATTAATGATAATGCCTATTATATATAAATAAAATAGGTTATTATTTTTTGCAGTTACTATTTTTGGTAATTTATGCCACACTTCTCAAAATATTAATTATACATATGGTACAGCATGTGTATTCCACTTGACATGGTTGAACAGCTATCCTCCATAATCACCTTCACTGTTCTGTGAATTCCAAACCTATTGTATTTCCTCCTACCTCATGAGCTGGTCCTTCTCAAGTCACTTTTTGTTGTTACTCATCATCCCTAACATCTTAACTTTGTAATATGCCAAGGCTCAATGCTTGAATTTCTTGTTATCCCTGTACACAATCACTTAATGGTCTCATCCCATCTCATGGTTTCTGAAAAAAAATATATATATATTTATATACAATTTTTTTAAAATTAATATACTACTTTATTTTACTTTTGATTAACATGTAATGATTATATAAATTAATAGAATTCAGTGTGATATTTCAGCACATGAATACAGCCTGTGCTAACACCAAACTCTTTATTTCCCCAACTTTGTTTCCCCAACTTCCCATCTTCTGGTAATCATTGTTCAACATTCAGGTCAACGTTTTTGGCTTCTGCATATAACCTGATGATTGCCAAATCCATATTTCTTTTTAGGAACACTTTGATGAACTCCATTTACATGTGTACATCTGCCAATTTGATATCTCTGCTTGTATATCTAATATACATCTCAAATTAAGATGTATAAAACAAAAGTCCTAATATATCTCCATCTGAAAAATATTTTTACTATCATCTTTCCTGTCTGTTACTGAATTTTTGCATCTTCAAAAAAGAAACCTTGAAAGTCTTAACTGCTTTTGCACTCTTACCCTCTAATCTATTCTAGCATCAAATGCCCCCATTGGCTCCGCTCTCAGAAATATATTGTGATTATGACCATTCTTAGAACTTTTACTGTTGACACCCTAGTTTAAATTTTCATCATCTCTACTTTAGATGATGATAATGTCATTCTAACTGTTCTCCTTTCTTTTACCCTATCCCTTACCTCTACTATGTTGACAACACAATAGCCAGAATAATACTTCTAAAGCATAAATGCTCCAGTGGCTCCCCATCTCACTCAGAATCAATAACAAAGGCACACCATGATGTGGATTTCTGTTATCTTTCCAACTTCATCATTTTATTCTTCTTGTCCTTTCATCCCAGTTGCCATGATCTTGGTGGTATTCCTGAAAATTTTCTCCTGCTTAAAGCTCTTTGAATACTCTATTCTGCTCATAAACCTTATTCCTCATGTTATCTTCATGAGTTCCTCCATCATATTCATAAGTTATTTGCTGTAATAGAAAATATTTTCAATGAGGCTTGCCCTAAACTTTCTATTTGAAATTGAACACCCATCTCAGAATTTATTAACCCCTTACCTTATTTATTTTTCACCATGCAACTAATCACAAACATACTATTACTCCTTCCACAAGAACATATGAACTGCAAGCACAGGGATTTATACTTTTTATGTACTTCTGTATCTTCTGCACCTAGAAGAGTATCTCACACTTAGTAAGGGCTCAATAAATATTTATCAACTAAATGCATGTATGTTCTACCTTTTATTTAATAAACAACTGAAGAGAGCATGATTGAAATATTGTCTCTGCCATAATGCCAACAGATATTACATAAATAATTTGAGAGGATAATCCATTTCAAATTATTGGGTTATGTATTTATTTTGATATGTCAATAAAAAAGTAAAAGTAAAACCCAGCGGTTTTTAAAGTGTTTTGAAACAGAAGTACACAAAAGTGGTTTCACATCAATTTTCCCATGAATTTAACAATATTGAGTAATATACAAAGTAGGAAATTTTATGTCCATTTAACAAAGGAGGAAACAGTTATACAAAATACATGATTATCCAAGGAACCTGTGTCTTCTCATTTATAATCACTATTTTCCTCTCCGTGTGCTGTGTATACACTTTTATCTATGATTCTGTGAAAACAGCCTTATTAAGAACAATAGTTTAAATTGATTCAGTTGGCCAGGCAACCCATAATTTATTCTGCCAAAAATCGACTTGGCATTTTTTACTATAGAACTAGAAAAAAGAAAGTCACCTAATTGCTTTGACACTGCTGATTTTTTTGCATACCCCTTTCATTAGAACTACATGTATGATATTCACAGAATCTGCACTATAGCATTGGAAGAACAAGGAAAGACAAGATTGTGTCTTCTTCAAATGTTGCTAACCCTTGTTACCCCTAAGATGTGTTTTGTTGTAGGAGCTCAATAAATATATTTTGTGATGGACAAGTACCTCAGGTGAGTATAAACAAATTATGAAAGATAAATCTCAGTGTTCTTTCTTAATATCCTCATGTAATAGTACTACTTGAAGGAAAAAAAAATATCAGTTTCCAAGTCAAATATCCAAAAGAATGGAATTCCAATAGATATCCTCAGTTGTTCTATCCATTGTTTTAAGTAGATTAAGGGATATTTGGGGAAATAAGATATTGAATTAGTGACAGAGCATTTAGTAATACTGAATGTCAACAAAGTTATATGAGAGCTATTTATCATCTCAAAACTCATTGGAAAGTTTTCAAACAGAGATATTTTATCTTTGGATAAATAATTAAATCTCTGATCCTAAAAATATGCTAAAGTAAAATAGAGTATATATGTTATGACATTTAATTAATTATTAATCTTATGCCTGTTTATTGTAGGTTAAAAAAGATATTTTCAATGCAAATTGAGCCAAAAATAAAAAAATAGAGTTAGCACTAAGAATTAATAAACATCATATGGATAAAACAGTTTCCCAGACAGATAATTTGGAAGGAAAAAATACCCATGATTTTTGTACCCCAATTCATTTTCTCCCTGATTGTCATGAGACTAAAATTAAAGTCAGTTGCATTCTCTATTTCTTTGGTTGCCTATGTGCATATTAACATAGGAGTGAAAAATTCTACTTTACTATATGTTCAGTGCTTGAATGACATGTTTATTAATGAGAGAATTGAAAAATGAAAGGATGTCTGTCCTTGTAGGTATTGTAAAATTCAGGACATTCATTGGGAAAAGGACTATTTCAGATCAGACATTTTCATTTATGAAAGATAAGATGGAGCACAGTATTGGTATTTAAAATCATTAACCTCAAATAAATGGGTCTGTCCTTTGATTTTATATAGCCAAGGCTTACTTCTTAATATAGATGTTAAAATGGTCATTCACAAGATTCCATACACTGATATCATATATAGAAGTCACCATAGACACATGTGCTATACTTATAAGTTTATTCTTATAAGTCCGTCCTTCATTTCTTCCTTCCCTCCTTCCTTTCATTCATGTGGTACTATGAATGGAACCGTGGGCCTCAAACTTACTAGGCAGGTGCTCCACCACTGAGCTACATCCTCAGTCCTTTACCATATTTTCTCTGTACATTCATCAATCTGTAGACACTTGGGTAATTTCCATAACTTGATTATTGTGAGTAATGCTGCAGTAAACCTGGGAATGCAAATATCTCTTTCAGATGCTCATTTTAATTATTCAGGATTTAGTTCAACTCATTTGGAGAATACAGCCGGTATTGTATTCTATGCCTCTATGAGTTTGAATAATAGATACACTTTATAAAAGTGGAATCATAGTATTTGTCCTTCTGTTACTGGTTTATTTCACTTAGCTTAATGTCTTCTTGGTTCAACCATGTTATAGCAAATAATAAAATTTCATCCTTTTTCAAGAGTAAATTTTACTGCATCGTATGTATATACTGCATTGTCTTTATTACTGGACACTGATTATTTCCAAATTGTGACTTTTGTGAATAATGCTGCAATGAACATGGGATTTCTTCAGGATCCTCATGTCAATTCTTTTGGATATATAATCAGAAGAATTGCCAGGTTGTATGGTAATTCTATTTTTAATTAGTTTAGAAAAATCTTCACTGTTTTCCATAGCTGCTTTACCATTTTACATTCTCACTAACAGTGTACAGAGTTTGAAATGCTTCACATACTAAGTAACTCTTTTTATTTATATTTTCAAAAAATAATTGCCCTTTTTAAAAGATGTGAGGTGATATTTCATTGTAGTTTTCACTTCATTTCCATGATAAATAATGATGCTGATATCTATTTGCCGTAAATGCCAAGGTCGCGGGTTCATTCCCTGTACGGGCCACCAAATGCCGCAGTCTGGCTGGGCACAATTCAGGAGCCACTTATCAAGCAGAAACAAACTTTATTTTTAGAACACACACTCTGCACCACAGGAGCTCTTCAAGAATTCCCTCAGAGCCCAACTTCCACCACTGGCTTCCCACCAGCTTCTCAACCCCCACTCCTCCTCTCTTGAGGCCGATTGGCTGGGTCACATGGGAGGAGCCAAAAGAGTCCCCCAATGAGCAGCTCCGTGGTCTGAAAGGGCGGGGAAACAGCCCAATGAGCATCACTGCAGAGGAGCCAATCAGCTGGCAGCTGGAAGTTTGCTAGGGCCATGGTGAGCCAATCAGCTAGAAGTTTGCTGGGGCCTCTGTGAGCCAATCAGCTGGAAGTTTGCTGGGGCCCCTTCGGCTGTGGCTCTCAACATCTATTCACATATCTGTTGAATATATATGTATGTATGTATGTATACATATATTTTTTTTCCATTCCCTGGAGAAATATTTATTCAGTTTTTTTTCTCCATTCAAAGTTGAGTTACTGGGGTATTTCTTTGCTACTAAGTTGTAAGAGTTTCTTATATATTTGGAAAATTAATTCCTCATAAAATGGTTTGTATTTTTTTTTCCATTTTTTAGGTTGGTTGCCTTTTCGTTCTGCTGATTGTTCTCTTTGCAAAGTGGAAGCTTTTTATTTTGATGTGGTCCAACTACTCTATTTTTATTTTCATTGACTATGCTTTTCTATGCCATATCCAAGAAGTCATTGCTGACACCTGTTGGGTGCAGAGCAGGCTGAACTATGTTGTCTGCAGGGCAGGCTGAACAGATGTTGGCTGCAAGATAGCCCACGCACTCAAACCCCCCCTCTATCTGGTCCTTTATCACCTGTTTGCCTCAAGTCTGAACATTCAACCCCGCTCAAGGCTGAACACTTAACCCCCCCCTTGGGCCAACAAGGCAGCTTGCAGACCCAGAGGCCCCATTAGATTTGGGCTATAAAAACTCCCTCCTGCCAGGCCCCCCTCTCTCTTGCTCTCTCTCTCTTTATCTTTATTGCACGTGCTCTCCGTCTCTCTCTCGCTCTTGCTCTCTCCCTCTTCATTTCTCCTCTTCCATTTTCTCTCTCTCTCTCTCTCTCTCTCTCTCTCTCTCTCTCTCTCTCTCTCTCTCTCCTTCTTTCTTTTCTCTTTGTTGCACTGCTGCAATAAAGATCTTTTGGTTGCTCTGTGTGTTGTGGTCACTTTTTCTTTCAACACCAACATCAAGAAGCTTTCACCCTACATATTCTTCTAGAGGATTTTTTAAACATTATTTTCAATGTTTTTATTAGTGGATTATAATAAACATAATACTGGGATTTATTTTTACATACTTATACATGCATGGAATATAATTTGCTCCATTTTAATCCCTATTACTTCTACTTTTCCTCTCTTCCTCCCACTCCCTATTCCTATTCCTCTATAGTACTGGTCTTCCTGGTATTTATTTTTGGTTTTTAATTGGTTCTTTATAGATATAAACAAAGGTAGAATTATGTACAAAGCATAATTTGGTCAGTTTTATTCATCATTTCCTACCTCTTCTTGTCCTTCCTCCTCTCAATTCCCTTCCTTCATTCCACTGATTTCCCTTCTATTTTCAAGGGATCCCCTACTCATTTTTATTTCTTTATTCTCACTAGCTTCCACTTATGAGAGAAAACAACCCAGTTTGCACTTTCTGAGACTAGATTATTTCACCTAGCATGATGTTCTTCAATTGCATCCATCTACAAATGTCTTAATTTCTTTCTTCTTTAAGGCTAAGTAAAACCATATATATATATATATATATATATATATATATATATATATATATACACATTTTCCTTGTCCATTCTTGTGTAGGCAGGAACCCGGACTGGTTTCATAACTTATCTACTGTGAACTGCTATAAAGATTGCTATGTATGTATCATTATAGTATGCTGATTTGATTTTTCTTTGGATAAATATCAAGGAGTGAGATAGCTGGGTCATATGGTGGTTCCATTTCTAGACTTTTGGAGAATCTACATAAGTGTTTTCCAAAGTGGTTGTGTTAATTTGTAGTCCCATCAACAATACATAAGTGTATCATTTTCTCTACACCCTCATCAGCAATTATTGTTACTTTTATTCTTGATGATTATCATTGTAACTGGAATGACATGAAACCTCATTGTCACTTTGATTTGCATTTTCCTGATTACTAAGAATGTTGAACATTTGTTTTCACGTATTTATTGGTCATTTGCATTTATTTCTTTTAAGAAATGTGTGTTTAGTTCTTTTGCCCATTTACTATTTTATCTATTTATTTATTTGCTTGTGTTAAGTTTTTTGAGTTCCTTATATATTCAGGATATTAGTCCCCTGTCAAAAGAGTAGCTGGCAAAGATATTGTCCCATTCTTTAGGCTCTCTCTCCATACTCTCATTTCCTTTACTGTGCAGAAGGTATTCAATTTGATGGTATTTCACTTATTGATTTTTTATTTTATGTCTTAGTCTTTTGAGATCTTTTTAGGAAGTCAATGCCTGTACCAATATGTTGGAATGTGAACCCTGTGTTACATTCTAGCATTTCCAAAGTTTCTGGATTTATCCTATACCTTTATGTACTTTCAGTTGACTTCTGTGTAGGGTGAGAGACAGATATTTAGTCTTATTCTTCTATGTATGCTTATTCAGTTTTCCAAATACCATTTGATTTAAAAAGGTATCTTTACTCCAACATAAGTTTTTGGCACATTTGTCAAAAACATTTGACACAATTTAATTATAAGTATGTGGGTTTGTCTCTACGTATTCTATTCTATTCCATTAGTCCTTATGTCTGTTTTGATGCCAATACCTTGATTTTTTAAAAATTATAGCACTGTGGCATAATTTGAGATAAGGTATTTTGTTTCTTCCTGCATTGCTCTTATTTTGGCCATCATGGATATTTTATTTTTCCAAATGAATTCTATATCTTTTTTTCTAGTTCTATGAATAATGTCATTGGTATTTGATTGTGGATTGCATTGTATCTGTGTATTGATTTTAGTAGTATGGTCATTTTGCAAATATTAATTCTGCTGATGCAAGAATATGGGAAGACTTTCCAACCTATAAAGTCTTTTTTTTAGATATCTTTATTTTTCTAATATTTTATATTGTGTTTTTTTATTGGTTGTTCAAAACATTACAAAGATTGCAGAATCACATCAGTTATACATCCACATTTTTACATAATGCCATATTAGTAACTGTTGTATTCTGTTACCTTTCCTATCCTCTACTATCCCCCCTCCCCTCCCCTCCCATCTTCTCTCTCTACCCCATCTACTATAATTCATTTTCCTCCTTGTTTTTTTCCCATTCCCCTCACAACCTCTTATATGTAATTTTGTATAACAATGAGGGTCTCCTTCCATTTCCATGCAATTTCCCTTTTCTCTCCCTTTCCCTCCCACCTCATGTCTCTGTTTAATGTTAATCTTTTCCTCCTGCTCTTCCTCCCTGCTCTGTTCTTAGTTGCTCTCATTATTTCAAAGAAGACATTTGGCATTTGTTTTTTAGGGATTGGCTAGCTTCACTTAGCATGACCTGCTCTAATGCCATCCATTTCCCTACAAATTCCATGATTTTGTCATTTTTTAGTGCTGTGTAGTACTCCATTGTGTATAAATGCCACATTTTTTTTATCCATTCATCTATAGAGGGCATCTGGGTTGGTTCCATAGTCTAGCTACTGTGAATTGTGCTGCTGTGAACATCGATGTGGCAGTATCCCTGTAGTATGCTCTTTTAAGGTCTCCAGGGAATAGTCCGAGAAGGGCAATAGCTGGGTCAAATGGTGGTTCCATTCCCAGCTTTCCCAGGAATCTCCATACTGCTTTCCAAATTGGCTGCACCAATTTGCAGTCCCACCAGCAATATACAAGAGTACCCTTTTCCCCACATCCTCGCCAGCACTTGTTGTTGTTTGACTTCATAATGGCTGCCAATCTTACTGGAGTGAGATGGTATCTTAGGGTGGTTTTGATTTGCATTTCTCTGACTGCTAGAGATGGTGAGCATTTTTTCATATACTTGTTTATTGATTGCATGTCCTCCTCTGAGAAGTGTCTGTTCAGGTCCTTGGCCCATTTGTTGATTGGGTTATTTGTTTTCTTATTGTTTAATTTTTTTAGTTCTTTGTATACTCTGGATATTAGGGCTGTATCTGAAGTGTGAGGAGTAAAAATTTGTTCCCATGATGTAGGCTCCCTGTTTACCTCTCTTATTGTTTCTCTTGCTGAGAAAAAACTTTTTAGTTTGAGTAAGTCCCATTTGTTGATTCTTGTTATTAACTCTTGTGCTATGGGTGTCCTATTATGGAATTTGGAGCCTGACCCCACAATATGTAGATCAGAGCCAACCTTTTCTTCTATCAGACTTATAGTCTCTGATTTGATATCAAGGTCCTTGATCCATTTTGAGTTAACTTTTGTGCATGGCAAGAGGAGGGGATTCAGTTTCATTTTGTTGCATATGGATTTCCAGTTTTCCCAGCACCATTTGTTGAAGATGCTATCCTTCCTCCATTGCATGCTTTTAGCCCCTTTATCGAATATAAGATAGTTGTAATTTTGTGTATTGGTTTCTGTGTCCTCTATTCTATACCATTGGTCCACCCGCCTGTTTTGGTACCAGTACCATGCTGTTTTTGTTACTATTGCTCTGTAGTAGTTTGAAATCTGGTATCGATACACCTCCTGATTCACACTTCCTGCTTAGAATTGCTTTTGCTATTCTGGGTCTTTTATTTTTCCATATGAATTTCATGATTGCTTTATCTATTTCTATGAGGGATTTTGATTGGCATTGCATTGAACCTATAGAGAACTTTTGGTAATATCGCCATTTTGATGATGTTACTTCTGCCTATCCATGAACAGGGTATATTTTTCCATCTTCTAAGATCTCCTTCTATTTCTCTAAAGACACCTCAAAGAAAGAAAACTACAGAACAATATCCCTAATGAATTTAGATGCAAAAATCCTCAATAAAATTCTGGCAAATCATATACAAATACATATCAAAAAGATCGTGCACCATGATCAAGTAGGATTCATCCCTGGGATTCAAGGCTGGTTCAATATACGGAAATCAATAAACGTTATTCACCACATCAATAGACTTAAAGATAAGAACCATATGATCATCTCGATGGACTCAAAAAAAGCATTCAACAAAGTGCAGCATCCCTTTATGTTCAAAACATTAGAAAAACTAGGGATAACAGGAACTTACCTCAACATCGTAAAAGCTATATAAGCTAAGCCTCAGGCTAGCATCATTCTAAATGGAAAAAAACTGAAGGCATTCCCTCTAAAATCTGGAACAAGACAGGGATGCCCTCTCTTACCATTCCTATTCAATATAGTTCTCTAAATACTGGCCAGAGCAATTAGACAAAATAAATTAAAGCATTAAGATTGGAAAAGAAGTACTTAAATTATCACTATTTGCAGATGATATGATCCTATACCTAGAAGACACAAAAGGGTCTACAAAGAAACTACTAGAGCTAATAAATGAATTCACCAAAGTGGCAGGATATAAAATCAACATGCATAAATCAAAGGCATTCCTGTATTGTTGAGAGCCACAGCCGAAGGGGCCCCAGCAAACTTCCAGCTGCCAGCAATCTTTCAGACTGCTAGCTGATGATTGGCTCACAGTGGCCCCAGCAACATCTAGCTGATTGGCTCCCTCTCCTGCTGTATCAATCTACACAAGTTATTCGTCACCCCCCTGTGGTCCTCAAGCACCCTTCACTGTAAGCTTGGTCGAATCCATTAACAACTTGAACATGAAGCCAGCAGATTGGGCTAATATGTGTAAAGCTGTGGCTCTCAACACTGTATATCAGCGACAAATCTTCTGAACTGGAAATGAGGAAAATCACCCCATTCACAATATCCTCAAAAAAAATAAAATACTTGGGAATCAACCTAACAAAAGAGGTGAAAGATTTATACAATGAAAACTACAGAACCCTAAAAAGAGAAATAGAAGAAGATCCTATAAAGTTTTATTCAATTTCTTTCTTTAGTGTTCTGTAGATTTTATTGTAGAGATCTTTTACCTCCTTGATTACAGTTATACTGACGTGTGGTAAACTTATTGAATTGCTTTAAACAGACACATACATACATACATACACACACACACACACACACACACACACACACACACAATTAGAGCTGCAATTAACCCAAGAATTACTTTGTCAAAATTTCGAAAAAATCAATATTTACCTGTTTTCAGAATGTCAAAAATATGCCAACATGCATATAAATATATACAATTTAAATGTGGGGAGCTAAATCAAATCCATAAACATTTCAAGAAGTAGCTAGGAATATAGTTCAGTGGCAGAGCACTTGCCTCACATATATGAGGCACTGGGTTTGATCATCAGCACTACATAAAAATAAGTAAATAAATATATTGTGTTCATCTACAACTAAAAAAATATTTAAAAAAAAATTCTAGGAAGTGGCAAGATGATCATTGGAAAACTCGAACAAGATCTTTCTTAACCATGCCTTCATATTTCCAGTATCTGCCATGTTGAATTAGATTAGATAGACTCTATCTAGTAGTGAATAAATATAGGTTTCTAGAGAAAATGCTCTTCTGAAAAGTTCATAATATTTGTCAATGTTTTCAGGCAAGTTTCCAAAACTGGATGGCTTGAGAAAATGATGCAAATGGAAATAGTATCAACATAAAATCTAAATCAAGAAAAATATATATATATGTGTGTGTGTGTGTGTGTGTATACATACACATATATGCATCCATACTTAAATTGTCAATATCCTCCACATCTTAGAAGGGCTCTATTCATGAATTCTTTCATTTTTATGTTGCTGGTGATAGAACCCATGGCTTCTCACATGTGAGGCAAGCACTCCAGCACTTTATCAGCTATTCATTAACTTTTATAATAGAACAGACTTGAGATTACTGGTATTTATTCTGCCTTTGTAGGCCATGACCCTGGTCAACAATGTGGTACATATTAAAGATTTTATAGCTTGCCATGAGATAATAAGTATGAAGGACAACTGCCACATGGCCATTATGGTAGGTCTAACAATTGAATTAAATATAGCAATTAACACTCAAGGAGGATTTATATTTTTTTGTGGTGATGGAGATTGAACCCAGGGCCTTGTGCATGAGAGGCGAGTACTCTACCAACTGAGCTATATCCCAGCCCAAGAAGGATTTATATCTTATACAGAAATAATAACAAGGCAGTTGTGAGGTGATGCCAGAATTTGGGGGTTGAAGAACTAATGCAACAGAGCAGGGCTCTTTGGAGCTTTCAGGTAAAGTCTATATTTTAGTTGTTCTAGTAGTTATCAGAGGGGTTTTGTGGACTTTGAAATTAGAGCAAACATAGCCTACTTTCTGAAGTTATTCCAATGCAGTCCAATGTAATTAATTTTAATGAATTGATCACCCACTGGGTTGCTGTGGGCTATGATCTATTTTTTTAACAAACATGACTGGGAAGTTCAATTTCATGTGAAAATAACTGTAGAGAAGCAAGCCATATCAGTCATTTCTAACCCCTTCCCATGGTACTTATTATAGTAGATTATATTCTTGCTTTAGTTATGTAATATGATAGGTAAAGTTCATGGGGGCTTTTTTGACATCGATGATACTATTAGAAGTGCATGCTAATTACTAAATATGGATGCAAATATAATTTACAGAATAAGACAACTGAGTCAATCATAAAATAATGTAATTTCCACAGTTTAAAGTGGACTGTGAGCAATTTGCTAAAATTATGAAATTGTAAACAAAAAAAGATTTAGAAATGCGACTTCAATTTCAATTCCAAATTAAAAAAAACACTGTTAATAAATTCAACTGAATGAGAGACAATTTGATTGGTTATTAGGGATTTTCAATCATACAGCTCAAAGTTTCCCCTAAGGGAATCTGCTTCAAATATGTCTGTTTCGTCTGGTAAGTGCATTTCTCATTACAAATAAACCCACTAGTTATCTATTAGCATAAAATTCACCATGAGATTTCTACAGTATGCAGCAAGCAAAATGGGTAGATTTAACCCAACTCCACATTTTTTCCAGCTGTCTTCAGCATTGAGATATATCTTTTTGCTTCAACCCAATTGCTTAATTTCCCTCTAGAAAAATCCTCTCTGATATTCCCTAATTGAATGCTTAGCTCTTGATTGCCTTACACATGAGAAGACAGAATACAGACAGTGCCTGAGGAATCTATATAAAGTCCCAAATATCTCATATTACTTAACAGTGCATAGTTTTCTTATAGTCTTAAGCCCACTTACATTTTGATGGCTGGGCATGATGATTTTTATACTGTGTTAACCTAGTTGAATTTGGAACCTGTATAATTCGGACTTTAAGTTAACCACAAGAGCACTATACACTAAATTTACAAGGAAGAAATAAAATATTAACCATTATATCCTGAAGGTAGTATATTATTCCAGTTCCTGGAACTGCTTATACATTTTATTTCTGATTGCTGCCCCTCCTAATTGCCATTGGGCTACAGCTGACCCCAGAGCTCTTTAGTGTCCACTAAATCTCCACCTTCAATTTCTCCAAGTTGAGAGCCAGGTATTTATTTATATACTATAGTTTCATGGCAACGGCATCAAACCATTCGGGAGGATATTTTTTTAAAGAACTATATTTTTGAGGACAGAGCTAATGAAAGGCAAACATGAATTTGAATGTGTGTTAAGTTTTAATTGTTCTTGTGGGTTCCAGTTTCTTCTCATGGGTTCCATTTTATTCACACTCTCCCTTGTATGACATCTAGCTTTTCTTCCCAACTCTTGGCATTGCTGATTAAGCAGCTTCAAGCATATCACCAGGCACAGAGACAATAACCTTCTTCAAAAAGTTTCATCAGTGTCCCAAGTTCCCCAAGATCTAACCCCTATATAAGCCCAACTTATTCTTTAAGGCTGGGTGTTTGCATCTCTGATTAAACTGTTACACATAAGATACATTGTCCTTAAATGGAAGAAGACACTGCTACTACCCACATTACTGCTGATTTTCTGGTCAATTCTGAATAAAATTGTAATATTTTTGGTAGACCAGAAATTATGTATGGGAGATAGCTTCCAAATACTAATTCTATAAGAAATATAAATTACTGCTGTTCCATTTACTAGCTAGGGCATTTGGCATTCTTTTAAATGAAGATCTTACTATTTTGTAGCCCAGGGCAATGCTTTGACCTTTTCAATATTCCATAATTAGATTGGCTGCAATTCTACTTTGCCTCCTGTTTACAGTCCAAGCAGCCTCTGGGAAAGGAGCAGAGTGGCCAGCTGTTCACAGTTGAAAATATTTTAAAGGTCAAAGAAATAGAGCATTTCAACTGTCTATTCTACTGAAATGTATTCACTTTTTTCATGGGAACCCAAAGAAGCAGGAAATGTACTGTATGTAAAACAAAGATGAAATTTTACTACTTCATTTTAGAAATTTTTCAACTGACCTAGCTGGGTGTTTTAAACTTTAGATAAAGAATGGTATACATCTCAAACTATTTTGGTCTGTGTCTTTCTGGGGTCACCTCTCCTTCCATTCACAGCATACATTTTTCTGTTTATTACCACAAAATAGGATACTTGAACAAAGATTAAAGCATGATCTAATTGCTTTCATCTAATAAGATGAATGAAGTGAGGTCTGATTTGTGAGAGTCATATTTCAAGAAATGCAAATGTTATTAGACTGCATTTTTCTGGTTAACAAAATTTGTGTGTTTAACCACAATTCTTTATACTTACTGTTTTGTTTCTAAATTGTTTTTTTTTAATTTCTTCTTAGTGAGTAGTTTCTAGTGAATATCACTGAATGCTGCCTTGATAGTTGAGGCAATCACATTAATATTGACTGATTTGCCAGAACTGGATTTGGAGAAGATATAAATACCAAAAAGAAGTCCTGACCTCAGTGTATAATCTGAAAATTGACTTTATTGTTGCTTATATGCTTTCTTTCACTCAACCAAATAGTAAGAAAACAAGTTTATAACAGGGATATTTTTTCTCTAGGAAATAAAATATACAAGTAGTATTCACAGATATATTAATATTCTGGTTAACTTAACCCACACAATCAAGGTTTAACATATTCAGGTAAACATAGTTACTTACCTGAATTTAAGAAACCAAAAATATACTTTGGCACCAATGAAATATTCTTCAACAGATTATAAGAGGACCAGGGTTATAAAATTAAGTGTCTTTTCTTACTTTATTATGTGGACATCTCATATTAAATTATTTTGTAAGATTAGAATTTTTCTAGGATTAAACTTTTGCTTTTGTGATTCTGTTTACTGGGAAAGATTTAAGATTACTTGTAAGAAGAATAAATTGGGTACCTTGCAAGTTATCTGGATTTGAACTGCAGGGAGAGGACTCTTATCTGATCTACTTTAAAAACGAATCCATAGAGAAGCTTGATAAGTCAGAACTTGAGAAAAGATGTGGAATGGGATAGGAAAAGATTCCTATTTTCTCCAAGGCCTTTAGTAGTTTAAAGTACCTAAGGGTATGACACTATAGTGTTACAAAGTCACACTGCCCTAGAGTTTCCTAATTGAAAGATTTATGTCAACAGCTACAAATTAATAACTTCTATCAGGGATACTTGCTCATATAGGGGAGCACAGTAGAACAGCCTGGAAAAACCCTGCAAAAATCCTGCAATTATACTTATAGTTGCTCCCAGGAAAAATGGGCATATAAAAACTTCAAATTACTGCTGAAAAAATATTTATCAGGAATGCTACAAGTGGGAAGTATTATGACTTTGTCTAGAAGATCCAATCTAAATACACACACACACACACACACACACACACACACATTTTCCTTTTTCCTCCCATGTATAATTCTAGATTATGAAAAATGAATATATATATATATATATATATATATATATATATATATATATATATAGTATTGCTGAAAAATCCTTCAGTGTGGGTTCTTAGGAGCATTCATCAAAGGGAAATTTTATAGAGATAATGGATGTCTTCTATGAATCAAAAAAATTAGGGGCTGGAGTTACGACTCAGTGGTAGAGCGCTTGCTTAACATATATGAAGCACAGAGTTCAATCCTCAGCACCACATAAAAAATAACATAAAGTTATAAAAAACAATCAGGAAAACACTATTGATGAACTTTATCTGGTTCAGAAGTGGTAGCAAGTAATTAGTGGGTTTAGACATAATAAAGAGTAGTTATCAAAAAGTAAAAAGACCTTGTTAGCTCTCTATCAATAGTTAAGCAACATCTATTGACTGGCCTGAGCATACTAGGTTTATTTTCTATGTTCCTGTTGATACTCAAATGTAGGCAAGACTTTTCTGGGTATAAATATTTATTGGGGACTTTACTAGTAATCTCAACAAGTATACACATTTCAAGATGAAATATGTGTACTTATAACTGTGATAGAAACACAATTGAGATTAAGTAAATTTAGAGCGCAGCTTAACTCCCAGAGTGAACTACTGGGAAGATTTAATGCAACCCTAAAGGGAAAAATTAAGAAGTATGTGTGTAATCATGCTAATAATTTAGAAGAGAATTTTCATCACTCTGTGATTTACATATAGAGAGGTCTCATAGGAATTGTTTCATTTTTCATAATCTAGAATTATACATGGGAATAAAAAGGAAAATACTTTTAACACAATAACTAGATCATCCATAGTAGAACAGTCTACTAAACTGTAGTCATATATCTATGATATATATATATATATATATATATATATATATATGTGTGTGTGTGTGTGTGTGTGTATATATATATATATGGCATCATTGTAAGGTAAATGATTTAAGCATCAATGTAATAATAGTATAGAACTTATTATGTTCATATAATACTTTAGAGGTATCATAAATGACTTTTATATAACATATAAAATGTCATCATAAATTACTATTTATGGTTTATATAAACTATTCTCTGTTATTTATATATGATTTAAACTCTTAAAAGTTTATATATATATATATATATGTATATATATATATATCAGCTGAAAATGACAGCATGTGTGTAACTATAAAAGGATGCACAACTATGTATTTAGCTTTATTAATACATGCATGATTTACATATATTATGCTATAATATTATATTAATATTAACACCAAATATCAGCTTGTTCACAAATACTAGAATTTAAGGAGACTTCTGATTGTTGACAAAATGAAAACAAACTAGAATATAAAGATTTTGGGACATATCATATTTTACTGGAAGTGACTAAAATTTAAAAGATGCAAAAAGACTACAGTTTATTAGAAGGAAGGGAAATTTTCCAACTATAATTTGCCCAAATTATGCTTATAGTAAATATTATAAACTAATGAAAAATGTGTGTCTTTGGGAAAAAAGCAAAAATTTGAAAATTCAACTCACAAGCTAGCAGTATTAAATTTATAAAACAATACATATGAGAGTTTTTGAAAAGAGGCGATAATACCTCCACCCCTATGTAAAGATAAGTTGAAGATTACTGGAAATGTCTACCTATGATTCTAAATTAGCTAGATGAGAAATGTCTTATGCAATGTTTCTTGAATAAGTTAACATATCAACCCCATATGTCTTATGTAAATTAAGACAAATCCATTCTTCTTAAATATTAATAAATATGAGAATTACCTAAGGATTTGTTTTAAAAATATAATTTTGAACTCTACCACTATAAGATACTGATTAAATAAGTATAATATAGAGTAAAGTGTTATACTTTTTAACAAAATTTCTGATCATCATAAGAAACCTCAGAAAATCTAATCTTAGGTATTACCATAAGAGGTGATGGTTGAAAAATTTAAAATCAAAGGGCAAAGAAATAACTGGCATACTTTATCATCTGCCACAAGGATAACTTCCAAAATATTGAAGGTAGTCTAGGAGCACTTCCTATATGAATTGCATATAGCACAAATGTTCCTCATTTTTATTGTGAGAAACTTTTGTGACAAATAGGAGTTATATTTGTGCTAAGAGAGATTATAGATGTGCTTCACTGAAAGCTATATGGAACTATTTTGGCTGTTTACATAGAGACTATGATAATTGGAGTAAAAATTTCCAGAATAGATGGAAATAGTTTTTTTATTAAATAAGAATAATGGTGAGATAGTAAAATGAGAAACTAAATTCTTATAACCACTAATTTTCTCCCTTGATCTTGTTTCTAAATAGAAGGCACATTAAGTCCTGAATGTGACATAGATAGTTGTATAGTGTAAGAATCTTAATGTGTATCCTATGCCAAAAATTAGTGCAGTATTTGATTGATTAGGAACTACTAAGATTATTTAAACTATAGACTACAGTAACAGATATTTTTGAAAAGCCAGCTTTATTGAGACATAATTCACACACCACAAAATTTTACTAATTTAAATTCAATAGTTCTCACTATATATACAGATTAGTACAACCATCACAATAATCTAATTTTAAAACATTCTCATCACCCCATACACAGTAGTAGCTAGTCTCCATTCTACTTCCCCATTCCTCTCATCCTGAGGTAAAGTAATCTCACTATTCAGTTATCTATTCATTAATTTTAATATAAATATAATCATATTATTAGTCTTTTTTGCCAGATTTCTTTTGTATAGCAAAATGTTTTCAAGCTTCACCCATGCTGTAGCATGAATTGGTGCTTCCTTGATTTTACTGCCAAATACTATCTGAAATATGATACATACTACATTTTAGGTGGTTTTCACTTTAGGTCTATTGTGAATAATGAATAATGATGCTCTATATATCCGAATACAAGGACTTGAATTTAGGGGGCCATAAAAATTCCTTCTTTAGGATTTTACAGAACTTGCAGACTGTTTTCCAAGATGGCTGCACTGTTTTACTAACTTTGTTAGTTGTCCACTTTTTTTTTTTTACATCCATCCTAGAGGATGAGAATTGGTCCATAACTGTGATTTTTATTGTTATTTCTATAATGACTAATGGCATTGAATATATTGTTCATTTGTATCTCTCATTGATTCAATTAGGTCTTCTGAGAAATACCTATCAGATGAATTTCTGGCTATTATCTCTTCATTGTTAAGTTGCAAGTACTATGTATACATGCTGGATAGAAGTCCTTTATCAGATATGGTATTTGAAAATATTGTCTCATTCTTGGATTCATTTTTATTTTTTTAATGATTTTTTATATTTATTTTTTTAGTTGTAGTTGGAAACTTACCTTTATTCATTTATTTTTATGTGGTGCAGAGGATCAAACCCAGGGCCTTACACATGCGAGGGGAGCGCTCTACTGCTGAGCCACAATCCCAGCCCCTTAATGACATTTTTTACCACACAAAAGATTTTCATATGATGAAATACAATGTATAAATTTTTATGACTAAATTTTTTTGTGTTATATCTAAATTACTATTGCATACCCCACGGTATTGAAGAGTTAATATGTTTTCTTCCATGAGTTTTATAGTTTTAACACATCTTATGTCAATAATATATTTGGAAGTAATTTTTGTATGATATGAGAAAGGATTCTAATTTCATTTGTTTTGCATATAGATGATCAGTTGTTTAAGTAGTTACAATATTCTCCTTTGAAATGTAATGATACCTTTGCTGAAACTAATTAACCTTGAATTTAAGAGTTTATTTTGGGACTCTCAATTCTAGTCCACTGATCTACATGTCTATCTTTATGTCAGTACCACACTGCCTTGATTGGAGTTGAGAAATGTCTTTTTTCCTTTTAACATGTTTTAGTTAATGTGAGTTCTTTGAATTTCCACATAAATTTAAAATTAGTCAATTTCTGAAAAAAAAAATGCACCTGGTATTTTGACAGGAATTTTTAAATCAACAGGTCAACGTGAGGATGTTTTGACTTCTTAACAATATTTTTGTTTTTCTGGTCCATGGACATGGGATGTTCTTCATTCATTAGTGTTTTCTTTTTTCTTAATTTCCTTGATATTCCATAAATTTCTATGTATAAATCTTGAAGTTTCTTAAAATTATTTCTAGGTATTTTATTTTGATATTATTGTAAATTCATATTTAATTTTATTTTCAGACTGTTCATCGCTAATACACAGAAACACAATTTATTATTGTATACTGATCTTGTAGCCGCAAACTCACTGAACTCATATTAGTTCTAATAGCATTTTCGCAGTTTCATTAGGATTATTCATATATAGGATTTTGTTCTCTAAAAGTACATAGTATAATACGTTTTATTTCCAGTTTTATTGTCTTTTTAAGCTTTTTTCAGAGATCTTTAACTGACATGGAGAATCTCCAACTTGACGTTGCGTATAATTGGTGAAAAGAGACATACTTAGTTTCTTCCTAGTCAAAAGGGATAAGCACTCAGTCTTTCACAATTAAGTGTAAAGTTAATTGAGAATTTTTGGTAGATGGCCTCTATCAGACTGAGTAAATTTTTAAAAAAAAATTTTAGTTAAAAGACTTTTGTAAAGTCTGAAATGATGATTGATTTTCTTGTTTTTTTTTTTCTGTGCCTATTCAGGTGACCACATGTTTCTATTTTTGATCTGTTAATGTAGTATATTATATTAAATTTTACAGATATTAACCAATATTCCATTCCTGGGATAAACCCCACTCAATCATGACATATAAAGTCATCTTTATATTTTTATAAATTTGGTTTTCTAGTTAATTGTTTAGAATTTTAGCAGATATAATCATTAAAATTTTTGGTCTGTACTTTTCTTTTCATGTAATGGCACTATATGATTTTCCTTCTGGAGTAATTGCAACCTTTATTAATGAATCTGGCCTAACTTTCCTATGTATGTGTATGGATATGCCAAATGTTTTCTCTGATATAAGGAGGCTGATTCATAGTGGGGTAGGAAACGGGAGCATGGAAGTAATAGACAAACTCTAGATAGGGCAGAGAGGTGGGAGGGGAAGCCGGGGGGATGGGGTAATTAATGATGGTGGAATGTGCTGATCATTACTATCCAAAGTACATGTGTGAAGACATGAATTGGTGTGAATATACTATGTATACAACCAGAGATATGAAAAATTGTGCTCTATATGTGTAATATGAATCTTACCATCATGTACATCCACAAGACACTTATTAAAATAACCATAAGTAAATAACAGAAAGATCAGTAGAGTAGAAGGAAGGAAACAGTGGGAGTGAAGAAGGGAGGGAAAGGGGGAGTACTGGAAAACTGAATTAGAACAAATTATATTACATGCATCTTTTATAATAATTTCAAAATGAATCCTATTGTCATATATAGCAAAAAAGAACCAATAAAAATTACCAAAAAGAGGGAATAAGATGGAATTTTTTCTTTCTTTCTATCTTATAGGAGATGTTGTAAAGTATTGGTTTTATTTTTTAAAATTCTTTATTAATTTTTGAAATTTATATATAACAGAATGCAATGCAATTCATATTACAGATATAGAGCACAATTTTTCATCTCTGGTTGTATACAAAGTATATTCACACCAATTCGTGTCTTTATACATGTACTTTGGATAATGATGACTACTACATTTCACCATCATTTCTAACCCCCTGCCCCCTCCCTTCCCTTTCCACCACTCTGCCCTATCTAGAGTTTGTCTATTTCTCCCATGCTCCCCCTCCATACCCCACTGTGAATCAACCTCCTTATATTAGAGAACACATTCGGCATGTGGTTTTTTGGGATTGGCTAACTTCACTTACCATTATCTCCTCCAACTCCATCAATTTACATTAAAATGCCATGATTATATTCTCTTTTATTGCTGAGTAATATTCCATTGTGTATATATGCCACATTTATTTTATCCATTCATCCACTGAGGGTCATCTAGGTTGGTTCTACAGCTTAGCTATTGTGAATTGTGCTGACATAAACATTGATGTGGCTGTGTCCCTGTAGTATGCTATTTTTAGGTCTTTTGGGTAGAGTCTGAGAAGAGGGATAGCTGGGTTAAATGGTGGTTCCATTCCCAGTTTTCCAAGGAATCTCCATACTGATTTCCATATTGGCTGCCCTAATTTGCAGTCCCACCAGCAGTGTGAGTGTACATTTTGCCCCACATCCTCATTAACACTTATTATTGTTTGCATGCATAATAGCTGCCATTCTGACTGAAGTGAGATGAAATCTTAGAATAGTTTTGATTTGTATTTCTCTAATTGATAGCGATGATGAACATTTTTTTTCATATATTTGTTGATTGATTGTATATCATCTTCTGAGAAGTGTTTGTTCAGGACTTTGGCTGATTTATTGACTGGGTTATTTAGTTTTTTGGTGTTTAGCTTTTTGAGTTCTTTATATGCCCTAGAGATTAGTGCTCTATCTGCTCTGTGAGGGGTAAAAATTTGCTCCCAAGATGTATACAAGCTCTCTATTCACCTCACAGATTGTTTCTTTTGCTGAGAAGAAACTTTTAATTTGAATCCATCTTATTGATTCTTGATTTAAGTTCTTGCTCTATAGAAGTCTTATTAAGAAAGTTTGAGCCTAATCTCACATGATGGAGATTAGGGCTTCTTTTTTCTTCTATTAGAGGCAGAGTCTCTGGTTTAATTCCTAGGTCCTTGATCCACTTTGAGTTGAGTTTTGTGCATGGTGAGAGAAAGGGCTTCAATTTAATTTTGTTGCATATGGATTTCCAGTTTACCTATCACCATTTTTTGAAGAGGCTATCTTTTCTCCAGTGCATGTTTTTGATGCCTTTGTCTAATATAGATAATTATAATGTTGTGGTTTAGTCTCTGTGTCCTCTATTCTGTACCATTGGTCTACCAGTCTGTTTTGGTGCCAATACCATGCTGTTTTTGTTACTATTGCTCTGTGGTATAGTTTAAGGTCTGGCATAGTGATGCCACCTGCTACATTCTTCCTGCTAAGGATTGCTTTGACTATTCTGGGTCTCTTTTTTTTCCAGATGAATTTCATGACTGCTTTTTCTATTTCTATGAGTTAGGTCATTATGATTTTGATTGGGATTGCATTGAATCTGTATAGTGCTTTTGGTATTTTGGTCATTTTGATAATATTAATTGTGCCTATCCAAGAATAAGGTAGATTTTTACATCTTCTAAGGTCTTTGATTTTTTTCTTTAGGGTTCCGTAGTTTTCATTGTATAGATTTTTTGCCTCTTTTGTTAAGTTGATTTCCAAGTAATTTATAGATATTCTTGATGCTATTGTAAATGGGGTAGTTTTCCTCATTTCCCTTTCTGAGGATTTGTCACTGATACACAGAAATGCCTTTGATTTATGGGTGTTGATTTTGTATCCTTGTACTTTGCTGAAGTCATTTACTAGTTCTAGAATTTTGGTGGTTGAATTTTTTAGGTCTTCTAGGTATATAATTATATCATCAGCAAAAAGTGCCATTTTGAGTTCCTCTTTTCCTATGTGCATCCCTTTAATTCTTCCATCTGTCTAAGTGCTCCAGCCAGTGTTTCAAGAACTATGTTAAATAGAAGTGATGAAAGAGGGTCATCCCTGTCTTGTTCCAGTTTTTAGAGGGAATGCCTTCAATTTTTATCCATTTAGAATGATGTTGGCCTGGGGCTTAACATAGACGGCCTTTATGAAATTGAGAGATGTTCCTATTATTTCTAAGTTTTCTAGTGTTCTAAACATGAAGGGGTGCTGTATTTTGTCAAATGCTTTTTTGCAACTATTGAGATAATCATGATTCTCATCTTTCTAAAAATTTTTATTTATTTTTTGTAGTCATACATGGCAGTAGAATGCATTTTGACATATAATACATACATGGAATGTACATACATCAATCAAATTGTCTATTCTATTCTGCTGCCCTTCCTATCCTTCCTACTCCTCCCCTCCTCTCCCATCCTTTCTCTCTATCTAATCTAATGTGACACACTTTTTAAAAATTTTCTCATTACAACATCATATATGTATACTGTATAACAATGAGGATTTCCTTCTGTGTAACTCCCCTTCTCCCTCTTTTCCCCGCCCACCTCATTTCCCTATTTAGTGGTAGTCTTCTTCTCATGCTCTTCCTCCCTATCCCATTTTGAGTCACCCCCCTTATATCAGAGAAGACATTCGGCATTTGTTTTTTTAGGGATTGGCTAACTTCACTTAGCATAATCTGCTCTAATGCCATCCATTTGCCTGCAAATGTCATGATTTTATTATTTTTTAGTGCTGAGTAATATCCATTGTGTATAAATGTATAATCATTTAAGTCAATCTTTAAGTCTATTGATGTGATGAATTACTTTTATTGATGTCCATATGTTGAACCAACCTTGCATTCCTGGGATGACCCACACTTGATCATGGTGCACTATCTTTTTGATATGTTTTTGTATTTGATTGGCCAAATTTTTTTGAGAATTTTTGTATCTATGTTCATTAGAGATATTAATCTGAAATTTTCTTTTTTTGATGTGTCTTTGCCTGGTTTTGGAATCAGGGTGATATTGGCCTCATAGAATGTTTTTGGAAGAACTCCCTCTTTTTCTATTTCCTTAAATAAATTGAAGAGTATTGGTATTAGTTCTTCTTTAAAGGTCTTGTAGAACTCTACTGTGTATTCATCTGGTCCTGGGCTTTTCTTGGTTGTAAGGTTTCTGATGGTGTTTTCTATTTTGTCACTTGAAATTGATGTGATTTAAATTGTGTATATCATCCTGATTCTATTTGGGCAAATAATATAACTCTACATATTTGTCAATGCCTTTTGATATTTTCTATTTTATTGGACTACAAGTTTTCAAAGTAATTTATAATTATCTTCTGTATTTCTGTAATTGTGATATTTCATTTTTCATCACATATGTTAGTAATTTGAGTTTTCTCTCTCTTCATTAGCATGGGTAAGGGTCTGTCAATTTTATTTATTTTTTCAAAGAACCAACTTTTTTGTCATTTTTTTTCAATTGTTTCTTTTGCTTCAATTTCATTGATTTTAGCTCTGATATAATTATTTCTTGTCTTCTACTACTTTTGGTATAGATTTGTTCTTCTTTTTCTAGGCCTTTGAGATGTAATGTTAAGTCATTTATTTGATGACTTTTTATTCTTTTAAGGAATGAACTCCATGCAATGAACTTTCCTCTTACAAGTGACTTAATATGTCCCAGAAATTTTGATATGATGTATCAGTGTTCTCATTCACCTCTAAAATTTTTTTAATCTCTTCCTTCATGTCTTCTGCAACCCAGTTTTCATTCAGTAGCATATTATTTAGTATCCAGGTGTTGGAGTAGCTTTTATTTTTTTTATTTTATCATTAATTTATAATTTCATTCCATTGTAATCTGATAGAATGCAGGACAGAATTTCTAATTTTCTATATTTACTAAGAGTTGCTTTGTGGCATAATATATGGTCTGTTTTAGAAAAGGACCCATGTGATGCTGAGAAGAAAGTGTACTTGCTTGTTGAAGGATGAAATGTTCTATATATGTCAGTTAAGCCTAAGCTATTAATTATATTATTGAGTTCTATAGTTTTTTTGTTCATCTTTTGTTTGAAAGGTCTGTCCAGTGGTTAAAGAGGTGTGTTAAAGTCACCCAAATTATTGTGTTGTGGTCTTTTTGATTCTTGAACTTGAAAAGAGTTTGTTTGATGAACATAGCTCCTCTGCTTTGGGGGACATATATATTTATAATTGTCAAGTTTTGTTGTTGTATAGTTCCCTTGAGCAAAATGTAGTCCTTCTTTTTCCCTTTTGATTAACATTAGCTTGAAGTCTACTTTATTTGATATGAGGATGGAAACTCCTGCTTGCTTCCACAGTCCATATGAATGATATGATTTTCCTAAATCTTCTCCTTCAGTCTGTGGATGTTTTTACCCATGAGATGAATCTCTTGGAGGTAGCATATTGTTGGGTCTTTTCCTTTCTCCTTTTTCTTTTGATCCAATCTACTAGTCTATGTCTTTTAATTGGTGAGCTTAGGCCATTAATATTCAGGGTTATTATTGAGACTTGATTTGTATTCCCAGCCATTTTTGTTTATTTTTGGTATTTAACATGACTTGGTTTCTCCTCTGATTAGATTTTCCTTTAGTGTAATACCTGTCTCTGATGATTCTGCTGATTTTCATCATTGTTTTTCACTTTCTCTTTTTGGAATATTTTGCTGAGGTTGTTCTGTAGGGCAGGCTTTGTAGTTGCAAATTCTTTTCACTTTTGTTTATCATGGAAGGTTTTTATTTCATGATCAAATCTAAAGCTTTGTTTTGCTGGATATAAAATTGTTGAATGGTATCCATTTTCTTTCAGAGCTTGGTACATGTTGTTCCACTATCTCCTGGCTTTGAGTGTCTGGGTTGAAATATCTGCTGAGATATGAATTGGTATCCCCCTATATGTGATATTATTCCTCTCTCTTGTGGCTTTTAAAATTCTCTCCTTATTCTGTATGCTGTGCATTTTATTATTATGTGCCTTGGTGTAGATCTGTTGTAATTTTGTACATTTGGTGTCCTGTAAAGCTCTTGTATTTGGTTCTCCAATTCATTCTTCAACCTTGGGAAATTTTCTGATATTATCTGATTGAAGAGACTGTACATTCCTTTGGTTTGATACTTTATGCCTTCCTCTGTCCCAATAACTCTTATATTTGGTCTTTTGATGCTGTCCCATAATTGTTGGATGTTCTATTCATGGTTTCTTACTATCTTCACTATGTGATTAACTTTATTTTCCAGATTGTATACTTTGTTTGGCTGACATTCTTTCTTCCAAGTGATCTAGTTTGTTGATTATGCTTTCTATTGAGATTTTTATTTGTTTTATTGTATCTTTCATTTCAAAGATTTCTGACTGGTGTTTTTGAGAATCTTTATCTCTTTCTTGAAGTAGTATTTTGCTATATGTATTTGCTCTCTTATCTCATTGTTGTAGTGATAAATTTTTGCCTATATTTGCTCATTTAAGTTATTCCTTAATTCACAGATCATTTTAATTATGAACCTTCTGAAATCCTTCTATGACATTTCATCATCTTCACTGTCCATGGGTTCTGTTATTCTAGTATCCTGCTTTGTTTGGGGCACTTTCTTCCCTTGTTTTTCCATGTTGTCAATGTGTTTTCCCTTCTTGCAGTGTGGATCTTGGACCTGAGTCCCACACAAGTTGGTGAAGGCAGATCTGGTCCAAACCCAAGATCCCACAGTAATCTGCTGGTTGAAAGGGGCAGTCCCATGCCAGATTGTGGGCTCTGGCAGGTGTCTGCAGGTAGCAGGATGGACAGGGGCCTACTGTCAAGTACTGGTTTGAATTCTCTTTAAATTTTTCTATAAATCATTAGTAAAGCCCTCTAGACTGAACTTTTTCTTATGCTCAAATTTGATAATGAATTTCTTTTTTATCTAATAACCTTTTCTACTTTTTCTTGAGTCATTTTTAGTAGAATTAGACAAGGAAAAACTTGTGGGTTTTCTTCCTTATCTTTGAGTTGGCAGTAGTGGTGGGCTTTGCTAGACCAGCCTTGTCTCACTGCAACATGTAGTTTATGAAGAAAAAAAGAAAGAAAACAGTAGGAGATGAGTAACCTTTGGTTTCTGCATGGCCACATTGTAAAGCAACAGCTATGCTGCGGTTACTTACAAGATAAAAGTTACTAGTTTAGAAATGGATTCAATTCCTTGGAAGTTGCTTCCATGATATATAAGTAAGTGTAAACTTGTAGGAAAAATGTAAAATATAAAATATTCAAAGCCTTGTTTATTATTATCTGTTATAACTAAAACAAATTAAAAGAAAGTACTAGATTGAACCTAGATGCTAAATCAAGCTCATATTTCAGTTAGTCTGTGCACTGGCCATTAGCCTCAAAGCTTAACACCAAGGAAAAATTATGCAGCAACATCAGAAATTGCCTCTAAGATCAATGTGGGGAAAGCGCAAAAGAAAGAAACTTTTGAAACCAGAGGATATAATGTGAAGGATATTTTTTTCATTTTTGCAATCAACATCATCAGCTTCTTGAGAAACTTCATGATTGTGTGAATAACTGATTTAGGAGCATCAGTTATGGTTGTTAAGTATTGCAAACTGAAAGAGCATGTTTGAGTTGATATAGGTCTCATCTCACTCGAACAAACAAGGATGGGTGTATGTAATCTAGATGCACAGAATGTTATTCCTAAGGGAATAGCTAGCCTAGTGGACTGGATAAAAGCCACTGTAAAGTGCATTTATCTTTAGAAGAGAGATGTCTAACTGATAAATGCTAATGGATAACCTCTGATGAAATAATTAATACTCTTTGTGTGCAAGCCATATGGAAATGACTTTATAATAATGAAGATATTCATTCCCTGAATATGCCAATTAACCAGATCATGGTAAAAGCTGTGACTAATGGAGTCCTTTTAATCTGGACACCCCATATAAATTTATTGTGGCAAAATCATAAGACAGTTCAGGAATTCTTATCAGATTTGCTATCTCAGCCTCACTTCAAGGGTCTTAAAGATGCTGGTAAAAAAGGTTCATTAATTACAAAATGGTAAAAGGAACAAAGGAGAGTTAAAGTACTAGTCCCAAGAACGTAAATTTTTAAAAAATTTCTTGATAAATAAGATAAATAAAGGAAAGCAAAAGAGTAAAAAAAGAAGAAAAAGAAAGGAGACAGACACAAAACCCTCAGGGTAGAAATATTGAGATGGTTGTTAACAAGTGGGGTAAATAAAATAGGCATTGTTGGAGTTAAATTAAAGGTCTTAATACAAAACTATTGAAGGTCAGTTAGACCTAAGGAAACCCCTGCTTTTTCTCCAATATTAAAGTTCTCCAAATAAGTTTGCTGCATTGAACCAAACTTGGAGAAAAGTCAAAAGACAAAGAGAACAATGAGAAACATGATTGGAAATTACCTGAGGCAAGTAGGAAGATTAATCAAGATAAAGATTGCCAAATTCCAGGATACCTTGGTTCAATTCATTGCTGGGGGCCCAACGTGTTTTTGCACTGGAGTAGATAAAATGGTCAAGAGAGTAGAGAGGTTCCTATGATTAGAACATAATGTAAAAATTGATAGCATTATGAAAGGTGGACAGACTAAAAGTTTTATGGAAAAAATTATCCTCTTTATCTGTTTTGTGGGAATGGATATTATGTAGGGTGGGAAATACTTACCTTACCTAATATTGTAAAACTAAACCCCCCATTGATAAAGTCCTAAGGGAGACTACAGTTTGATATGTAAAAGTTAATGGAATTGAGTTAAAAATCTGTTATAGAATTGATATATTTATACATACTGCATAAGTGGTTACATCTTTTTTATTTTGGTTGTATTACGGGAATGGACATTAAATGTGGCTGAAGAATGTTTCCATTACTTAGAATTGTAAAGCAGCAGCCATGTAATCCACCCTCCAAAAAAATATTAATTGGTCATTCTAAATAGAAACCAGTAAAATTGCTTGAGCCAACACAATGAGAAACAGAAGCTGTAGTGCTGCTATGGACAAATTCAGTTTGAATTTGTAAAATGTAGACTGGGGCTTAGGGCAAAAGCCCATGATCACCTCCCAAGAGATATAGGGACTTTGGACTTGATAATTTAAGCAGTTTGAGTAAGACCATGCTTACTGGGTAATCCATGGAAGACAAAAGAAGGGAGCTCTTTTTTTTTTCTAGGACTGACTCTGTCACTGTGTGAGGAGGTACTGGATTCTATAATCACTTTTACAGTTCATGCAAACAGCTCTAAGTTGATTGACAAATAGCTTCTGGGTTTGTAGATGGCAGTTACAAGGTAAACAGACTTTATATTACTTGGAAGGGTGCCACTCTAGTTTAGGAATGTAAAAGAAAATCAGCTTGGTGGGGTGAATTACATGTTGTTTTCCTAGCAGTGATGGAAGAATTGAATAAGGGTCAGTAACACAATCATTGGGTATTTACTTATTCATGGACAGTGACTAGTGTCCATAGAGTCAGCAACAAGGTTATGGAAACCTGGCCTATTTTATAGGGATA
Organism: Urocitellus parryii; assembly: GCF_045843805.1. NCBI lineage: Eukaryota > Metazoa > Chordata > Mammalia > Rodentia > Sciuridae > Urocitellus > Urocitellus parryii. The sequence goes on along the minus strand of NC_135547.1, from coordinate 28,574,390 downwards.
CCCATATGGGGCATAACTCTATGGGCTTTTTAGAAGTAAATTAAAGCATATATTCCCACATACTCACTTTGGTGGACCATGAAATGAGTGGTGATGGGGGAGTTTCAACAATGCACAGATGTGATGAATGTATACCTTCTTTATCCACTATCCTAGGCACACAATACCAAACAGAACCATTTTATCTGACAGCAAAAAGACAGACTTCAGCTAGCTATGTGGCCAATTCTATGGCAGAAAAGTCCTGAACAAAGCTGGAAAATAAACTGATGTTGGTAGCCCTGCAGTGCGCATGAACAGGTGCTGATAGGAACAGATATTGATTCTGGAAAGAACTTTTGTTACCTGAAAGAAGATGTAAATTCTAAGAGTGCTACAGAAAATATTGTACCAGTTTGGATGGCTGAGTCACATTTCCTCAGACCAAGGAACACTTTCGGCAGCCCATAATGTCCAACAATGGGTAGAGAGATTTCATATTTGAATTAATAGTGTATTGAAAGAAAAGTGGAACAGGTAATTAAAAAACTGGTTGTCTCAAGTGGAAGGAGATAAAAGTATCAAAGTCTTGCCTGCATGCTTTCATGAGTATGTGGTCATCAACATGAATGGGATTAGAGTAGTGTCCCCACTAGATATATTTTAAATTTTCTAGTGAAACTGAAGAAGAGAGTATGGTAAGAATGCATAAGAATAGGAGAGATGCTAGAATGACTATGCAGTTTTTGCTTAGAGAAGAGTATGCTTGTATAATAATTATATATTTTTAATCTTTTACACATCATCACTATTTTTTTTTTCCTACATGATACAGTGATCACAGGATCAGGACAGCAACTACAAGTACTGGAACCAAATGAGTCTTAGGCAAGAAACTGCATTTTAAACCTTCTGTAAGAATCTCTGAGAGCCTAATGGGGTAGGTTGCATCTTCATCCCATTTGGAAAAACTGGGGCAAAAAAAAAATGAATACAGTTTTATTGCCTGGTGGTAAAAAAAAATAGCTCAGTAGTTTTGCACCTATGTAATCTTACTCTCATTTGAATGTGAATGGACTAAAGGGGAGGCACTTGCTAGAATATATGATAAGCATATGATGAGCACAGTTGCTCATCATAATGTCTTTTCCAATGATGAAAAAGTTTTGGCATTAATGGGGAGAAAGAGGAATAGTAGCTGAGGGTAAAGCAATGAATAAATGAGCTATGTACTAAAAGAAATCCAATATTGTATTAATACCTAGAGAGAGGCTCAGAGTATGAAAATGATATTGTATTTTAGTTCAATAATACTGGATGCCTGAAAAAGTGAAATAATATGTTTGCTAAGACCACTCCTGCCTTTAAAACTAGACAAGATTGAATGAATGCTTGTAAATTTTAGTAGCCTCACCCTGGAGCACAATTTCATACAATATAATGATGGGATAGACTAATGATGACTGAGTGGGATTCTAGTAATACTCTAGTATCTTTTGACTTACATGATTCATTTGCTGTAAGGGATCTATTTTCAAAGATCAGAGGTGAAGTGTGATATCATAAAACATATATTTAGTCTTCATCTATGTTTTCTGACATAAAACTTCTAAAACCCTTGGGATCTCCAAAGTAACAAGCATTTCTTTTGAATATAATGTGATAACTGGTGATGGTAGCTTCTAGATAGCTTGAAGATGGGGTCTGTTCACTAGAAACAACAAGGTATGATTACAAGGATGGAAATTTTAGCCCTACCTCCAACCTCTGGAGAGAATAGAAGAGCAGAATGTAGGTAGGGTTGAACTCCAATAGCCAGTGATATCATAAATCATGCCTATGTAATAAAATCTCCTTTAGAGACCAAAACAATAGGTTTAAGGTGAGCTTCCTAATAACTGAACATTGAAGGTTTCTGGAGCATGGTATCCCATTCTTTCACATCTTACCCTATGCATCTTTTCAATCTTGTGGCTCATCTGTATCCTTTGTGATATCTTTAAAGATAAATAGGTAAAGTATTTTCATGAGTTCTGCCAGTCACTCTTACAAATTAATCAAACTTATGGTAGGGGTCATAAGAACTCTGATTTATAGATGGTAGGTCAGAAATATAGGTGATGTAACCTATTATGATTATCATCTGAATTGGTGAGCACTCTTGTTTGGGACTAAATCCTCAACCCTTGGATTGGATGCCATCTCCAAAAGAGATAGTATCAGAATTAAATTGTAATAGAGGACTCTGGGCTGCTGTCCCCTGCAGCATTAGATGTTGGAGAGAACAAGTCCCCATGTATTTTGGTAACCAGAGGTGGTCTGTAATGACAATACAAATAATACAAAAAACACCCCTTTTCTACCACTGTAGTGTCTTTATCTGTTTCATTTAAATTATCTAATTTGTTACCATACAATTATACATTGTATTTCTATATAAACCATTGCATTAATATAATGTTGGCTTTGATATCTCCTCTTTCATTCCAAATTTTATTGATGTGAGTGATTTTTGAGTTGTTGATTTCCTTTATTGTTTTCTATATTCCATATTTGATTAATTTCAATTTCAGTCTTTACTCTTCCCTTTCTTTTCCCTGTGTGGAGGGCTGATTTGCTTTTCTTTTTATGATTTCTTAAGGTAAAATATTAAATTATAGATGTGAGGCTTTCTTCCCTTCCTCCCTTCCTTTCTTCATTTTCTTCTTTATTTTATGTAAAAATTTGCCTCTGATGACTTATTGAAATGTAAATTCTAAGGTATTATATGTGAATTATAATTCATCTAAAAGTATTTTAAAATTTCTCTTGTGCTTTCTCCTTTGAGTAATTCACTAGCATGTTGTTAAATTTCATGTGTTTAACAAATATCTCTATTACTGTGTTTTAATTTAATTTAATTTTCATTGTGAAATGTAATTTATAAGATTTGAAACATTTTAAATTGATTTAAACTTCTGTTGTGCCTTGAAGTATGGTCAGTCCTGAAGATTGTTCTGCGTACATTTGAGAAGAATATCTGTTCTCCTGTTACTAAGTAGATTTTTCTATAGATGACTGTTAGGTCTATTTTGTTTATAGTGTTATTCATGTCCTTTATGTTCTTATTGATCTTCTGTCTGGTTGCTCTATCCATTATTTAAATGAAGTATTGAAGTCTCATATATTGTTGCTGAGTTTTCTCTTCAATTTTGTCTGCTTTCCTACATGCATTTTGAAAGTCTCTTTTTGCACAAATGGTTATAATTGTTATATATTTCTGATGGAGTGGACTTTATCATTTTAAATTTTCCTTCTTTAACTCTAGTAAATATTTGTTTTAAAATATATTTTCTGTATTCATATAGTCATTCTACTATATGATGGCTATTACTTGCATGGATTAATTTTTTTTTAATTTTAGTTTTACTTTTAATTTATTTGTGTCATTACATCCAAAGAGGGCCTTCTATAGATGTACTTATTCAGCTTTCTCATTTGTATCTGGTCTAGTCTAAGAAACTATTTTTAAATGAATTGTTTACTTTTTATTTACTTATTTTTCATACAATTTGTTATATATGACAACAGACTACATTACAATTATTATTACACATATAGAGCATAATTTTCATATCTCCGGTTGTATATAAAGTATATTCACGCAATTCATGTCTTCATACATGTACTTAGGGTAATGATATCCATCTTAGTCTACCACCTTTTTTACCCCCATGGCCCCTCTTTTCCCTTTCCAGCCCTTTGCCTATCTAAAGTTCATCTAATCCTCCCATACTTCCCCTCCCCATCCCACTATGAATCAGTCTCCTTATATCAGAAAAAACATTTGGCATTGGCTAACTTTGGGGGGGGGGTAATTTTGGAATTGGCTAACTTCACTTAGCATTATCTTCTCCAACTCCATCCACTTACCTGCAATTGCCATGATTTTATTCTCTTTTATTGCTGAGTAATATCCCATTGTGTATATATGCCACATTTTCTTTATTCATTCATCTACTGAAGGGCTTCTAGGTTGGTTCCACAGTTTAGCTATTGTGAATTGTGCTGCTATAAACATTAATGTGGCTGTGTCCCTGTAGTATGCTGTTTTAAAGTCCTTTGGGTATAAACTGAGAAGTGGGATAACTGGGTCTAATGTTGGTTCCATTCCAAGTTTTCCAAGGAATCTCCTTACTGCTTTCCAGACTGGTTGCACCAATTTGCAGTGCCACCAGCAATGTATGAGTGTGCCTTTTCCCCTACATCCTCATCAACACGTATTTTTGTTTGTATTCTTGATAGCTGCAATTCTGACTGGAGCAAGATAAAATTTTAGGGTAGTTTTGATTTGCATGTCTCTAATTGCTAGAGATGTTGAACATTTTCTCATATATTTGTTAATTGATTGTATATCATCTTCTGAGAGGTGTCTGTTCAGTTGCTTGGCCCATTTATTGATTGGGTTATTTGTTTTTTTGGTGTTTAGCTTTTTGGGTTCTTTATATACCCTAGAGATTAGTGCTCTAGCTGATATGTGAATGGTAAAAATTTGCTCCCAAGATGTAGGCTCTCTGTTCACCTCATTGATTGTTTCTTTTGCAGACAAGAAGCTTTTCAGTTTGAATTCCTAAAATTTATTGATTCTTTATTTTATTTCTTGTGCTATAGGAGTCTTATTAAGAAAGTTGGGGCCTAATCTGACATGATAGAGATTTGGGCCTACTTATTCTTTTAATAGGTACAGTGTCTCTGGTTTAATTCCTAGGTCTTTGATCCACTTTGAGTTTTGTGCATGTGAGAGATATGGGTTTAATTTTATTTTGTTACATATGGATTTTCAGTTTTCCCAGCACCATTTATTGAAGATGCTGTCTTTTCTCCAATGTATGTTTTTGGTGCCTTTGTCTAACATAAGATAAGTGTAATTGTGTGGGTTAGTTTCTGTGTCCTCTAATCTGTACCATTGAACTACCAGTGTATTTTGGTGCCAATACCATGCTGTTTGGGTTACCATTGCTCTATGGTATAGTTTAAGGGTCTAGTGTATTAATGCCACCAGCTTCACTCTTCTTGATAAGGATTGCTTTGGCTATTCTGGGTCTCTTATTTTTCCAGATGAATTTCATGACTGCTTTTTCTACTTATATGAGGAATGCCATTGGGATATTGATTGGGGTTGCAATAAATCTGTATATTGCTTTTTGGCAATATCGTCATTTTGACAATATTAATTCTGCCTATCCAAGAAAAAGAGAGATTTTTTCATCTTCTAAGGTCTTCTTTCTTTAATTTCTTTCTTTAGCATTCTGTAGTTTTCATTGTAGGGGATCTTTCACCTCTTTTGTTAGATTAACTCCCAAGTATTTTTTGAGGGTAATGTAAATGTGGTAGTTTTCCTCGTTTCCCTTTCTGAGGATTTGTCACTGATATATAGAAATGCTTTTGACATATGGGTGTTCATTTTGTATCCTGATAGTTTGCTGAATTCTTTTACTAGTTCTAGAAGTTTGCTGGTGAAGTTTTTTGGTCTTCTAGGTATAGAATCATATCTGCAAATAGTGCCAATTTGAGTTCTTCTTTTTACTATGTGTATCACTGTAATTTCTTTTGTCTAATTGCTCTGGTCGGTGTTTCAAGAACTATGCTGCATAGAAGTGGTGAAAGAGGGCATCCCTGGCTTGTTCCAGTTTTTAGAGGGAATGCTTTCAATTTCTCTCCATTTAGAATGATGTTGGTTTGGGGCTTAGCATAGATAGTTTTTATGATGTTTAGATATGTTCATGTTATCCCTAGTTTTTCTAGTATTTTGAACATGAAGGGTACTGTATTTGTCAAATGCTTTTTCTGCACCAGTTGAGGTGATCATATGGTTCTTATCTTTAAGCCTATTGATGTGATGAGTTAGATTTATTGATTTCCAAATGTTGAACCAACCTTGCATCCCTGGGATAAACCCCACTTCATTGTAGTGCACTATATTTTTGATGTTTTTGTATTCAATTTGCCAGAATTTTAATGAAAATTTTTGCATCTATGTTCAATATTGGTCTGAAGTTTTCTTTTTATGATGTGTCTTTGCCTGGTTTTGGAAGAAGGGTGATATTGGCCTCATAGAATGAGTTTGGAAGTGTTCCCTCTTTATCTATTTTGCAAATAGCTTGTAGAGTATAGGTATTAGTTCTTCTTTATAAGTTTTATAGAATTCAGCTGTGTATCCATCTGGTCCTGGGCTTTTCTTTGTTGGTAGGCTTCTAATGGTGTCTTCTATTTCCTTGCTTGAAATTGGTCTCTTAAATTGTGTTGATCATCCTGATTCAGATTGGGCAACTCATATATTCCAGATATTTGTTGATACCTTTGGTATGTTCTGTTTTATTGTAGTTCAAATTTTCAAATTAATTTCTAAATATGTGCTGTATTTCTGTAGTGTCTGTTGTGATATTTTCTTTTTTCATCCCATATATTAGTGATTTGGGTTTTCTCCTTCTTTTTGTTATGGCTAAGTTTTGCCAATTTTATTTATTTATTTTTTAAACCAACATTTTGTTTTGTCAATTTTTTCAATTGTTTCTTTTATTTCAATTTCAATTGTTTCAGCTCTGATTTTAATTATTTCCTATCTTCTACAGCTTTTGGTGTAGATTTGTTCTTCCTTTTCTAGGGCTTTGAGATGTAATGTTAAGTCATTTATTTGTTGACTTTAAATGAACTCCATGCAATGAACTTTACTCTTGGTACTGCCTTCATAGTGTCCCAGAGATTTTAATATGTTGTATCAGTGTTCTCATTTACCCCAAAGGATTTTTTAATCTCCTCCTTGATATCTGTTGCAACTTATTGTTCATTCAGTAGTGTATTATTTAGCCTCCAGGTGTTGGAGTAGTTTTTATTTTTTATTTTATCATTGATTTCTTGTTTCATTCCATTTGATCTGATAGAATCCAAGGCAATGTCTCTGCTTTTTTGTATTTGTTAAGAGTTGCTTTGTGGCATAATATATGGTCTATTTTAGAGAAGGATTCATGTGCTGCTGACAAGAAAGTGCACCTGCTCATTGAAAGATGTAATATTCTATATATGTCTGTTAAATATAAGTTATTGATTGTATTATTGAGTTTTATATTTTTTGTTCAGTGTTGTTTGGAAGATCTATTCAATGGTGAAATAGGGGTGTTAATGTCACCCAGAATTAAGATGTTGTGGTCAATTTGACTCTTGAACTTGAGAAGTGTTTGTTTGATGAACATAGATGCTCCATTATTTGGGGCATATATATTTATAATCATTATGTCTTATTGGTATATTGTTTCCTTCAACAGTATGAAATGCCCTTCTTTGTCCCTTTTGATTAACCGTAGCTTAATGTATACTTTATTTGACATGATGATGGAAACCCCTGCTTGCTTTTGCAGTCCATTTGATGGGTACAATTTTTCCCAACCTTTCACCTTTAGTCTGTGTATGTCTTTTCCTATGAGATGAGTCTCTTGGAGTCTTGGAGGCAGCTTACTGTTGGGTATTTTTTTATCCAGTCTGCTAGCCTATGTCTTTTAATTGGTGAGTTTATGCCATTAACATTCAGGGTTATTTTTGAGACATGATTTGCATTCCCAGCCATTTTTGTTTATTTTTTAAATTTAACTTGATTTGGTTTCTCCTTTGATTAGTTTCTCCTTTAGTGTAGTACCTTCATTTGCTGATGTTCATTATTGTTTTTAATTTCCTCTTCATAGAATATTTAGCCAAGGATGTTCTGTAGTGCAGGTTTTCAAGCTATTAAGTTCTTTTAACTTTTGTTTATCATGAAAGGTTTTTATTTCATCATCAAATATAAAGCTTAATTTTGCTAGATACGAAATTCTTGGTTGTAATCCTTTTTCTTTCAGAGCTTGTTGTATGTGTTTCTAGTATCTTCTAGCTTTCAGGTTCTGGGTTGAAAAATCTACACATAATCTAATTGGTTTCCCCCTATATGTAGTATGAGTCCTTTCTTTTCTGGCTTTTAATATTCCATCCTTATTCTGTATGTTAGACATTTTCATTATAATGTGACTTTGTGTGGATCTGTTGTAATTTTGTACATTTGGTGTCATCTAAGCCTCTTGAATTTGGATTTCAAATTTTCTCTTTATGTTTGGAAAAATTTCTGACATTATTTCATTGAATAGATTGTTCATTCCTTTGGTTTGGAAATCTATGCCTTCCTCTATACCAGTAACTCTTAAGTTTGGTCTTTTTATGTTATCCCATATTTTTTGAATATTCTGTTCATGGTTTCTTACAATTTTCACTGTGTGATATACATTCTTTTCAAGATTATATATTTTGTCTTCATTGTCTGCAGTTCTTTCTTCCAAGTGGTCTAATCTGTTGGTAATGCATTCAAATGAGCTTTTAACTTGGTTTATTGTTTCTTTCATTTCAAGGATTTCTGTTTGGTTTTTCTTTAGAACCTCTATCTCCCTGTTGAATTAATCTTTTTGTTTCTGTATTTGCTTATGTAGCTCTGTGTTGAAATGATCCTTTGCTGCCTGGATTTGCTCTATTATATCATCCTTTAATTCGCAGAACATTTTAATTACATACATCCTGAACTCCTTCTCTATAATTTCATATGCTGTGCTGGGCATGGATTCTAATAATGTGGTGTCTTGATTTGTTTGAGACACTTTTTTCCCTTGTCTTTTCATGTTGTTCATGTGTCTTCCTTTCTATCTCTGTGAATCTGAGGTGTTATCTTTTTTTAAAAAATATTTTTAGATATTAAAGAACCTTTATTTTATTCATTTGTTTATATGCTGGGCTGAGAATTGATCCCAGGGCCTCACACATGCTAGGCAATCATTCTACCACTGAGCCACAACCCAGCCATAGAGGCATTACCATTTTTACCCTATAGGCTTACAGTGCCCCTGTGGGGTTCCAATATCACACCTTTGAGGGGAAGAACAATGTTAACAGATCCCAATATGGACAAAATACCACCTAAAAACAAATGGTTGTTATTAAGACGATTACAGTTTGGTCACAATGTACAGAAATGATGAATTCATTTATTATCTACAATATGATCAGTAGGTTTGTAAAAGGGTTTACAGTTTCTGATGGTGAACAAAGAACCAGGGGTGAGGTATAGGAAGATATGCTAAGGAGGTAGGAGGTGAGGATATAGAGTTATTATATCTTAGAAGTGTGAAAGAGAAATCTAAAGAGGAAGGTTAGTAGCAAGAGAATAGAGAGGTAGTAATTTGGGGTAGATAAGTAAGAGGCAAGACAGTAGGAGCTGGAGCTGGGGCTCGGTGGTAGAGCGCTCAGCCAGCTCTTTTTATGTTATCTTTTTATGTTATGTGTGAAGTGCTGGGATTGATCCCCAGCACCTCATAAAAAATAAATAAACAAATAAAATAAAGATATTTTAAAAACAAGGAAGACAGTAGAGTATATAAGACAAACACACATATATATTAAGAATAAAAATGTTAAAATAGCAAAAATTGGAGAGAAAAAACAACAACAAAAATGCATATACCACACAACTGTAATATACTATTCAGTTGTCTCAGTCCTCAATATCCTAATTCATACAAAGTACTTGGTTTTACAAATGTTGGGAATGTGAGGGTGGGAGAATAAAGAGGGAGAAGAAAGAAAAAATAATCTCAAAGGAAGAAATAAGGATTGCTTTGATTGAAGATCAATTTGTTTCCTGCTTCTGTTCCCATCAAAAAGTAGGGGTTGTTTGTTCTTAGTTGGTATCACCACCCTCAGGATGGTGGGGGTTACCAGGGTGGGAAGGTTTGTCTTGGGTGAAGGGCACCTGGAAGTGGAGTATGGCACCCGCCGGTCCCATTGGGAGACTGCACCTCAAGGATCTCCTTTGGGATCTCTTCCAGTGATGTGGGTGCCAGGTCTTATCTCCCCATCTTGCCTATAGACCTCACAGTTCCTGATCTCTAAATTAGTCTCTAAAGTGTATTTCCCTCACTCTCTCCCTTTCTACTTCCTAATCAGGAACTTTTCTCTCCAGAGGTCTTGTGTGTTGCACTCTGGTGGCTGCACACCTGTCGCGGAGGGCTGTTTAGAATTGGGCATTCAACTTTGCCGAGTTAGCGGCTGTTGAGGATTGGGGGGAATTAGAAAACTCTGGGCACCTGGCTGTCCTGTGTTCTAAACTGGTAGTTGCCCCAACTAAAGATGGTGATGTAGGTGACCCAAGATGGAGGCAGTTGCTTTCAGTGATGGGGTGTCAGGTCAGGTGGGGGGAACCAGGCGATGGTGTTGTACAATACTTTTAGAGATTAGCTCTGTGGTGTGCAGTTGTGGCTGTCAGCTTTCTTCAGAGCCTGTGATGTCCCCAGGTGCAGGCAGGCTATTGAGAGTACTGGACTATGGCAGTAGCTGTTGATTTCCAAGATGAAGGCAAACGGGGGAGCTCCACATTGGTAGATAGGTGTCCACATGAGAGTGGTGGCTGGAGTTCCTGTGCGTGGATAGCAGCTGAGTGTCCTTCATGGGAGTGGCCTCTGGGAATTCTGTGCTGGTGCTGATGCCGGGGGTCCCACCAACGCACCCGCAAGACCTGGGTGGGCAAGTAATCGGGAGTCAGGAGCCCTTTTTAAATGTTGAAGCCTGGGGCCCCAGGCCACACTGTGGCTGTTTATTCCTGCAAAGGATCAGCTCTGGAGGGGTCCTCTATCACTCTCAGCAAAGCAGTATTTCTACTAGTTGAGACCCGGGTCACAGCAACGCAGAATGCTGCCTCCCTCTGGCCTGCCACCTTGGATCTGCCTCTTAGTTGGATTGTTTAATTGATTTACACTGAATGTTACTGATATGGTTGGACTTATTTCTGCCATTTTACTTTTGTATTTGATATATCTTGTCTTTTTATTTTCTTGTTCTTCCTTAACTTGTTCTCTATTAAGTGAATAGTTGCTAGTATAGCAATTTAAGCTTAAATTTTTAAAAATTATTATTACTTTTTTAGTTGTCAATGAACCTTTATTTTATTTATTGATATGTGGTGCTCAGAATCGAACCAGTGCCTCACACATGCTAGGCAAGTTCTCTGCCACTGAACCACATTCCCAGCTAGTATAGCAATTTAATTACTTTAAATTTTATAGCATATTTTGAATAGTTTACTTTTTGAAATTTAAATGAAGTTATTTTTAATTGGCAGATAATAATTGTACTTACTTAGGGAGTACAATGTTATGTTTCCATATATGCTATATTTTGTAATGATTAACTCAGGATATTTAGGTTATCTTTCATCTCATATGATGGAACATTCTAAATCCTCTCATTTAACTATTTGATTCATTCATTTTTATTAACTATAATATCCTCCAATCTAATGGTCTAATTCTTAGTAGTTTTGTTCTAAGGCTTATCATGTCCATCTTAATTTTTTCAAAATCTATTTCATATTTCTACTTACATAATTTTGGTAAAATACAAAAATGTTACTTATGTGGTTCCACTCCCTCTAGCCCTTCTTTTTGCTATTGTTTTTATGCATATTACATGTATACACAGTGCAAAGATATTGTTATTCCTATTGATTGATATAATTTTATGTATTTTAAAGCCATAAAAATAAAACAAATACATATAAAGATTTTAGACTTAAACTTCTTATTTACAGTTTCTGGCATTCTTCATTTGTTATTGTGAATTCACATTAACATCTAGTGTTAGTTCTTTACCCCAATATAGTTCTGATCTCAACTGCTTCCTTAATGCTGCTAATATCAAATTATCTTTCTCTATAATAACTGTATGTTTTAGGGACACAACCATAATTAGATAAATATTGCTCTAATTGTTTGTTAAATTATAATAGAGAAAAATATGCATTTTTATTATTTTTTAAATATTTTAAAATAATTACCTATAAAAGTGGTGTTTGTTTTTCATATAGATCTGAATGATTTTGTGGAGCTGCTTGTATTCAGCCTGAACATCTCATATATTAATGCTTTTTCTAGAGCTAGTTTTCCAGAAATAAACTCACAGTTTTTGTTTATTTCACCATCATTTAAAAAAAATAGTTTTGCTGAATATTAAGTTCCTTGGTTGAAATATTTTTTAGAACATTGGATATCTTATTCTACTTCCTTTGATCTCCATTGTCATGTTAGTCCATTTGAGCTACAGTAAAACAACATTCCATTAACTGATTTATAAATAATAGACATTGGGCTGGGGTTGTGGCTCAGTGGTAGAGCACTTGCCTAGCATGTGTGAGGCAGTGGCTCGATTCTCAGTACCACATATAAATAAATAAAGTTCATTGACGAGTAAAAAATTATTTAAAAAATAGCAGACATTTATTTCTTACAGGTCTGGATCCTGGAAAGAATAATAGCACACAAGAAAATTCAGTATCTAATTGAGGGCCTATTTCCTCACAGATAGTGTTATCTTACTGTGTCCTCACTTGATTTGAGAAGCAAGTTAGATTTCTGTAGTCTCTTTTCTAAGAGCAGTAATTCCAATTATGATGGCTCTACCCTCATGACTAATCATCCCCAAAGGCTTTGTCTTCTATATCACCTTGGGAGTTAAAATTTCAACATACGATTTTGGGGGTAAAACAGATAGGCAGTTCATAGCAACTATTCATAAATGTAATGGTTAATTTTAGGTTTCAACTTGACTGAATTAAGGGATATCTAAAAACTTGGTAAAGCATTATTTTGGAAGCATCTATGAGCATGTTTCCTGAAGTGATTAACATGTGAGTTTATGTGAACTAGGTGGCAAAGATTGGCCTTCAATGTGGGTTAGCACCATTCAATGTGATGGAGAATTTATATAATTCTTATGTTTGTTCCTCTGCTAGTAGGGATTTCCCCCCTTTGGTTTTAGGATTTTTTTCTGTATAATTTTATGTATTTGAAAGCAAAATGCTTACATGTAGTCCTGTTTTTTAATTATTCTGTTTGGTGTTTTCTGAGCTATTCGGATATGTAGTTTGACATCCAACCTAAATTTTTTTTTTTAAGAGAGAATGAGAGAGGAGAGAGAGAGAGAGAATTTTTAATATTTATTTTTTAGTTCTCGGCGGACACAACATCTTTGTTGGTATGTGGTGCTGAGGATCGAACCCGGGCCGCACGCATGCCAGGCGAGCGCGCTACCGCTTGAGCCACATCCCCAGCCCCCATCCAACCTAAATTTGAAAGCATTTTATGACATTATTATTTCAAAATTTTTCATTATCTGTTTATTTTCCTTCTTTTATTCCCATTACATGCATATTACAATTCTCATAGTTCCCAGTTCTTGAATTTTCTGCTCTATTTTTTTCAGTGTTCTTCATGTTTACATTTGGGGGGGTCTGTTGAGATGCCCTTGAGGTCATAGATTCTTAATTTGTGTGTTATCTACTAAGAAGCCTATCAGAGCATTCTCCACTTCTCTTACAGCTTTTTTTTCATCTCTGTGGTTTCTTTTTTTGGTTCTTAGAATTTCCTTCTCTCTGCTTACATTGTTCTTCTGTTATTTCGAATTTCTACTTTATCTTTTAGAAAGCTTAACATATTAATCATATTTGCATTACATTCCTGGTCTGATAATTCCAATGTCTCTGCCATCTTTCAGTCCAATATTTTCTTGCATTCTCTCTTTATTTTTTTTCCCTTTGGTATGTCTTGTAACTTTCTCTTGATAACCACACATGATGAACTGGGTAAACAGAACTGCTGAATATGGACCTCTGTGGGGAGATGTGAAACATTCTATTGCCCTATGATTTGGCCTCAGTCTTTTAGTAAGCCTCTGTCTCTGGACTATGAACTTTATACATTGTTCTCATTCTTTTCACCTCTGAGGTGGGACAAGATGTCTGAAGTGGTCTTGAGTTGTGTATTTCCATTCCTTCATGTCATTCATGTTTTTATATAACTCCAAAATGTAGGTGTTGGTTAAATGGTTTTTCCTGATTACCAAAAAAAAAGAAAAAAAAAAAACCAGAACAATCTGGCACATCTCAAATAGTTCTTTCTCCTCTGCCTGATAAAACACAAGGGTATTTTTCTCTAATATTTACTTTGAGGACCAGATTGAACTCTATGAAATAAGTCTTGCAAAGCTAAAGGGTATTACCCTCTCTGACTGAGTCCCCTTGGATTCTTCAGATTTATGATTGTCTACTGTAAATCTCTAGCAGTTTGTCTATTACAGTTTAGAGTTTCCTATCTCTGCATTTATTCCCATGGAGTTTTTAGCTCTAGCATGTTTTGATTTTTCATATTTGCACATATGTCTCTAATTTGGGGTGTAGTTTTTTTGCCTTATGACCTTGATTCTCTTGTGAATCTAAGAAGAGTTGTTGCCTTTATATTTATTTTTAGCATTTTATTTGTTGTTAATAGAAAAGAGTAGCATCCAAGTTTCTTCTATGATGTACCACAAACTGGAAATCCCTAGTGATTTTTTTAAAAAAATGATTATTATATTTTTCAACTCCAAACTTTCTGTTTCTTTGTAGTAATTCCTGTTTTTAATTATAGTCTTTATTTGATGAGATATTATCATCAAACTTCTCTTTAATTCTTTAATCATGGTTTCCTTTAGATATTTTACCATACTTACAATAGCTGCCTTGAAGTCCTTGTACAAGTACTTCATGAAAGACCACTTTTTTGTTTGCCAGCTTTTCAACTGTTTACACTTTACTGTTTATAATTTTTATTGACTGTGGTTTCAAACTGGCTTTCTTTGACTATCCATGTTCAGCTTAGGTTGGCCTGCATCTATTAGTATCACACCCAGCTGTTAGTTTCCACTTATCCCTAGCTGTTTACTCTGCTGTTTTGAGCAGCTCCCTGGGGGCATTCACAGTCTAATCCAATTAAAGTTGACTCCTGGACAAGGAAAGGGTACTCTAGTTTTTGAGGCCTGTGCCTATTCTACCCAAGGCAGAACATCTGCCTTATTGAGCAGTAACTATGGTAGATGAAAATGAAAACTGGTGCTGCCCCCTGGCTATGGCCACCACCCATATGGACCTTTCACATATCATGTCTAGTAATGATAGGATGTATGAATGTTCCCCAGTTGATTAATTTCCTCAATAGAACTCATACCAGGAACCCAGGGGAATTGGGGTGGGGTTCCATTCTAATGCCAAATGCACCATAGCAGGTTGTCCAAAAGACTGTGCTTTATTAAAACAAAAAAAAAGGAAGGTTTAACTCTACCAGATTCCCTGTCCACGCTGGAGAAGGTAGAGTGGGATAAAGGGTGTAGCTGCTTTGCTGGTGCCACGCACTAGATATAGGCATCAGGCTTTTACAGCATAAAATTGTGAAAAAAGGTTATTTTTGATCTTCACTAGCTGTTGAAATAACTGAAAATAGCACATCTACTCTAGGGATCTAAAGTTGATGGGACCTGTCACTCAGGTGATAAGTCTACTGAAACAATTTTTCCCAAAATGTAGAGCTTTGGGGGCATGGGTACAGTCCTCAGCTTGAATGTCACAGCCTCCTACTGTTTTTACTCTTTCTGTAGTTGTTAAATAAATGCTTCTCAACTGATTGTAAGCCCTTTGATCAAGCTCCAGATATTTTGAAAGTTTTTCTTTGCTAATTTTGATCAGCCTAATAGATATCTCTTTGAGGGAGAAGTTTCTCTGAGCTTTTTAGACTACCACTGTTCCAGAAGTCTATAAAGGTTTTTGAAAATGAAAATAGATAAGGAGCACAAGAATAACTTTGGGATTGATATTTAAATACACACATGCAAAGGATTCTATGGCCAAATCAGTCTGGGAAGATCTGGAATAAAAATATCTAGTCTTTTTAAAAATTATAGTCTATGTCAGTTGTAATATGCTAATGTACATTTCTGAATCTCTAAAAGTATGATATAGTGTATTGCCGCAGTCTGGCTGGGCACAAATCACGAGCCACTGAAGGAGGAACAAACTTTATTTCTGAACTCCACCAGCACACTCCACACACGCTCCCCGGGAATTCTCCCGAAAGCCACGTGTCTCTTCCAACAACCAGCAACCGGAAATATCCCTCCTCCTGCACTTCTCCAACTAATGGGAACTCTCCTGGAATCCCCTGCGAGAGCTCAACTGGAACTCAAGGAGAACTCCGTGAGAACTTGCTGGCGTCACCTCTCAACCACCACTTCTGGCAAAAATGCCATGCGTCATCCCGACTCGGCTGTGGCCCTCAACAGTGTATATCTTGTCCTAAATTTTCATAATCAATTCATATTTTCATTTGTTTGTCTTGCATAAGCTTTGTTTTTTTTCATTTGCTGCTTGTTTTTCATTGCACAGTTCTCAAAATATGTTAGTGAGAATACCATTTGATACATATTGACTTAACATGTTACCCTTTAAACAAAGAAATTTACCTGACTCTGCCCAATATCTAGCAGACAGTTTTATCTGGATATTGTATCATTTGCTATGGACCCCATGGGTTGCCTACATGTTATATATATTTGCCTACATATGTTATATATTAACATAATATTCTATATAGATATCTGGGGCAGATTAGGGTATTGCTAACGTGCTAATTGTCAAATAGAACTTACGGAAAAATTTGAAAGTGCCAATCTGAACTTTAAAAGGTCAAATACTAATGACACAGTGTGAACTGAATATGAAACACCATTGTCAGATAAAAACAGCTATCAGAATTTGCCAGCAATATACAAGCAAGGTCATTCTGAGCAATAATATAATATCACAGAAGGGTTTATCCAAAGGTGAGGGTCATAGCATACCATTTCCTGAACTAATATGCCCAGTAAAATTTCCAAAATTCTTAGTTTCAAGAAACTTTTGGAGATCTAAAATAGGTCTATAAAGTTTCAGAAACTGAATAGATTTGCTTTTACTCAACTAGTAAGAGTTGGTGCCAAAATATTAGTCTATCCGACTCCAATTCTTATTCTAAAATGGGGGCTGTCTAGAGGCTATTTCATAAATCTGGGCAACATTCCTACACCCAGATATTTTGGATCCTCTGAATATGTTTCCATATTTGTATAATAACAAACGTCACTGTAATCCCAGTGGCTGGGTAGGCTGAGGCAGGAGTTCAAAGTCTTACTCAGCAACTTGGAGAGGCCCTGAGCAACTTAGTAAGACTCTGTATCAAATAAAAAATAATAAGAGCTGGGGATGTGGGTCAGTGATTAAGCACTCCTCGGTTAGATCATCAGTACCAAAAAAAGCAGCAAATACAGCTGAGAATAATTAGGTACACCATAAATAATAAATGCAAAAGCTGAGTTACATAGAATTAAGGTAGCTAGTCATAAAAAATAAAATATGAGAGGGAAGACATAGATACATCTTTAAATTTGATTCAAATGTTACATTCACAGAAAAAATTTACTAAAAATATCAAAATATCATTTTCTATAGTTGTATTTGTCATATTAAATGTAGTTTGGCATTTTAATTTTAGTTCTCAGTTCATGCTCTCTGGAAAATAAGCTTAATTGTCTGGCTAGCAATTCATAATGTAAGTCTCCCCAGTTTACCTGGTGGCAGATCCCCATGGAGGAAGAAACGGCCTCTGAAATGGATCCTCTGAATATGTTTCCATATTTGTATAATAACAAATGTCACAAAATAATGTATTAGAGTACTTATGTGCATCTGGGAGCAAAATCAATCCTGAAAGATATATTTTGTTAATTTAAGAGTCTTAAAAGATTTTTTTAAATTAATTTTAGTAAAATAGTGCTCATTACTCTTGCCAAAATAAACTGAAAATAAAAATATAAGTAATGAATGCACTGCACTTTCTTTGCACTTTATCTTTTTATGCTATTACAATAAGGCCATTTATTGAAAGTTTTCCATAAAACCTAATATATATATATATATATCTGATTGATGCAATACATTTACCATTCCAAACATTCGCAAGATTGCCTTTTTGTATTTGGAATGCATTTCTGGTGGACAATTATAACGTTTAAAAAGTTATTTGCTTTAGGGCAATCTTTTCTTCCTTGTTTAATTCAGAACAAGCTTAATTTATCAGCACATGTTCAATCCTAGAGAAGCAAAATGAGTGCTTTGAAAGCATTAACTAATGTAAATTGCACATCTAATCCAAGCAGTACTACATTTTACTTTATAGTTTTTGATGGATATATGTTATAAAATAAAAATATGCCAAAGCAGTGATTTATAAAGGCTTTCTTACAACATTCTCAAGGGATGACAGTCATTCCACTTAGTTATTTAAAGTACATGCACTAAATGGTAAATATAAAATGCATCAAGTGACTACAAAACCAATATCATATGCATAAATTTGTTCATAATTAAAATGCATAGAACTAATCTTTTGAAAAATCTTACTTTCAGAACTTTAGGTAGTAAGTCTCTAAATTCCATGATGTCTTAAGTATGTTTTACTCTTAATTTTAATCACCAAAGTTTAATTAATTTCAGAATCTCTGGAAAAAGTGAGTGTGGATCTTGATTGCAAATGTAAAGTTCAATACTGTTTTTAGACTTCTTCCTCACTGATCAGAGGTGAATAATAGGAATATTTTTGCTTCCTTGAAATGCATTAAAATAGTACCTTTTAATTTTAATCTCTTAATTTTAATTTAAATAGATTCTTAATTTTAAAAAAATCAACAAATTTGTGTTTCCTTCCTTTAAATGAGAGGGATGAGTTTTATTGTTAGTTAATTTACTTGATAGTTAAATTCTTACAATAGAAATCATCTCAGTATGATGGCTTTTCTTCCCCCAACCCTGGAAGTCATTATGTTATGATTTCTCTTAGATATTAAATACAATAAGAAAATATGTTATTTTATAGACAATTGTTAACCTTCTCATATTGTGGTTGGATTCCTTTTTCTGATCATGATATATTACTGAATTTTAAAATACAAAGAAAAAATACACTATGTCTCTTTCCAAGTCAGTACTTTGAATATCTCTGCGTTCAATTTTGCAATGTTTCAAGAATATTCTCTGCTATTTCTAGAAGAAAAATCAGCAGATTTTAGGTAACAGATGTGAGAAGTTATTAAGGCCATTATAAGCTGATTATTTACCCAAACATCATCTTAAAGGCCAAGTATTCAAAAATAAGTATGGCTTTCTATATTATTCATTGAACCATTAGAAATTTCTTTGAGGCCAAAGATCTGAAAGTTTCTTTTTTCACAAGTCCTTCCTGCCCCACTTAGCACTGAATCAGACAGTGAGACACCTGCTTCCAGCTGCATGGAAAATGAACACATAGAAATACTGTTGATTTAGTATTCTAATATTTCCTAAAATTCTTTCACTGAGATTTGTTCAATAATTTAGGAAAGCAGTAAAATAAACACTAATACATACCAGAATCACATTAACTTTTCCCTTGAAATTTAGAAAGCTTCCACATTTTGTCTTTTCCAAAACATACACTCTAATGTAGTATACATGGTGATTAATATAACTTGAGGTTATTGATCTCAGGGTTCTACAAGTTCAAAAGAAATAGTCTGTTTTTTAGCTATCTTTTTTTTGATGGCAATATGCCATACACATAAAGAATAAATAGTAATTCCCTGTATTATTACCAAAAAGATAACTCTGAGAGTTACATTCTGTTTTATTTTACCATATATAAGTTCCCTGTCAAATGCCACATTGAATTGAGTGATTAACCATCTGGAAAGCCATGCTAAAAAGCAATTCTTAGCCATGTCAGGGCTGATCAGGAAAGGCATTATGATCAATTAGTATATGGCGTGGATACAGGAGAGGGTAGCAAGACTATCTAGGCAAGTAATTTGCCATTTCTTCAGAAGTAAACACATCCTCACGTATAAAGTTCCCTTGTTAGAGGAAATGGACCATTAGGGTAAATAAACAAATGGTCAACAGTGAATGGAAAACAGAACTAAGCATACAATTTCAAAATGCACATCTTCCCTCCTACCTTGTGTCCCTCAAAACTTAAAAATGCAACTCCCTAACCACTCTACCTCAATAGATTTAACCTTTTTTCATCACCTTGGGTTGGGTTGCAGCTCAGTGGCAAACCACTTGACATGTGTGAGGCCCTGGATGTCATCCCTTATACTGTAAAAATAAAGACAAAATAAAACTCTAATTAGGGAAAACAAAGCTATATTTTGTCATTCAGGAAAAAATACTTAGTAGGTGACTGGTGCAAACCTATTTTGTTGTGCTTAAAAGTTAGAAATGTCCACCAGGTTCTTTGGAACTCCAAGCCAAATGAGCTATTCCTACAGAAAACAGATCTTGCTAAGGGGTGGAAAACTTGTCTGCCTAAGGTGAAAATTCACACTAGAGATTATCCAAATTGATTGGCCACAGTTTAGTGAACATATGTCCTCTTGCAAAGCTGCTTTCTCCTTCCCTGAGCTAACCAAAGGAGGATAAAAATAGATGGCAGGAGAAGGGATATATAACAAATTTTATTATCACTTGGTAAGACAGTAGCAGCTGTCACATGAAGCAAGGTTTGCCTATACACACAAACACACACACACACACACACACACATTTTAAATGTTTTTCTTTGTCTACAGATAATACTTAATTTTCCATAAATAATGACCTTTTCTCTTTAGATATGTTTCTTCGAAGTTCAAGTGTTTAGTGTTCTATTCCACATTTCAATGGCAGTCCTAGCCAGAAGAATAAGGCAAGAAAAATATAACTAGGATTGATTAAAGAAATAAAATTGTCATTATTTGCAGTTGATATGATTGTATACATGGAAAGTACAAAACAATATAGAATTAAATATAAGCTTTAATTAGAGGGCTTAGCAATATTTTTGCTTTAAAATCAGTATTTAAAAATCAATTATTTTGGCCAGGCAAGGTGGTGTACACCTATAATCCCAGCTCCTCAGACACATAAAGCAGGAGGATAACAAGTTCAATACCAACCAGGGTAATTTATTGATACTGTATCTCAAAATAAAAGTTAATACATAAGGGATGAGGATATAGTTTAGTGATAGCATCTTTGCCTAGCATTTGTGAGGTTCTGGGTTCAATACTTAGTACCATGAAAATAAATAAATAAATAAATAAATAAATAAATAAATATTATTTTGAAGAGACTATCCTTTTTCTGGTTGTCTATTCTTGATGCACTTGACAAAGATCAAATTAACACAAATATATGTTTATTTCTGAGCTTTTTATTCTGTTCCACTGGTCTATACTTCAACTTTTATGCCAGTTTCATACTGTTGAAATTATTGTTATTCTGTAATATATTTTTGTTTTATTTTTAATTTGCTAACAATATCTAATTAACAATGTGTCTGTTCTTATTTTAGCACAATGCTGCTTTGATTGCTCTATCTTTGTAATCTTTCTTGAAATCTGGTCTTGTGATTCTTCTAGCTTTGCTCTTTCTGGTTAAGATTGCTTTGGCTATTTGGGTACTTTTTGTGATTGAATATTAAATATGGGATTACTTTACTATTTGTGTGAAAATTTCATTGAAATTTTAATAAGAATTGCATTAATCTATGGATAGCCTTGGATAATATGGGCATTTAAAAAAATCAGCTCTTTAAATCTGGGTACACCAGATGTTTTTATTTATTTGTGTCACCTTTGATTTCTTTCATTGGCATTTATAGTTTTTAGCATACAGGTATTTTATTTTCTTACTTAAATTTACTACTAAGCATTCTGTTTTTTATACTATCATAAGTGGAATTTTTTCATAATTGCTTTTCCAGACAGTTCATTTTTATTATAGAAATTCTACTTGTTTTGTGAATTGCTTTTGTATCCTGAAAATTTATTAAATTTGTTCATTTCTAACAGTTTTTTTGGGGGGGTGTGTAATCTGTATATAAAATCATGTTATCAGTAGACAAATTATCTTCAACCCTTACTATTTGGATTCTTTTCATTTCTCTTTCTTAATTGTTTTGAGTAGATCTTCCAATACAATATTGAATAAAAGTGGCAAAGTGGTTATCCTCGTCTTATTTCCAATCTTATAATAAAAGACCTTCAATTTTTTGCCATTGAGTATAATGTTGCTTGTGGGCTTCTCATATATGGCTTTTATGGTAATGAGGAAAATTCTGTTTAAGCTAAATTATTGAGAGTTTTAATCATGAAAGAATATTAAATTCATTAAATGCTTCCCCTTGCATCTACTATAATGAGTGCATGTTTTTGTCCTTAATTCTGTTAATGTGGTGAATAATATTTATTGCTTTGCGTATGTTGAATCAACCTTGCATCCTATGGGAACATATCAGTTGATCATGGTGAATTATCCTTTCAATGTACTGATGAATTTGATTTGCTAAAGTCTTTGGTAAAGACTTCTTATACATTTATGTTCATCATTGGTATTGACCTGAGTCATTTATTTTAAAATATGTAATCTCTTTGTTTGGCCTTACAATAAGGGCAATTATAGCCATGTGAAATTAGTTTGGAAGTCCTTTTCTGTCTTCAATTTTTTTAGAGAGTTTGAGAAGGATTATTATTAGTTCTTTTTTTATCCAGATAATTATTGCCTATACTAATATCTTCAAGTGCTTTCCCTGTTTTTCTCTGGTAGTTTCAGATATTTTCTTTTTGTTCCTTAGATATTATGATTTCCATTTAGCTGACTTCAAGTTCACTTTTGTTCTACTTGATTTAGTCTACTGTTGAATTTTTCAGATCAGTTATAGAATTCTTCAGCTTTATGATTTCTGTTTAGTAATATTTTTTTACTTTATCTATTAAAATTCTCAGGTTATTCTTACATTTGTTAATATTCAAACACTGCTCATTTCCTCAGGCCTACAATTTTGTTTTTGACTCAGATCTATACAGTTTACTTATCCCTGGACACAGACAGCACTTTGATTTTTATACAACCTTATAGTCTACCTTTCCTTCTGACTTACCTTAATTCAACTTGCTACTCCAAATCATTGTAATGTATTCATTAATTTGTAGATTTTCAGAGTCATAACTTGTTTTTAGGGAATCATTGATTTCCTACTCTATTCTGAAACATTTTTATTTTCAAATCCTAGATTGTGTTGATATCTATCAATCTTGGGTCCATTAAACTGCAACTCACTTGACTAATGTTACCAGTCTCTGCTACCAACTATCTCCTTTGTGCAGAAGTAAACAAGGATTACTTGTTCCCAGGACATATGCAGAATTAATGTTCCATACATAATGATAATGGTACTAATAATGATATTATGTGAAATAAGATTAGTTGATCTTCATATCAATATATCTGTGGACCCATTAATTAGAATAATATGAAAAGACAGTCTTTAACACCATGTTGAGAGAACATAACGTGTGATCCTGAGTCCTGAGATGGTATACATATGTCATTCTAAACCAAAATTTAGTCAACTGTGATAAAATCTCTGAAGTATACCCTTTGGTTTCCTCTAAATTTACAAGTGAATTACATAAAAGCTTTCCTTCATACAGCAGTATCTGAGTATCATAGACTAACCATGACTTTGACAAAAAAGTATGATTTTCTATGGATTTGATGACAATGTTGTTAATTAAAATCAAGTAGAAAATCTCACCTATATGTTCATACCACAGTCTACTTTTATGAATTCATTATTATTCTTGCTCATTGCATTGGCCAAAAAATATTTACAGTTGCTGTCATTTTTTGGGACACACTCTCAGGATTAGGAAAAAATAATTCTTCTCCCCTGAGATAAAAATTAGAGTATGCTGTTCAGGCTACAGATACTTCTCAATTTTCCACTTGATTAACCACAAGGGGCAATGCTAGTAGTAGTCTGAATCCACAATACTTTTATAGAAAACCTATCCATATCACTGAGTTAACTGAACATACTCTGACTACACTTTGCAGCTGAATTTAGAAATATAAGCTATTTTACATGTACGCAAGCCTCTCTATAACTCAGAATCTGTTCTCATGAGACCCCCTATGAAGAAATGGGATTGGTTTAATACTTTCATGGAGCTCAAATCAGGCCTTTTTAGTTTGTTTGTTGTTGCTATTGATGGACCTTTTATTTATTTTTATGTGATGCTGAGAATCAAATCCAGTGCCTCACCCATGCTAGGCAAGTGCTCTACCACTGAGCTACAACCCCAGCCCCCAGGCCTATTTAAGTAAATTAAAATTCTAATTTGAAAATAAAACACTGGCTGTATTTTTTGTTTCTTTTTTTAACCTTTTAATTGAACAATAACATACATACAAGAAAGTGTATAACCCTTAAGCATACAGCTCAATAAATCATCCCAAAGTTAGCAAACATGTAATTACCACCCAGCTCAGGAAGAAGGAAATAACATGAACCCTTTGTACCTCACATGTGCCCCTCCCAAACACTATCTCTTTTCTCTTTTGCAAAGGTCATCCCTATTCTGACATATAGTGCTATAGATTAATTTTTCTATATTGCTTTGTGCAGTGGTATTATATTTATTATTTTCACTGGCAAGTATTTTAGTGTACATTTTGGACTATTTCTTATTTTGATTATGATTTTAGTGTTCTTGTACTTGTTTTGGTGTATATATGTAGTCATATCTCTAAGTGTATATGTGTGTCTTTCTGTGTGTGTGCCTACCACAGTCTTAAATGAAGTATATTAAGTATTGCCCCTTTAATTCACCAATCAGAATGTAATCTTGTGATTTTATCATTTGATCTTAGCTTCATTCATAAGTCTTTCCTATACCATTTCTTCTTTATAAATCAAATGATGGAAGGTTTCCCAGATATAATATCTAGAACCTTTTGATTTGCCTAAACACTGTAAAATTCTTTCTCTTCAGAGTCTAATTTTTTAAATTTCCAACAGTCCTTACCTATTTTAAACAATGTTTACTTTATAGCAGCTTTATTAAGATATGACATATATATATCATAAATGCATTATTTTAAATTACAAAATTCAGTGGTTTTAGTATATTCATAAGATTTACACCATAATCTAATTTTTAGAATAGGTTTATCATCCTCAAAAGAACCCTATATCCATTCACAGTCAGTCCTTATAACCCAATCAGTCTTGACAATTACTAATCTAAATGCTGTGTCTGTAGATTTGCTTATTCTAGACATGTTATATAAATGGAACCAAATAGTATGTAGTCATTTTGACTAACTTCTTTCCCTTGGCTTTTGTTTCCAAGGTTAACTCATGTTGCAAAATGTATCAATATTTCTATTCTTTTTATTGCTAGTTATGTTAGTATACTTTTCATTACTATGATGAAAACACCTGACAAGAAAAACTTTAAAGAAAACAGTTTATTTTTAGCTCATGGTTTCAGGTGTCTCTGTTCATTGTCAATATATTCCATTGCTCTGGATCTGAGGCAAGGCAGAACATCATGGCAAAGGTAATGGCAGAGGAAAACTGCTCAACTCATGGCAACCAGGAAGCAGAGAGAGTGAAAGAGGAACCAAGGGCAAAACATAATCCCCAAGAGCATGCCGCCAGTGACCTTCTTCCTTCAGCCACACTCCACCTTCTGATAGTTACAACTTAGTAGTCCATTCAAATAATTTATTCATCAAATGGATTAATCTGCTGATGAGCTCACAGCACTCATAATCATTTCACCTCTGAACTTTGTCTCATTAGCTTTAGGGGGACACATCATATTCAAATTATAACACACTCTAATAATTGTGTGTATATAACACAATTGTTTTTACATTTGTCAGTTTTTGGAAATTTGGGCTATTTTCACTTTTGAATATTAAGAATAACACTCCTATAAATATGTATGTGCTTATTTTTGTGTGAATACTCAAGTTTTCATTTTGCTTAGGTACATTTCTAGGAGTACACTTTCTAGGTTACATACTAAGCTTATATTTAATCTTTTAAGGGGATACCAAACTGTTTCTAAAAGTACCTGGAAACATTTGACATTCCTGTCAGCAGTATTCTCCACACCCTTGCTAAAACTATTTACTATCTATTTTTTATAACCACCTCATTTGATATAAAGTAGCATATTGTTGTGGTTCTGATTTGCATTTCACTCGTAGCTAATGATTTTGACTTTTCCATACTTAATAGTCATTTGTATACCTTCTTTTTGAAAATGTCTGTAATGGTTTAGATATGAGGTGTCTCCCCAAAAATCATGTGTGAGACAATGCAAAAAGTTTAGAGATGAAAAGATTGAGTTATCAAAGCCTTAACTTAATCAGTGAATTAATCCCTTCATGGGGATTAACTGGGTGGTAACTGTAGGCAGCTGGAGTGTGGCTGGAGGAGATGGATTGCCAGGGGTGTGCCTTTGGGGTTTCTATTTTGCAGTGGTAAGGAGAGCTCTCTTTCTCTCTTTCCTGGTGCTATGCTCCCAGATGATTTTTCACTTCAGAGTCTTTTGCCATGATGTCCTCCTTACTTTGGGTCCTAAGGAATGGTATGTGTCATCTATGGACTGAGGTCTCTGAAACTATGAGTCCCCAAATAAACTTTTCCTCCTCTAATTGTTCTTGTCAGGTTTTTTTGGGCACAGCAGCAATAAAGCTGACTACACTATATATATTCAGATATTTTGCAATTTTTCAATTGATTTTATGCTTTTTTGTCATTGAAATAAAGAGTATTTTACATATTTATATGCTAGCCCTTATCAAATATATGTCTCATAAATATTTTCTCTCATTCTTTTGGTCATCTATTTGATTTGAAAGTGTCTGTGGATGCTCATATTATATTAGTTTGTGAAATCCAATTTACCTGTTTTTTTATGTCATATATGATTTTGGTGTCATAACTAACAAATCTTTTTGGTTTAGTCTAATGGAATGAAGAAGATTCACTCCTATGTTTTTTAAAAAATATTTTAGCATTTAAACTGCTACATATAGTTCTAAATTTCATTTAATTTTTGTATATGGTATAACATGAGTTTCAATTTCATTTCTTTCTATATAGACATCTAGTTTTCTATTATATTTTAGATCTAGACATTCCCCAAAGGTTCATGTGTTGACATTGTCCCCACTACAGAAATGTTCAGAGGTGGGGAATTGAGGAAGTTATTGTATCATGAGGAATCTTACCTCATCAGTGGATTAATTCTCTGAGGAGGTCATGGAATCTATAAGATGTAGAACCTAATAAGAGGGAGTTGCTTTTCAGGAGCTGTGCCCTTAGGGGCTATATCCATTCCCTGGAGCCTTCCTCTCTTTCTCTATCTTTGTCTCCTTCTCCATTTCCTGGCTCCCATTAACTGAGAAGCTATCCTCTGTCATGCCCTTCTGCCATGATATTCTGCCTTATCTCAGGACTGAAACTTCTGGAATCACAAACCAAAATATATCTTTCCTTCTTTTCTTTTCTTTTTTTTTATTGTTGGTAGTTCAAAAGATTACACAGTTCTTAATATATCATATTTCACACTTTGATTCAAGTGGGTTATGAACTCCCATGTTTACCCCATATACAGATTGCAGAATCACATCAGTTACACTTCCATTGATTTACATATTGACATACTCAAGTCTGTTGTATTCTGCTGCCTTTCCTATCCTCTACTATCCCCCCTCCTCCCCTCCCCTCCCCTCTTCTCTCTCTACCCCCTCTACTGTAATTCATTTCTCCCCCTTGTATTATTTTTCCCTTTCCCCTCACTTCCTCTTGTATGTAATTTTGTATAACCCTGAGGGTCTCCTTCCATTTCCATGTAATTTCCTTTCTCTCTCCCTTTCCCTCCCACCTCTCATCCCTGTTTAATGTTGGTCTTCTTCTTGTGCTCTTCTTCCCTAGTCTGTTCTTAGTTACTCTCCTTATATCAAAGAAGACATTTGGCATTTGTTTTTTAGGGATTGGCTAGCTTCACTTAGCATAATCTGCTCTAATGCCATCCATTTCCCTCCAAATTCTATGATTTTGTCATTTTTTAATGCAGAGTAAAACTCCATTGTGTATAAATGCCACATTTTTCTTTAGCCATTCGTCTATTGAAGGGCATCTAGGTTGGTTCCACAGTCTTGCTATTGTGAATTGTGCTCCTATAAACATCCATGTAGCAGTGTCCCTGTAGCATGCTCTTTTTAGGTCTTTAGGGAATAGACCAAAAAGGGGAATAGCTGGGTCAAATGGTGGTTCCATTCCCAGCTTTCCAAGAAATCTCCATAGTGCTTTCCAAATTGGCTGCACCAATTTGCAGTCCCACCAACAGTGTGCAAGTGTACCCTTTTCCCCACATCCTTGCCAGCACTTGTTGTTGTTTGACTTCATAATGGCTGCCAATCTTACTGGAGTGAGATGGTATCTTAGGGTGGTTTTGATTTGCATTTCCCTGACCGCTAGAGATGGTGAACATTTTTCCATGTACCTGTTGATTGATTGTATGTCCTACTCTGAGAAGTGTCTGTTCAGGTCCTTGGCCCATTTGTTGATTGGGTTATTTGTTATCTTATTGTCTATTTTTTTGAGTTCTTTATATACTCTGGATATTAGGGCTCTGTCTGAAGTGTGAGGAGTAAAGATTTGTTCCCATGATGTAGGCTCCCTATTTACCTCTCTTATTGTTTCTTTTGCTGAGAAAAAAAAAAACTTTTGAGTTTAAGTCCCATTTGTTGATTCTAGTTATTAACTCTTGTGCTATGGGTGTCCTATTGAAGAATTTGGAGCCCGACCCCACAGTATGTAGATCATAGCCAACTTTTTCTTCTATCAGACGCCTGGTCTCTGATTTGGTATCAAGCTCCTTGATCCATTTTGAGTTAACTTTTGTGCATGGTGAGAGAAAGGGATTCAGTTTCATTTTGTTACATATGGATTTCCAGTTTTCCCAGCACCATTTGTTGAAGATGCTATCCTTCCTCCATTGCATGTTTTTAGCCCCTTTATCAAATATAAGATAGTTGTAGTTTTGTGGATTGGTTTCTGTGTCCTCTATTCTGTACCATTGGTCTACCCTCCTGTTTTGGTAACAGTATCATGCTGTTTTTGTTACTATTGCTCTGTAGTATAGTTTGAAGTCTGGTATCGCTATACCGCCTGATTCACACTTCCTGCTTAGCATTGCTTTTGCTATTCTGGGTCTTTTATTTTTCCATATGAATTTCATGATTGCTTTCTCTATTTCTACAAGAAATGCCGTTGGGATTTTGATTGGCATTGCATTAAACCTATAGAGAACTTTTGGTAATATCGCCATTTTGATGATGTTAGTTCTGCCTATCCATGAACAGGGTATATTTTTCCATCTTCTAAGATCTTCTTCTATTTCTCTCTTTAGGGTTCTGTAGTTTTCATTGTATAAGTCTTTCACCTCTTTTGTTAGGTTCATTCCCAAGTATTTTATTTTTTTGAGGATATTGTGAATGGAGTGGTTGTCCTCATTTCCATTTCAGAGGATTTGTCGCTGATATACAGGAATGCCTTTGATTTATGCGTGTTGATTTTATATCCTGCCACTTTGCTGAATTCATTTATTAGCTCTAATAGTTTCTTTGTCAATCCTTTTGGGTCTGCTAGGTATAGAATCATGTATTCTGCAAATAGTGATAATTTAAGTTCTTCTTTTCCTATTTTTATGCCTTTAATTTCTTTCGTCTTTCTAATTGCTCTGGCCAGTGTTTCGAGAACTATGTTGAACAGAAGTGGTGAGAGAGGGCATCCCTGTCTTGTTCCAGATTTTAGAGGGAATGCCTTCAATTTTTCTCCATTCAGAATGATGCTAGCCTGAGGCTTGGCATAGATTGCTTTTACAATGTTGAGGTATGTTCCTGTTATCCCTATTTTTTCTAGAGTTTTGAACATAAAGGATGCTGTACTTTGTTGAATGCTTTTTCTGCATCTATCAAGATGATCATATGGTTCTTATTTTTAAGTCTATTGATGTGGTGAATAACATTTATTGATTTCTGTATATTGAACCAACCTTGCATCCCAGGGATGAATCCTACTTGATCATGGTGCACAATTTTTTTGATATGTTTTTGAATCTGATTCGCCAGAATTTCATTGAGGATTTTTGCATCTAGGTTCATTAGAGATATTGGTCTGTAGTTTTCTTTCTTTGAAGTGTCTTTGTCTGGTTTAGGAATCAGGGTGATCTTGGCCTTGTAGAATGAATTTGGAAGTTCTCCCTCTTTTTCTATTTCCTGAAATAGCTTGAAAAGTATTGGTATTAGTTCCTCTTTAAAGGTTTTGTAAAACTCTGCTGTATACCCATCCAGTCCTGGGCTTTTCTTAGTTGGTAGTCTTTTGATGGTTTCTTCTATTTCCTCAATTGATATTGGTCTGTTTAGGTTGTCTATATCCTCCTGACTCAATCTGGGCAGATCATATGACTTAAGAAATTTATCTATGCCTTCACTATCTTCTATTTTATTGGAGTATAAGGATTCAAAATAATTTCTGATTATCTTCTGTATTTCTGAAGTGTCTGTTGTGATATTGCCTTTTTCATCCCGTATGCTAGTAATTTGGGTTCTCTCTCTTCTTCTCTTCATTAGCGTGGCTAAGGTCTGTCGATTTTATTTATTTTTTCAAAGAACCAACTTTTAGTTTTGTCAATTTTTTCAATTGTTTCTTTTGTTTCGATTTCATTAATTTCAGCTCTGATTTTAATTATTTCTTGCCTTCTACTTCTTTTGCTGTTGTCTTGCTCTTCTTTTTATAGGATTTTGAGATGAAATATGAGATCATTTATTTGTTGTTTTTTTTTCTTTTTTTAAGGAATGAACTCCAAGCAATGAATTTTCCTCTTAGAACTGCTTTCAATGTGTCCCATAGATTCCGATATGTTGTGTCTGTGTTTTCATTTATCTCTAAGAATTTTTTAATTTCCTCCTTGATGTCTTCAATAACCCATTGATCATTCAGCAACCTATTGTTCATTCTCCAAGTGATGTATGATTTTTCCTTCCTTCTTTTATCGTTGATTTTCAGTTTCATTCCATTGTGATCAGATAAGATGCATGGTATTATCTCTACTCCTTTATATTGTCTAAGAGTTGTCCTGTGACATAATATATGATCTATTTTTGAGAAGGATCCATGTGCTGCTGAGAAAAAAGTGTAACTGCTTGATGTTGGATGGTATATTCTATATATGTCAATTAAGTCTAGGTTATTAATTGTGTTATTGAGTTCTATAGTTTCCTTATTCAACTTTTGTTTGGAAGATCTATCCAGTGGTGAGAGAGGTGTGTTGAAGTCTCCCATTATTATTGTATGGTGGTCTATTAGACTCTTGAACTTGAGAAGAGTGTGCTTGATGAACATAGCTGCACCATTGTTTGGGGAATATATATTTATGATTGTTACGTCTTGTTGGTGTATGGTTCTCTTGAGCAGTATGTAGTGTCCCTCTTTATCCCTTTTGATTAACTTTGGCTAGAAATCTATTTTATTTGATATGAGTATGGACACTCCTGCTTGTTTCCGCAGTCCATATGAGTGATATGATTTTTCCCAACCTTTCACCTTCAGTCTATGTATATCTTTTCCTATCAAATGCGTCTCCTGCAGGCAGCATATTGTTGGGTCTTGTTTTGTGATCCATTCAACTAGCCTGTGTCTCTTAATTGGTGAGTTTAAGCCATTAACATTTAGGGTTATTATTGAGATATGGTTTGTTCTTCCAGCCATAGTTTGTTTATTAATGCTATTAAACCTGATTTGTTTTCCTCTTTGATTATTTCCCCCCCTTTACTGTCCTACCTCCCACTGTTGGTTTTCATTGTTGTTTTCCATTTCTTCTTCCTGTAGTGTTTTGCCAAGGATTTTTTGAAGAGATGGTTTTCTAGCTGCAAATTCTTTTAACTTTTGTTTATCGTGGAAGGTTTTAATTTCATCTTCCATCCTGAAGCTTAATTTCGCTGGATACACGATTCTTGGTTGGAACCCATTTTCTTTCAGTGTTTGAAATATGTTACTCCAGGATCTCCTAGCTTTCAGAGTCTGTGTTGAAAGATCAGCTGTTATCCTGATTGGTTTACCCCTAAATATAAGCTGCTTCCTTTCTCTTGTAGTTTTTAAAATTCTCTCCTTATTCTGTATGTTGGGCATCTTCATTATAATGTGTCTAATGATCTCTTATGATTTTGCACATTCAGTGTCCTGTAGGCTTCTAGGATTTGGGATTCTGTCTCATTCTTCAAGTCTGGGAAGTTTTCTCATATTATTTCATTGAATAGTTTGCTCATTCCTTTGGTTTGGACCTCTATACTTTCCTGTATCCCAATGACTCTTAAGTTTGGTCTCTTTATGTTATCCCATATTTCTTGGATGTTCTGCTCATGGTTTCTTAACAGTATTGCTGAGCTGTCTATGTTCTTTTCAAGTTGAAATACTTTGTCTTCATTGTCTGATGTTCTATCTTCTAAGTGTTCTACTCTGCTGGTAGTATTCTCAATTGGGTTTTTAAGTTGGTTTATTGCTTCCTGCATTTCTAGGAATTCTGTTTGTTTGTTTTTTATAACCTCTATCTCCCTGTATAGTTGATCTTTTGCTTCTTGGATTTGTTTATGTAATTCATTATCGAAGTGATGTTTCATTGTCTGATTTTTCTAATGTCTTCCTTGAGACTCCAGATCATCTGAAGCGTGTATTTCCTGAATTCTTTATCTGTGGTGAGCCGTTTCTGTGTACTGTGGCCGCCATTACAAGATGGTGCTGATAAGCGCCGTGGCCTGTGATAAACAACTCCTTATTTTGGGAGAGTTGGCACGTAGCTGTAAAACACCCTATGAGAAAGATCCACGTGGCAGTTGTGCATTGGGGCTTTATCTGCTTTATTAGGGCTGGGGCACGTAGCAGGAGGAGTAGTAGTAGGAGTAGTAGCAGTAGGAGTAGTAGTAGGAGTAGCAGTAGAAGTAGCAGTAGGAGTAGTAGTAGAAGCTAGAAGACATGTTAAAATAAAGGCCTGAATAAACTGCTGAAGGAAGAATCCTGTGTCGTGTTTCCTTTGCTGGGGAGGGGACGCGGCATTTATCTAACATTCCATCTGCTGCAGCTATTACCTCCTCTAAAGTTGAGTTGACCTGCATTGCTTGTGGTCCTTTCTTTCCTTGTCTTTTCATACTGCTCGCATTTCTTTCTGCTTGGTGAAACTGTTGTGTTTTTGAAACTTTCCCCCTGTATATTTATATTGCTCTTGTATAGTTGAAAAGTCTCACTTGTAGGTGCAGGCGGCGGCTCTGCTCTGCCCTTACTCCAATTGGGGTGACATGTCTACTACGCCAGCGGGCCACTGGGCCTGTTCCGGGCACTGGCGAAGGCTCTGCTCTGCCCCTACTCCAATTGGGGTGACGTGTCTACCACGCTGGCAGGCCGCTGGGCCTGTTCCTCCAGTTGGTTGCAGGTCTGCCTACCTTGCGGGCTCAGGCAGCGGCTCTGCTCTGCCCCTACTCCAATTTGGGTGACGTGACTACCACGCCAGCAGGTCGTTGGGCTTGTCCTGGATGCGGGCGGCGGCTCTGCTCGGCCCCTACTCCAGTTGGGGTGACGTGATACCACGCTGGCGGGTCTCTGGGCCTTTTCCGGGTGCAGGCGGCGGCTCTGCTCTGCCCCTCTGGCTTGATGACAAAGTGAGAGAGACTCAGGTGTATGTGACTCACTTTCTTTACCAGGAGACCAACTGTTTCTGTCGCCGCTGGTATCGATGAAGTTATCTCCTCCGCTGCTTTCTGATGACATCAAATCTCTGCCATGTTGGTATCCCGTGCAAATGGCAGCATTTTGTTCCCTTTGCCGAGTGACCAAAGCAACGGGTGAGTCCTGACCGGCCCTCACAAGCCTCGTCTCAATCCTGTTGCCACTGCCTATGAAGGCTCGGTTGGTATTTACCTCCAGAGTATTCAGCAGGACCCTGACTGAGAAGCAGTTTCCACAGGTTCTTTAGCCCTGGGCCAGAGCAGTTCCGGAAGCCGGAATTCGGCCGCTCTGGGCTCGGTGTATGTTCTGATAGGAGCAGGCTCCAAGAAGCAGTTTCCGCGGGTTCTTTAGCACTGAGCCTGAATAATTTGTCTGCGAGACGCAGGCGAATGGCAGCCTGAAATTACCTGTTCTATAGCTGAATGAGCTGCGATCAGTTGAAAACAGGGATGGTATATCTTTCCTTCTTTAAATTGTTGTTCTCAGATATTTTGTCACAGCAATGCAAAGCTGTAACAATGCATTGACCAAGTACAATTATTAAAACAAATATTATTTCACCCATTTAATTATCTTGTTACCTTGTCAAAACTTAATTGGTGGGGCTGGGACTCAATGATAGAGTATTCTCGAGGCACATGTGAGGCACTGGGTTTGATACCCACCACAGCATAAAAATAGAATAAAGGCATTGTGTCCACCTACAAATATATATATGTATATATATATATATATAGTTTTGTGATTCTCATTTCTACTCTATTGTCCATACTTATGAGAACACCACACTGTTTTGATTACTGTTGCATGGTAGTACCTTTTGAAATCAGAAAGTATTAGTTTTTCAACATTCTTCTCTATTTTATAATTGTTTGGTATATCTAGTCCTTTGCATCTCCATATGAATTTTATGATCAACCCATCATCTGAAAAAATAAAAATATCCAGGATTTTGATTAGTATTGCATTTATTCTGTAGATAGTTTTAGATACCATTGTGATGCTAATAATATTGTCATCCTATCCATTAATTTGGGATATTTTTTGTTTATTTATGTCTTACTTATCTAACTCAAAATTTTGTACTTCTTTTGTTAAATTTATTTATTATTTTCTTATCAATGATTTTAAGTGGAATTGTTTCCTTAATGGAGTGTTTGAATTATACATTCTTAGTAGAAATACAATATATCAATGTATATTGATGTTATACACTTCAAATTTGTTGAAATTTTAAATTATTTCTAAGAGATATTAGATTTGTTAGGATTTCTATATAAAAAAAAATTTCTTTCCTTCTTCCTTTCTGATCCAGATGTATTTCCTTTTCTTGGCTAATTGCTCTGGGTAGAACCTCCCATAAAATTTAAAATGCAAGTGTCAAGAATGCACATTCTATCTTGTTTTGGATAATTTGGGGAACATATCAATTTCTTCCCCATTCTGTATGTTATTAGATCTAAAATTTCCATAGCTGACTTTTTATCAGGATGAGGAGCTTTTTCTATTCTTCATAGAATGATGTTTGTATCACAAAGCAATATTGAATATTGTCAAACCCCTTTTATGTGTGTTTGATGAAATGATTTTGTTTTTCCATTATTCTGTTGATACAATGTGATTACATTAATGATTTTCAGATGTTAACTAACAGGATATTCCTGAGAAAATCCTCCTTGGTGATCATATATAATCCTTTCTATTTTTTTTTCTAGATTCAGTTTGATAGTTATGTTGTGGAGGAATATTGCATCTGTATTTATTTCAGATATCAGTTTTGTTTTCTTGTGATATTTTGTCTAAGTTTGATTTCAGAAGAATAGTGACCTCATAGAATGAGTTGAGAAGTCTTCCCTCCTAATTTTTGAAAATATATGAATAACTGATATATAAATTTTCAAAAATTAGGAGGGAAGACTTCTCATCTCCACCTGGCTCTGTGAGTATTTTAGGGTACTCTGTAAATGCTTTGAACTCTTACTTCATGCTTGTGCAGAGCCTCAAGGTTAGCCAGACCTGAGAAATTAGGAACTTCTCAGATTTTTCTTGGCTTGACACCCAGCCCTGCTCATATTTAGAACTATATATTAATGAATTCCTCTCATCGGTTAATTACTTTTATGACTGTTTCTTTTCAGTTTTATTTCAGTATAAAAATAAACTCATGCAATTTTGACTATAATGAGGTATATTCCATGACTCTTATGACTTATATCTATATAATTCTTTCTTGAAAGAGACAAGTTACTTCTTCCACCTTGCTTCTTTACAGTTATATACATTAAGAATTGCATTAACTTTATAATTGGGAGCTTTCTTATCAACACACATAGTTCTTTTTTTTAGCTTTCATTTTGACTTTGTGTTTTAGGTGGGAATATATATTATAAGTGAAAATAAATAAAGTACATTCCTGATTATGATGCTAGCATTCTCAGAATGAGGAAAAAGTAAAACACTGAAATAAAATTTTTGTATTTTGATTTCAGGACTTAGAATTCATCATACCTAGAGAGGTGTATAATGCAAGAATTGCCTCAGAGAAGAGGGAGATTAAAATGGTGTAATATATCTATTTCTATGCCATATATAAACTAAAAGAAAAAGTCTAAGGAGGCAGTAATTATCTAAACTTTAGGGTAAAGAATTCTTTACATTAATTCCATCTCAAAGTGTACTAGGAATCTCAAACTAAAATGCATCCTTCATTAATCCCTTTCCCTTATATCCCTCACAAATACTTAATATTGAAAAAATTCTCTCTCATCCCCAATATTCCTGATCTTCCTTCTCTCTTCTTTTTTTATGTTCTCCTTTTCATATTACTTGTACCCTTATAACAAAGCCATGTATTCAGCTTTTTATCATCTTTTAGAATTACTCCTTTCCTACCAATGAAATTAGGCTCTACATGGGGAAGGATATTTGGTTTATTGATGACATATTCCAAATGCCTGCAAGTGTCTGTCACAGAGTAGTTGCTTAGTTAATACATCCTGAATGAAAAAATGAATCCATGTATGGTTTGGATGTGAGAGACATTCAAACTTGACATCTCCACCTGGCTCTGTGAGTATTTTGGGGTACTCTGTAAATGAGATGAGAAGTTTGAGTGTCTCTACACAAGCATGAAGTAAGAGCTCAAAGCATTTACAGAGTACCCCAAAATACTCACAGAGCCAGGTTTAGATGAGAAATTTGAGTGTCTCTCAAGGTTTCATGTGTTGAAATTTAATCCCTGTGGGAATTATTAAGAGGGTACAAAGTTAATTTCATTATAGTATTCAGAGGTAGGGTAAGAATTGATTAGGATTAGATAAGCTCATTAGAATATATTCCCCATGATTTGATCCTCATGGTTTAATGAGAGCTATCAGAAGACAACATACACACATGTGCTCCCTGTCTCTTGTAATATGATGTCTTATTTTGAGACTCTACCATACCCAAGTGTGTATCCTCAACCTTATCCAACATAACTATGAGCCAAAATATATTTCTTTAAATCATATGAATTCTGTAGTTTTGTGTTATTAGCAATAGGAATCAGACTAATAAAATGTATTATAATTGAAAAATTGGATATTAGGGCTCTATTCTTGGTGTGAGGAGTAAAAATTTGTTCCCATGATGTAGGCTCCCTATTTACCTCTCTTATTGTTTCTCTTGCTGAGAAAAAACTTTTCAGTTTAAGTAAGTCCCATTTATTGATTCTTGTTATTAACTCTTGTGCTATGGGTGTCCTGTTAAGGAATTTGGAACCCGACCCCACAATATGTAGATCGGAGCCAACTTTATATTCTATCAGACGCAGAGTCTCTGATTTGATATCTAGCTCCTTGATCCACTTTGAGTTAACTTTTGTGCATGGCGAGAGGAGGGGATTCAGATTCATTTTGTTGCAAATGGATTTCCAGTTTTCCCAGCACCATTTGTTGAAGATGCTATCCTTCCTCCATTGCATGCTTTTAGCTCCTTTATCAAATATAAGATAGTTGTAGCTTTGTGGATTAGTCTCTGTGTCCTCTATTCTGTACCATTGGTCCACCCGCCTGTTTTGGTACCAGTACCATGCTGTTTTTGTTACTATTGCTCTGTAATATAGTTTGAAATCTGGTATCGCTATACCGCCTGATTCACGCTTCCTGCTTAGAATTGCTTTTGCTATTCTGGGTCTTTTGTTTTTCCATATGAATTTCATGATTGCTTTATCTATTTCTACAAGAAATGCCGTTGGGATTTTGATTGGCATTGCATTAAACCTATAGAGAACTTTTGGTAATATCGCCATTTTGATGATGTTAGTTCGGCCTATCCATGAACAGGGTATATTTTTCCATCTTCTAAGATCTTCTTCTACTTCTCTCTTTAGGGTTTTGTAGTTTTCATTGTATAGATCTTTCACCTCTTTTGTTAGGTTGATTTCCAAGTATTTTATTTTTTTTGAGGATATTGTGAATGGAGTGTTTTTCCTCATTTCCATTTCTGAAGTTTTGTCGCTGATATACAGAAATGCCTTTGATTTATGCGTGTTAATTTTATATCCTGCCACTTTGCTGAATTCATTTATTAGTTCTAATAGTTTTTTTGTAGACCCTTGTGTTTCTTCTAGGTATAGAATCATGTCATCCGCAAATAGTGATAATTTGTATACAAAGAACTCAAAAAATTAAACAATAAGAAAACAAATAACCCAATCAACAAATGGGCCAAAGACCTGAACAGACACTTCTCAGAGGAGGACATACAATCAATCAACAAGTACATGAAAAAATGCTCACCATCTCTAGCAGTCAGAGAAATGCAAATCAAAACCACCCTGAGATACCATCTCACTCCAGTAAGATTGGCAGCCATTATGAAGTCAAACAACAACAAGTGCTGGCGAGGATGTGGGGAAAAGGGTACTCTTGTACATTGCTGGTGGGACTGCAAACTAGTGCGGCCAATTTGGAAAGCAGTTTGGAGATTCCTGGGAAAGCTGGGAATGGATCCACCATTTGACCCAGCCATTGCCCTTCTCGGACTATTCCCTGAAGACCTTAAAAGAGCGTACTACAGGGATACTGCCACATGGATGTTCATAGCGGCACAATTCACAATTGCTAGACTGTGGAACCAACCCAGATGCCCTTCAATAGATGAATGGATAAAAAAAAAAATGTTTCATTTATACACCATGGAGTATTACGCAGCACTAAAACATGACAAAATCATGGATTTTGCAGGGAAATGGATGGCACTAGAGCAGATTATGCTTAGTGAAGCTAGCCAATCCCTAAAAAACAAATACCAAATGTCTTCTTTGATATAATGAGAACAACCAAGAACAGAGCAGGGAGGAAGAGCAAGAAGATAAGATCAGCATTAAACAGATACACTAGGTGGGAGGGAAAGGGAGAGAAAAGGGAAATTGCATGGTAATGGAGGGAGACCCTCGTTGTTATATAAAATCACACATAAGAGGTTGCGAGGGGAACGGGTAAATAAATAGGGAGAGAAATGAAATACAGTAGATGGGGTAGAGAGAGAAGATGGGAAGGGAGGGGAGGGAGGATAGTAGAGGATAGGAAAGATAGCAGAATACAACAGTTACTAATAGGGCATTATGTAAAAATGTGGTTGTGTAACAGATGAGATTCTGCAATCTGTATTTGGGGTAAAAATGGGAGTTCATAACCAACTTGAATCTAATGTATGAAACATATGTCAAGAGCTTTGTAATGTTTTGAACAACCAATACAAAAAAAAATTGGAGTAATGGTTACAGCCTAGATATTTAAGTGTCTGGTAAGATACAAGAATTTTGTGAACTGAGCCCTTTCACTTAATTTATGTCCTATGAAGATATTGATTAGGGTCTGGGGCTGTGGCTCAGTGGTAGTGCACTTGCCTGGCATGTGTGGGGCACTGGGTTTGATTCTCTGCACCGTGTGTAAATAAATAAAATAAAGGTCTATCAACAACTAAATATATATTTTAAAAAGATGTTGATCAGATTTCTAATTATATCTTCACCTGGGTGCATTTGGCCAACAAGTTCCACTTCATGATAGTAACAACACATACCCAGTGTTATGAGGTATAGTTGTTATTCATGAAATATTTGAAAGTTGAATGGATAATATGGATAGATAAAATACATGTACTCATCTGAGTCTAATTTAGTACATCTAAATGTGTGTGTCCAAATTACCATGACTACAGTTTTTTAACCTCCAGGGCAGCTAGTTCGAATTCTTTCTAGTTTACCTTCAGATATTATACACTGGCTTTTAGTTTAAATCACTCATCTGTAGTCATGGGATACCTTCAACTGATTTCTCTGTGTGAGAACTATTTATCCTACAATTCTTGAATTGTTTTACATTGCAAACATTTGTGTTTTAGGCCATATTCTCTTTGAGCTCCCTTGTGAAAGCTTTGCTTGGCTGTTTATTATTGTTATCTTTGCCCTTTTTTGCCCTCATTTTTAGTTGTGTTATTATTTGTTTCCCCAGAGTCTGATCTAATGTTCTTTTTATTTTTTTAAAAAAATTCTTTGCTACTTGAGGACAGAGTATGTGGAGTGTTGGCTTCTGGCTATAAATGTTATTTTATAAAGAAAAACATATTTCTAATATTCTTATTTGAATTTTGCCAAAGGGATTTTTATCCTTAAGAGTCCACCAATAGGAAAGACCTTAACATTTTGGTCATAACCTGCTTTTCTTGATCATGTTTTCTGGTACTATAGTTGAGAAATAGTTCCTATCTATGTAGACATGGAAAACCAGAAATCATTCTCTTTGATTCTTTTGCCTTTTCAATTCTTATCAGTTCAACTAGTTCTTAAATAAAAGTCTCCAAACAGTGTGTGACTCAATTACACATCATAAAATTTCCTGGTACTAACTCTCCTCACATAACAGGAAATGACAAGCTTGGGACCACAACAATTAGTGGAGAATACATGAATTTCCTAGAAAGGAAATTATGCTTAAATATAAAAGAATTAAGAATTCTAAAATTAAATGTTAATACCTCATAGGCTCTGCTACTAAGACTTTAAAATGTTTTAAAATGTGATTATTCTACACTCCTGATAGTGATCACAAACAAGGATCTGGACCCCTTTATAAATAGTAAAACAAGGCAGTTTTCTTTAAGGTTGTGTGAATGTGAATACAGATAAAAAACAGGAAGAAGTCATCCAACAGTGGCTTTAATGAGGGCCATATCACCACTTAGTGGGCATTTGGGAAATGTGTTGGGAAATATACATTGGTTGTTATAACGATGGATGTTTCCCATTGCATTTAGTGAGTGCAGGCTAGGAAGACTAGATATCCTGTAACATGGGGAAGAAATTCACACAGTAAAGAATCA
The DNA here is from genome assembly GCF_045843805.1 of Urocitellus parryii. NCBI lineage: Eukaryota > Metazoa > Chordata > Mammalia > Rodentia > Sciuridae > Urocitellus > Urocitellus parryii. Next base: position 28,533,438 of record NC_135547.1, on the reverse strand, counting down.
CTTTATTAACTCTGTGATTTCTGACTGTATTTACTTAGTCATGCTGGCGGTAGCCCTGTTTAAAATTACCTGGAGGGCTGGAGATATAGCTCAGTTGGTAGAGTGATGCCTCACATGCACAAGGCCCTGGGTTCAATCCCAAGCACCACAAAATATATATATATATATATATATATATATATATATATATATATATATATATATACATTTTCCTGGACTAGAACCCACCTATTTTGAGGGGATGACTTTAAGATACATTGAATTTTCTATGAAAGCAACTATTTTGGTAATCAAATGAAAGCTGTGATAATTTCTTTGTGTTTGACTTAATTAACAAGACTTACTACTTCAGAAAGTGATGCTTAAATTTCTAATAAAACACTCCCCTATCAGTTTGCATTTATACTTGTCATATTCATGGTGATTCCATGTCTTTGATGACTTCATTATATCTAGCATAGTCATTCTGAAGAATTTACCTAATGAATTATAGATTCATAACTTTTCTTTAATTTCTTCTTTAAAGCATGGATAGGGTACTACATAGTTTTAAAATTATGTATAGGTAAAGGTTTTATAAGCTATTCATTTTAGGTTAGTAAAGTACAATAATATATTATAATAAGGGGTCATATGGTCTAATAGACTTGAAAAATGCTATACTCTTCTTTCTTTTTGTCAATAGCAGTTATCACTTTAGTCAATGAGTTATAATTGATATTTCATCATGTTTTTTAAATTGTCTCACCAATAGGAATATTAATTCTATGAGAAAAGAGATCTCTGCTTATTTATTCACTAGTATATCCAGGAGCTTAAATTGTGTTCAACACTTATAAACAAATTAATCTGTTAATTCACTTCTTTAACAAATATTTAGTGAATATGTATTAGATGAATAAAATTGAGTTATCGAATTTACAAAAATGAATTACAATATGTTATAAGAAGGTGCATCTCCTTTCTATATAGAAAGAATGTTAAGTTTAGAAAAAGACTTAATTCAGGCTTGTTGTTGACTACATAATATTGGGCAAACCCTTGAGTCCTTAGAGACTCAGTTTTCATCTCTGCTGTATGATGGAAAATATTTTATACCATGTAGTGTTATAAGGATTAAATGAATAATTTTATATAATGTCCCTAGCACAGTATCCAGTGTAGAATGGGCTCACAGCTGAAGTTCTTGAAATTGTGAATTTATGGCAATGAACAGTGCAATCTACCTTGAATCAAAAAGAATACACTAAAATGAGAAGAAAAAAATGATGATTTTTCTGGCACAGGCTAATTGAACTGGTTTTATTTAAATTTATTTAAGTTTTTGTATTTTATTTATTTTTATTGTTTTAGTTATACATGACAACATGATTCACTTTGACATAATTATAAAATCATGCAGTATAATTTTTTTCAAATTCAGTCCTCAATACTTTACCTTCTTCTCCTCTCCTCCTCCTTCCTGGTGATCCCTTTCCTCTACTAACCTTTCTGTTATTCATTTTTAGTTTTTTTTAATACTGTTGTGTCAATGCACATGATTTAAATGTAAAATAACTGAAATAAATTAAAAAAAACATAAAGCATTTCTTTTTTTAATTAAATTATTTATTTATTCTAATTTGTTCTACATAATGGCAGAATACAATTCATTTCATATTACACATAGACAACATTATTTTTCTTTTTCTTTTTTTTAGAGAGAAAGAGAGAGAGAGAGAGAGAGAGAGAGAGAGAGAGAGAGAGAGAGAGAGAATTTTTAATATTTATTTTTTAGTTCTCGGCAGACACAACATCTTTGTTGGTATGTGGTGCTGAGGATCCAACCTGGGCCGCACGCATGCCAGGCAAGCGCACTACCGCTTGAGCCACATCCCCAGCCTGACAGCATTATTTTTCAAGTCACTGATTGTACACAAAGTATTTTGACACCATTCGTGTCTTCATACATATACTTAGGGTCATGATGTCTAACTCATTACACCATCTTTCAAACCATCATGCCCTCTCCTTTCCCCTCACCCCCCTTTGCCCTATGTAAAAGTCCCTCCTTTCCTCCAGTGCTCCCCCCACATCACAATTACGAGTCAGAATCCTCATATCAAAGAAAACATTTGACCTTTGGTTTTTTGGGATTAGCTTAATTCACTTAGCATTATATTCTCCAACTCCATCCATTTACCTGTAAATAACATGATTTTATTATCTTTTAATGCTTAGTAATATTCTACTGTGTATATAAATTACCACATTTTCTTTATTCATTCATCTACTGAAGGACATCTAGGTTGGATCCACAGTTTAGCTATTGTGAATTGTGCTGTTATAAACAGTGATGTGGCTATGTCCCTGTACTATGCTGTTTTTAAGTCCTTTGGGTATAAACTGACGAGTGGGATAGCTGGATCAAATGGTGGCTCCATTTAAAGCTTTCTAAGGAATCTACATACTTCTTTCCAGATTTGTTGCACCAATTTGCAATCCCACCAGGGATGAATGAGTGTGCCTTTTTCCCTACATCCTCACCAACACTTATTTCTATTTGTATTCTTGATAACTGCCATTCTGACTGGAGTGAGATAAAATTTTAGGGAAGTTTTGATTTGCATTTCTCTAATTGCTAGACAGGTTGAACATTTTCTCATGTATTTGTTGATTGATTGTGTATCATCTTCTGAGAGGTGTCTGTTCAGTTGCTTGGCCCATTTATTGATTGGATTATTTGATTTTTTGGTGTTTAGCTTCTTGAGTTCTTCATATACCATAGACGTTAGTGCTATATGTGTTGTGTGAATGGTAAAAATCTGTTCCCAAGATGTAGGCTCTCTATTAACCTCGCAGATTGTTTCTTTTGCAGAGAAGAAACTTTCTAGTTTGAATCCATCCAATTTATTGATTATTGATTTTAATTATTGTGATATAGAAGTCTTATTAAGAAAATTGTGGCCTAATCCCACATAATGGAGATTTTGTCCTACTTTTTCTGCCATTAGGTGGAAGGTCTCTGGTTTAATTCCTATGTCCTTGATCCGTTTTGAGTTGATTTTTGTGCATGGTGAGAGATAGAGGTTTAATTTCATTTTGTTACATGTGTATTTCCCCCAGCACCATTTGTTGAAGAGGGTATCTTTTCTCCAATATAAGTTTATGGCACCTTTGTCTAATTTGAGATAACTGTAATTATGTGGGTTAGTCTCTGTGTCCTCTATTCTGTACCATTGGTCTACCAGTCTGTTTTGGTGCCAATACCATGCTGTTCTTGTTAGTATTGCTCTGTGGTATACTTTAAAATCTGGAATAGTAATGCCACCAGCTTAACTCTTCTTGCTAAGAATTGCTTTGGCTATTCAGGGTCTCTTATTTTTTCTAGATGAATTTCATGGCTGCTTTTTTATTTCTATGAGGAATGTCATTGGGATTTTGATTGGGATTACACTGAATCTGTATAGTGCTTTTGGTAGTACGATAATTTTGAAAATATTAATTATGCCTATTAAAGAACAAGGTGGATCTTTTATTCTTCTAAGGTCTTCTTTAATTTCTTTCTTTAGAGTTCTGTAGTTTTCATTATAGAGGTTTTTCACCTCTTTCATTAAATTTATTCCCAAGTATTTTTTGAGGCTATTGTAAATGGGTGATTTTCCTAGTTTTTCTTTCTACGGATTTGTCACTGATGCCTTTTATTTATGGGTGTTGATTTTATATCCTGCTACTTTGCTGAATTCATTTATCAGTTCTAGAAGATTTCTGGTGGAATTTTTGGGGCCTTCTAGGTACAGAATCATATAGTTACCAAATAGTGATAATTTGTGTTCTTCTTTTCCTATCTGTATCTGTTTAATTTCTTTTGTCTGTCTAATTGCTCTGGCTACAGTTTCAAGAACTATGTTAAATAGAAGTGGTGAAACAGGGCATCCCTGTCTTGTTCCAGTTTTTAGAGGGAAGGCTTTAAATTTTTCTTCATTTAGAATGATGTTGGCTTGGAGCTTAGCATAGATAGTTTTACAATGTTGAGATATATTCCTGATATCAATAGTTATTCTAGTGTTTTGAACATGAAGCAGTGATAAATTTTGTCAAATACTTTCTCTGCATCCATTGAGATAATCATATGATTTTAATCTTTGAGTCTATTGATGTGATGAATTATATTTATTGATTTCCGTATGTGAAACAACCTTGCATCCCTGGGATAAACCCTACTTGATCGTGGTGCACTATCTTTTGGATATGTTTTTGTATTCGATTTGCCAGAATTATACTGAGAAATTTTGTATCTATATTCATTAGAGATATTGGTCTGAAGTATTCTTCCTTTGATGTGTCTTTGTCTGGTTTTGGAATCAGGGTGATATTGACCTCATAGAATGTGTTTGGAAGTGTCCCCTCTTTTTCTATTTCATGAAATATTTTGAGGAATATTGGTGTTAGTTTTTCTTTAAATAACTTGTAGAACTCATCTGTCTATCTATCTAGTCCTGGGCTTTCCTTGGTTGGTAGGTTTCAAAGATATCCACAGACTGAACGTGAAAGTGTGGGATATTATATACCATTCACATGGTCTGTGTAAACAAGCAGGGGTTTTCATCCTCATATCAAATAGGCATCAAGCTAAAGTTAATCAAAAGGGATAAATATGGACATTTTACACTGCTTAAGGGAAAACTACATCAACAAGATATAACAATTATAAATATATATGCCCAAAACCATGGAGCATCTATATTCATCAATCAAACTCTTCTCAAAATCAATAGTCAAATAGACCACAAAACAATAATTCTGGGTGACTTTAACACCCCTCTTTCACCACTGGATAGATCTTCCAAACAAAAGCAAAACAAAGAAGCTATAGAACTCAATAATACAAAAAAAATAACTTAGATTTAACTGACATATAAAAATAGATTATTCATCAATTAGCAAATACACTTTCTTCTCAGCAGCACATGGATGCTTTTCTAAAATAGACTATATATTATGCCACAAAGAAACTCAGCAAATATAAAAAAGTAGAGATATTACCTGCATCCTATCAGACCACTATGGAATGAAATTAGAAATCAATAATATAATAAAAAACAAAAGCTACTCCAACACCTGGAGAAAAAATAATATGCTATTGAATGAACAATGGGTTGCAAAAGGTATCAAGGAGGAGATAAAAATTCCTAGAGGTAGATGAGAACATTGATATGACATGTCGAAATCTCTGGGACACTATGAAGACAGTAACAAGAAGAAAATTCATGGCATGGAGTTTATTCCTTCATAAAAGAAAAAAAGTCAACAGATAAATGACCTAATGTTACATTTAAAAGCCCCAGGAAAAGAAGAACAAATCAACACCAAAAGCAGTAGAAGGCATGAAATAATTAAAATCAGAGCTGAAATAAAAAATTGATACAAAAGAAAGAATTGAAAAAACTTACAAAACAAAAAGTTGGTTTTTTGAAAAAATAAATAAAATTGATAAACCATTAGCCATGCTATTGAAGAGGAGAGAGAGAACTCAAATTACTAACATCTGTGATGAAAAATAAAATATCATGACAGACACTACAGAAATACAGAAGATAATTAGAAATAATATTGAAAATTTGTACTCCAATGAAATAGAAAATACTGAAGGCATCAACAAATTACTAGAGTCATATTATTTGTCCAAATTTAATCATAATCTGTTTAAATTGTGATATACAATACAGATCAATTTCAATCAAGGAAATAAAGAATGCCATAATAAAAGCATTTCTTAATACTCACACAGTCATGAGTTTCAAAGAATAAAACAGAATGTTGTATTTATACACACATAGAATAAAAGGTAATGAAAGTTAGGAAAAATTTAAATAGGGGCTCCACCAATGTGTCACCTAACTTTTTCATACCAAATGTGGTTTTAATCAAGTTTCTGGCTTTAGGCTGTTAAAATCAGCATAAAATCTTATTAAAATCATCTTTTCTATCTCTCAGTTTCCATCTTTTCCATTTTTGTTACATCAACCACAACCTGTAGATTTCATAAGAACTTGAGGATGTTAGCTCACACTAATTACTTATTATCTTCCACAGCCTTTATTAATTGTTTCAAACTCTTTAGCACTTGATTACAACCTTCCTTGTATTGTTCTTCTAGTGATTCATGTTTATAAAGTCCCCAGCCATTATTCTTTAAGTGCCCAACTAAAACTCTATTTAAGGATACTTACAGTATTTATTTTCAAAGACATTATTGATGCTACTTGTATTATCAAGAGAGTTTATACAGGAATATAAATATGGATGCTAATATATGTGGAAGTCTTAATAGCTACTATATTTGTGGATAGGGATTGACTACAGTTCTATAAGAATAGTTCTAAGAATTTGCCTGAGGTTAGGTATCAATTCTTAGGAAACCCAAAGAAAACAAAATGAAAAGAAAATCCAGTTATATTAATTATAGTGGGTATTATGTTTGGTCTTATCCTCCAATACTTTATTTTCCTGTATTTATGAGAGGTTGAATTGTATCAAGGCAACTGTATGTTAACTCTCACATAAAAGCATTATAAGTTAAAATCCTAGGAAAATGTAAGAGGATAGGGGTAACAAGAATATTATCTTTCCCATTATATTACCTTTCCCCTTCTTACTTTTTATTACAGATTTAGTTGTATAGTTCTAATTGCTACTTATACCTGACATTGAAAATGGAAATCTACTTGACAGTTTTGAGCAAAGAAGTAACAATATTTATGTTACTTTTGTCCTAAACCAAGCACTCGTTATTTCCCCTCAGTTCCCCGCCAGCTATTTCTGCAGCTTTACTAAATTTCTAGAAAACAAGAGTTTGTGCTTTCGATGTTAAAGTCCATAAATTTAGAGTGTATTTGTTAATAACAGCTCAATTGTTAAATTTTCTCCTAAATCAAATGCTTGTATCCCATTTTTCTTTCTTATACATGACACATCCAAACTGCCAACAAACCCTGTCAGTTATATCTTAAAAATATATCTAGAATGTAATCATTTCTTACTTCTTACATAGTCATGAGCTTGATTAAGTCATCTTCAATTGCTTGTTTTGTTATAATAATCTCTTAAATGTTCTTCCTTCTTCTGATCTTGACTCACATGTGATCTGTTCTCAACACAACAGCCAAAGTGATCTTTTTAAAGCATAAATATGATTATGTTACTTCTCTGCTCAAAACTGTCAAGTGGATTTCCATCTTACTCATTTCATAGGAAAAATCAGTCTTAAGATTTATAAAGCTCCACATAATTTGTCTGCATTAACTTGCTGATTTATTTTTCTCTATTCTTGCTTACTCAAGTTCAGTTACATTGGGATACTTGCTGTGCCACAAATACCCCAGTGATGTTCTCATCTCTTTGCCATTGCAATTAGTGCTTTATTTTCATTGCCTCAAATATGTATATGAGTAGATCCTGCTTTTCCTCCACATATTTACTCAAAAGTACTTTTCTCAACATGAATCCATGTACTTATTCTCTCTAAAATTTGAAGCCTCTTTGACAATTCAATTCCCCTTCTCAGAAAATAGATGTCCTTTTTTCCCCTGCTCAGCACATTTCACTATCTAAAATATTGTTTTTGGCTGTGGATTTAGCTCAGTGGTAGAGTTATTGTCCTTATCTAGCATGTGCAAAGTTCTGGATTCAGTCCTCATTACCACAAACTAAATGGACTGTTGTTTCTACTTATTTAACTTGTGAATAATCTTCATTTTCCCACTAAACTTTAAGCTTTTTGATGGAAAAATTTGATATATGGCATTCCAATATTTGTTGAATAAATTAGGGAAAGAACAGCAATGGGCATGTTCATGTATTATGCAGCAAAGGGCCTGTTAGAAGATAAGTGATATCATTGAGTGATTCAGTTATGTCTTCTACTTCTTAGCAGGAAAGATAAAACACAATAAGAGTTTGCATTTAAGGGCTGGGGATGTGGCTCAAGCGGTAGTGTGCTTGTCTGGCATGCGTGCATCAGCACCACATACAAACAAAGATGTTGTGTCTGCCGAAAACTATATTAAAATTCTCTCTCTCTCTCTCTCTCTCTCTCTCTCTCTCTCTCTCTCTCTCTCTCTCTCTCCCTTCTCTCTCTCTTTAAAAAAAGAGTTTGCATTTGAGAATACAGGTAGAAAACAGAAACAGAGGATTGAGGCAATTAGGTCTCAAATATTTCTTCAATTGTAATGAAAATTCTTAATCAAATGCTGTAGAAAAGTAAAAGAAAAAAAAATTGTATTGGAGAATAGATGCCTATAGTCCTGTAGCAACATTAATAATTGAACATGCTGTGTCTTTCCTCTGAGCTCAGATGTGGGTTTAGAATCCTTCTTAATACCGTATTGCAGATAGCCAGAATTGGAACTATTTCCACTCCAGTAAATTGTTCCTTATATATATTATGAATACCTTATAAAGATTTTGGGCTTCTTTGTACTATTAGAAAATTCCAGAATAACAGACTTGGAATTAACTAATGAATATTTTGGTGATCTCTTCTGTGACTATCCATCACTATGGAAAGTTGAAAAATAAAAGAATATAAAAGACATATTTAATACTCAAAACATTTGCTTTCTGAAAATATGTAGTAAGAAAAAAGGACAATAAGATACTCTGAAAAGATTCATATGTCAAAATGATCATTTCAACTTTCCAAATTTTATATGCAGCACCACAAATATAAATATGAAAACTGAAATACTGAATAACTTGTAACTTCTTTTTTATTTTTTATGAAGCATAGCCTTGTTATTTTTCCTTTATCCCCTAATGGAATTGACTGCCTTAAAATATGTTAAAGTTAAATTTTTCAAATAAAATTCATTATATTAAAATTAAAACTCATGTTTATTAAATGACTCCATTTAAGAGATAAAAGGAAAAGCCCAAGAGTGGAAATAAATATCTGAAATACATATATTATTGCCAAGTGTATAGAAATAGCTCTTTTAAAAATAAGTAAGAAAAGGACAGATAATGAAAGAAAAAATAGGCAAGGGAAATAATCAAATACTACACACAAAGGTTAGACTCTTTCCAAATACAAGTAGAATATCTGGCTAAGAAACAAACTTATTCTAGAGAGTCGCTATGGCAGAAAGAACTTGAAGGGCCATATAGGAAGAAAAAGAGTTTACAGTGTTGAACATAACTTTGTACATTCTCCTTTTCTTCTCTGGATTATTTTAAAAATCATCACATTAGAAAAGAGTTGGATGGCTGACAGAAGTGGTGTCAAAGAGGAAGAGAAGCTAGAAGATCTCACAGTTCCAGAAAGGAAATTATTTCAATTCAGGACTGAGAAGGAAGCAAGGACCTGAGAGGCCAAGATCCTAACAATGAGTCCAAAAATCAGCACTAGTTTTCTCTTTGATACACATGTTAGTTAAGTTATAAGGGCAGTTACAGAAAAAGATAATTAAATATTAGTAGAAAGCAAAGTGGTAATTTCAAAATAACCCTGTACTAATGTAAAAACAAATGGAGCCCATGTATACTAAGTAGTAGAATATGGCATTATCTTATTAAAGATTAATATAAAAGTTACAAAACTTGACTGCCTATACCATGAGGGAGATCTGAAACAATAATTTATAATATAATTTGAAAATAGGAAAAAGTATTATCAATACTTTTTGAAAAAATAATCAATTAAGTGGAAGTTAAAGATGGCATTGTTTCAACTCAGGAAAAGTAGAGATATGAAAATGTTAACAAAAAAGGGGAGTCAATATAGAAGACAAAAAAGAGTTATAACCTATGGGATAAAGATATCATGAAGGAAATACTATAACAAATAACATTTATATAATGCAAGACAAAAATGAAATAATTATACTGAATTGAACAATTATCTACCTCTATAAATAAGTTGGGCTTATTAAATACCAAACAAACTTAAGGATGCTGTTTGCGTCAGATTTCTTACAAATGTGTCCAAAAGATCTAACAAGAATAATTAGAGGAGAAAAAGTTTAATTTGGTACTCATTGTTTCAGAGGTCTCACTTCATAGCTAGCTGGCTCCATTCCTCAGGGCTCTGGATGAGGCAGGAGATCATGGAGGATGAGTGTGGTAGAAAAAAGGAGCTCAGAATGTGACACTAGGAAGCAGAAAGAGAGAGTCTCCACTCACTATATATACCACAAAGGAATGCACTCAGGGACTCAGCACCTCCATCTATACACTACTTGCCTACAGTAGTTACCACTCAGGTAACTACTGAGTGGTAACCCAAGGTATTAATTCACTGATTGGTTTAAGGCTTTCATAACCCAATCATTTTACCTCTATATCTTCCTTCATTGTCTAACACATGAGCTTTGGGGGACACCTCACATCTAAACCATAACATTCTGCCCATGGTCCCCCAAAGCTCATGCCCATGTCACAATGCAAAATAAATTTATTCCATTTCAAAGGGTCCCCATAGCTTCAACAGTTCCAGGGTTGCCCAAAATTCCAAGTTCAATGTCTCCTCTGAGATTCAAGGAACTATTTAGCAGTCAGCCCCCATGAAACTCAAAATCAAGTTGCATATATCCAATATATAAAGGCATTGAGTAAGCATTTACATTTTAAAAGGGAGAAATAGGAGCATAGGAAGAAGGGATGGAGCCAAAGCAAAACCAAAATCCAGCTAGGAAAATATGTCCTGTAGCTCCATGTCTAGCATCTGGGGCACATGGCATCCTGATATTCTCTCCAAAGGACTTATGTAGCTCTGCTCCTTTACCTTTGCTTGGTGCAACCCACCTGGCCTTCCTGTTGGCTTGTCTGTTCAATTCCTGCAGCTTTCCTTAGCAGTCATCCCAAATTGCCAGTATTTCTTAATCTTAAGGATCTCCACTGCAGCTTCAGCTTCTTCCTCACATTTCCATGTTTTCCCCTCTCAGGAGCTGCCCACAGGGACTCCAAACCTGCTGCACTTTACCTGACCTCCCAGGCCTTCCTTTGAAATCTTGGTGAAAGCCTCCATGATCCTCTAACTCCAGCATCCTGCATTCCTGCAGAACCAGTGCCACATGGTCAACCCCAAGTTCTGCCATCATCTCCAAAGTACTCAAACCTCCAGGGACCTGGCTGAAGCAGCCTCTGAGTGTCTGGGTGGGTGGGTGTGCATGCTGAAACAACTTACTAGGATCCTCTATACAAGCAAGATATTCTCATGACCTCTTCTCAAAGTAATAATTACTTTTATACCCTTGTATCTCAGATGGGTATATTCTTGCCAATTCCTGAGATACCCTCAAGTCATCTTTTCTATATATTTTCTGGGTGAAGTAATTAGCATTTCTTTAATGAATGTAATCCCTTTGAAATGTAATCCCTTTGACAGCCAAATCTTCCTTAGCCCCAGTTTTACACAGTTTTCTTGTCACAGTGAAAGTTTTCAAATATTTCAACTCTGCTTTCTACTCCTGATTATCACCATAAACTTGGCTACCCTCTGAAGGCTGTGCTGTTTTGAAATTTCCTCTACCATATCAATTAGTCCATCACCTTTAAATTCAAACTCACAGAAAAATCTCAAGACATAGGTCAAATGTAGATAATTTCTTAGCCAGAACATAACATGAATGACTTTTAGTCAAATTTCCAATAGAGTTATCATTTTCTTCTACAACCTCATAAGCCCTGTCTTTGTTGTCTGCAGTCCTTTTGGCATACTGATTTTCTGAACTTCCACCAGAATTGCACATTAACCTCTGCTTACAAAAATCTAAAGTTTTCCCATCTTGCATCTCTAAACTTTTCAAAATTCCTCTCACAAATTCCAAAAAGGTCTAAAAGTTTCTAAACCGAACCACATGATGAGGTAGGTGACAGCAGTTATCCCCCTTCTTGCTACCAATTTCTGTTTTTTACCAGTTTTTTCAGTGATGTTCCCAAAAGACCTGATAAGAACAAGTAGAGGATAGCAATTTATTTTGGGGATCATGGTTTTAGAGGTCTCAGTCTAGATGACCAACTTCATTCCTCAGGACCCAAGGTAAGGCAGGATATCACAGCAGAAGTGTGTGGTATTAAAAACCACCTATGAGCATGGCACCAGGAATCAGAGAAAGAAAGCTCTCTTCCTAAGACAAAATACAAACACCACAGACATTCCCCCAATGACCCATATCCTCCATCCATGCCCCACCTGCCAAGTTACCATACAATTAATCCCTATCAGGGGATTAATGCACTAATTAGGTTAAGACTTCCTAATCCAATTATCTCAATTATAAACTTTTCTTAGATGAAAGGTAGGGCAATAAGATAAATAAATGCTAATTTTCTTTCATTATGAAAGAAGAGTATATAAATACTATTTTATATGTGATGTTGATAATTAAGTTTTGAAACTTACCTGAACCTATATTTTTCGTTTTTTTTTTTTAAAGAGAGAGTGAGAGAGGGAGAATTTTTTTAATATTTATTTTTTAGTTATCAGCGGACACAACATCTTTGTTGGTATGTGGTGCTGAGGATCGAACCCGGGCCGCACGCATGGCAGGCGAGCGCGCTACCGCTTGAGCCACATCCCCAGCCCCCGAACCTATATTTTTCAAACGCCCTATGCTTAATTAAAGCAGAATATGTCTTTCACATAAGTAAACGTGCAATGAGGAAAACATCAAGTCTCTGGTCAACACATTAACAAAGAAAACAATGATCAGAAAGCATATTTAAATATTTTTTTTTAGAAAGCAGCAAAAGTGATCGTAATGAGTTGAACTTCCCTTTTAAAATAAGACTCAAATAAAGAGTTAAAACATGTACTCTTTGAGAACAATAACTAATCAAAAACCTAATCAAAACAAAAAAAAAACAAGACAACTAGGCCATTTTAATATTAATGGCATAGACTACAATTTATTTCAAGAAGCATCAAATAAGGCAGAGATCACTCACTGTGTATTGATGAGGGATTAAAATATATATATTTGAAGTACTGTTATAAAGTCAAAAGAGAAACTAGCAAATAATAAAAATTATAGAAGATGATTTAAATATATAGTTTTAAATTAAAATATAATATTAAAAATTAACAATATAGAGGTGTTGAAAACATTAACATTCACTATATATATGCATATACATATATATGTATATATATGTCATATATATCAATGAAGCACAACATGAGGGGCATTTTAAAAAAATCACTGATCTGTGATCTTTAGTTGTTAAAATCAATGTGTCAGCCTTACAGCCATACATTTTTGTATCCTTTCAGAGGACACCAAGAACAAAGAGCGCACATAACTGACATCTTTTAAAATCTGCCTTATGTTTTGAGATGAGGCCATGCATTTCCCAAGCAGTAGTCAGCATGTGTCTGAGCACAGAGGTGGTTAAAGAATATAGATTCTGGCAATGTTGGATATTCTGGGAAAAGTTTGAAGCAGATCTCACCATTGGGCTGGCAACACCTTCTGAGAGAAATAGCTGTTGAAACCCTTATTCTACTCTCCTTCCTTTCCCCTTTCATTTTATAGGTATCAGGGATGTACTGTGATATTAAATGTCTCATTCCCGTTCCTTCTCTATTCTACCTTTCACAGGATGTGCCACTGACTCCCCAAAATATTTTGCAATTATAACTATATGCTGGTGTCTATTGTCCTATTTGGTGTCAAATGTGATCTAAGATAGCAGACAATTGGATGGGATACTTGGATTGTCCATTCACCACATGAATAGCAAGTAGGACAAGATACTGAGTAGTATGTAAGATGAATAACCCATAATGAATGACATTAGTTGAACTGATAAAACATTTCACCAGTGGTGACTTGAGAGAATACCCTAATGAAGGGAAAATCCCAAGCTGAACGAGTGATTCAAGAATTTAACAAGATGGGTACAGCAATGTATACAAGAATAATGGAATTGCTTTTTTCTTTTCTTTTTTTTTTTTTGCTAAGTTGCATTGATACTATATGGAAGGATGATGAGAAACTGAGAGTAGTTAACAGAAAAGTTTAGTGTAAGAACCAGAAGGCCCTTTGGTAGCCTTCAGAGAGTTGATTATGTCTACATTGGGAGAACAGACTGAAATAATGAGTAAATTTCTGGTCTTATACTTATGTTTTCAAACCTTCAAAGAAGATTAGTTAGCTTAAGGAAGTCTTCTAAGATCAGGGTTCTATGTGCTAAAATCTGGAAATATAACATGAAGAAAGTTGGATGAATATCCTTAATATTATAGTTCTGCAGACAGAACTTCAGAGTCCGAAGAGGTGCACTACTCCTCCCTATTAAGAGTTAGAAGTTTCCATGTGAGAACTGTGGTCGCCTTTTCCATGAATACAACAGGTACTTCCCTCAGGAGATACACCTATTTTTTTATGTTTTCCAGGCCAGTTGCTATCTTCAACAGCATACTGTGGCTACAGATGTGTTGGGCCTAATAGGAACAGAAAGGATTATATCCTAAATGACATGCAAGAATTAATGGGGTAATTAAGGGAAGGGAGATGGGATAGGTAAAGGAAAGACAGTGAAATGAATCTGACATAACTTTCCTATATACATATAATGAATACAGTATGATGAATCTCACCATCATGTACATCTATGAGAAATTAATTTAAAAATAATTATGAATAAAAGGCAGAAAGATCAATAAAGAGAAGGGAGCAGGGTGTTGAGAGAGGGAAGAAAAGGGAGAGGTACTGGGGTCTTAATTAGAATAAGATATATTCCATGCTTGTATAATTATATTAAAACGGATTCTACTGTCATGTATAAATTAAAAGAACTAATAAAAATCTATAAAAGAAACATTTACCAGAAAGATCCAGAATACTCATGTTTGTTTTTTTAAGGGTGCTAGACCTCAAATCTGATATTGTTTAAGCAAGAATTCAGCAATTTGGGGCCATGCTGCAAAGGGATTTATATTCTAATGAGGACCAGAGGTGATAGCACATATTCACTAATAGAGTGGCTCTTATAAGCCTAAAAACAGATAGCACGTATTCAGCAAATTTTAAGTGCTCAATTTACATGACAGAGGATGGAAAAAGAGATTAAAGAAAATCAGGAGGTGAAATACGGGAATAATATAAAGAAGATCAATGGTTGATTAGGTTGCATAGAAGGACCCAGAAGACCCAATATTCACCAAGGTCATCAGGAATGTACGAGTGAAAGAAAAACCAGCATCATTAAAAACAGTTTGATCATAGCTCTTCTCTGTAGAGCTAATGATGGCAGACAGGCTAAAATTTTGATTTATTAATAGCCATGGAGATAATAGGAACGTGATGCAGTAGAGTTCAGAATAACAAAACTATGATCACTCATACAGTAAAAAGTCACTCAGAAATAAGAATCAGCTGAGCTATTGGTGGAAACAAAATTGTGTATGAATCTCTAATTATGCTTAATGATGTACATGAAAATAGTATATGTGTATGAATGTATACATATATACATATATATGCATATATGTGTGTATATATATATATATATACATATATATACATATATAATCAACTGGACATATAGATAAGAATATGGATATAGATATATGAGAGAATCAACAGGATGTTTGCGTATGTAGACCCACCATATAAGTGAAGGTAATCTGTTTTACTCAAAGTATACTAATTTAAATGTTAATCTCATTCAGAACACCACTACCTTCATAGGAATACCTAGACTTGTTTTTGAACAAGTAACTGTTTATTAAGGCCTAGCCAAATTGACACCTAAATTTAACCATAATAATAAATTTCTCAAAAATGCAAACTAATGAATAGTGTCTTAATATAAAATGGTTGTGTTGGTTGGAAAGAATATGTAGATGGGAAGAAGCAATTATGTAGGAACAGGAGTGAACTTTTGAAAGTGATGGATATGTTCAGGATATTGACTTTAGTGATGATTTATTTGTTATGTATTTGTGTCAAAGTTTACCATTATGTGTGGTTCAAGTATGCATGGTTCATTTTGTATCAAATATATCACAATAAAATCTCTTTTAAAATAATGAAATAGGACCTGACACAAATTTGCACTCAATAAATATTTGTTAAATGAGAAAATAAAATAATTAACTATTTATTCCACATAAGAAGTTAGGAAAAACAGCTAAAATTAAGAAAAATGGGAGAAAATAATTATCTCAATAAATAAACTTATTTAATAAGAAATAAACATGTAGGGGCTAAGACTATAGCTGAGTGATAAAGTGCTTGCTTCACATGTGTGAGGCACTGAGTTCAATCCTCAGCACAACAAAAAATAAATAAGGATATTGTATGTTCATCTACAACTAAATAAATATTTTTAAAAATGAAATAAACATGTAGAGTTATTAAAACTAAGTACAGCTGGGCTGGGGTTGTGGCTCAGTGGTACAGTGCTTGCCTAGCACATGTGAAGCCCTGGGTTTGATTCTCAGCACCACGTATAAATAAATAAAATAAAGATCTATTGACAACTAAAAAACTATTTAAAAAAAAGAAAAATATTTTAAAAATAAGTACAGGATTCTGGAAATGTGGCAGGAAGTACCAGAAATTCCTCTCCCTATCCAGTCAATTATGCTGGCAAAATCCATCTGATGTATTTATGTTGGAATGCTGGAGTCTTTTTAAGGTTTGGAAATTTAAGGGAAAAGCTCAGATGGTAAACTGCAGTTAAGTTAATTTTAGTCAATTTCTCTCTGTTCTTAAATTAGCAGTAGTTACCCATCCTGCCCTCTGTTGTGGTAGACAGCTGTACATATGTTCCTTGAGCATCTTGCACATCTTGTGGGATCCAGGGTGAGCAATAAAGAGGCTATCTTCTAAATATTAAGGATTTGTATTTTGATTGATTATTGCTGGTTTTGATCACAGAAGTATATACACAGGAGCAGTTGACCACTTTGTATCACAACCCATTGTTGCAAGTCCCTTTTTCAGAAGTTACTTCTAGAGGACTTAGACACTGCACCTTCCCTCCCTTTCATTTTGATCTTTTTTCCACATTATTACCGAGACATAAAATTCTAGGACATTCAAAACAAGCACACATATAGAAGAAATTAGAAAGGCACTATAGATGCCAAGAGGAATATACAGGCCCAGAAAATACCTTAAAAGACCTTAAGTTTATATCTAAGGCTAATACTCAGCAAAGCAGCATCCTGTAGCAATCAAAACCAAAATAAAACAAACAAAACCAGGAAACATTTAGGAAGGGGAAGAATCTCATTTACTGAGTTAACCCATTATTTAATTAAAATGTCCAGTTTTCATCCCAAAAAATCACAAGGTATATGAAAAGTTAAGAATGTTTGACCCATTCAGAGAATAAAAAACAAGATATTTCCTGAGAAAAATCTTCCAGATAATCTATTATTAGACAAAGACATTAAAACATCTGTCTTAGAGATACTGAAATCTAAAGGAAGACATGGAAAAATTCAAGAAAACCATGTATAAACAAAATGGAAATATCAATAAGGATACAGAAAACCTAAAAAAATGGAACTGAAAAGTACAGTAACTTTTGAAATAAAAAATTCACTAGAGATTTTAAGAAAGTTTTGAACAGGCAGAAGAAAGAAGTGTCAAGCTTGAAGATAAGTGAAATTGTCAATTCAGAAGAATAGAAAGAAAAGAGAAGAAAGATGAAGATATCCTAAGGGAAGTATCAAGTGAGCCAAAATATCCATCATGGGAGTTTCTTTAGGAGAAAAAAAAATAAGAAGGCATACAGAACATTTGAAGACATCGTGACCAAAAATTGTCCAAAATTTGACAAAAGACATGTATACAATCATCCAAGAAGCTCAACAAACTTCAGGTAAGATGAACTCAAAGATACCCAAACCAAGACACATTATAATTCAACTTTCAATGCATAAAGACAGTGATAGAATCTTCAAAACATCAGGAGAGAAGCAACTTATGTATAAGGGATATTCAATAAGATTATCAGTAGTTTCTTTTTTTCATCAGAAACTTAAAGAACAGAAGAGAATGAGCTAATATATTTAGACTGCTAAAAGGAAAAAGAAATCTATAAACCAAGTATATCTTATCTGACAAAACTATCCTTTAAAAAGGAGGGAAAAATTAGTACATTACTACATAAGCAAAAACAGCTACTCATTACCAATTAACTTTGAACTTAATATGAAAAGGAGTCACATGAAGAAATAAAGATCTCAGTAAACAAATGCATGGACAAGTATAAAAGCTAATATATTATTTTTACGAAAGAAATGTTAGCAATAATATAACTTTATTTGTGGCTTAGACTTGGGAGGAGAGTTGGGGTAACTAAAGCTAGGTCTTCCTGGGATGAGAGAAAATGGGAGCCACCTGGGCTGAATGCTTAGGGAAACAGTGCTCAGACAATCTGATCTTGCCTGCAAAATTTCTGTGCCTGATCCAGCACTTCACTTAGCTGATGGGGCACAGCGAGCAGTACACACAGAAACAGTACTCTCAGTGGTGCGTGCTCTTCCCATGTTGGTTCATGTTCTTGATACAGCAATGGTATTCTAGGAAGATCTGGTGGTAGTTATGGGTCTGGTTCTGGTTGGAGAAGTGCAAGTCAAAGAGCAGAGTTTCCCATTTCCCCTTGCAGAGGCGCCTCTGGGTTTCAACATCTAGCATCCACAGGGAGATAGCTCCTTCCAGGCAGGAGGGGGCTCCTGAGCCCAACCTGAGCCCTATCAATTCTGCCCTCACCAGATTTTGTGGGGTTAGCTGTGATTCTGTATTGTTATTTTAATTAGCATCCTAGTTCATCCAGGGTATAGTTCAATTGTTATAAAAATACCTTGCACTGAATAATTTATAAACAACAGAAAGTTATTTCTCACAGTTCAAGGGGTTGGAAAGTTGAACATCAAGTCATCAGCAGATTTAAAGTCTGGTGAAGGTCAGCTCTCTGTTTCTTAGATGGAAACTTCTGGCTGCATTTTCACATGGCACAAAGGGCTAGAGGGGTTGCTTGAACCTCTTTGATTAATGCACTAATCCCATTCATGAGAATATAGTTTTCATAACTTCATCACTTCCCAAATGCCTCACCTCTTAAACCTATCCTATTGGGGTATTGGGTTCTAACACATGTATTTTAAAGAGACAACAACATTCAGATCATAGCATATGGTTTGGTTTGGCTGCATACTATTTTCAAAGGTTGTCAGGAGGAGCTGGGGTTGTAGCTCAGTTGTAGAGTGCTTGCCTTTCACATGTGAGGGCCTGCATTTGATCCCCAGCACCACATAAAAATAAACAAATAAAAATAAAGATAGTGTGTCCATCTACAACTAAAAAAATATTTAAAAGAAAAAAAAAGATTGTCAGGAGATTTCTATTTATCTAATGATTACTCTGAGACCCAGACTGTAAAAAGCTTAATCCCAAATGTGCTTCCACAATATTAGCAAAAAAAGGAAAAAAAATTATCTCGAGGAAAACAACACATAACTTACCCATGATAAAATCTGAGATTTTAAGAGAAAATTATGATTTTGAAAAATTGAATCTATCACCATGAGTTTGACAAGTACCCATTAATGAGTGTTTTTTTTATGATTGGTGTTGATATTAACTAATGTGACTTTTTTGATATTGCATAATGAAACATGTCAACATTTGAAAGATATGCATAAATCAGTGGACCAATATTTTCCAAAAGATGTCAAAATATCATACATGAGTAAAACACCCATTTAAAGTGAGAGACCAAAGGATTTAATATAAAAGGATACAAAATGATCATGGATAAACCAATCACATTTGACATTGCAACTAAACATTTTAAGAAATAATCATTTCTATTTCTTGTGTTTCTGTGCAATATCAAACAAGAATATCTATAAGTATCTGAAAAGTCTATTAAAGTGTCATTTCCTTTTCTGATATATTTGTGCTAGGACAACTTTTCTACACATAGTTTAAAAAACAAAAAAAAAAAACCAATATATTGAAAAGTAGAAAAAGATATGAATCCAGCTGTCTTCTGTTAAGCTAGACATTGAAACATAAAATAATTCAAAGCAATGCAAACTTTTCCAATTTTTTTTTGTTTTAGAAAACAATTATTTTAATAAAATATGTTATTTATATTTACATATATTATTTTATAAGAAAAATGATGGGAAATGGGGGTATTCTATGAAAATAGAAGGTAGATAGTGGAGTAGAGGAACAGTTGGGGGAGGGAGGAGGGACTGGAAAAGTGAGGAATGGCAGAATGAAAGTGACCAAATTATGCTTTTTTGCATAATATAAATATACCACAATGAATTTTACCTTTATGTATATATTTAAAGCCAATTTAAATAAATAAATAAATGGAATTAAGACCAGTAGAAAGAGACTGGGAACAGGGGGAGGGATGTGAGAGAGACAGAGGAAATACTGAGGAGTGAAATTGAGCAAATTATATTCCATTCATGTGTGGTTATGTCAAAATGAGACCCACTGTAATGTATAACAATAATTCACTAATAAAACCATTAAAATTAATTGATGAACAAGCTAAAGTTTCTTAGTTTATATTTTGATATTTCAGTTACATAATCCATATAAGGCCAACCTCTTTTAGGGCTCCTGTATTTAAGAATCTAAATGTATTTCTGAAACCAAAAAAATTTAGGAGCACCAAACTGAAAAATATAGTATAATTGCTGGACAGCCTTGAAATTCCAATTGAACTATGTGGTTACAAGGATATATGTTTTCTTTCTTGTTCAATGGCCAAGGCATGGACATGGAGTAAATGGTAAATTGGATTCAACTTGGTCATTATTTTTCAATCAAAACAAGGCTAAAGGTGTTTAATAAGTATTAAAAGAAAGTACTTGCAATATATGAATGTTAAATATACTTTAGGCAATTAGTGAAAAAAATAAATTCAAGGAGATAAAGCGAGTGGATATCCTAAAGTATCAAAGGTTTCTTGGAATGAGAATGCAAGAAACTTAGAAATATATGCTGTTTTGGTCAAAGCATGAAATTTATTAAATTGAAACTATGGAGAGGTTGCAATTCTTGATGATATTAAGACTAAAGTATATCATAGCAGGGAGTGTATGATATAGAGTGAAGAGCAAAATTGCTGTTGATCAAAGAACTGAGAAACTAGTTGTTGAAAAAAACAGCTAGTTGTTTTTTTATTTGTGCATTGGATCAACCAATTGAAGTAAGAATTGTACTGGAGATAATGACATTGATTCTGGTTCTAAAATCTTTGAGAAATTGCTGGCACTAGGAGGCAACCAAGTAATTTCTAGATGACTCCAACAATAAAGGTCAAAGGATGATATAGCCTGATGGCATGAAATTCAAAGTTGATAAATAAGTAAATGAGTAAGGAAATAATGGCATATCAAGGTGATGGAATATCATCCATAGTTATTTTATAGAATGACATTCGAAACGTGGGAAATATTTATGATCTAAGTGAAAAAAGGATTATGAAACTGTTCTCATCATATGATCCTATATTAGTAAAACAAATACAGTAGGCTGTGCTTGTACTTACATATATTGTAAGTATTTAAAGAAAAAAATGACTATATTAAAATAAAAAATACTGACAACAGCAAGTGCTAGAGAGCTTGTAGAGCAATAGAAAATCTCACCACTGATTGTGGAAATGGAAAATAGCCCAGCTACCATGGAAGATGATTTGATGATTTCTTACACATATAAGTATACTCTTCCCTTAAAATCTAGCATCTAGTATTTATCTAAAGAAGTTAAAAACTTAAACCTCAACAAAAACATGCACACAGATATTTACAGCAGGGTTATTCATCAATACTAAAATTTGGAAGCAACCAAAATGTTCTTTAGTAGAATAGATAAATAAACCATGGTATATCCAGAAAATAGAATGTTATTTATCACTAAAAATAAATGAGACATAAAAATCAACACATTCTACTGAGAGAAAAAAGCCAATCTAAAAAACCAACATGCTGTATAATTCCAAATATATAACAACCTCTAAAAGGCCAATCTATGTTAGTAAAATTATCAGTGGTTACCAGGGAATGAGGGGGATGATTAATAAATGGAATGTAGAGGAATTTTAGTATGATGCTGGATAGTATGATATCATTGTACATTTGTCCAAACCCTTAGAATGTACAATATCAAGAGTAAATCCTAAGGTAAACTAAGAAGTTTGGTTTTTATGAAGCCTCAATACAGGCTCATCAATTATTTCACTCTGGTAGGGGATGCCAATAATGAGGGAGGCTATGATTTGTTGTGAGAAGGTATCATATGGGGAATCTCTGTATTTTCCTCTTAATTTTGCTGTTAGTCTAAAACTTTTGTAAAATTTATGTTTTTTTAAATAGACTCATAAACTATATACCAAAATAATCAATTATATCTACATTGTGGCATTGCAAGTAATTATGTTTTGCTTTTGTGTAATTTCCCAAGTTTTGATAATGATTATGAATTACTGTTAATAATTATAAAAATTGAAATTTTTATTTAAGTAAAATAATATATCATGAAAGATTCTTAATCTGGCAAGCTGGCAATCTTCATGAAATATAGTCAGTTTTCTATTATCAGGCATAGGAGATTATTATTTTCCTGAAATAATTTTTAAAGTGCCGTTAAAATTATTGAATGTCTAATCACATTAATTGTACCAACCCTAAAAACGGGAAGTGCCACTTGAATAAGTATTCATCACCTAAGGTGCTGAGAATTTCTGCCAATAGTATATTATCTTATAGAATTTCTGTATACAAAAACATTTCTTAGGAAAATAGAATATTCTCTAACACATAAACAAGGCTACTTACTTTTGTTTAAGTTTTGCTTTTGACATTGTGTTTTTTTAAAAAAATCATCAACTACTGTCACTCAGAAGGTAAACATGCTTTTAGTGAATCCATCTTTATACAACTAGGAAGAGTCTGGACTCTCAGGAATTTCCATGGAAAGCTCCTATGATAAGGTACCATAGTTACTAATTATCTAAGTAATGTAGGTATTTATTCTCCTACTGTACCTCTTCAGATCATTCCTTTTTCTACTTGATGAAAATCTTAAGCAGTACCATGTGCTTCATTTTATAGCATCAGTACTGAATTCCCAAATCTTAAAAATTTCTTTGTATCAAGTTTCATTGGTTTAGAATCCTGGCTTACAAAGTTTTATCATTCTCTTCCATTAGACAACTTACTCCCACAATGTTTACTTTGCTGTTATGAACCATATGGGTTCAGTAATGTTTTCCAGAGCTTTATGGAATACATACCAATAATTTATGTAGTACTCAGTAGCAAGGGATTCACTGAATTCTGCATCTACTCTATTAATCCCAAGAAAAAATGACAAATGACAACAAAGATCTTTGATGTGTCAAAGAAAGGCTAAAATTAGGAAACAGTGACTCAAAGATAGGTATTGCCTATTTCTCGTATTGCACTAGTAAACCATTCTGTCAGGCATGGGGAGAGCCCTGAATTGTGGCCTTTGCTTGTTTCTGTTGTGTAAATCACCATGACCAATTTCAAGGTTACCAGTTAGACATCACTGGAAAGTGGGAATACATACTAACAGTCATCTTTCCATATAGGCAGTCTCCACATTTCACTGTTAATTGGGGACAACTAGTGAATTATAATCCTTCCTTTCTTTCTTTCTTTCTTTCTTTCTTTCTTTCTTTCTTTCTTTCTTTCTTTCTTATTTATTTAACAGCACTGGGGATAGAACTATCTGAGCTATTTATCCTTTTATCTCTAGTAAAATTCCTGGTCAGTGATTTTCTAATCATGATTAGGATCAGAAGACCACCAGTACCTAATTACAAAGTTTGTTCAAAAAGTAAATATCTGTGTACCATCCCAGACTTAGAAGTGTAAATTAGATTGCAATGTCTCTTCAGATGATTCTGATGTACATCTAAAGCTTGCCATTCAGTTTATCCAGTGCTCAATTCTATTTAGCTACTATGAAAGTTTGTGTGACTGGGAAGTAAAACAACAAAGGCTGCCTAGGTTCCGTTCTTCCACAGAGAAGACATAATTTAGTACCACATCTCCAAAATGTCTCTCTGCATCAAATTTTAATGAAAACATTCAACTATAGTACCTACATTTTCTTCAATTTAGGATTAAAGTAGAACCATACATCCCTTAACATAACAAAGTACACCAGACTGGGTTGCTTAAACAGCAGACATTTATTTTATCAAAGTTCTGCAGGCTAGAAATCCAAGATTAAGGTGTTGGCAGGGCTAATTTCATTCTGAGGCTTCTCTCATTGATGGGTAGATGGCAGTCTTTTCTGTCTGGTCTTCCAGTTGTTACATGTTTATATCATAATCTCTTCTTCTTGTAAGGAGATCAGTTATTATATTATGGCCCACATTAACTACCTCATTTAACCTTAATTACCTCTTTACAGGCACTATATTCAAATACAGTCACATTATTAGGAATAGAGGGTTAGGACTTCAAAATATAAATCTGGATAAGGGACACAAGTCAGCTTGTACAAATTTCTAAATAAACTATCAGTAAGAAATAGGTAGGAATTTATTCTGATCCATTAAATGTGACTTATAAATTTGAGACTTACTGTATTTATACATTTTAGATAGAGTATATCTGTCATCAACAAATGTTGATATCTCTATCATGCTAATCCATCAGATTGCAGAATGTCTCTTGCATGAATCCAAATACTCAACCCTTTTTATGATTTTATGAAACAATTCCTTCACTTAAAAAGATTGGGACTAATTCATGAATATCTTGTAGATAGCTAAAGGCAAAATATTTATTGTTATTTGATCAACATTTTTTTTAATTTGAGGGACATGGTATGAGAGTCTTTGGAGCATAATTGAAACACATTCTTTCTCTTATAATACTACTCATAATAGTATATATTGTACACTAGTATGTTAAAAAAAAACTTGTTGAGAAAAAGATGCTATCAAAATTTCTAATTTTCCCCACCTAACTTTAAAATGCATCTTCTACTTGAACTGCATCTACTGCCTATCTCCATAGCATATCAAAATTTTTGGCCAAGCATAAAATTCCAAATAATTACTATGACTGCTTTACCACTGAGTCCTTCATTTCCTCATTCAAAATTAAACAAATATTTATTGGCCAGCTATTATTCATTTTTGTGCTAAGAATCAGAGGATGCAGAGATGACTATATCATGGTCCTGTCCTCATGGACTTCACAGTTTAATATGGAATCCACATAATGAAACATGTGCCATGATAGTCATAGGATCAGTATTAGAAGTAGGGAAGAGTCATAGATTAGCTTTGCCTGAGGAAAGTGATGACATTTTCACAGTGCTATGTTTGATGTATATTTTAAGAAAATGTTCAGGAAATTGTTAACAAGAGAAAAATTCCACTCCAATGACAGCATATAGCATGCAAAATACTATTGTTATTTAGGGAATTGGCAAATGGTTTAATAAGTTAACAGTGAATGATGGAGCCTAAAAGTGAAGACCAGATTTACATAATTCACAACTTTGTATGTTATTCTAAGGTGTTCAAATTTTATTCTAGAAGCAATGAAGGATTTTAGGTGTGAAATGATATGGATGGATTTGTGTTTTACAGTGATCTCAAAAGCGAGCCCCTATCTCTCCCAACTCCAAATTTGTTTTCATGGTTTGTTCCCTATATCAGTTAATTCCATACTTCCAGAGGTAAATACTAGAATATACATGCTATAATTCTTGGAGTGATGTATCAGTTTTTCTTTTATGTATCATGTTTTTTAAAGAAATCAATTGAATTATAACTTAAACTTATATCTATAATCTGAATACTCACTGCTATTAAATTACCATCATGTATTACTTGGATTATTTTGATAATCCTCTGCGGTGATGTTCATTGGGCTGTTTCCCTGCCCTTCAGACTGCTGGCTGATGATTGGCTCACAGTGGCCCCAGCAACATCTAGCTGATTGGCTCCTCTGCGGTGATGTTCATTGGGCTGTTTCCCTGCCCTTCAGACTGCCAGCTGATGATTGGCTCACAGCAGCCCCAGCAACATCTAGCTGATTGGCTCCTCCACGGAGCTGCTCATTGGGGGACTTCTTTGACTCCGCCCACGAAACCCAGCCAATCGGCCTCAAGAGCAGGAGGATTGTGGGAGGTGGAGAGGCTTGTGTGGGTGAGAGGCTTGTGGAAGCCGGTGGTGGCAGTTGGGCTCTGAGGGTTTTTTCCTGAGGAGCTGTTTTGCTTGGCGTTTGTAGTTCTAAAAATAAAGTTAGTTTCTTTTGACAAGTGGCTCCTGAATTGTGCCCAGCCAGACTGCGGCAGTTATTCCAATTCTACTTTTGTCTTTCTCAGGTTAGTTTTTAACATAGAAACTTGAACAAGTCTGCTAAGATTTTTTTTCAGATAATGTTATTTTTCTGCTCATATCTAAATATTGACTGCTTATCTCATACAGAATAAGTTCAACATATTAAAAAAAATTAACTGTAAGGTCCTAAAGAATTTTGAGATCCTCTTCATTTTCTGACCTTGCTGGTAACTATCCACCCTCCACCAGTTTTCTCTGCCCCAGATATATTGGTTTCCAGGCTGTTCCTAGAATGTGCTAGGCACTTTCCTACCTCAGAATCTTTGCAGCTCCTGTTGTCTCTGTTTGAATATTTTTCTCTCAGACTTCTGCATGAATTTTCTTCTCCCTGTTTCATTCAGATGTCACTTCAGTGACAAAAGTCTTAACCACATATTTCAAATGTCACTCATCTCTCAGCATTGTTATTCTTCCATCTAATATTTCCCCCTTGGCATTTATCACCTTATAGTATGATATATAATTTGCATATTCATATTATTTTAATGTTTGTGTCCTTCCAGTAGTATATGAGCTCCATGGGGGCATTTTTTTTTTGTTTAATCTTTGGGCATAACATAATTCCTAGAATAGTTCCTGTAATAGGAAGAATTTAATAAATATTTATAAAAAGCTGAATGAATCACTAGAGAATAGTGTGAATTGAGTAGGCAGGTTCAGTGAAAAAAATTTTTGCAATACTCCAGGATGTTTGCATTAACTATATATTAAGCTGAAATGTCTATCATATATTCCAAAATGGGAATGTCTGAGAAATCTCTGTGACTATTATTTGGAATAAAAAAGTAGTTTTTGCCAAACTGCATTCCTGGTACTTGCTCTTACTTCCTGTCATCATGTCTTCCTTCCTGCCTTTGCTATTGCCATTTTCAAATCTTCTAATCACATCCAATGCAGCTTCCAGTTTGAACACTTTTTTTCTATACTTTCATCTTTGTTGGTAAGTTCCCTCTTTTGATTATCCACCTTTTGTCAAATGCTGTATGTATTTATCATTGGAAGAGAGATGGTAAAGTAGCTATTCACTTCATTGTATTATATGTAAATTGAATCACAAATGTACACTGAAAAATCAATAAAAAGACTATGAAATAAAGGGCATGATTAGTCACTGATCATGTTGTGCATGTATTATCCACAAATGATTTATGGAATGAAGCAAATTTTGTGTTTTATGTAATTACTTACAGTTAACATACCATGGTAACTTAAATTTAAATCATGTCACTTGAGGGCTGATGTTATTTAACTAAAATGCCAGCAATCAGACCCTTGCAAAGTAAGGGTATCTCCCCTCTCTCTTCTTGCTACTCTCTTCTTTTCTCTTTACCTCTCCCCCCTCTCTCTTTCTCTTCTTTAAAGTATTATACAGATAAACTATTATGCAATTTTAATTGTTTTAAATTTTGCAAAAAAAAGGTGTCATGCTTTACTAAAATCTACATGGTTCTATTTCCAAGTTCTCTACCATATTTTATTGATTTTCCCAATATCAGTACCACACATACTTAACTATAAGAGTTTCATATTGTTATGATATCTGTCAGGCACATACCCCTCATTTTCTTGACACTTAACTCTTGGTTGAAAAATTAAAAAATATTGAAAAATATTTATAAATTCATGTATTAATTTTAGAAACATAAAATCTATGATAAAAATCTGTTGGAATTTTGAATCAATTGCAGTAAATATGTAGTACAATTTTAAGGGAATATGACACATTCTCTATATGAATGCTTTTTCTATGTGAGCACATTATATCTTTCCACTCATAAATCCTAACATATGGGATGTTAAAATGATCTTTTCAAACTGTTTAATAATATTGCCTTTAGAAATCTCACATATTTTGTTGGATTATTTCAGATAGTTTCTCTTGCTATATGATTATAAAAACTATTTTATTTTTACTTACATGTTCTAGTTGTTTCTGTTTTAAGATCAAGTTTGGTAATGTAAATTGGTAAATATTGTCATATTTTTCAAATATATTAGCAAGTAATTGTTCATAATAATCTTATAATTCTTTTTTTGTATGTGGTGTTGGGGGACTAAACCCATGGACTCATGCATACTAGGCAAAAGCTCTACCACTGAGCTATATTATGTTCTTTTTTGAAAAATAGAGATATTTGTAGTTGAGGCATTTTCACTTAGAAGTTAACTATAGTATCTCATTTATTTTTCATCAATATTGTCACTATTTTGTCTATTTAAGTAACTTAAACAATTTAATTTAGTTGGTATATATTATAAATTACTAGGAAAAATATCACATGACTTCAGACTCATCTACAAAACTACAGAAGTATGCCTTTGTGTTTTGTTTGTTATTTTTTGAATGGCATTTTAAAGGTGATATCTTCCAACTCACATTAGCTAATATACCTTTAGGACATCTACTTTATATACAGAAAGGACAAGATTATCATTAACAGTAGTGGGTATTTGTCCACATATTTCAAACTCTTCTTGACAATGTCAAATATTTTGACTGACTTATAAATTGATCATTAATTTTTTACAGTATATTTTGCTGGTAAAGGGGTTCTTTGTTTCACTTATGTTTGCATTATTAATATTCCGCTTGCAGTTTTATTTTTGTCACAATACATTAACTGCATTACACTGAAGACAAACAAAGAGTATCTGTGTCAGCCATCTGTACTATAAAGAAAAATGAAGCATATTCTAGGCCAAGAGAAGATCCAAAGGTCCTCATTTGGAAAAGCACAAATTGTGTTCTATGAAATAAATAGAAGTCAATATGGAGATAATAAGGAGAAAATATTAGAAATGGTATTAGTACTAAATCTTTTCTTCTCTTTAGGGTATATTTTTCCTCATGAATATTATACTAGTTTTTGGCAAAAGTGCAGAAAGAGATTATTTTGACCTGTGGGGTTGCAAATCACACCCATAATAATTTCATGCATATTCTCTTTGCAAAATTTGGAAAACAAGATATACAAATATTATCTAGTAACACAAAACAATACAACATTCTCCTTTATCAGTTGATAAGTAAGTTAATATTTTTAAAATTATTGTTAACAATGCCTAGTCTGGAGAATAAATCAGGGAATAGCTAAGGTAAGTTTTCCTAAAGTAATCATTATATCATAAGATACTCAAAATAATCCACCATAAATTTGAATATCCTCCTTTCAAAACTTTTCTCAACAATGACATCTGGAAAAAGGATTTTAGTATGAGTAATTTCTTGGCAGTAGTTAATATAGATTGAAATGGCAGAAATAGAAAGTGTGAAAGTTGAGTAGGATATAGATATAATCATCCAAGAATAAGATAATGAAGTTTGTATTAGCCTGAAGGCAATAAGTCTGCTAAACAAAGAACAAAAGATCACAGGATATAAATCCTGGCAAGATGATAAACTACCATTAGTTGCTGGCTTGCTACCATGAATCAAACATAGAAACTCAAACCACAATAGCAACAACAAAACCACCAAGGGGATTTTATGAATCTATTAAATTAATACAATCTTTCAGAATTCTGCGACATGACACAAATTGACTTTATCTTTGGAGAGATAAGTAGTTCATAATAGTTGTGACTAGAACCAGGGATAAAAGATAGGATAAGTGAGAAGTTTTGTTTGGTTGGTCTTGATTTTTATTATCTATCCTTTTTTTTCTATTTCATATTTTTTTATTTTTGGTCTCCCTCCCACATTTCCCTAGGCAGATAATAAGCTTACCTGTCATCATTGCAAAGCAATAAAACAGCTCACAGGAAGAAAATATTTCCAAATATAGTGTACTAAAAGGATTGACAAACTTTCCTCACAAATGACAACAATAAAACTGAGCAAAATGACAAGAAACAACAATTTTAGAGCTCTGTAAATCAACAAATGCATGAACCAATGGAAGAGTGTTCACAAAGAAACTACCAAATCTTGGGTAAAAAAAAAATATTCCTAAATATAGTGGAATAAAGGGGGAATGTGTGGTATTCTTGTCTGGAGCTGCTTCTAATACCTGGACCCGACAGATTATTTGGTTCTGTAGTTATAACAGCATCTCTCTCTGAAAGCCAGTTTGCTAGGTTTCATGACTTACCCTGATTTCTCATTAGAAACAATGAATAATAGAGACAGTAAAATGGTATATTAGGGATGCAAGATAAAACTGTCAATCAAAATATCTATTCATCAATATAAAAAAGAGTTAATACATCCAATCCAAGTGGTGTTTATTGCAGGAACACAGGGCAAGTTTAACATTCAAATATAAATTTATGTAATTTAATACATTAACAAACAAAATAAAAATCATAATAATCATATCATAATGACATCATTTGACTCTTCACTATGCCTAAATGTTCAAGTTGCCAAGGACGGCACCTAAGATTTAAGCCTCAGTGGTATAACAGGTGACAGATTCATGGATAGAAAAATGATTGGAATTTGTTATAATGTTTGGAATTTGTTATAACGTTTGCATTACATAACAGCAATTTATCAAATTTTTTGTATTATAAGTGAGGAAAACACCTTTATCATTACATTCATTACTGATGATTACATGAATTTACTAAATGGATTTTTTGAAGCAAAACACTGTTATTATTATTGCATCTCAAGTGCCTAGCATGGTACCTAGCATATATGAAGCACTAAGAAATGTATGTTGTACTGAATATAAGTTTAAAAGCTATTTTTTGGGTTATTTTCTCTGTTGTAAGACACTAAAATAGCTGAAAAATATATGTGCAGAGAAAAATGCCAATAGTTTTTCCTTATCCAAACTACACAAATGTATCTGGTTATAAAGATGGGAAATGAAAAGAAATTTCCACATAAGGTGCTTTCTGTTTTTATTTTTGGTCTTTTTGTTGTTGTTGTTCAGTGATTCATCTAAATTAAATGATGACTGTGAAACAGCCCAGGTTTTCTGAATATTGTTTCTTGCTGAGCTTGTATCAGATTAGTGTGTACTGTATACCTGAATAGTGATTTCAATACTACAAAGTTGAACTACTTTTCAACATTGCTGCCTATTTGCTTTCTTGAAAGATGATAGTGATTGATAGTAAATAAGAAAAAGTGACCAAAGAAAACAGTAAACTCTTCCTCAACTAGAGGAGGGCTTTTATACTCAGCTTAGTACTTTGTAATTCAGGGGCTGCAAACTACCTAGGTTTAGGTGCTCTGAACTAAAATTAAACCACTATAAAGGAGATGAGAGATTTATATTCCACTTGCATAACTGGCATAACTGCTGGGGTACAAAAGTAACATCATTTCTATTGGCTATTAAAGACCATAGACCTCTGATTACACAGAGTAAGAAAATTAAAACTTTTTGACAACTAATACTATTAAATTGGTATTGTGCTTTTGTTTAAAATTTTGATTTTTTGTAATAAACATTCATACCTATGACCTCACTTATCTTCAAACTAGTATTATAAAGAAAATAGTCATTATTATGCCTACCAGCCAAATAAGTAAACTAAGTAATGGGGAGGTGGATGGCTTTCTCCAAGTCCCATAACTAATTAGTGACATATTTTTCCCTAAATATTGAGTATGAAAGAAAAGTAAAAATAGAATTTGCATCAGCTTCGGGCTTTCCTAGGCCTCCCAAATGCTTGAATATGGATACATGTTCAATTTCATTTTGAGATTTTTTTCTAAAGCTGTTGCCTTCTCATGGAACTCAATCTGTTCTGATATCTTAATAATGTTCATCTTTCTATTAAGTCATAGCTGAAGGTTTATCTCCTTCTGAAAACCTAATTTAATACTTACAGCAACCCCCAAAGAGAGGCTCTATTATAACCACAATTTTATACTTGGAGAAACTGAGGCATAGAAAAATTAAGGAACTATTCCAATGAACACAATAAATGAGTTCAATAATTCATTTGAATACAGTCAATACAGTTCCAGAACATTCATGCATCAGGTATGAACACACATTATAAAGTTATTTGTGATCAAAATATTCTTGTTAGTACAGGGATTATCAAGTAGATCAATAAAATAAAAAAGAGGTCAGAAACAAACACATGTTTGTTGGAATGTGTTGAAAATGAGTATGCAATAAAAGTGGCCTTTCAAATCATCAGAATGGTACTAGAGACAGATGGCTATCCATCTGGGAAACATTACATTTCTTTCCTAGGACTCAGTATTCAAAAAATTAAATTGCAGATAGATTAAAGACTCAAATACTTTAAAATTCATAAAATTATCTTTCAATTCACAAAAAGAATTAAAATATATATCACAATAAAACAGTCTTCTTTTATTGGGGGAAAACATTCTTAAGAAGAAAAAACAAGAACGATAAAATAGAGGATCGATTAATTTAACTATATTAAATTTTAGAACTTTTTTTACCAAAAATAATAGCAAGCATAGTTTCAGAAAAGAAAATAGCAAGCTGAAGAAAATATTCAAACTTATACAATGAGCAAAAATTCCTATCTAGAAAAAAATAGAAACTCTTACAAATTAATGAAATATGCAAATAACACAAAAAATGGCTAAAAATATAAAAGAATATTTATGTTTGTTAGTAGACAGGAAAATGAACTTTCAAACCAAGAGATAATATTTTTAATCCTTCCAATAGGCAATAAAATTATACAGTTTGATAGTATAACATTTTGAAAAGAGCAAACAATAGATACAATATCTGCCCCACTAGCAAAATCTGTCTACTGTACATCCTTATAATTGATCAAATTTGAACACTTTTTTTCCATCTTCATTACAACAATTACTTTAGGCTAAGCTATCTGGGTCTGGAAAACTATACCCTAAAGACAAGTAAGTTCCTTTCTTATCTCCCAAAAATGCATTCTCTACTAGGGTTCAAAGCAATCAATTTTTAAAATACATCATTCTAATAACACATGCTTATAATCTTTTAATGACTTCCTATTGCATTAAAAAAGAACACTTTATTGTGGTTTTCAACATCCTATGTGATCTGTACCTTATATTACTATATTCAGCCTCATCTTACATTATAATTATTCTTACAGACTATACTTCAAATGCACTGAAATTTTGCTTTGAAGAAAAAGCCATATTTGTATCCATTACAGTTTTTTTTTATATTTTCTGTTTCTTATACCTGAATTAATATGTCTTTTCTTTTTCTCCTATTTGGTCTTGGGCCCAAATGTCATTCCCAAAAGTAAGCCATATCTGAACATCTTGCATAATGTCAGTATCTACCATTTACATTCATATTGTATCATAGCACTTACTGTTAATTTATATAATAATTATTCACTTTTGTTTATAATCCTCATAATAATGTAATTTTAAGCTTAAAACATTTTGGTTTTGTTCTCTTCAGCTTCCTTTGTTTCTAGAAAAGTTTCTAAGATATCATATAATTCATATAATAAACTATTGGTGAGAACATAAGCTGATACCACTCTAAAAATAAATTTGACATGAAAAATGCTTATATTCTATGACCTAGGAATGGTACATCTTAGTGTCTACCCAATATAAACACATAAGAAAATAAAAACAAGGATTCTCGCTTCACTATCATTTTGCATTGTTTTGCAATAGTACAATATTTCAGAAAATTTTCCATGTCCGTCAATTAAAGGATGATTAAACACAGTAATCATAGTCATTACTATGATTATAGTTATAAATGTATCTTAATTATAGGCATTTACTTCATATTTTAACCAATAGAGCAAGCTCTAGCATGGAGCTAAGAAGGTTTTGCCTCTTCCCTTGACAGACAGTCCTTCAAGGTTACATGCAACACTTCTATTCCATTCCATTGACTTGAAATTAATCATATGACAATATTCAATCAGCAAAAGAAGCTGAGATATGTATTTTGATGGCCATATGCCAAGCTAATAATCAAAGTTTATCTTCCTAAGGAAAATAGGATAGTATTCTAGGGAATAATGGGCTATTTGTACTACAGAACCATTGCAGCATGAGCCTTTGCAAAGAGATGTATGTTTTATATAATTTCAGGCACTAAGATCCTAACAAGTAAGTGGTTTGGTGCACCCAGGACATTTTCAAAAAGAACAGTATTGAAATAAAGTAGAGCTATCAGTAAATAAACATCCATAAGGAATGGCTTCATGGGTGTGTAACCTGAGTTACACCATATCATGATCTCAGTAAAGTTCCGTGATCAATTTACTGCTGATGCTACCATCTTGAAACATTAACTTATTTTTAACAGAGACTGCATATTTTATTTTGGTACCAAACCTCACAATTTATGTAGTTGGTTCTATCCTTGATTCAAATTTTCTTCCTTGGGCTTTAGCCACTGTGGATATAATCAGGGTGTAAATTTCCTTTAATTGTATGATACACTAGCATTATTATTATAGAAATGAGTTACCAATTATAGCATTATAGAAATATCTTTTGAATTAAACTAATGTGAATCAAGAACCAAATATGTTGAATTTTGAAATAGGGATACATCAAAATATAGCATGAAGTTAATAAGTAAAACACTTGGAACCCTGAGGGGATTTTGTAAGGGAGCAAACAGCAAAAGCACAATGTCAGTAGAGTGAAAACAAGTACATGACAGTGTTAAATGAACTTCCACCAAAACATCTTTTCTAAGAATACAGCTGAAATTGCTTGTCCTTTAACAGCGAAGTTTCTCAAATGTGGAACCAGAACTCTTCATAACTAGAAATGAGTTACCAATATTTTTGGCAAAGAAACTTTGTAATATTTGGTTTGCTTGCCTCACCTTCAATGTGATGATCTTGTCATCAGGCTTTCCCTCTCATATACATATTACTTGAGTAAAAAATAATGCATCCAGGGCTGGTGTTGTGGCTCAGTGGTAGAGTGCTTGCCTAGCACATGTGAGGCCCTGGGTTTGATCCTCAGCATCACATAAAAACAAATAAATAAAATAAAGGTATTGTTTCCAACTACAACTAAAAAAACATTTTTAAAAATAATGCATCCATTTTAATTATTTCCTATAATTAGTTGGTTTCTATCATATGGGATTGAATGGACTTATTCCTTCCTCTTTTTTATTACAAAAAATTCTAGTTTTCATTATTTCAGGAAGAATGTGTCTTTATAAATTAGGCTTTTACTTTAATTTTAAATGACCTTGGAATGTTGAAAATAGTTTATCTATGACCTTACTATAGTTTAAATAAGTGTACCTCAAAAGCCCATGTGTTAAAGGAGTGGTTCCCTAGCTTAAGGCATTATTGAGAAGTGGTAGATTGTGAAAGGTGGTGCCTAGTGAAGGTAGTTAGATCATTATGGGTATTCTCTTGAAAGGAACTGTAGAACTCCAGGCTCTTTTTTTTTCTTCCCGGCCTCCATGAGGTGAAGACTTCTTCTGCCACATATTTCTGCCATGATATGTTACCTTAACAAAGGCCCCAAAGCAACAGGCCAACTGACCATGGACTGAAACCTCTAAAACCATAAGTCAAAATAAACATTTCCTCTTTTCAAGTTGATTTATCTCAGATATTAGAGTAATGGAAAGCTGACTAACAGACTTAAAAGTTGAGTAATATTGAAAAACAGTAATAAACCATTCAGTATCCAAAAACAGTTACTAGTTGCAGGTTTTTCTTTAAAATTATAAAGTAGAATTTTCAGTTGATATATAAATATATATGTGTATATATAGATGTATATATATGTGTATATATATACTTAACTACATATATATATATATATATACTTAAATATTGTTAATAATTGTTTAAAATCACAAATACATATTGAAGCATACACTGAGCTAAGTGTTCCTATAACCTTATGGTAGGTACTGTTATTATCCTTAATTTTCAAAAGAAATGCCTGAGACTCATGTGAACAAGTGAAATCACATGATTAAAGCCATATAGATATTAAATTCTAAAACAAATAATCAAAATATGTGGACTCAGATATGTCTCATTAATTTCAAGCATAGGCTGTTACTTTTTAAAATATATATTGTTTTAGTTGTTGATAGACCTTTATTTTATTTATTTATATGTGTTGCTAAGAAATGAACTCAGTGTCTCATACATGCCAGGCAAGTGTGCTACTGCTGAGCCACAGCTCCAACCCAGGCTGTAACTTTGTAATATTCAAATATTCATAGTACTCATATTGCATTGTTCCATAACAGGTTTCAGTTAAAACCTTAGTGAGCCAAACTTCTGGAGATAGCATTATTGCTGAGGGAAGTACAACACAAAATTCTACGTAAAATTGAAATTTAGGATTAAGTCATAGAAGAAAGCCACCTGACAGCTATGAGTATTGACCATAATTTAACTATTACAAAAGGATATGTTTAATTATTTTATTCATATTGAGAGTAAAATCTATGAGATGCCATAAAACTTCATTCAAAGAAAGCCTATAGTTCTATTTGTTAGAAATGTGAAACATTGAAAATAAATAAAGAAATGAAAAAATTCTTTTAAAGAAGATAAAGAAGAAAAGAAAACATTATAAATTGGAAAGCAATAATATATATGAAAAGGGATGAAACAGAAAACAACCAAAATGCATAGTATACATAATAGATGACATAAGATATTTTTCATATTTTTTATTTTTAATTGTGGTAAAATTTGTATTTTAATCACTTTTAAGTGTACAGTTCTGTCACATTAAATACATTTGCACTGTGACTAATGCTGCAATAAACAAGGAGGGCAGAGATTTCTTTGGCATGTTGATTTCAATTCATTTAGATATATATCTACTAGTGAAATTGCTGGATCACATAAGAGTTTTATTTTCAGTTTCCTGAAGAATTGTGTTCTGTAATGAGTGTACAAGTTTAGATCATCACCAACAATGTACAATTGTTTCCTTTTCTTCACATCATTGCCAACAGTTGCTATCTTTCCCTTCTTGGTAAAAGTCATTCTAACAGGTGTATTTCATTGTGATTTTGATTTGTACTTACCTAATAGCAATGTTGAAAAATTTTTCATTGTCCATCTGCTTGTCTTCTTTTAAGAAATGTATATAGGTCTCTTGCCCAATTTTTAATTGGTTTATTCATTTTCTAGCTATTGAGTTTTTGAATTCTTCATGTATTTTAGACATTAACCCCTTTTCAGATGTACTAGTTGCAACTATTTTCTCCAAGTACATGAGATGTCACTTCAGTCTATTATTTCCTTTGCTCTAGAGAAGCCTTGTACTTCAATATAATTCTATTTATCTAATTTAACTTTTGTTGCTTGTGGTTTGGGGGTCATATCTAAATAATCAGTGCCCAAACCATTGTCAGAGTATTTCTGCATTTTTCAAGTAGTTTTAGAGTATCAGGTCTTACATTGAAGTCATTAACCTATTTTGACTTGAAATTTATTTATGATGTGAGATAAGGGAGCAGTATTAATTCTTCTACATATGTATTCCCATATTTCCCTAAACTTTTAATTGAATTAACTCTCCTTTTACAATTGTGTATTTTGGGCACCTATGTTTAAAATGTATTGACCATAAATTCACAGAATTATTTCTGAACTGTCTATACTGTTCTATTAGTAAATGTGTCTGTGTTAATACCAGTAGTATAATATTTGGATTATTATAACTTTGCAATATATTTTGGAGTATATTATGATTGTATATTTCTAAATTGCTAACAGAATTTATTTTAAAAACTCTCACCAGGAAATGGGTAAATGTATGAGTTGATTGATACATTAGTTTGATTTAATGACTCCATAATACATGCATATACTAAAATATCACATTGTACCCCACAAATATAAATAAGTAAAATTTGTTAGTTTAAAAATAAAAATGAAAATATAAAAATAGAATGAAATTATACTTAATGATAAAAAGTAGCATTCATAGTATTGTTCAACCATCATTACCATCCATCTCTGAACCTTATTCAATATCTTACCAAACTGAAACTCTGTACCAATTAAACTCCTCACTTCCCCCTCCCCTTGCCCTAAAAACCATATTGTATATCCTTTCTCTATAAATGTGACTATGCTAGGTATGTTTCATAAATGGAATGATGTAATATTTGCCCTTTTGTGAATGGTACATTTCTTTAACATAATATCTTCAAAGTTAGCATGTGTCAGAATTTCCTTTCTGCTTAATTTAATATATTTAAAACATTTTGTTTATCCATTCATCTATCAGTAGACTTTTGAATTGCTGACAACTTTTAGTTATTGTGCATTATGCTACTATGGACATACAAGTACAAATATCTGAATCTCTGTTTTCAATTTTCTTATGATATGTACTCATCAATGAAATTTATGTATAATATAATTCTTTATGTCAGAAGCCAATTTTAAATCTCCAATAAATATATAAAACTTAAGAAAAATAGCAGAACCAGATACAGTGGTGCATGCCCCAAATCCCAGAGGCTCAGGAGGCTGAGGGAGGAGGATCCTGAGTTCAAACTCAATGTCACCAACTTAGTAAGACCCTGTATCAAAATAAAAATAGAATGAGTTGGGGATGTGGCTTAGTGTTTAAGCACCCCTGGGTTCAATACTTGGAAACAGCAACAACACAAAAAATAAAAAAGAAGACAAGAAAGAAAAATAGAAAATAAAATTAACATTAGCAAGATATATATATATATATATATATATATATATATATATATATATATATATGGACTGGACTAATAAAATACCAGGTATACTAATAAAATACCACGTAATTACCCAAATCAAATGCACAGTCTGCATAACAAATATAATAATTTTATAATATTATAAAATCAATAGCCAATTAGAAAATATAATGAATGATCCTATCTAATTACTATATATATATATATATATATATAGTAATTATATTGAAAATATATTGTAATATATATATATATATATATATATATATTTGTTTTTTTTTTTTGTTTTTTTTTTTGTTTTTATTGGTCGTTCATAACATTACATAGTTCTTAATACATCATATAACACGGTTGATTCACGTGGATTATGAACTCCCGCTTTTACCCCGTATACAAATTGCTGTATCACATCAGTTTCCCTTCCATTGATTGACATATTGCCTTTCTAGTGTCTGATGTATTCTGCTGTCTGTCCTATTCTCTACTATCCCCCCTTCCCTCCCCTCCCCTCCCCTCCCCTTTTCTCTCTCTACCCCTTCTACTGTAAATCATTTCTTCCATTTGTATTATCTTGTCTTGCCCCTCCTTTCCTCTTATATGACATTTTGTATAACCCTGAGGATCGCCTTCCATTTCCATGCAATTTCCCTTCTCACTCCCTTTCCCTCCCACCTCTCATCCCTATTTAATGTAAATCTTCTTCTCAAGCTCTTCGTCCCTACCCTGTCCTTGTTTACTCCCCTTATATCAAAGGAGTCATTTGGTATTTGTTTTTTAAAGATTGACTAGCTTCACTTAGCATAATCTGCTCTAATGCCATCCATTTCCCTCCAAATTCTATGATTTTGTCATTTTTTAATGCAGAGTAATACTCCATAGTATATAAATGCCACATTTTTTTATCCATTCATCTATTGAAGGGCATCTAGGCTGGTTCCACAGTCTTGCTATTGTGAATTGAGCTGCTATGAACATCGATGTAGCAGTGTCCCTGTCGCATGCTCTTGTTAGGGCTTTAGGGAATAGACCGAGAAGGGGAATAGCTGGGTCAAATGGTGGTTCCATTCCCAGCTTTCCAAGAAATCTCCATACTGCTTTCCAAATTGGCTGCACCAATTTGCAGTCCCACCAGCAATGAACAAGAGTGCCCTTTTCCCCGCATCCTCTCCAGCACTTATTGTTGTTTGACTTCCTAATGGCTGCCAGTCTTACTGGAGTGAGATGGTATCTTAGGGTAGTTTTGATTTGCATTTCTCTGACTGCTAGCGATGGTGAGCATTTTTTCATGTACTTATTGATTGATTGTATGTCCTCCTCTGAGAAGTGTCTGTTCAGGTCCTTTGCCCATTTATTGATTGGGTTATTTGTTATCTTATTGTCTAATTTTTTGAATTCTTTGTATATTCTGGTTATTAGGGCTCTATCTGAAGTGTGTGGAGTAAAGATTTGTTCCCAGGATGTAGGCTCCCTGTTTATCTCTCTTATTGTTTCTTTTGC
Organism: Urocitellus parryii; assembly: GCF_045843805.1. Taxonomy (NCBI): domain Eukaryota; kingdom Metazoa; phylum Chordata; class Mammalia; order Rodentia; family Sciuridae; genus Urocitellus; species Urocitellus parryii. Next base: position 28,492,963 of record NC_135547.1, on the reverse strand, counting down.
TGAGAAAAAACTTTTTAGTTTGAGTAAGTCCCATTTGTTGATTCTATTTGTTAACTCTAGCGCTATGGGTGTCCTATTGAGGAATTTGGAGCCCGATCCCACAGCATGTAGATCATAACCAACTTTTTCTTCTATCAGATGCCATGTCTCTGATTTAATATCAAGCTCCTTGATCCATTTTGAGTTAACTTTTGTGCACGGCGAGAGATAGGGATTCAGATTCATTTTGGTGCAAATGGATTTCCAGTTTTCCCAGCACCATTTGTTGAAGATGCTATCCTTCCTCCATTGCATGCTTTTAGCCCCTTTATCAAAAATAAGATAGTTGTAGTTTTGTGGATTGGTTACTGTGTCCTCTATTCTGTACCATTGGTCCACCCGCCTGTTTTGGTACCAGTACCATGCTGTTTTTGTAACTATTGCTCTGTAGTATAGTTTGAAGTCTGGTATCGCTATACCGCCTGATTCACACTTCCTGCTTAGTATTGTTTTTGCTATTCTGGGTCTTTTATTATTCCATATGAATTTCATGATTCTTTTATCGATTTCTACAAGATATGCTGTTGGGATTTTGATTGGCATTGCATTGAACTTATATAGGACTTTTGGTAATATCGCCATTTTGATGATGTTGGTTCTGCCTATCCATGAGCAGGGTATATTTTTCCATCTTCTAAGGTCTTCTTCTATGTCTTTCTTTAGGGTTCTGTAATTTTCATTGTATAAATCTTTCACCTCTTTTGTTAGGTTGATTCCCAAGTATTTTATTTTTTGGGGGGATATTGTGAATGGAGTAGTTGTCCTCATTTCCGTTTCAGAGGATTTGTCGCTGATATACAGGAATGCCTTTGATTTATGCGTGTTGATCTTATATCCTGCCACTTTGCTGAATTCATTTATTAGCTCTAATAGCTTCTTTGTAGACCCTTTTGGGTCTGCTAGGTATAGAATCATATCATCTGCAAATAGTGATAATTTAAGTTCTTCTTTTCCTATTTTTATGCCTTTAATTTCTTTCGTCTGCCTAATTGCTCTGGCAAGTGTTTCGAGGACTATGTTGAACAGAAGTGGTGAGAGAGGGCATCCCTGTCTTGTACCCGATCTTAGAGGGAATGCCTTCAATTTTTCTCCATTCAGAATGATGCTGGCCTGTGGCTTATCATAGATTGCTTTTACAATGTTGAGGTATGATCCAGTTATCCCTAATTTTTCTAGAGTTTTGAACATAAAGGGATGCTGTACTTTGTCGAAAGCTTTTTCTGCATCTATCGAGATGATCATATGGTTCTTATTTTTAAGTCTATTGATGTGGTGGATAACATTTATTGATTTCCGTATATTGAACCAACCTTGCATACCAGGGATGAATCCTACTTGATCATGGTGTATAATTTTTTTGATATGTATTTGAATCCGATTCGCCAGAATTTTATTGAGGATTTTTGCATCAAGGTTCATTAGAGATATTGGTCTGTAGTTTTCTTTCTTTGAAGTGTCTTTGTCTGGTTTCGGAATCAGGGTGATGTTGGCCTCGTAGAACGAATTTGGAAGTTCTCCCTCTTTTTCTATTTCCTGAAATAGCTTGAAAAGTATTGGTGTTAGTTCCTCTTTAAAGGTTTTGTAAAACTCTGCTGTATACCCATCTGGTCCTGGGCTTTTCTTAGTTGGTAGTCTTTTGATGGTTTCTTCTATTTCCTCTATTGTTATTGGTCTGTTTAGGTTGTCTATGTCCTCCTGACTCAATCTGGGCAGATCATAAGACTTAAGGAATTTATCTATGCCTTCACTATCTTCTATTTTATTGGAGTATAAGGATTCAAAATAATTTCTGATTATCATCTGTATTTCTGAAGTGTCTGTTGTGATATTGCCTTTTTCATCCCGTATGCTAGTAATTTGGGTTCTCTCTCTTCTTCTCTTCGTTAGCATGGCTAAGGGTCTGTCAATTTTATTTATTTTTTCAAAAAACCAACTTTTAGTTTTGTCGATTTTTTCAATTGTTTCTTTTGTTTCAATTTCATTAATTTCAGCTCTGATTTTAATTATTTCTTGCCTTCTACTTCTTTTGCTGTTGTTTTGCTCTTCTTTTTCTAGGATTTTGAGATGAAGTATGAGATCATTTATTTGTTGGTTTTTTCTTTTTTTGAGGAATGAACTCCAAGCAATGAATTTTCCTCTTAGAACTGCTTTCAATGTGTCCCATAGATTCCGATATGTTGTGTCTGTGTTTTCATTTGACTCTAGGAATTTTTTAATTTCCTCCTTAATGTCTTCTAGAACCCATTGATCATTAAGCAACCTATTGTTCATTCTCCAGGTGATGCTTGATTTTTCCTTCCTTCTTTTATCATTGATTTTCAGTTTCATTCCATTATGATCAGATAAGATGCATGGTATTATCTCTACCCCTTTATATTGTCTAAGAGTTGCCCTGTGACATAATATATGGTCTATTTTTGAGAAGGTTCCATGTGCTGCTGAGAAAAAAGTGTAATATATATTTGTGAGAAAATGCCCAGGACCAGATGGATTCACACCCAAATCCTACCAGAATGTTAAAGAAGATTAATTTCAATGCTTCTCAAATTATTTTAAGATATAAAAAATTATGTATAGAAGAAAGATAACTGGAATAGATAAAGGGAATGAAGGGAAGGGAGGCGATATGAGATAGTGAAAGACAGTGAATGAATCTGAATTAACTTTCCTATGTGCATACATGAATAAACCACAGTGAAACACACTATTATGTACATCTGCAAGATACTAATTTTAAAAAGACTATAAATAGCAGAAAAATCAGTAAAGTAGAGGGAAGGGAACAGGGCAAGGGAAGAGAAGAGGGGAAGGAGAAGTACTGGGGACTGAATTATAAGAAATTATATTTCATGCTTTTATAATTATGTTGAAATGAATCCTATTGTCATGAGAACTAAAAAGAACTAATAAATTATTTTAAAAAAGAAAAATATTTAACCATATGAAATATGTGTACATTTATATACACTCAAGAAGGTAGAATTATTATATATCATGGATGTAATTTCATAATATAACAGTCTCAGACTCTTATATACGTAAATATTATTAAAATATGGAACAGAGAATTCTTTTTTATCATTCTGTCAGATCATATAACCAAATATATGTAGTAATATTTCATACTATAAAACTAAGAAAACCCTACCAACTAAAGACAGACTCATTTTATTTAGTTTTATAATACACACACACACACACACACACACACATTGTATAGGCCAAAAATTATAACCATTAAAAAAATTTAAATTGATGTTTATTCACAGTCAATATTGCTTCTTTAAAGATTTTATGTAAATGAACAGAAAAACCACTAGACTAATAAAATACCAGGTAATTACACAAATCAAATGCACTGTCTGCATACCAAATATAATAATTTTTTAATATATAATATCAGTAGCCAATTAGAAAATACAATGAGTGATCCTATCTAATTACAAATATATATATATATATATATATATATATATATATATATATATATATATATTTATATGGAGAAATATAATTTTTTTAAAAAATCTACATTTCTATAAGAACATTGGGAGTTCATTGAATTTTACCCAAAACCTGCACCCATCTTTCCCATCCCAACTCACCTCAGTGTGATAGATCTATTATAGGTAAGGGCAAAAAAGACCAACAAACGATTTCCTTTCACCCAGTGCCCAATCTAGAGTTATGGTGTATCCCTGGGAAGGGCAGGCTGCCAGTTCCTTACCCCTCAAGCTGTTGTTGCAAAAATCGATTTTCTAGATAATTGCAACTGAGAGGTTTCAAATCTCTTCCTCCAGCTAGCCTCCACTCATATAACAGAAGCTTTGTCCTAGATACGGCAGGCTGAGAATGTTGGTCTCCAATTGCCTTCCTCCACATTGCTTATAACATCAATTCCACAGCATGGAGAGGCAAGCAAAGACATCCAGGGTTATGATTCTCTTTTAAAAAGCATTTGAAGTCAATCATAAAAGACTATATATCATACTCCCATTTTTATGAAATATCCAGAGTAGCGAATCTATAAGGAAAGAAGAGGCTTAGTGGTTGCATAGGTCTGAGGATGTAAACAGAAAGTGAGAGATGACCACAAGTACATGAGGGGTTTCTTTTTGTATAATGAGGATAATCTTTAATTAGATAGTGGTGATGTCTACACAAGTAAAAATACTGAACTGGATATTTTTAAAGAGTGTATATTATGGTATGTCAATCACATCTCAGTGAAGGTGTGGAAATTTTGTATATAGCTTTCATTTAACAAAAAGGGTACCTTCATATTGGTGTATGTGTACATGTGTATGTCTGTATTCATTAATGAAATGGGAATTTTCTCCAAGGATTCACAAAAAATCATCAATAGAACTTACATATGAGGAAGGAGATAGGATGGAGAAGAGAAGGGATATGGGCTCTACTTTTACTCAATTTTTATTTTATTGTTTTATTTGCGAGTATATTATATAGATGCATTTGCTTAAATAATTCAAAGGCATGCATGTCATCAGATAGCTACAGATAAATTTCTATGAACACTTGCATGTTTATGTGGATGTAGGAGTCGATAAACATAGATTAATGAATAAATAAATTTAAATAGTGACACAAAATATATAGTATAGTCATTAATAATCATGTACAGGGGAAAATGTGTGCTCCATAATTTTATTGCTACTGAAGTAATTTTGGGAACTCTAGAATCTCTATGAGTATAGATGCTTCTGGCATCAAAGATGCAGAAAACCAACCTCTAAATTTGGATTTACAAGTTGCTTGAGAGAAGTGTTGTTGTCTTTATTACTTAACCAAATATTATATATATTTTCCCCAAGAAGGCCTAATTCAAATTTCACCATGTTTTTATAAGCTCCAACTATAGGCCAGAAGGATTGCTGTTTTTTTCTGTGTACTTTTGGTGAATGGCACCCAACTGAAATCCCCACAAACTCCTTTCATTTATTCTTCAGTTTGATCATTCCTTGTTTTTCTAAATCAGATCACAGCAGGAAATGATTCCAACTTTTGTTATATATCACTCACAGACTCTAGAAATGACTTAGGAATTCATAGATCCTCAAAAATCTTCCTATTTATATATTAAAACTGACTCTTGCAGCTGAGATAACACAACTGTTAGATATGAATGAAAACTCCTCCCTTAAGTGAATAATGTGTTACATTGGTAGGAGTTGGGCCCTGGGGAAATAAAATCGATCACAACTATCTTAGCAGTTGTTATTGACCTTAGCTACATGCTGGAAATCAAATGGGAAGCTTTAAAATCTATTGATGACTGGATTCCTCCCCCAGGGATTCTGAATTAATTAGTCTGATGTGCATTCTGATCATTGGAATTTTTTAACATCCCATGTGATTCTAATGTACAACCAAAGTTGAGAAACACCATTCTACAGCAACATGGACTTTGAGTCTCTTAAATATCTATAGTCTTTTAACTTGAGTTGTTTTCCCACAAACAAAACCCAAACTGAGGGAAAATATTATTTGCAAGTATCTTCTTTGATTAAAAAAATATATATAAAGAGACTGTGAAACTCCAGTATAAAGAGAATAAGAAAGCCCAAACCTGTCTTTAGGAAAATAATAAATATCTATAATCACCAAAAATATTTTAATTAGAGCAACATTATTAAAGATATATTTGTAGGAATAATTTGTGTGTGCATGACCCTTACACTGCAAGTTCCTAACTGGGACATGCTAAGTAGTATTCTGATGAATACATTATTTGTATACTAATAGATATAATAAACTTTCTATCCAATGATTTTTTTTAGTTGTCAATGAACCGTTATTTTTTTTTAATTTATTTTATGTGGTGCTGAGAATCAAACCCAGTACCTCACACATGCTAGGAAATTTTTTTTTTTTTACCACTGAGACAAAACCCCAACTCCTCAATGCTTTTTTTTTTTTAAACAAAGACTCTACTTTTGACTGTTATGCAAAGAATTAGCCTGCTAATCATAAGATTGATTTGCTTCTATAATCCATATTGTTTTTAGTAATCTACCAAACCTGAACCTGCATTTTCCAATGAATTTGTTTCCATTCCCCTTCATCTATATTACTACAGGGGAACTTGTATCAGACAATTCTTTAGACTTACCCTTTTTTAACACTTAGTTAATTTCATAACATCTTCAAAAGCAAGAGTATGTCAGTTCTACAAATGGTCATATTCCATAAACTATCTAATTTTCCAACCTTTTTGGGGGTTTTTGAAGTGAATTATGAAAGATTTTTCCTAAAGGGACAGTCTCTCAGTTTTTCATTCCTAAGAACTATGCTCAGAAATCCTTTGGTATGATTTGAATAATTGTATCCCTCCAAATTCTATGTAGAAAATTAATAATGCAATAATATTAAGAGATAGGTACATTAGGTGGTGATTAGTTGAATAGGACTCCTCCCTCAATAATGGGATTTTAACACTCTTGTAAAAGAGCTCAAGGAAGTCTATTAATTCCTTGTGAATTTTCTGTCCTGCTTCATATAATAACTCAGCAATAGGTGCCATCTCTGAAGCACAGTGAGCCTAGATCAGACACTGAATATTGTGGTACCTTGATCTTGGAATTTTCAGAATCCAGACCCATAAGAAAATAATTTGTACTATTTATAAATTAACCAGTCGTAGGTGATTTGTTATACCAGCCTGAATTGACTAATGCAGTTTTCATACTAGGAAGTGGAATACTAATTGGCCTCAAATTAAAACTATTGAATACCAAATTTGAGTAACATATTTATCAATATGGTTCACCTTTCTGAATTGGGAAAATTGATAAATCATCCAGTTACTAGGAAGACATTTAATGGTAGCAAAAATCAGCACCCAAATAGTATAATAGAACTGGTTTGAGTCTAAATTCAAACATCCTATTAAATTTACTTATTCAAAGGAAGTTTTTTCCAACAACTTTTAAATAAAATGTTGAAAAGGTTGAAGTACTCAACTGTAGAATGATTTTACTTTACTTGAAAAATGAAAATGAAAATTACTACCTCATTCAGTTATAAAGAAGACTAAAGAGATGCTTTATGCAATGGCTTCTACCATACTGCTTGCCACAAAGTTTGTACTCAGTGGTATTAAAAGGGCAAAAATGAAAATGAATCCCTTTACTTAAAAAAATGAATAGATTGGTGCCTACAGAAATAAACTAACTTCTTTGAAGTTTCAGAGTTAATAGAGGCAAGTTTAGTGTTGGATGTCAATCTATCAATAAATAGTGAGATAAAGTGTGCTTTCTTGTCTGAATAACTTCTTCCAGAAAAGTATTTCTGAGCTTTTAGTGAGCTGATTATTCCTCACATTTGTGTAAGTCCCTACATGGATGTCCAGGTATATATTCATCTAAATGTAACTAGGATAGAATTTTAAAAGGCAGTTTTTCCCATTAGAAGGCCATCCAATATTTTAACCTGAGCTGTAAAGAAATTTCACTGATAATTCATTCTTTAAAAGATAGCTATTGGGGCTGTAGTAGTGGCTCAGTGGTAGAGTGCTTGCCTAGCACGTGCAAGGGACTGATTTGATTCTCAGCATCACATGCAAATAAATGAATAAAATAAAGTGTTTTAAAAAGTAGCTATTAAAAGAAAATTTGACTATTAACTAACATGCTCCTTTTAATTAAAATAAATCATTATTTTTATTTACCCATATTCACTTTTTTATTCACATATTCACATGAGACTATGTGAAAGAGAAACATTGTTTTTTATTAATGTTTCTTATTTTGTCTTCATTTCTTTTTTTAGATTTCTTGCTGCTTTGTTATTCTAATTTTTTCTAGATTCCCATGACAGTAAAATGAATGAAGCAGCAAGAGAAAGATGTCTGTTATGTTCACTACTGAAAACAAATAAAATTATAATAAAACCCAGGAATCAAAGAAAAATAACATGAGACTTGAGATACTAATACAAGAACAGAATTAACTACATAAATAAAAATGAAACAATTCAAGAGAAAAGGAAAATTAATAAAAAGTACAAAAAATGAAAAAAAGAACTTGAACCTTGTCAAATGAGATGATTGTCTCCTTAGGAAATCAAAAAGAATCACCTGAAGACCCACAGAATTAATAAAATAAATGACCAAAGTGATGCATAAAAGCAGCAATAAATTTGTAGTATACTGGTAATGAACAAATAAATAACACAATCAATGTATTTTATTCATTAGTAGCTTTAAAATATGAAGCATATAAATCAATGGAAATTATGGGTGAATTTTTTGAGGAAAAATATTCTAAAAAAACACAAAATATTTTCACAATTTACATCTACAAGGTATACCTTTGACAGCTACATATTTAACAATCATTATTTGAAAATTTCCAAACAGCCTTGATCTATTCCATATCACTGATTGGAACATAAAATTAATGTTATTTATTATATTAAGCTAGCTAACAGCCAGTATGTTTATCCCAGTATACTAAGCATGTTTTCTATTCATTATTACCTATAGAAATTTTACTTCATTATCTATAATCTAGTCTTCAAATCAGTCTTTAGAATGTAATCAGTTTATGTTATATTCTATTCAAGATCCCTCAATAGCTTCTCCTCACATTTAGAATGAAATTTAAATTCCTATAAGGTCCTATGTAGAACTTTCTCCTTCTCTGATGCATTACATAGAACAAAACCTCTTTCTTTGTTCAGACACACCAACCCAAGCTTTTTTCTATCCTAGGTCTTTACTTTAACCTGAAAACTCTTGTCCCAGTTCTCAATTTTAAAATGCCACCTCCTAACTAGCTAATATAAAATGCCCCGGGTTCCTCATCCACCTCATTGTGCTTTTCATTATTATAGCACTTTCAGAATTCAGTTTTTTGTTTATTTCCAGTATTCCTACAAAAAAATTTGAATACTTTCAGAGCAGTGATTTTTCTCTTACAAAAAATTTTGAATACTTTCAGAGCAGTGATTTTTTTCTCTATCTCATTACTATTACATCCCCAGAGTCTCAGTGTCTAGCATGCTGTAACTACTGAACAAATAATTATTAATAGGTATTTTAATGGATGAATGAAAGAGTGGTATTTTGATAATTTGGAATATTTTTATTAGCATAGTGATTTCTTCTTGAATCTTCCTGATTTGAATTTCATTGGGTTTGGGGAGGTTTAGTAAATGCCCACCGCTTTTAGCTTTACTTCTAAGTTTCTCTGGATATGGAGATGGCAATCTCACCAGCATGTCTCTGATACAACTCTAAGAGAACCCTTCTTCGAAGCTTTGGTGTGTCTTGCATACCTAATAGCTTCTTTCAGTGGCTTTGAAGTCAGGTCTGTCCTTGGTTGGGAACACAGTCTTATTTGCCCTCTTGTAGAAATGCTTTGTGAGCCTGAAGCTGTGAAATCTGATGTGGACTTACCACTCAGCATGTGCCTGGTGTGGCAGCTTAAGGCAGAGACACAGTGGACCAATTGTAGTGGTGCTGAGTGGTTTTCAGGAGGTGAAGGGCTGCTGCCCCCCCACTGGAGCATCCAGGTCCTTGGGCCCATGTCTAGGCACATTGGGTAGTAGATGGCATCTGTGAGGCATAGCAACACACTTAATATTTTATATGTAAATATTTGCCTATTTTTTTAAAGTATGAGAGATTCATTTAAAAAAAAAAGAATTGTTTGGTCATGTATCTGAAGACTGTGGAAATGTCTTAATTTTTTCTAATAGATTATAATAATTTTCAATTTTATAAGCAATATAGGAGAGGGCACAATTTTTTGCATTTTCACTAGTATTATTACCAATCATTAGTCTATGATAATTTTTTAATAAATTGGTGGGTCATTAATGTTTTCATTTGCAATTTTTGACTATTGAAAATTGAACTTAGTACAGTTATGTTTTATATACTTTTTAAAAATATTTTTTTAGTTGTAATTGGACACAATACCTTGATTTTTATTTATTTTTATATGATGTTGAGGATCGAACCCAGCACTTCACACATGGTAGGCAAGCACTCTACTGCTGAGCCACAAACCCAGCCCATTTTATACTTTTAATATATTCTGTTAATTATCTGTTCATATCATTTACCTATTTAAAATTTTTTTGATGTATTTTGTAGTAGCTAAATCTAGAATCTGTAGAATCTAGAATCTATAGCTATATTTAATGGGTTTCAAATTTCAACACTTCCACTTACTCATTAAGTCCATGGGGAAGTTATTTGAACTCTCTCTGTCTTCACTTATCCATATGTAATAATAGTAGCTACTTCAAGGAGATATCATGAGAATTAAATGAGTCAATACAAATAAAGCAAAATAGAACACTACCTGACACATAGCATGTACAAAAATCATTAGCCATCAGTATTCAGATAAAAAGATTTCATGAAAATCAAACTAACCTTTTATTATAATGACTGCATATACTTCAGCCATCTCTCATTTTATTGCTGTTCATTTTAGCTTATATACTTTCTCATATATTCACATAAAATTTGTGTAGGCTTCTGGCAGACTGATCACATATTCCTCTCCTTTTCCTATTGAAGAGCCATTGAAATGAGAAAAAATTATGAATACAGATAAAATTTATATAAGCTATCATCTTGTTTTTAGATGTAGAGATATCATTGAAAAGAAGATCTTAAATTTCAAAAACTAAGAAATATAATGAGGTAATTTAGGGAATATTATTGAATAACTCAGTATTAATGTTCAATCCAGTAACTGACAAATAATAAGGCAGGAGCAGAGGTTGGAACACTTATTCCTTGGAGGCAAAATCACAGAAATGGTCAAAATTGGATTCAGTACTGTTAAGATTAGGAGTAGCTAGTGGCCATAAATAATGATAACTGATTGAAGTTTTATCTACAGAAAATCAGCATGAATTAACTTATGCAACAATTTCCTTCGAGCAGTGTGTATAAACCCCCAAGACAAACTAGAAGCTTAATCCATAAATAATTTCCAACTAGGATTCTAGTGTGGGTATTGACAACCCACAGAAAATAATCGTTCTTTTAGCATTAGTGGTTGGATTGTGTGTACTCTTCCTGCTAGATTTCTCTCTCTCTCTCTCTCTCTCTCTCTCTCACACACACACACACACACACACACACACACACACTCACTAAAGTGAAGCCTGTCAGTTCATAAGATCTGCTGATATACACAGAGCTCAGAGTCAGATTTTCCAGTGGAGAAACTTGGTGGAGAAAAAAAGACTGCCAATGCAACAGGAAACCATTTCCAGCTATCTATATGAGAAAACTATTCTCTCCTTCCTAAATAAAAATGGATAACACAGGAATACTAGATGTTTGAAAATAATATAGTGACATAAAAGAGAAACAAAATAGGCAGAAATATTGCTTTAGTTAAAATGAAGATGTGAACTTGGAAAAATTTTATATATATATATACTCAATACTATGAGAAATATTGAAAAAGTTTCAAGATATTGTACATATAACTCTATGGTGTTATGAAAAAGAATAAAGGAATAACTCTGAGTACTTGGAAACTAATTATATGGTACCAAATACAAAAAGGGAGTATGTGATAAGGTCAAGGGATTTTTCCAGAATGAAAACATAATCAAAGAGATTTAGACTTCAGAATATACACAAGAGTGTTTAGAATAAAGGTATTTAATATCTTATTGGGATGAAATTCATCTTTCTTTCTTTCTTTATTTTTCTTTCTTTCTTTCTTTCTCTCTTTCATTCTTTCTTTCTTTCTAGGGTGTTGCTGTGTTGCCTAGCTGGTCTCAAACTCCTGGACTCAAGTGATCCTTCCAATTTAGCTTTACAAATGTTAGGACTATAGAGGTGTGCCACCATTCTGGATGAGGGAATAAATTGCTATAGAAATAATTTAAGAAAATTTACCTAACTTAGAGAAGGACATGATCCTTCAAACTGAAAAGGCCCAATGAATTCCATAAAGGATACAGAATAAAAATGCCTATATCTAAGCACATTAATATAAAATTATAGGGAACTCAGAATACAGAAGCAATCCTGAAAATTTCTTAAGAATATAAAGTCCCATTGCAAGTACAATAAGACTAGCATATGGCTTCTTTATGAGTAAATATGGATTCCAACAGATATTGCAGCATGCTTTCAACATTTTAAGCAAAATTATATTGAACCATAAATCAACAATGATAAATTAATATAAAGTTATTTTCAGACATTCAACTACTCATAAAGTTTACTATCCACCTAACATTTATGAAAAAAATTGAGAGTGTACTTTTACAGTGACAACACAAATAATCTAAGAAAAATAGAAATATTGGAACTATTCTAAACAATTGGACAATAAATCAATAAAAATACAATTTGCTGTACAATCAAAAGCTGAAATATTTAGAACTACAGAAAATGAAAGGCATATGAGACCTCTATTCTAAAGAGTAAAAAACTGCTGAGGCAAATTATAGAAGACTTACATAAATTAAAAGATAAATCATGCTCATAGATTAGAAGATCCAATATTTTAAGTTGTCACTCTCTACAGATTAATCTATAGATGCAATAAAATGTCATTCATAATCCAGCAAGCTTTATTATAAAAATAAAAAAACCTGATTCTAAAAATATGAAAATGCAAAGAATATATAATTAAAATTATTTTCAAAATTGGCACATATCAATTGTACGTTTATGGGATGCAGTGTGGCGTTTAAATACATGTACAAATATTTAATGGTAACAGACATATCCATCACCTTGAATATTTATCACTTCTTTGTACTGGGAACATTCAAAATCCCTTATAGTAGCTATTAGGAAAATCTAATTTAATTGTCAACAATAGTTATCCTAGCATGCTATATAGAACATTAGAAATTATTCCTCCTGTCCAACTTTACCCTTGTAGACATTAACATGCTTTCTCCCTCTCCCCCATGCACTTGCAAGGCTCTGGTACTACTATTCTGTGCTCTATTTCTCTGAGATATACTTTTAAGCTTCCACATGTATGTTAGAATACGTGGTATTTATTTTTTCTGTCCCCACCATTTCATTTAACATGATATCTTCCAGTTATTCCTTGTTGCTGCAAAGGATAGCATTTTATTCAATATATGGCAGAATACATACTACATTTTTTAGCAATTAATTCATTCTTTCATGGACACCTCAGCTGATTTCATATTTTAGCTCTCATGAATAGCACTTCAATAAACATGGGAATGCAGGCACAATGACTTCATTTCTTTTTCATACCTGATGGGTAGTTGCTGGATCATATGGTAGTTCTGTTTCTAGTTTTGTTTTGTTTTTTTGCAAACTAGATACTGTTTTTTTGTGATGGTTGTTCTACATTACATTTGTACCAGCAGTGTATGAGAGTTCCTATTCCTCCTTATCTTTGCCAGACTTTGTTACTTTTGTTTTTTTCAGTGCTTCCATTATCATTGGGGTAAGATGATATCTCACTGTGTTTTTTTTTATTTGAATTCCCTGATAATTAGTGATATTGAGCATTTCTTTATATATGTTTTGCCCATGTCTATATCTTTTTTTGAGAAATGTCTATTCAGGTTATTCACCCATATTAAATATCAGATTATAAATTGTTGCTCTTGAGTTGCTTAAGTTCCTTATATAGTGTGGAAATTAATCCGTTTTTAGATTAATAGTTTGATAATCTTTTCTTCCATTCTGTAGGTATTCTTTTTATTCTGTTGACTGGTCAGCTTTCCTTCTGTGCTGGTCAGCTTTCTGTTGTTGTGACAAAATACCTGAGAAAAATGACTAAAATATGGAAAGATTTGTTTTGGCTCATGGTTTCAGAAGTTTCAGTCCATGGACACCTGGAACTTTGCTTTTAGGCTGGTCACAAGGCCGAACCTCATGGTAAAGGAAAGTTGCCCACCTCATGGCATCCAGGAATCAGACAGAGAGAGTGTAGATCTGAAGACAAGGTATTCCCTTCAAAGATATGCCCCAGTGATCTACTTCCTCTAACTTCCTAATGTTTCAACCACTTCACCATGATGTCACCAGCTGGTATTATGTATGCCTTTAACACATGGGCCTTGGGGGACACTTCAGATTTAAACCATAACATTATGCCAAAGGTTCATGATTATTTCACAATGTAAATATATTCAGTCCATCTCCAAGAATCCCCATAGACTTAACTATTATAACATTGCCCAGAAGTCCAAATCTAAAGTCTCCTCTGAGACTCAAAACAATCTCTTATCTGTGAGCCACTATAAAAGTCAAAAAGCAAGTTACACTTCCAACATTTTATTTTGGGATGAACATAGGCTAAACACAGCCATCCCCAAAGAGATGAACAGGGACATAGAAAGAAGGGATTATATCAAAGCAAGACTAAAATCTAGCAGGTCAATCATTAAATTCTGTACTTCCAAGGCTAGAATATAAGGTATGTGGTAGCATAAAGCAAGCACCAACAGGCTTGGTAAGACCCATTCCTATAGGTTCACTGTCCACAGCCCACACTTTACTGCTTGCAACTTTCATTGGAAGATGTTCCACATTCCTGGAATCTCAAATTTTCTGGTGTCTTCATTTCAGCTTTGAATTTACTCTCATAGTTTCATACATCATCTTCTCAGGTCCTGGTGCAAGGATTGAGAAACCATCATAGATTGCCTAGCTTCCATGTTCATTCTTTGAAACTTTGGTGAAAGTCTCTATGACCCCACAACTCTTACATTCTATATGCCTGCAAAATCAGCATGACTTGGATGACACCAATATCTGCTGCCAGCTCCAGCCGTATCCAGGACACCTTGGACCATGGCTATAGCAATTTCTAAGTGCCTGGATAGCTGAGCATGGTGAAACAAATCCTGGGAACACAACATCCTAGGTAGCCCAGTGTGAACAGAATGTGACCTGGCACACTCTTCACAAAGCAAAACCTTTCAAAGTAAGTTACTTCTATACCCTTGAGCCTCCAGGGGGTAGGGGTTTGTCCAATTCCTGAGGTGATCTCAAGGCATCTTTCCTATTGTCTTAGTGCAAACTACCTGGCTTCTTTTGGCACTGTCTTCTGCAATCACACCTTCCCTGAACTCATCTTTAAATATTATTCTTTCCTGGCCAATCTGCAAGTTTTCCAATCATCCTCCTATATTTTTTTCTTCCAATTTTAACTGTAAGTCTGGCTAAAAAGAGCCAGCAATACACTTAGCACTATCTGAATGCTGTGCTGCCTTGAAATTTCCTGCACCACATTAACTAGTCCAACACCTTTATACTCAGCCTCATACAAAGTGTACACAATATTTTGCCAGATTGTTTCATAAATGACCTGTAGTTCAATTCCCAAAAAGTTCCTCATTCACATCTAAAACTTCATCAGTAATCTTTACTGTCAACATTCCTATTAACGTTCTGGTCTTCTTTTTTTTTTTTCTCTTTTTGTAAAGAATGTTATTGGTATTTTGCTAGATATTGCATTCAATGTATAGGAAACATTGATTAGCATGCACATTTTAGCATTATTAATTCCTACAGTCCATGAACATAGGATACCTTTTTTAAATTTTTTTGTTTCCTCTTAAATTGTCTGCATCAGTGTTTTAAATTTTTTTATTGTAGAGACATTAACCACTTTGGGTAAATTTATTCCTAGGTATTTTTTTAGTTTTATTTCTTTATATTATCTTCAGCTATTTCATTAGTGGTATAGAAAAAACTTATTCATTTATGTGCCGCAGTCTGGCTGGGCACAAATCACGAGCCACTGAAGCAGGAACAAACTTTATTTCTGAACTCCACCAGCACACTCCACAATGCTCCTGGGAACTCTCCCGAATGCACGCGGCTCCTGCAAGAACCACCAACTGGAAAATCCCTCCTCTGGCACTTCCCCAACCAATGCAAACTCTTCAGGAATCCCCGCAAGAGCTCAACCAGAACTCAACGGAAACTCCGCAAGAACTCAAAAGTCATCATCTTAATGGCTCACTGGCATCACCTCTCAACCACTACTTCTGGCAAAAATGCCATGCATCAACCTGACTCGGCTGTGGCCCTCAACATCTCCCCCTTCTGTTTAATTAAACAACAAGCAATGTGGCTTAGGGACCATGCCTGTTAGGCTGTCCAATACTACATATGGTCCTTACCCGTCATCAGATGAGCTGACGTCAAGGCATCAGCCTCCTGTCTTAGGTTGGTACCACTGCAATTGGATCTTACCCGTCAGTGACAACCGGTCCAGCATACAGCCATACTTGTGGATAGGCCTATGCACCAGTGGGGGGGGTGAGGTTCTTTGCCTCACATCTGTTGGCCCCCAAATTTTAGACCATCACTAGCAGAAGGGAGAAGGATACAGAAATACCACAACACCAAGCCAATTGATGGCTCCTTTGGAAAAATTGTACCACCGGTGACACCATCAGCAAAGATCCACCAGCACTTCCACAATTCGCTGCACCAACAGATAGTTCACAATGCATACAAGTAATAAATAGTCCAGGCAAGGTCTGCAAGCAGTTCAAAGCAGAGGAATCTATCAATATGTCCATTTCCTCCCAAAGTAAATCGACTCCTCGATTGAGCATTACTTCTTGAGTTATTATTCATTGATACATCAGTTTATACAGTTTACTGTGATAGCTATCGAAGAAGCTGTAGTTTGGTTTTATCTTTGTCTTCACTGGCACTCGGATGAAGATAGGAATTCTGGCAAAGATGGCTAAAAAAAAATTATGTAACATTCCAATAGGCACTAAGAAAACAATTTTCTGAACAATTTACATTATCCTGAACACAATGATTAAATATAATGAAAAGGAAAGGTGAAAGTAAACAAACATATCTGTTAACCTCCTTATTTGTTCACATATTAAAACAATCCTCAACAGCTGTTTACCCAATTTAAATTAAACCATTTAAATCACATGAATAAAAAAAAATTTTATACATTTTTTCATGAGCGCTCCTGATATATGATATATGGACATACACACATACAGACATACAACACAAAACACAAGTGTGCACACATAACATACAACACATAAGACAATAGTAAAGGCCTTGTAGCTTTACACAGATGAAATCTCCATTGCAATGTTTAAAAACTCCCACAGTAAAAAAATAAAAGTGATCAGAAAAACATTAACCTAGGTCTGTATAAGCTCAAAAAATGAAACAGAACTTTATGATGTGGGAAAAGGCAATAATAAAATAGATATTGAAAAAAGCATCCTGGTTACCACCTGGGTTTAACTCTTATTTGGATATCCCATCCTTTTTTCTGTAACTTGCATATGGGTCTGAAGGTATTCCCACAAGCAAGCCTCAAGGTTTTTTACATTTGAAATATGTTTTAATGGTGTTCATTATTCATTAGCCTCCAGGTGTGGGAGAATCACTGTCCCAGATGTAAGAATAGCCAAGCTGGAGCTCTGGATATCAGCTGTTATGGATTTGAGTCAAATCATGTTCTTTTTGGTCTGTAGAAATCACTTTGGTTAGTCTCTCTGGAATCTAAATCGGCTGCTGTTCTCCCTCTGGAAACACACAAACAGAACCCTGACTCCAGACAATCACTGGGTCAGGACCTTTCCATTGTCCTGTTAGAACATCCTTCCAAAGTACCTTAGGCTTATGTACATTTTTTGGATACATATGTCTTTCCTTAGCACTAAGCCCTGATGAATCCAAATTTAAAAAGTTTAGAGTAAAAAGGGTAATTTTAAGGTTATCTTTGGGGGATATATACCCCTTCCCAATTCCCTCTTTTTGATTTAATAAGTACATTTTAATAGTTTGATGAGCTCTTTCAGCCATGCCTTGACCCTGTGGATTGTATGGGATTCCTGTTATATGAGTAATGCCAAATGATGAGCAAAATTATTTTAAAGAGGTAGAAGTATAACCAGGGGCATTATCTGTTTTTAACTGTTTTGGAATGCCCACAGTGGCAAAATTTTGTAAGCAATGAGCTATAATATCTTTAGTTTTTTCTCCAGCATGAAGGGAACCCATCAAAATCCTGAAGAAGTATCAACTGTAACATGCAAATATTTTAATTTTCCAAATTCTGGCAAGTGTGTGACATCCATCTGCCAAATATGGTTAGGTATCAGTCCTCTAGGATTGACTCCAAGATTAACTTGTGGTAAAAAGGTCACACAATTTTGACATTGTTTTATTATTTGTCTAGCTTGTTCCTTAATTATTTTAAAATGCTTTTGTAAAGTATTAGCATTGACATGGAACCTTTTATGAAAATTTGTAGCTTCTTCTAGTGTAGAGAAAATATGTATGTCATGTCTAGTTTTATCTCCTAAATCATTGCCCAAACTAAAGGCTCCAGGCAATCCTGTATGTGCTCTGATATGTCCTATAAAGAATGGATCTTTTCTGTCCCAGATTAGATTTTGTATAGTGGAAAACAAAGAGAAAACAGTAGAGGAAAGGGAAATCCTACCAGCATCTTCAAGGGATTCTATAGCATTAACTATATACTGACTATCGGAAAATAAATTAAATACAGAATCTTTAAACATCACAAAAGCTTGTAATACTGCATTAAGCTCTACCTTTTGAGCTGATTGTTTGGGTACTAAAAAGTTGTAAAAGTTTGATCAGGGCTAACTACTGCTGCTGTACCATTATTTGACCCATCAGTGAATAATTTTGAAGCATTTATGATAGGTGTTTTTTTGTCATTTTTGGAAAAACTACAGGATGCGAACACCAAAAAGACAACAAAGGATTAGATGGTAAGTGATTATCAAATGAAACATTAGATTTACACATTATTATTGCCCAAGTATTTAACTCATTAGCTAACTCATCAATTTGATCCATAGTATATGGAGTAATAATTTTATTGGGAGAAATTCCAAACACTCTCTTTGCTGCTTTTATCCCTTTGAGTATTAATTGTCTTACAGCCTCAGGATACCTAGTAAGAATAGTGTTAGGAGAATAGGAATATTTTTTGTTGGTATTACAATAAATAATAAAGGCAAACTTATATCAATTCTATCCAAATGCATATTTTCCATATATGTTTCAATAATTTTTAATGCCTTTCTTACTTCAGGCGTTAGCATTCGGGGTGAATTTGGATCTGATGGACCTTTTAGGATACCAAATAAAGGTCCCAACTCTCCTGTTGGTGTGCCTATATAAGGCCTTATCCAATTTATGTCTCCTAATAACCTTTGAAAGTCGTTAAGTGATTTGAGTTGATCTACTCGTATTTGAATTTTTGGTAGATGGACCATGGTTGAGGATAATAGAACTCCTAAATAATTAATTGGAAAATTTAATTGTACTTTATTGCTATCTCTAGATTATAATTTTTTAATAAATTTGTAAGTGTGGCATAACATTCTAGCAATGTGTTTTTATCTTTATGTGCTAATAATACATCATCCATATAGTGAAATATTTGTAGGTCAGGATTTTGATTTCTAAGTGGCTGGATTACTTTGTTAACATAAATTTGACACATAGTTGGGCTGTTAGCCATCCTTGAGGGAGTACTTTCCATTCATATCTCTGATTGGGACCTTCATGATTCAGTGCAAGGATAGTAAATGCAAAACATGTACTATCCTCAGGATGAATTGGAATTGAAAAAAAAAACAATCTTTAATATCTATAGCTAAAACATACCAGGTTTTTGGCAAAAGCAGACAATTGGGGAATCCCCAATTGAGCAGGTCCCATAATAACCATCTCATTATTAATGGCTCTTAAATCTTGCAATAATCTCCATTTACCAGATTTCTTTTTAATGACAAAAATGGAAGTATTATGGGGAGATATGGAACATTGCATATGTCCCTCTGCTAATTGTTGTTTGGCCAGGTCATGGGGTGCTTGTATCTTTTCTTTATTCAGGGGCCACTGAGGAACCCATACAGGTCTTTCTGATTTCCAAGTAATTTTTATTGTCTCAGTGACCCCTTCTGAAAGCCCAGTCCATGTCTATCTATTTTTTGATCTATTTGAATTGGTGCTGCTATACCTTGTTCTTTTTTTCCTAATCTTTTTTCTTTCCTAAAACCTTGTCTAGCACTAATATTGAGCGCATTTGGATTGATGTTATTTGTTAATGTCAAACCTAATTGATCTAGGACATAAATTTATAGGAAGATGATCCAATACATATGGCTGTATAGTTCCTTCACATCCTTCAGGATCCTTCCAATCTAATACCATTGCACTTCTATGGGGATTAGTCACCACTCCTAGGCCTCGAAGTGTTTGAGTGGCTTGTTGTAATGGCAAATGTTTCGGGCATTCTTGATGAGATATGATGCTAAGGTCTGCACCTGTGTCCAGTAGCCCATTAAATTCATATCCTTGAATCTTTAGTTTTAGCATTGGGCGAGGATCTAAATTTAAAGACAGCATAGCTCAATCTACACCTGTGGAGCCTAATCCCCTGGAACCTCTTTCTATAGTACTACTGGAAAATTTATCATGCAGGCTGGGTATTATTAATAACTGTGCTATACTATCTCCTGGTGAAATTACTGATATAGCTCTTGGAGAACTAGCTATAATTTTTATTTCACTTTCATAATCGGGATCAATTACCCCAAGACTTATCATAAGTCCTTTTAGAATAGAAGAAATGCATCCCAATAATAAGTCTACTGTACCTTGGGGAAGAGGCCCTTTTACCCCTGTGGGAATGATTTGAACTCCCATCTCTGGAGTTAGTACTGCTTTGGAAGAGGTGAATATGTCCAATCCTGAACTTCCTCTGGTTTGTCTGATGAGAGATCTAATGGACAATGTGTCCTGGGCACTACCCTGATGTTGTCGCTGGGTTCCTCCAGTGCCCCCTATATTTGTGGTCGTGGGCCCCGGAGCATTGGGCCCCTCTGTCCGATTTTTGGCAATGGAGCCCTACACCTTTCTCCATGATATCATGCATAAACACCTGGTCCTTGTCCGTTTTTTGATAATGGAGTACCCTCTATGGTGGTTTAAGAACGGCATTCATTAGCCCAATGTCTCCCTCTACGGCATCGTGGGCAAATACCCGGTATTCTACTCCTTTGATACCTAGCTTTGATAAACCCTCCTCCTATGGGGCAACTCCATTTAAAATGTCCTGTTTGTTCACAATTGTAGCATGTTTTTGGCCTGGCATCTAAAGCCTGTTGTACTGCAGCTGCCAAGACTTGCCCTTATTCATTAATGTCTCTACATAATTTAATATATGTGTTTAAATCTCCATGTTTCCATGGTCTAATGACCTCTCTGCACCAATGATTTGCTTGCTCATAAGCCAGTTGTTTTATTAATGGCATTGCTTGTTCTCTATCCCCCAAAACTCTGGTAGCTGTTTGAATAAGCCTATCTACAAATTCAGCGTAAGGTTCATTAGCTCCCTGTATTACCTTAGATAATTGACCTTGTAAATCTCCATGTCCTTGTAAAGTCTTCCATGCCCTAACTGCATCTGCAGCAATTTGTGAATATATAGCAGGATAATATTCAATTTGTTGCCGTTGACCCTCATAAGGTCCTTTTCCTAACAACATATCTAGATTTCTTTGAGGGTAACTGGCTCCTGCATTTCGCCTAGCTGTCTCCGTGCAAAATTCATCATTGGCAACCTTCCATAACAAATATTGTCCTCCATTTAGCACAGATTTAGACATGCTAGCCCAGTCGGCTGGTGTCATGTCCAAGTTGGTAATGGATTCGACCATGCTTACAGTGAAGGGTGCTTGGGGACCATAGGTTGTTACAGCCTCCTTTAACTGCTTCACTGTTTTGAAATCTAAAGCATGGTAAATTCGCTGCCCTCCTGCCTGCTCAAGTACAGGGCATGCTAATCTTTGAGGTCCTGTCTCAGGATCCCATCTATCAACTACGGGGGTTGAGGGCCACTCAGCTGTCTCCATAGGTGGAGGTGTTGGTTGAATTACGCCCCCTGGTGATAGAACAGAGTTAGTAGCAGCCTCCTGTTGTAGCTTCCCCCCAATAGCTGTTTCTCCTCTAAGCTTTCTTCCTTTAAATTTTCTTCCTCTATCTGACTAGCTCGAGAGACCTTCTATTTTGCTTGATCTAACATGTTTTCTACCATAGTCTGGACCTCTAACAATTTACTTAACACTCTTTCAGTTTGTTTTTTACTAATTTCTAATCTACTATAAAGATAACACAACCCAACAAGATAACACCAAAAAAAAAAAAACTGAAACAAAAATGGAACAAAAAAATTATTGTATCAATTTTCCTATTTCCTTGACATGTGCATTTGTGGTCTATTTCTATCTCTTCCTCGGGGGCGAACAACTTCAAACCTTGAGCCAACCATTTTTCCCAGTTTGCCTGAGAAAGTTCTAGGGATAGGCAGCTTGAAACAAAAACAAAACAAATCAAAACAAGAACACATTGATTTTGAAATGGTCACCCATTCTCTCGCCTTCCCTCAGGGGCGAGCAATTTCACTTACCTCGGAGCTTCAAGCGTTCCCAGCACGGGCTGCCAAATGCCGCAGTCTGGCTGGGCACAAATCACAAGCCACTGAAGCAGGAACAAACTTTATTTCTGAATTCCACCAGCACACTACACACACGCTCCTGGGAACTCTCCTGAATGCCGCAGGGCTCCTCCAGGAATCACCAACCGGAAAATCCCTCCTCCGGCACTTCCCCAACCCTATGCGAACTTTTCAGGAATCCTCGTGAGAGCTCAACCAGAACTCAGCGAGAACTCAAAAGTGATCATCTTAATGGCTCACTGACGTCACCTCTCAACCACTACTTCTGGCAAAAATGCCATGCTTCATCCAGACTTGGCTGTGACCCTCAACATTTATGTATGTTGGTTTTGTATCCCATAATTATGCTGCATTCATTTATCTATCCTTATAGTTATTTCTGGAGTCTATGGATTTTTCTTTCATTTTATTTTTATTGTTTTTTTTTTTTTTGCTTATACATGACAATGGAATCCATTTTAATAAACTCATGCAATCATGGAATATATCTTATTCTAATTAGGACCCAATTGTTTTAGATGTACAATGGTGGGTTTCACTGTGCTGTATTCATATATATACACAGGAAAATTATGTCATATTCATTTCATTGCCTTTCTTTCTCTATATAAAATGTTATCATCTGAAGATATGGATAATTTGACCTACTTTTGTGTTTGGATGCTCACTATTTTTTTCTCTTAATATTCTGGGTAACATTTGCCATGCTTCATTGAATAAGAGTAGTTACAGTGACTATGCTTGTTAGGTTCCTGATCTTAGAGAAAATGACTTCAACTTTTCCACATTCATTCAATATGAAGTTAGCTGTGAGTTTGTCATATGTAGCCATTACTGTGTTGGGATACATTCCTTCTATATCTATTTTTTAGGCTTTTTATCATAAGGCAATGTGGAATTTTATTAAAGGCTTTTTATGCATTTATTCAGATGATTATATTGTTTATCCTTTATTCTATTGACTACATTTATCAATTTATATATGTTGAACTATTCTTGAAACCCTGGGATAAATACTACTTGATCACAGTGCAGAATCATTTCATGCTGTTGGATTTGATTTATTAATCTTTTGTTCAGAATTTTCCCACCTATATTCATCAGGGATATTGGTCTATAGATTTTGGGTTTTGTTTTTGTTGTATCACTGTCTGTTTTTGATATCACGGTAATACTGGCCTTGCAGTATTATTTTAGAAGAGTTC
The DNA here is from genome assembly GCF_045843805.1 of Urocitellus parryii. Classification (NCBI taxonomy): domain Eukaryota; kingdom Metazoa; phylum Chordata; class Mammalia; order Rodentia; family Sciuridae; genus Urocitellus; species Urocitellus parryii. Next base: position 28,469,211 of record NC_135547.1, on the reverse strand, counting down.
CCTTCCTTTTAATCCTTTGCAACAGTTTGGGAAAAATTGGCATTAGTTCATCTTAAAGTTTAGTAAAATTTAGTAGTGAAACTACCTGTTCTTGGACTTTTCTCTGTTAAGAACCCCCCCTTTTTTTACTGATTTAATCTAATTATTAGTTATTGGTCTGTTCTAGGTATCTATATTTTCATGGTTCATTTTGGATAAGTTATGTGTGTCCAGAAATTTATCATTTTTCTAGGTTTTTTATATATTAGTTAATTATAGCTCCTGAAGATTTTTTGTATTTCTGTAGTGTAGGTTGTAATGCATCTTTTTCTATTACCAATTTTATTTATTTGGGTCTTTTCTCCTTTTTAATTGTTAGTCTAGCTAAAGGTTTTTCAATTTTGCTTATCTTTTCATAAAGCCAACTGCTCATTTTATTGATCTTTTTATCTATTTAGTTACTATTTTGTTTATTTCTGCTCTGATCTTTGTAGTTTATTTCATTCTATTAATTTAAAATTCAGTTTATTCTTGGTTTTCTAGTCCCTTAAATTGCATTCTTAGGCTATCTATTTTAAATCTTTCTATTATTTAATGTAAGACCTTATTGCTATAAAATTCCTCTTAGTACTTCTTTTGCTGTATCACCTAGGTTTTGATATGTTGTGTTTTCATTTTCATTTATTTCAAAAAATTATATAATTTGCTTTTTGATTACTTCATTGATCCATTAGCTATTCAAGAGAATGTTGCTCAATTTCAATGTATCTGAACAATTTCTAAATTTCCTCTTATTGTTGATTTTTTGCTTCAATTCATTGTGGTCATAGAAAATACATGCTATCCTTCCAGTGTTTTCAATTGTTGAGATTTTTTGTGTTTAATATATGATCTATCTTAGAAAATATTCCAGGTGATGATAAGATTATATAATTTGCATCTGTTGGATGAAATATTTTGTAAATGTCTCCTGGGTTTTTTTTTGATCCTTAGTATAGTTTAACTATTATGTTTCCCTGTTGATTTTTTTTCCTGAAAGATCTAAAGATCTATCCATTGATGATAGTGGGATGTTAAAGTGTCTGAGTATTGTTTCATTAGGATCTCTCTCTTTTTTGAGATCTACTAATTTTGCTGTATAACTGGGTACTCCAGTGTTTTGTGTGTGTGTGTGTGTGTGTGTGTATAATTTTTAAAGTTTTTTTTTGTTGAATTGATCCTTTAAAATTATATAGTATCCTTATTTGTCTCTTCTTATATTTTTATTGAAATTTTTTCTTATCTGCTATAACTAGTCCTGCTTGCTTTGGATTTTTTTGCATGGCATATCTCTTTCATTCCTTTACTTTCATTGTGTGTCTTTACTCATGAAATGAGTTGTTTGAGATAGAATATAATTGTGTCTAGTCTTTTAAAAACAATTTAGTCTATGCATTTTAATTGGAGAAGTTAATCTATTTCCATTCAAGATTATTATTATTATTATTATTATTATTATTATTTAATTTTTTAGTTATAGATAGATAAATTTTTTAATTTTGTTTATTTATATTTATGTGGTGCTGAGGATTGAACCCAGTCCCTCACATATGCTAGGCAAGTGTTCTATCACTGAGCCACAACTCCAACCCTCAAGGTTATTGTTGATAAGTCAATCCATAATCCTGTCATTCTTTTGTAAAAAATGTTTTTGTAGTTGTAGATAGACACAATACCTTTATTTTATTTGTTTATTGTATGTGGTGTCTGGAACCAAACCCAGTGCCTCACGCATGCTAGGCAAGTGCTCTACCTCTGAGCCACACCCCGGGCCCCAATCCTTTCATTCTTTTAGTTTTGTTCTGATTATTTTAAATACCTTTTGTTCTTTTCTTCTTCTCTTGTTTGTCTTCCTGGTTAGTTGTTTTCTATAGTGATATGATCTGGTTCTTTTTTCTTTCTCTTGTGTATCTTTATCTCTTGTGTATCTCTCACGTTTGTGATTTTTTTACTTATTTTCATGAATTGACACTTTTGTTAGTTTTAGAATTCTTTGCTTTTTGCTTTTGACAATTTGACTATACTATGCCTTAGAGAGTATCATTTTCTGTTGAATCTATTAGGAGTCCTTTGACCTTTCTGAAACTAGGTTAACATATCATTCCCCATATTTTGAATGTTTTCATTAGCTTTAATTTCAGCTAGTCATTTTAGTGTAGTTTCCATGTATCTTCTTTAGGTATGGATCAATGTTGGTGATATATGCATGTGCCTCAGTGGCCTAGGCTGCAAGAGTTGTGGAATTACACCAGTATCTCAGATGCAACTCTCTTTTTTTTCCAAACATTTATTTACTTTTTTAGTTGTAGTTGTGCACAATACCTTTATTTATATGTGGTGCTGAGAATTGAACCCAGGGTCTCACACATGCTAGGCAAGTGCTCTACCACTGAGCCACAACTCCAGCCCCTAAGATGCAACTCTCTTAAGCAGTAGCATCTCTAGGTACAATGTTCCCAGCTATGGATGTGGCTACCCATCACTTTCTGTGGATTGGGTGAGGGTAGAGCTACCTCAGCGGTCTCAGGTGTGTATGATAAAGTGTATCCAAAAGTAGAGTGGGATTCCTCTTAATATCTGAAGGCTACATGAGGGCTGGGCCACAGTAGGGTCCAAAATGAGACACCAGTCAGTGTCTGAGGGCTACACAGCTGATTTTTCAAGAGGGCCTCGGGAACCCACCCTCTCATGGACAGTTCACAAACTGCTTCTGGAGGCCAAGAGTAGATGGATAGGGGCCCAGTATCTGTTGACAGGGTCATAATAGGTGGAACATCTGAGTATGTGGTGCCTAACTGATTCTTGGGGACACAGAAAGATGGGTAAGACCACTGCTCGATTTCTGAGGATATCGGCAATATGGGCCACTCAGGAAAGGCTTCTGGTCTGCTAACTAGGTTATGGGTGTATGGGTGAATATATCTGCTATGGACTGAACAATATCCACAGCCACATTTTGTAGCTGAGAGTGGGGCTGCCTGTATGCTTTCAAGGAGCCTCAGTGGGCCAAGACACACTGGAATGGATGCCAAGTAGCTTCCCAGGGTTAAGTATATATGAGTGTGGCTACTTGGCTGCATCGTGAGTACATGTGTGCATGTCATTTTAGTTAGCTGTGTAGGAGGGGAGTGCTCTCTATGGGAGAAGTTCTGCTGCCTGGATGACTGTTGGGGTGGTTTAGGAGGCATATGGAAGCTCCAGGCATGCTGGTTTTGCAATGGACTAACCAGAGGGGTGGTAAAACTGGCTGGCTGGTTTTTATGTCAGGTTTGGGCATGCATAGGTACTATAGTCCGCCTGGATGTGTGATGGGATCACTGAAGCCTGGGTTACTTCCTTAATGCAGCAGGTACTGTGGGCCAGAATTCTCTGTTGCAAATTCACCAGGAGGACAAGACTAACATCTGGAGGACCTTGTAGCTGAGCTTGTGAATACACAGGTGCCATAAAGACCAGCTGTCAATTGATAGGCTCATTGAGAGGGGACATTGTCTGGATCCTGTTGAGATAAATTCAGGTGTTTATTCATCAGCCATGCAGTGGACTCCCTGTATTCTTGGATGCCTGTTGGAATTACTGTAGGCACATGTGGATACTATAGGCCAGGCACCCATTCAGCAATGATTTATAGTTTGTAATGTACAGGCCTTTCATATTTTAATTGAATTTTATTCTTAGGTATTTTATTCTTTTGGATACTCTCGTAAATGGATTATTTTTAATTTTTTCTTTAAATTGTTCACTGCTGGTGTAAAGAAATCAAACTCTTTTTCTGTTTTGATCTTGTACTCTATAAGTTTGCTAAAGTCACTTATTAGCTGCAATAGCTTTTTATGGATTCTTTGGAATTTTCTATATGAAGAAAGATGTCATCTGCAAATAGAAGTAGCTTTAATTTTTTGTGCCAACTTGAATTATTTTAATTATATTTTATTGCTTAATTACTGTGACTAGAACTTGCAATTCAGTGTTGAATAGCTGTGGTAAAGGCAGACTCCCTTGTATTGTTTGCATTTTTTTGTACTGGTGATTGAACCCAGGGGTACTTAACCACTGCACTACATCACCAGCCATTTTTAATATTTTATTTAGAGACAGGGTCTCACTAAGTTGCTTAAGGTCTTTCTAAATTGCTGAGGCTGGCTTCGAACTTGTAATCCTCCTGCCTCAGTCTCCTAAGATTCTGGGATTACTGGCATATGCCACTATGCCCAGCTTGTTTTACATCTTTCAATCTTTCACCATTGAGTATGATATTAGGTATAGATTTTCCATAAATGCCCTTTATCATTTTGAAAATTTTTCTTTTAGTTCATAGTTTTATGATTGCTTTTGTCATCAAAGGGTGGTAGATTTTATTAAAAGTTTCTTTCTTTGCATCAAACAGATGATCATGGTCTATTATTACAATGATTTATTTTTATCCTTGCATTCCTGAAACAAAATACAATTCATTTGTAGCATATAATCTTTTTCAATGTGGTGTTTGATCCTATTTTTTTGTAATCTGTTGGGATATTGCTGTCTATATTTATGGGGTGAATTGTTCTGTAATTTTCTTTGCTTTTGATATCTTTATCTGGCTATAGAAACAAGACAATACTGTCTTTATAGAATGTGGATGTCTTCCCTCATCTTCTAATTTTTGCATTATTTTTTAAAGGATTAATGTAAATTTACCTTACAACATTTGGTAGAATTCACAATTGAAGGCATTTTGTCTAAGAAAATTATTTCCCATTTTATCCGAATTATACAATTTGTTGTAGTATAATTGTTCATAATTTCAATTTTGTAAGGTCAATCATAATGTTTCACATATATTTCTGATTTTAGTTCATAATATTTCCTTTCTTCTTTTCTGTGTCAGTTTTATTAAATGTTTGTCAACTTTATGTGTCTTTCCAAAGAACTAATTTTTGATTCTTTCATTTTCTTATTCTATATTTAGTCATTCTGACTTTATTTTTATTATTTACTTTCTCTAATAGCTGCATGTTTAACTTTCTATACTTATTCTATTTCCTTAAAGTATAAAGTTAGTTTATGATTTGAGTATTTTTTATTTTTTATTAGCTACACATGACATTATAATGATCATGGCAATTCATACATTTGAATCATTGGGGTATAATTTCTCATTTTTCTAATTGTGCAGATTGCAGAATCACACTGATCATAGAGTCACCTATATACATACAGCAATCATAGTGTCTATTCTATTCTGCTGCCCTTCCTATGTCCCCTACTGATTTGAGTATTTTTTTAATGTAAGTGCTTATAACTAAACTTTGAGCCCAGCCTTTCCTAAATCCCATGGGTTTTGGCATGTTGAGTTTTCATTTTATTTTTAATTTCTTCTTCTTTTTTTTCTTTGAGCTACCAGTTATTTAAACTCATATGTTTTTGTTACATATTTTTAAATATTCTTGTATTCCTTGTGTTTTTATTCCATTTTGGTTGAAAGAAGAACTGTATAATTTTAAACTTTTAAATTTATTAAGTCTCACTTTTGCTTGACCATGCAGTCTATCCTGCAGAATGTACCATGTATACCTGAGATGAATATATATTCTGTTATTGTCCAGTAGCATGCCCTACATTTGTCAGTTTAGTTTATATATACTGTTTTAATGTCGTGCATTTCATTATTAATTGTATGTGTATATACTATATTCACCATTTTTTATATATTCATCTATTATTTATTTATTTATTAGTTTGTTCCATTCAGGGTTCATTTACTTTTTTATTTTTTTATTTAATTAGTTGTACATGACAATAGACTGCATTTATGCACTTTGATATATGATACATAGATGGGATATAATTTCTCATTTTTCTGAGTGTACATGTTGCAGAATCATATTGGTCATGTAATCACATATATACATACAGTAATAATGACTGTTTCATTCTACTATCTTTTCTATCCACACATCTCCTCTCCCATCACTTCCCTCTACCTAATCTAAGGTAACACTATAACACTATTCTTCCATAGTGCCCCCCTGCCTTATTGTGAATTAGTACTCACATATTATAGAAAACCTGTGGCCTTTGGTTTTAGTGGGATTGGCTTATTTTGCTTAGCATGATATTTTCTAACTCCAACCATTTACTGGCAAATGCCATAATTTTACTCTTCTTTAAAGCTGGTTAATATTCCATTGAGTATATATATATATATATATATATATATATATATATATATATATATCACATTTTCTTTACCCATTCATCTATTGAGGGACACCTAGGTTGGTTCCATAATCTAGCTATTGTGAATTGAGCTGCTGTAAATACTGATGTGGCTGTGTCACTATAGTATGCTGATTTTATGTCCTTTGGTTATAAACCAAGGAGTGGAATAGCTGGGTCAAATGGTGGTTCCATTCCTAGTTTTCTGAGAAATCTCCATACTGCTTTCCATAGTGGTTCCACCAATTTGCAGTCCCACCAGCAATTTATGAGTGTACTATATCCTCAACAACATTTAATGTTGCCTGTATTCTTGATGATTGCCATTCTGACAAGAGTGAGATGAAATATTAGAGTAGTTTTGATTTGCATTTCTCTAATTGCTAGAGTTGTTTAACACTTTTTCATATATTTGTCGATCAATTGTATTTCTTCTTCTGTGAAATTTCTGTTCAGTATTTTAGCCCATTTAATGATTAGGTTTGTGTGTGTGTGTGTGTGTGTGTGTATGTGTGTGTGTGTGTGTGTGTGTGTGTGTGTTGGTGTTAAGCTTTTTGAGTTCTTTATATATTCTAGAGATTAGTGCTTTATCTGAGGTGCATGTGGTGAAGATTTTCTCCCAATCTGTAAGCTCTTTCCTCACGTTATTGATTGTTTCCTTTACTGAGAAGAAGCTTTTTATTTTGAATCCAACCCATTTGTTGATTCTTAATTTTACTTCTTGTGCTTCAGATATTTATAACAGAGCACTATAGACTGGGTAGTTGACAACAACAGAAATATGTTTCTTACATGTCTGGATATAGGGAAGTCCAAGATCACACAACTTCAGATTGGAAGTCTGGTGAGGGCCTGATTTCTGGCTCACTGGAAGTTGGTTTATTTTAGTAACCTGACATGATAGAAGATGCATGGGAACTCTTTGGTATCTCTTTTATAAAAAAACATGAATGTTATTCCATACCCTAACCACTTCCCAAGCACTCCACCTCCAAGTCCCATCACATTTGGGATTAGGTTGCAACATATAAATTATATAAATTTCTATTCTGGTAATCTATCTTACAGTCTCTCCATGTCTCAGACTTTGTAATATTGTGTCTCAAAGCATTTATTTTGAAATCCACTTCTCAATTCTGCTATCCTTTTGCTGCTTCCTTTCTGTGTTGGAGTAGATAAGAACTGCCCAGCTCACTTCTGCCATCTTCCTTCCAGGTGTTTCCATTATCTATTATGTTACACTTATGTTACATTACCTTTTACCTATGCTTTTGTATAATTTCTATAGCAGGACTCTTTGCTGTCCTCTATTATTCCTAATTGGTTCCTCTTTTCTCCTTAGATTTGTCTCTAAGCTAGGTCAAAATTCATTATACATTCATGTATTTAAACAAAAATCTAGGATAATATCATCCTACTTATCCAACCATGTCTTTTATTGCTTCCAAGCCTGAAAATTTTGTAGTAGGCACACTATTTGCCCTCAGTGGTTCAAGAGTATCTTATGCAAATTTGAAATCATTTCTTTTAGTCATCATTATGGTGTCTGCCTAGAATGCATTACTTTTCCCCTTTTTTCTACCTAAATTCACTGTACAGTTTTGGTTCAGGTTTAGTCACAATCCATGAAGCATTTTTATTATTACATCAGTCCATCTTCATCTTTCCTCAAATTATTGTTTTAGCCACTAGTTTTCCCACTTAATCACTATTTTGCTATTTAATCATCATATGCGTGCATTTTCTCAACAATTATTTGTAAATTTGTAATTTGCTATGAGAATCATTCCCTTTTTAATTTCCTTAATATATCAAAAAGTGATAGTAACCAAAGTTATTGTTAGGCATATATTTTAAATGAAATATTAGTAAATATATTGGATTTTTTATTTATATATGACAACAGGATGAATTACAATTCTTATTACACATATATAGAAAAAATTTTCATATCTCCAGTTGTATACAAGTATATTCACACCAATTCGTGTCTTCATACATGTACTTTGGATAATGATGATCATCACATTCCACCATCATTAATAACCCCATTCCCCCTCCCTTCCCCTCCAACCCCTCTGCTCTATCTAGAGTTCATATATTCCTCCCATGAACCCCCTCCCTATCACACTATAAATCAACCTCAGTATATCAAAGAAAACATTCAGTATTTGGGTTCTTGGGAATGGCCAACTTCACTTAGCATTATCTCTCCAACACCATCCATTTAACTGCAAATACCATGATTTTGTTATCTTATATTGCTGAATAATATTCTATTGTGGATATATGCCACATTTTTTATCCATTCATCTATTGAAGGGTATCTAAGTGGTTCCCCAGTTTAGCTATTGTGAATTGTGCTGCTATAAAAATTGATGTGGCTGTGTCCCTGTAGTATGCTGTTTTTAAGTCCTTTTGATATAGACTGAGGAGAGGGATAGCTGGATCAAATGGTAGTTCCATTCCCAATTTTCCAAGAAATCTCCATACTGCTTTCCATATTGGCTGCCCCAATATGCAGTCCCACCAGCAGTGTATGAGTGTACCTTTTCCCCCACATCTTTGCCATCACTTATTGTTGTTTATCTTCATAATCATGCCATTCTGACTGGAGGGAGATGAAATCTTAGAGAGATTTTAAACTGCATTTCTCTAATTGCTAGTGATGATGAACATTTTTTTTCATGTATTTGTTGAGTGATTGTACATTATCTTCTTAGAAATGTCCCTTCAGCTCATTGGGCCATTTATTGATTGGGTTATTTGTTTGTTTATTTGTTTTTTATTGTGTCTAGCTTTTTGAGTTCTTTATATATCCTATAGATATTGCTCTATCTTATGTGTGAGGGGAAAAGATTTGCTCCCAAGATGTAGGCTCTTTATTAACCTCAAAGATTGTTTCTTTTGCAGAGAAGAAACTTTTCAGTTTAAGTCCATTCCATTCATTGATTCTTGGTTTTAATTCTTTTGCCACAGGAGTCTTATTAAGGAAGTTGGGGCCTAATCCCACATGATGAAGACTGGGTCCTAATTTTTCTTGTATTAGACACAGGGTCTCTGGCTTGATTCCTAAGTCCTTGATCCATTTTGAGTTTGATTTTGTGCATGGTGAGAAATAGGGGTTTAATTTTAATTTCTTGCATATGGATTTACAATTTTCCCAGCATCATTTGTTGAAGAGGCTATCTTTTCTCCAAGGCATGTTCTTGGCACCTTTGTATAATATAAGATAATTGTAGTTTTGTGGGTTAGTCTCTGTGTCCTTTATTCTGTACATTGATCTACCAATCTGTTTTGGTGTCAATACCATGCTGTTTTATTAGTATATTGGAATTTTTAAAGCAAAAATTATTCTTATTATCCTCTAAACTTTTTTCCTGATATTTTAAGTGGATAATTTTTTTTAACTTAGTTCACTCAATGCTAAAATACCATTCCTCCTCTTCAATTAAATCTTTCTAGATCACAATAATCTTTCTAGCTTCTTAGTTCATAATAAGGTGTGTATATGATCAGTAATTGAATATATTTTCCCTGGTGCATTCTAGCTGCTTAATATTTATAACACATATTTTTCAACTGAATTTGGAAAACTTGAAAGATCTTTTCTCATTTTGATAAAGAATAACTTATGCCCCAAAATTTTTAATCACACACCTAAAATCAAATATTTAGAAAGTGATTAGTTTGGGTTACAATCCAGGACTATATTACTCCAAAACCTTAGCCTTTTCAATTGTTTTCCAACTAGTAACACTTTGATTGCTCTCTTGTTTGTTTACAAATATCTTTTGAACACATAGTACAGCAGGCACTAGCCTCAACATCATGGTAACAATCCTAAAACAATGAATCTTGTCTTCAATTTACTCATAGCCTAGTGCATGAATTAACCAGATAAACAGAATTGAATAGATCTATGCAACAGATCAGTATCCACAAATACAACAGTTTTAATAAAAATTTATATATGTATGTTGAAGGTTAGGAGGTAGTGCTGACAGATATACTATGAGTGAACTATGAAAAAATAAATGACCCAATGTTCCTATTGAAATACTGTATTTTTTGTATAAAGGTGTTTGATATTATTTAACCCTCCCTGGGAATATAGAAGCAGGAAATCACCCTAGTGAATGAAACGTGGTTATTGTATCCTGACCCTCCTTCAGGACATTCAGTATGCTCTCTGATTAAAATAAAGATCTTTCAGCAGGACCAAGCTATGATATTTAATATAAAAACTAAGACCTTGAGATAGCTTCATATAAGTTCATGTGTTTGATTAAAATCTGTTTTGCTTAGTTATTTAAATCATATAATGACATGAATTTGGGGGTAAAGAAGAAAAAGTCATCAACAGTATGACAACCTCAAGCATAATGAGGAGATTTTAGGGTTTGAAAAGGTATTTTTAACCAACAGAGATAAACTGTCATCAATGATGGTAGGATTTAATTTACAAATAGCTCAAGTTGTCTGACAGTTGCTGGTGAATGAACACATAGGCAATCCATGTATTAAATTCTCTCTCCTTCTCTGGTATACTGAATGATGTGGGATGGCATGTCCTAGATGATTTACACTATTAATTCTATTCCTTATCTTGAAACTAGTTTCAGTCCTGTCATGTTGAAGTCTTTTGGCAGGTTTGCGGGCACTCATTCATTGTTCATTCAGTCAGTGTATGCATTCTATATATCAAAAAGATGTCAGGCATGGAAAATGCAAAATGAAATAAGTCATGGGCCATATTCTCAAGCAATTCACTATTTAGAAGAGGAAATATTTATTTATATCCTTAAATAACCAATATATCATTAATTAATTGGTAGAAAGTAGTGTCAGCAAAATCAATACAATGTGCTTTCCTGCCATCTCACCCCTGTTGGATTTTAGGACATTATTTACCACTTTTAATTTCTGTAATCTACTAAAAAGTGCCAGACTTAACAATATGTTCACCCAAGTCAGTCTTGGTCATTGCTTGTGCACCTACTGCCATTCCATTCTAAGTTGTAAATCCTCCAGTTCCAGTACTCTTTTAAAGCTCTTAACAGCTGATGATTTACTTTAACCAGTGATCACAATGCCCTTCTTATACCACTGCCTGAAAGACTGACCCCTAGATTAAGTTAAATATTCACTTGAATTTTATTCAAGCTAATGCCTCTATCTTGAAAAGATCTATTACTCTTGTACCAAAAATATATAGAAAGCTAACTTTAACCAACTTCCTTCAAGGTTATACATTCACAGTGGGCATGATAGAATAATTCCTCAGATTCAAGGAGCTTTGGCTCTTTTAATTTTATGAACCTGTTTCCAAGGCCTGCATGGATCACATGTCAGGGCAAAAGTCATATTTGGGCAAAAGTCATGATTTTACTTATAGAGGTTTAGGTAAATCGTACCATGTTGTGTCCAGAACTATCACTCACCATTGAAAATCAGAGAATCCATCACTGGGGGCCAATTTTCTTTCTGAAATTTGCCTACTATTTCATCTCTCAACTTATTTCTCATTCAATTTAATATGCATGTATGTCTGAATAGCCAGACATGGATCGTGTAATTAAATGGATATTAATTTTAAAAGGAATATGTTATTTAATTACACATACAAGATATATCTCTGCTCAAGCCAATCTAGAGCATATAAACACAAAAGTGTAATAAAGTGCTATAATAGCTTGTTCATAAACATATACATATATTATATAAAATATTTACTTGAATGCATTAGAGAGATAGGAAGACAGCAAGAACTTGTGGAACCAAGGCTTAAGAAGGAAGGAAGGCCCCTGTTGCTCACTAGCAAAGTGCTTGCCTAAGCACTCATGAAGCCCTAGATTCTATCTCAGGAATAAAAATTTAAAAAGAAAGTGGAAGAAAGCCAATAGAGGAAAGACCATTTCATCTGCTTTCTACTTATTTGTTGAATTACAAGTGGTAACCAAGAAATTGAGAAGCTGACCAGATATTTCAGGAGTTTCTTAAGATTGCAGGTCACACATTGGAGTCCAGTGATCACCAAGGATGAGGAACCATATCAAATACTACAGGATTGCAAATAGAACCCTAATAAGCTAAACTTTATGTAAAAGGTGTAAAATACAAAAAAGGCTGGTACTCACAAAAACTAGAATGTAATATTTAATTGGTCCAATCCCTCATTGGATTAAGGCATTCTATTCTCTATTGGTTGCCAGAAGCAAAAGTTAATAATCTCTTTTGGAAGATGATATCCAGTACAACTAACAATTATCTCTACATCCTTTTATGTATAATGTCAAATAGTCAATCAAAAATTACAAGGTATATAATAGAGAAGAAATAATTGAATACAATAGAAAAAGATATAAAATGGAAACATGATCATTGATACTTTGAATATTATATTGAATTTTTCAGGCACAGGGTTTAAAATATGTCAGCAAATTATGGCCCAATTGGACCTGTGTAGCCTGCAGCCTGACTTTGTAAATAACCTGTATTGGACTACAATCCTACCAATCTGTTTTCATATTGTCTATAATTGTTTTATGCTAAAACAGCAAAGTTAAGTAGATGCAAAAAGATTACATGTCCATTGTAAAAAATATTAATTATGTGTGCCACTATGGTAAAACTTTCGAACCACTGCTTTGAATAAAATTTTATATGTCAAGAAAATGAACAAAATGAAAATTATCAGCAGAGACTGACAAATATGAAAAATACTGGGATAGAAATCTCAAAACTGAAAAATAAAGTAACTGAAATTCAATTATTAACACATGTTATAGATTAACACTGTTGAAGAGATAATTAGATGAATTTAAAGATAGCACAAAAAGAAACCTATAGAATGCAACATGGAATACAAAAGTGCTTTTAAGATATATGAAATAATGAAAGCACCAATCCTTAATTTAACTGACATTATAGAAGAGAGGAAAGGGATGAAGCACAAGTAGTATTTGAAGAAATAAATGGTGAAAAATTTCCCAAACTGTTAAAAGACAGAACCCATATCTTAATCTACTTAGGATTTTATAACAAACTTTTATAGGTTGAGTGGCTAAAACAACAATCATTTTGTTTTCAAAATTCTAGAGGTTGGATTTCAAGATAAAGTCACCAGAAGACACAATATCTAGTATTGACCCATCCTCTGGTTTACAGGGAAATTTCTTCTCCCTATGTTTTTACATCATAGAAAGAGAGAGAACTCTCTAGGGACCCTTTTATAAGGGTACTAGTCATATTCTAAGGGCTTCACTTTCATGACATAATTATCCCTAAAAGGTCTCACCTCTGAATACCATCAATTGTGGACTAGTATTTTAACATATAAATTTAGGAGAGGGGCAATATCAGTCCATTATTAAGTTAAACATTCAAAACTACTAAAATCCTAAACAAGATAAACATAAGAAAAATTATGCATGGGAAGTTCATAAATTACCCAAAATGATAAAAATAGATATCTTTATTTTTTATTTTCAATTTTATTCATTCTTCTTTGTTATACATGATAGTAGAATCCATTTTTACAAAATTATGCAAGCATGGATTATATATTATTCTAATAAGAACCACATTCTTGTTGGTGGACATGATGGGGGGATTGACTTAAGTATTTTCATATGTGTATATAGGAAAACTGTGTTAGATTTATTCTACTGTCTTTCCTATTTCCAAACGCCTCCCTTCCCTTCATTCCCTGTCTAATCAACTGAACTTCTCTTCTTCTTCTCTCCCACCTTTTGTTGTGGATTAGCTGCCAAATATTAGTGAAAATATTTAAACTTTTTTTTGGGGGGGACTGGCTTACTTCACTTAGCAGGATAGTCTCCAGATCCATTTATTACTGGCAAGTGTCATAAAGTCACTCTTCTTTATGGCTGAGTAATAGTCCATTGTGTGTGTGTGTGTGTGTGTGTATCACAATTTTTTATACATTCATCTGTTGATGGGTTTCCAGCCCCATTTCATAGAACTGACTTCCTTAACAAGAGTACTAAAGCACAAGAAATAAGATAAACAATTAATAAATGGGGTGGTATCAAACTATAAATCTTTTTCACAACCAAAGAATCCAGAGTATGAAAAGAGAAACTACAGAATTGGAGGAAAACATTGCTGCCTGAACCTCAGATAGGGTGCTGATTTCAGGATATACAAAGAACTCAAAAAGCTTAACACCAAAAAAAAAAAAATACACAAATAACCCAATCAATAAATGGGTAAAGGAATTGAATGGACCCTTCTCAAAAAAATAAATACAAATGATCAACAAATATATGAAGTAATGTTCAACATATCTAGCAATTAGAAAAATGCAAATTAAAACTACCCTGAGATTTGATCTCATTCTACTTAGAATGTCAATTATTAAGAATACAAGTAACAGCAAATGTTGGCAAGGATATGGGGAAAAGGGAACACTCATACATTGTTGGTAGAACAGAAAATTGGTACAATCCTTCTAGAAAGCAGTGTAGAGACACCTCAAAAAACTAGTAATGGGGGGAGCAAAGATAATGAAAAAGAGTGAGACAGCATTTCTCTTAGCTTGGCTATCCATAACTCAAAGAGCAGGAATAATAACACTCCCACTCTAGCAACCCTCATTATCCTAAATGTGGAGCTACCAGCTACAATCAAACACCAGACAACCCTACCATTCAGCTGAGAAACTTTTGGATACTAATGGAAACAATTGTTCAATTTTTTATTGAAATCTTTTTTTTTCTTTTCTCCTTTCTCTCTCTCTCTCTCTCTCTCTCTCTCTCTCTCTCTCTCTCTCTCTCACACACACACACACACACACACACACACTTCAATAAAGACATAGAGATTCTGAAAAGAAATCAAGCAAAAATCCTTGAAATGATGGATTCAATATACCAAGTTAAAAATTCAGTAGAAAGTATTACCAACAGACCACTTAGAAGACAGAACCTCAGGCAATGAAGACAAAACATATGATCTAGAAAATAAAGTTGACCATACAGAGAAGAAGGTAAAAAAACATAAACAGAACTTACAAAGCCTATAGGATAACATGAAAAGATCAAATTTAAGATTTATCAGGATAGATGAAGGCACAGAGGTACAAGCCAAAAGACAGCACAATCTTTTTAATGAAATAATATAAGAAAATTTTCCAAACCTAAAGGATGAAATGGAAAATCAAATACAAGAGGTTTATAGGAACCCAAATGTACAAAATTACAATAGACCCACACCAAGGCACATTATAATGAAAATGACTATCATAGAGAACAAAGATACAATTTTTAAAGTCTGGAAGAGAAAAGTATGAGATTATAAATATAGGGGAATACAAATTTGGATCTCACCAGATTTCTCAACCCAGACCCTCAAAGACAGGAGGTCTTGGAACAAGATATAAAAAGCTCTGAAAGAAAATGGATGCCAACCAAGAATCTTATATCCAGCAAAATTAATCTTCAGATTTGATGTAGAAATAAAAATATACCTTGATAAACAAAAGTTAAAAGAATTTACAACTAGAAAGCTTGCCCCACAGAATATCCTTGATAAAATATTTCATGAGGAAGAAATGAAAAACAACAATGAAAATAAGCAAAGGGAGGTATTACACTAAATGAAAAGGCAATCAAATGAGAAATAAAGTCAAGTTAAAAACCAAAAATAAATGAAAATAACCAGGAATACAAATTATATATCAATAATTACCATGAATATTAATGGCGTAAACTCACCACTCAGAAGCATAGACTGGCATATTGGATTTTTAAAAAGGTCCAAAAATATGCTGTAGTCAAGAGACTCTTTGAATAGTAAAAGGCATACACAGACTGGAGGTGAAAAGATGGGGAAAAAAAAACATATCACTCACATAGACTGTGGAAAGAAGTAGGGGTCTCTATCCTCAATCAGATAAAGTGGACTTTAAGACAAAGTTAGAAGAAGTTTTAAAAAGGATATTAAATACTGCTTAAGGGAATCATACATCAACAAGACATAACAATCACAAATATTTATGCTTCAAATAATGGAGCATCTATGTACACCAAAAAAACTCTTCTCAAGTTCAAGAGTAAAATAAACCACAACACAATAATACTGAGTGGTTTTAACATACCTCTGTAACTACTAGATAGATCTTTCAAATAAAAACTAAACAAAGAAACTATAGAACAAAATAATGTAATCAATAATTTAGATTATATATATATATATATATATATATATATATATATATATATATAATATTTCATCCATCAACTCCATCAACGAGAGAATACACTTTCTTCTCAGCATCTCACAGATCATTCTCTAAAATAACTATATCTTAGGCCACAAAGCAACTCTTAGCAAATACAAAAAAGTAGAGTTAATACCCTGCATTCTATCAGATTATAATGGAATGAAAATAGAAGTAACCCTAATATCTGGAGACTAAATAATAGTCTTTTGAAAACCTATGGTAATATAATATTCATAATATACCAAATAATGAAAGGATAGAAGAAGAAATCAGGGATGAAATTAAAAAAAAACACTTTGTAGTAATTGAGAATAGAGATACAACACTTCAAAATCTCTGGGACATTATGAATGCAGTGTTATGAGGAAAGTTCATTGCATTGAGCTCATTCATTAAAAGAATAGACAGACAGGGCAGGGTTGTGCTCAGCAGTAGAGTGCTCACCTAGTTATGTACAAGGCACCAGATTCAACCCGCAGCACAATTAAAAAAATAACAAGAATAAAAAGACAATGGATAAATAACCTAACATTACATCTCAAAGCCCTAGAAAAATAAGGACAAAACAATACCCAAAGTAGTAAAAGACAGGAAATAATTAAAAGCAGAGATGAAATCAATGAAATTGAAACAAACAAACAAAAATTGAAAAAATTGACAAAACAAAACGTTGGTTCTTAGAAAAAAAATAAATAAAATTGATAAAACCTTAGCCTTTCTAACAGACAGAAAACCCAAATTATTAAAATCCATGATGAAAAAGTTAATATCACAACAGACACTACTGAAATGCAAATGATAATCAGAACCTATTTTGAAAATTTACACTCTAATAAAATAGAAAATCTTGAAGACATCAACAAATTTCTAGAGACATATGACTTACACAAACTGAAGCAGGAGGACATACACAATTTAAACAGATCAATTACAAGTAATGAAAAAGAAGACATCTTCAGAAGCCTACCAAACAAGAGAAGCCCAGAACCAGATGGATTCTCAGCTGAGTTCTATAAGACCTTCAAAAAAATTGAAACCAATACCCCTCAAATTATTCCATGAAATGGAAAAGAAGGAAACCCTTAAAAACTCATTCTATGAGGCTCTATCACCCTGATACCAAAACCAGACAAAGGCACATCAATGAAATAAAACTTTAGACCGATATCCCTGATGAACATAGATGCAAAAATCCTCAATGAAATTCTTGAAAATCACATACAAGAACCTATTAAAGAGATAGTGAACAATGATCAAGTGGGGTTCATCCCAGGAATGCAAAGTTGGTTCAACATACAATTAATGTAATTCATCACATCAATAGACTCAATGACATGAATCATATGATCATCTCAATACATTCAGAAGGAGCATTTGACAAAATAAAACACTCTTTCATGTTCAAAATACTAGAAAAGTAGGGACAGTAGGAACATACCTCAACAATGTAAAAGCAATATATGCTAAGGACAAGATCACCATCATTCTAAATGGAGAAAACTTGAAAGCATGCCCTCTAAAAACCAGAACAAGACAATGATGCCCTCTTTCTCCACCTCTTTTCAAAATTGTCCTTGAAACTGTAGCCAGAGAAATTAGACACAAGAAATAAATTAAAGGGTTATGAATAGGAAAAGAAGAACCCAAACTATCACTATTTTCTGGTCACATGATTCCATATTTAGAAGTTCCAAAAAATTCCACCAGAAAACTTCTAGAACTAGTAACTGAATTCAGCAAAGTAGCAGGATATAAAATCAATACCCATAATTCAAACACATTTCTATACATCTGTGATGTATGCACAGAAAGAAAAATTATGAAAACTACCCATTACACAATAGCCTCAGGAAAAAATATTTGGGAATCAATCTAACAAAATAGGTGAAAGATATCTACAATGAAAACTACAGAACACTAAAGACTTTAAAGAAATTGAAAATTTTATACCATGGAAATATCATCTATATTCTTGGATAGGTAGAATTAACATTGACAAAATGCTCAAACTACCAAAAACGTTATGGAGATTTAATGGATCCTATTAAAATCCCAATGACATTCTTCATAGAACTAGAAAAGGCAACCATGAAATTTATTTGTAAAGATAGGAGAACAAGAATAGCCAAAGCAATCCTTAGCAAGAAGTGTAAAACAGCACCACAATAACAGCACTTAAACTATACTACAGAGATATAGTAACACCAAACACCATGGTATTGACACCAAAACAGATTCATGGACCAACGATACACAACAGGAAACACAGAGACAAACCCACATAAATACTGTTATCTCATACTTATAAAAAGGTGCAAAAAAAACACTCATTGGAGAAGAGATGGCCTCTTCAAAAAATGGTACTGGGAAAACTGGTAATCCATATGTAGCAAAATGAAATTAATTACTCTCTGTCTCCCTGAACAGAACTCAACTCAAGGTGATCTAATGCTTAGGTCCTAGAACAGAGACTCTGTGCCTAATAGATGAAAAAGTAGGCACAAAACTTCACGATATCAGCTTAACAATATTCCTAAACTGCAAGAAGTAAAATTAAGAATCAATAAATGGGATGGATTTAAACTAAAAAGCTTCTTCTCTGCAAAGGAGACAATCAATAATGTGATGACAGAGCCTACAGTTTGGAAAAAAAAATTGCCACCTGCATCTCAGAGCATTAATCTCCAGGATATATAAAGAACTCAAAAAAACTAACACTCCCACAAAAAATACAAAAACAAATAAACAACTTAATCAGAAAATGGGCTAAGGAACTGAGCAGACATATCACAGAAGAAGGAATACAATCAACCAACAAATATATGAAAAAAAATGTTCGACATTTCTACCCATTAGAGAAATGCAAATCAAAACTACTCTAAGATTTCATCTCACTCCAGTCAAAATGGCAATTATCAAGAATACAAGGGGGCTGGAGTTGTAGCTCAGTGGTAGAGTGCTTGCCTCATATGTGTGAGGCCCTGGGGTTCGGTCCCCAGCACCACATAAAAATAAACAAATAAAAATAAAGATACTGTGTCCATCTACAACTAAAAAAATTTTAAAAAAATTATTAAAAAAAAGAATACAAGGAACAATAAATGTTGGTGAGGATATGGGGGAAGAGTACATTCATACACTGCAAATTGGGACTGCAAATTGGTACAACCATTATGGAAAGCAATATGGAGATTCCTCAGAATCTCCCAGTTATTCCACTCCTTGTTTTAAACCCCAAGGACTTAAAATCAGCAGACTACAGTGACACTGCCACATCAATGTTTATAGCAGCTCAATTCATAATATCTAAACTATTGGACAAATCTAGGTGGCCTTCCACAGAAGAATGGATAAAAAAGGGGCATATATACATAATGAAATATTACTCAACCCTAAAGAGAAATGAAATTATGAAATTGGCCAATAAATGTATGAAGATGGAGAATATAATTCTAAGTGAAATAACCCAATCCCCCAAAATCAAAAGACAAATATTTTATATGATATGAGGATGCTAATTCACAATGGGGGCTAGGGAACGATAGAGGTACTTTGGATTGGACAGAGGGGAGTGGATGAATGGAAAGGTTTGAGGGTGGGAAGGATAGTAGAATTAATTAGATATTATTACCCTATGTGCATATATTATTATGTGACCAGTGTGGTTCTATGTCATGTATAACCAGAAGAATGAGAAGTTATACTCCATTTATGTATAATGTGTTCAAAATGCACTCTATTCACTTCACAGATTGTTTCTTTTGCTGTGAAGAAACTTTTTTGTTTGATTCTGTCCCATTTATTGACTCTTGGTTTTAATTTTTGTGCTATAGGAGTCTTATTAAGGAAGTTGAGATCTAATCCCACATGACGAAGATTAGGGCCTACTTTTTCTTCTAATACACACAAAGCCTCTGGTTTAATTCCTAGGTCCTTGATCCACTTTGAGTTGAGTTTTGTGCATGGTGAGAGATAGGGGTTTAATTTCATTTTGTTGCATATGGATTTCCAGTTTTCCCAGCACCATTAGTTGAAGAGGCTATCTTTTCTCCAAATTGTGTTTTTGGCACCTTTGTCTAATATAAGATAATTGTAATTTTGTGGGTTAGTCTCTATTCTGTACCATTGGTCTACCAGTCTGTTTTGGTGCCAATACCATGCTGTTTTTGTTACTATTGCTCTGTAGTATAGTTTAAGGTCTGGCATAGTGATGCCTCCTGCTTCACTCTTCCTGCTAAGGATTGCTTTAGCTATTCTGAGTCTCTTATTTTTCCAGATGAATTTCATGATTATTTTTCTATTTCTATGAGGAATATCATTGAGATTTTGATAAGAATTGCATTAAATCTGTATAGTGCTTTTGGTAGTCTGGTCATTTTGATAATATTAATTCTGCCTATCCAAGAACAAGGGAGATCTTTCCATCTTCTAGGGTCTTCTTTGATTTCTTTATTTAGGGTTTTGTCATTTTCATTGTACAGATCTTTCACCTCTTTTGTTGATTCCCAAAGTATCTTATTTTTTTGAAGTTATTGTAACTGGGGTAGTTTTCCTCATTTCCTTCTCAGAGGATTTGTGGGAGCAAATTTTTACCCCTCACACATCAGATAGAGCACTAATATAGGGTATATAAAGAACTCAAAAAGCTAAGCAACAACAACAACAACAACAAAAACAAATACCCCAACCAATAAATGGGCCAAGGACCTCAACAGATACTTCTCAGAAGAGGATATACTGAGGAGAGGGATAGCTGGGTCAAATGGTAGTTCCATTCCCAATTTTCCAAGAAATCTCCATACTGCTTTCCTTATTGGCTGCACCAATATGCAGTCCCACCAGCAGTGTATGAGTGTACCTTTTCCCCCACATCCCTCTCCTTGCACTATACTCAAAGGATTTAAAAATAGCATACTACAGGGACACAGCCTCATCAATGTTTATAGAAAAACAATTTACAATAGCTAAACTGTGGAGCCAACCTAGATGCCCTTCAGTAGATGAATGGATAAAAAATGTGACATATATACACAATGGAATTTTACTTGGTAATAAAAGAGAATAAAATCATGGCATTTGTAGGTAAATAGATAGCGTTGGAGAAGATAATACTAAGTGAAGTTAGCCAATCCCATAAAAACAAATGCCAAATGTTTTCTCTGATATAAGGAGGCTGACTCATAATGGGGTAGGGAGGGGGAGCATGGGAGGAATAAATGAATTCTAGATAGGGAAGAGGGGTGGGAGGGGAAGGAGGGGGCAGGGGATTAGCAAGGATGTTGGAATGTGATGGACATCATTATCCAAAGTACATGTATGAAGACATTAATTGGTATCAACATACTTTATATACAACCAGAGATATGAAAAATTGTATTCTATATATGTAATAAGAATTGTAATGCATTCTGCTGTCACTTATTTTAAAAAATATCAATAAAACCAATATTATTTAACATAAAAAATAATAGTGCAATACCAAAAGAAAAAAATGTGTTCTACTGTCATGTATAACTAATTAGAAACAAACAAACAAAAAAAACAGAGAAAAATAAAGATAGAGCATTTCCTTGCTTCCACAGAGCAGGTATAATTTTAAAGAATGTTCATGATTGTGCTGAAAGAACAATGGGGCCAAATAAAAGGACTCTTATTAGGCATCTTATGACATATTGAGCATCAAAATAAGAAAAGTAATGATAGTCAATTACAAATTTTCCTACCTAGCGACAATTGCCTCCCAAGAGAAACTGGCAATGTCTGAAGACATCTTTGTTTGGCATATCTGTGAAATGTTGTCCTAATACAATCTGGTAGAGGCCAGCCATCCAGTTAAACATCCTATAGTGCACAGGTCAGCCCCACTACAACAAAGAATTTACAGTAAAAAATGTAAATAGTGAAACCCTGCTTGACTGAAACAAGCTCTGTCACTAAAGATTCTCCAAAAGGGGAAAAAGTAGATGAATATGAAGAATGTTAGCTGCATAAAACAAGAAAAGTAATTTTTATGCATAAACTGGCTTTAATGTGTGAGTTGATTAGCATATCTGAGTGTTCCGCTTTCAGTTTCATTTATTCTTATTAAGAATATACATGATGGGGGCTGGTGTTGTGGCTCAGTGGTAGAGCACTTGCCTAGTATGTGCAAGGCCCTGGGTTAATAAGCACCACATATAAATAAATAAATAGAATAAAGATATTGTGTTCAACTACAACTAAAAAATAGGTATTTTTAAAAAGAATATGCATGATAATGAATACTTACTGTTTTGTTAGCTGTGTGATAGAATTGTGGGGACAGGAGGAGTCACGAGTAAACAAAGTTGAATTAGAAGATCAATAACTGTAATATAAACAAGAAAATGCCTGCAGAGGTTTGTGCAGAAAATAAGCAGGTAGAGATAGATTTTAGCAGTATATTTCAAGAGAGTAGTTTAACTATGTATTCACAAAAGAACTCTGACAGTGCAGAGGCAACCTTCTTAGAAGGGAGAATCTCCATATGACTCTATAAATTACATTGAAGTATTAATGCAATACAGTGAGATAAATGACTATCTGAGGTATTTGTGACCATAACTGATGGATAGCAAAGCAAAAAGTAGAGACACAAGAAAAACCATAGATTTAAAAACTCATGTGAAATAGCATACAATCCTGTTTCAAAGGTGGGGAACCACACCCACACCTGGAGTCTTGGAATTGAGTGTCCCTGGAGTCAAACAAGTTCTACCCTTCAGACCAAGAAACAGCTGGTTTGAGAGAATATTATTATTTGAGTGGTTCTGATAAGGTTATAATTCACAAAGGGATAATTAAATGTTAACTTTTTAAGTTCACAAATCCAGAGTGTCAATACAATTGAATGAGTTAAGTGTCTAAGTAAAAATAAAATTCAAAATCACTGAGAATAAAAAAAAAAACTAGGAATGGAAAGACATTTGACCCATTTGCCCACTCCTTGACATATATCCAAACAATCAGCATACTGCAGTGAAAAAGACACATTAATGTTTATAGCATCAAAATTCAAATATATATATATATATATGTGTGTATATATATTACATATTTTTTCATATATATGTATATATATGTATATATATATATATATATATATGAAAAACACATATATACACATATGTGTATATATACACATATGAAAAACACCTAGAAAAACAATCATATTTCATGCAAAGGATCAAAAATAAGAATGACAACTGAATTCTCATCACAAACAATGGGAATTGTCTTCAAAATAATTGCTAACCCATAAAACTATATCTGAGGAAAATATCCTTCATAAATGAAGACAAATTTAAGATGTTTTCAGGCTAATAAATCTGAGAGAGAACATATCCGTGTTAGACCTGCATTAAAAAAATATTAAGGGGAGTTTTTCAACCAAAGTAAAAAGCATACTAGTTTAATATGTTGAAAAACAGTAAGGAATGAAAAATAGAGGAAAGAGTTTATGTACTAGGGAGTGTATAAAACAACAAAAATGTAGCATAAGAGGAAGTGGTAAACTGAGCTATAATAGTCTAAGATTCTTTGTCTAAATGTGTTCAAATTATTTATTTATATCTGATTTGAATAATGTAATCTCTAGGGCACCAATAAAAATAGAAAAATAAATATATAACTAGTAAGCTAACTAAAGAGTAGATGGTGAAATAAGACAGATATTATTACCCTATGTATGTGTATGACTGCATGAATGTTGTGTGACTACATCATGTACAATCAGAGAAACAAAAATTTGTGCTCCATTTGTGTAAAAATAAAATTAATTTAATAACAGAGTAGAATGAAATAGTAAAATGGTTAATTGAAAATAATTATCATTAGAAAACCTATAGTAAAATGATAAATAAATCCAAATATATTACTAATTATTTAAACCTAAATGTACTAATTTGAAGAAAACTATCTCCATAGTTAATAAAGCATTGTGTATAAATCATGTGCAACTCATTAGTCTCCCAACAACATAATTTTGTGTTTTCTAGGTTGGAATGCCAACTGTGTTGAAATACCCTTCACTTTCAAATTTTGGATGAAATATCATTTTATAGATAGAGATATATTATATTATTTTATAGATCTGTCTTCTACGCATATATCAGACAGTACAACCTTGAAGTGCAGGTAGAACTTTCCCATGCAAAACCCTTGAATAGGGCTGGGGTTATAGCTTAATGTTTAAAAACTTACCTAACACATGTGAGGCACTGGGTTCAATTCTCAACACCACATAAAAATAAATAAATAAAATAAAGATATTATGTCCAACTACAACTGAAAGATATTTTTCAAAAACCCTTTGAACAAAAGGAATTAGGGAGATCAGAGTGGATAATACATGATGCAAGAATAAGCTATATAAACTAAAAAGAAATAACTAACATTATTTACCAGAAAAAGACAAATACTAAATGATTTCAATTATATGAGTTATAACAGTTTATAGTAGGATGTTGCTTATCAAGCACTAGGGAGATAAGCTCCTAGAGAGATAAGCCCTAAGAAGATAGAAGTACAGAAAGTTGCTATGTTGGGTATATTTCAGTTAGACAAGAAGAATAATTTCTGGGCTGGGGTTATGACTCAGCAGTAGAGCACTCGCCTTGCATGTACAAGGCCCTGGGTTCAATCCTCAGCACCACATAAAAATGAATAAATTATAAAGTTTAAAAAAAGAAAATTCATAGAGAAGTATTAGAAAGAACACGTGACTAGTTTTAAAAAGAATAATTTCTAGATAACTGTTGTATTACTTCTTGCCTACTAATTGATGATACTGTATTGTGTGCTTAAAATTACCTTAAGATTCATACATGTTATCATATGCTGCAGGGTGTCCTTCTTTTTAAGGCTGAATAATATTCCATTGTATGTGTATGGCATAATTTCGTTATCTGGTCATTCATTGATGGACACTTAGGTTGTTGCCCCTACTTGGCTATTGTGATTAGGGCTGCAATGAACATGGGAGTGCAGATGTCTCTTCAACTTTCTGATTTTATTTCCTTTAATTATATTCACAGGAATGGGATTTCTGCATTATATGGTAGTTCCATTTTTAAAATTTTTTTAGTAGCCTCCACTCCATTTTCTATATATATAAATGAATACATTTACCACTTTCTGGACAATGAAAGGACTTAGAGTGCTGTAACTGAGTTTATCTGAGTTTATTCCTACATATTATTATGATATTTTGTATTTTATTGGAATCTGTTTTAATGTTTTTCCTTTTATTTCTTATTTTCAGTTTTTTCTATTATTTTCTTAGTATATCTGAATATTTGTCAATTTTGTCTTTTCAAAATAACAAGTATTAGTTTTGTTGGTCTTTCCTATTCTCTATATTGTTTGTTCCTGTCCTATTTTTTCTTATTTCCTTCTTTCTGATAAATTTGGGCTTGATTTGTTCCTTTGTTCCCTTGAGGGGCATGTGAGGTTCTTTATTTGAAATCTTTCTTCTTTTAAATGTAATGTTTATCATTATAATTTTCCCTAATAGATCTATTTTGGCACAGACCATATTTTGGTCTGTTGAGTTTCTACTTTCATTTATTTCAAAATATTTTTATTTCCTTTATAATTTCTTCTTTGAGCCATTGGTTTTTCAGGAGCATATTGTTTAATTTTTCTCAAGTTGATCTTTTTATTGATTTCTAGTTTCATGTCATGGTATTGAAAATAATATTTGGTATGATTCCAATATTCTTTAATCTGTTAAGACTTGTTTTCTTATCTAACATATGATCCACACTAAAGAATGCACTCTGTGAACTTGAAAAGTACATATAATCTGTTATTGTTCAATGAATCATTTTGTATTAAGTCATATATTGTTCAAGTCTGTTGTTTCCTCATTGATTTTCTGTCTATTATTGAAAGTGTGTTATCAATGTCTCCTACTGAGTTTCTGTTTCTTTCTATTTGTCTCTTCAGTTCTGGCAAAGTTTTCTTTGTATATTAGGTCCTCTGTTGTTGAGAGTAAATTGACTAACAATTATGGTTGTTCCCTGAATAATTAACCATTTTATCACTATATAATGAATTCCCTTATACTTTCATTGTGACAGTTTTGGACTCATGTCTATTTTGTTAGATATAAGTATAGTCCCCTGATTCATATGGGTTACCATTTATATGGATATATTTTCCATTCATTCATTTTCAGCTGATGTGTATCTTTAAACCTATAGTGAGTTTCTTGTAAAGAATATATAGTTGTGTCCTGCTTTTGTGTGTTTATCATCCACTCAGCTACTCAACAGATTTTGATCAGAATGTTTAACTCATTTACCTTCAAAGAACTTTTTGTCCATAGAAAGAGTTACTAGTGTTATTTCGTTATTAATTGTTCTGCCTTATACTTTTTACCCTTATTCCCTATTTTGTTGTGTTCTTTTGATTTTGTTTATTTTATTTTTTTATGTTATATTTTCATCCTTTTCTATTTTTGATATATATCTATGATAGGTATTTTCTTTGTGATTATCATGAGATTACATAAAATTTATTGTATTTATAATCTTAAATGCATAACAACTTCAATCACATACAAAACTACATATTTACTTTTCTACCACATTCCATGTCATTAATATCATAATTTACATCTTTTCATGTTACATATTATCATATTTTGGAATTACAGTTATTTGTATTTTAACTTTTATATTTGGCCTGAAAGTGATTTACCTAGTACTATTACAGTATTACACTATTCTATATTTTTCTACAGACTTACCATTAACAGTGAATTTTAAATTATAAATATATATATATATATATATATATATATATGTATAATCCTTTTGTATTGACATGAAGACCTCTCTTTATTATTTCATATAAGGCAAGACTAGTGATGACAACCCCTCTTAGCTTTTGTTTGTCTGGAAGTCTTCGTTATGGTTAATATCAACTAAAACTCATGTGGAGTCTTAATTCATCAATGCAGTTGTGTTGGAAGGTACAGACTAGGGTGGGAAGTTATTAGATTCATCATGATGGAGTTCTCATGATAGATTAGTGTTGTCTCATAGGAGTAAGTTTGTTCTTGCTCTCATGGTATTGGATTAGATATCAGGAGAGAGTATTGTCATAAAGCATTATTATCCACAATGTTTCCTTTTTCTGTACATTACTTTCCCTTTTGCTTTCTATCATGAGTTGAGGCAGCTTGATGCTCTCACCAAATACAGCTATCCAATCATTAATTTCTCAGACTATAGAATCATAAGCCAATAACCCTCTTTCTTTTATAAATCAACCATCCTCATCTATTCTGCTACATCAATATAGAAGACACTAAGAACTGTTATCTCTCCCTCATTTGTGAAAGACAGTTTGTGAAGTACAGTCTTTCAGGAATCAACAATTTCAATATACCATCTCACTGATACCTGTCCTTCAAGATCTCTCCTAAAAACATCCACCAGTTATCTTACAAAGGCTCTCTTCTGTGTCGCAAGTCATTTTTCCACCTGCTGATTTCAAAATTGATAATTTCAGAATTCTTTATTTTGATCAATGACATTTTGATTATTAAGTATCTCCATATGCAATTAAATTCATCTTATTTTGGGATTATTGGGGTTCCTAGAATTGAATGTCCATTTATTTCTCCAAAATTGGGAAGCTTTGGGCCATTATTGCTGTGAAGAAGCCTTCTCTTTCATCTGTCTCCTTCATCTCCTTATACCATGACCATTATGTACACATTAACTTTCTTATTTGTTGTACATAATACCGTAACTTTTCTTTTACTCTTTTTTATTCTTTTTTATATTTATTTTTTTAGTTGTATTGAACACAATACCTTTATTTTATTTATTTGTTTTTATGTGGTGCTGAAGATTGAAAGGGCCTTGCACATGTGAGGTAAGCACTCTATCCCTGAGCCAGAACCCCAACCCCTTATTCTTTTATTTTATTTTTTTTACTCCCTTGCTCTGATGGGACAATTTTGAATTCATTGGTCCTCATTTTTACTTGATCTAGCCTGCCATTAAATCTTCTAGTGAATTTTTCAATTCAGTTTTCATATTTTTAAGATATAAAATTTCTGCTTGGTAATTTTTAACATTTTCTTTCCCATTTTGAAAATTTGACTTTGTTCCTGAATTGTTTTCTGACCTCATTGAATATCTTTGTAATGCTTATTTCAAACTGTCTCTCAGGTACATCATATATCTCTGTTTTATTAGGGTCAGTTTCTGGTGATTTATTGTATTTCTTTTTGGAATATATTTCCCTGTTTCTTCATTTTCCTTCACTCATTGTATTTTTATCTTTAATAAAATAGAACCATCATATTCTTCATGAATTGTACAAGCAGAGGAAAAGTCCCTTGCCAATTAGCCTAGCCAGATAATCTTGGGGCCTCTCAAAACTTCATGCTAGTCCAACCTGATTTCTTTATTTTAGGGACCACTCAGAAATGTCTAGAGTATACTAAGTACTATCAGCTCTCAAGACAAATATTTAAAATGTCAATCCTTTGGGCAACCCCCAGAAAACTCAAATCATTGGAGGCTTTGTCCAAAATTTTTACTTCCCAAAGAGAAGTTCTAGTCTGGGTTTGGTATTATTTTTTTTGTCTGTACCAAGCTGGGGTAACTATTCTTTGTGCTAGATCAAAATCAAAATGTTCTCTTTGTTCTCATTAGCCTTGAACCATCTAGTACATGTCAGGTCCTATTAGCACACTGAGACAGGCAAGACAAAATATATTATTTTGGAATCTTTAGTCAAGTTAAGGCATTGGACATCTGGCCCAACTCTTTCACTCTCCAGGAGGAATGTGGGAGCTCATGCTTTTTAATGTTATTGTTTAGCTTTTTGGCTGCTTACTGTTTTCTGAACTGGGGGAAGAGAATATGGCTATTGACTTCCCAAACCACCAACTTTTGTCTCCCTGATTTCCAGATGACTGGAGTTTGCTAGCAAACTTGGGAGAGGTAAAACAGAGGCAGTTCTTTGGGCCGTCCCCAGAAAGGATGCATTTTGGGCCTTTTCTTTGCCCCCCAAGGAGAAGTTGAGCAATAAATAGTTTGCTTTTTATTGTTTGCCACTGTCCCAGTGGTAAGGATTGTGGTTACAGTGTCTCATATTTCCTACCAGCTTTGGTGTGGCTGGTTTCTTCCTTAACAAGATAAAAGAGCCTCTAAACTAGTTTCTGGATTTCTTGAAAAGGGAATCTGTCTATGTAGTATGTGGATTTTATGTGGTTATGTGGAAAGGGGGGATCCCAGGGCTTCTTTTTTTTTAAGAGAGAGTGAGAGAGGAGAGAGAGAGAGAGAGAGAGAGAGAGAGAGAGAGAGAGAGAATTTTTAATATTTTATTTTTTAGTTCTCGGCGGACACAACATCTTTGTTGGTATGTGGTGCTGAGGATCGAACCCGGGCTGCACGCATGCCAGGCGAGCGCGCTACCACTTGAGCCATATCCCCAGCCCCCAGGGCTTCTTATTCCACTATCTTGCTAATGTTTATTTTCCCCATTTGTATTTATATATGAAAACGGTTGGTAATTTGAAAATAAAAAAAATTAAAATACCGTTTTTGATGACATCAAAAATATTAAATAACACAATGGAATTAGTCTGACATAACTTTTGTGTGTTATGTGTATGAATACACCACAGTGAATCTCAATATCATGTATATCCATAAGACTTGGATCCTAATTAGAATAAGATGTATTACATGTCTGTGTAAATACACCAAGATAGATTCTACTGTCATGTATAACCAAAAAGAACAAACAAAAATAAATTAATTTTCAAAAACTGGAAAAAAAAACCAAAAAGCTAGGAATAAGTCCAGTAAAGACTTATAAAGACATCTATATAGAAAAATCTAAAATATTAGAGATAAATAAGAATTCAAAGTTCTGGTGAGATTACACATAGCTATTGTGTGCTGTATGTTTCAAAAAGCTACAAGAAATGTTTTCATTTTGAATGTTTTTGCAATAAAGAAGTCATAAATGTTTAAAGAGGTAGATATGTTCAACCTGACTATACAGTATGTACATATATTGGAACACCACATGGTAACCCATTAATAAGTATGACTTTTATATTTTTGTGTACCAGTTAAAGTTAAGTAAAAATAAAAAATTAAACAAGCATAAATGGAGGGATAATTCGTATTCATGAGTTTTTCTATTCAATATAGTCAAGATGTCAGTTTTTCTCCAATTCATTTATAGCTTCAATCAATGTTTTTCTTTTAAAACTACAGCAAGTTTTTCCTGTAATTTGACACACCTGTTCAAAATTACCTAGATAAATGCAAAGGAACAAAAATAGTCAAAATCATCATATAAAAAATAAAGTAGGAAGAATCACTTTACCCAAAATCAAGATTTCTCATAAACTTATAGTAAATTAGGTACTGTGTTGTTAGCACCAGGATATTAAGTAGACAAATGTAACAGGAGAGAAAGTTCAGAAGCAATCCCTGACATGAAATGGCATTTGTTTGATGCTGAAGTGGCAAATCAGACTGTGGTGATAATGACTGTCTTCATGGTAAATGGTTATGGGTCAATTGAATAACCATGTGGAAAAATAAAATGACTCCTACCTCATATTATATAAAGAATGAATCCCTAATTGATTAAACATCTGAAAATTTAAAGTAAAATATTCAAGGTTTTAGAACTTGTCATAAGAGGATATATTCATACCTTTGGATACTAAAAGGCTTCATAAGGAAGGCAAAAATACTGAGGTTAAACTGAGGAAACATACTGGCCAAATTATATTGTTATATTGTTGGACAAACAAGTACATAATGATGAATCACAAAATTACATACAATTATAATACAGCAATAAAATATTTAAAAAAAGAAGACTCTCTCTCTCTCTCTCTCTCTCTCTATATATATATATATATATATATATATAAAATAAATTAGACTATATTAAAATTATGGACTTAGATTAATTAAAGTACACCATAAAGAAAGTCAGTCCACACAATGGGAAAAGATATTTGCGATTCATATAAGCAACAAAGAACTCATGTCTAGAATATTAAAAGAATTCTTACATATCATCATGAAAACGACCAACAACTGAATGGAAATGGGCAAATTATTTGTCCAAAAGATAATCATGAAGAAAATGTTCTTTTTTATATTGCTTTTATTTTTTTCATGTTATTTTTTACTTTTATTTTTTAATTGATTTTTTAAAAAATAAATGAAAGCAGAATGCATTACAATTCTTATTACACATATTCAGCACAATTTTTCATATCTCTGTTTGTATATAAAGTATGTTGACACCAATTCGCATCTTCATACATGTACTTTGGATAATGATGTCCATCACATTCCACCATCCTTGCTAATCCCCTGCCCCCTCCCTTTCCCTCTCACCCCTCTTCCCTATCTAGAATTCATCTATTCCCCCCATGCTCGCCCTCCATATCCCACTATGAGTCAGCCTCCTTATATCAGAGAAAACATTCAACATTTGTTTTTTGGGGGTCAGCTAACTTCACTTAGCATTATCTTCTCCAATGCCAACCATCCATTTACCTGCAAATGCTATGATTTTATTCTCTTTTATTGCTGAGTAAAATTCCCTTGTGTATAAATCCACATTTTTTATCCATTCATCTACTGAAGGGCATCTAGGTTGGCTCCTTATTGTTCTTAATTAATATTTTAAACAAGGAAATTTAAAACCATAATGATATATTACAAATTTTATAAAAATGGTTAAAATTAAAACATTTGACAATACAAAGTGTTAGGAATGATATGGAGCAACTGAAATTCTCCTTGCTGGTATGAGTAAAAATTAATACTTCCACTATGAAAAACTCTTCAGCAACATGTATTAAACTGAACATGTACTCATGTTTTTGATCAGTAATTACCTTCTTAAATATATGCAAAATTCAAATATTTATAGATGTGAAGGAATATAGAAATGTTTTTCATGAACGCCAACATCAATGATGGAGTGCATACTTTAAGTTTAGCTACACAGAACTTCATGGAATGTAAAACATTGTATTGAGTAAAATGGAACAAATACCACACAGTAGATATTATCTATTCTAGTTATAAAAACATAAAAATTGGCAAAAGCCAATCTAAAAGAAAGTGATAATTTTAAAATGTGATTTATTTTTGGAGAGGCAGGGAGTAATAACTGGAAGTGGTTATAAAGACAGCTTTGGGTTTGTTGTTAATATACTATTTCCAGAATGTGGGATTAAGGAAGTAGGAAGTTTGAATGTTTGAACTTTTTTTCTAAATATATTATTAGCTATATAATAGGACCTGGGGCTGTGGCTCAGTGGCAGAGTACTTGCCTAGCATGTATGAGGCATTGGGTTTGGTCCTTAGCACCACATACAAAAATAAATAAAATAAAGGCCTGCTGTCTATCTACAACTACAAAAGATTTTTTTAAAAAAATATATATTATTAGCTGTAATAATTTAACTAAAATATTAAAAGCTTCTGGGCTGGGGTTGTGGCTCAGTGGCAGAGTGCTTGCATCACATGTGTGAGGCACTGGGTTCCATTCTCAGCATTGCATATAAATAAATAAATAAATAGGGACTGGGGTTGTGGCTCAGCAGTAAAGCACTTGCCTAGCATGTGTGAGGCCCTGGGTTCAATCCTCAACACCACATAAAAATAAATAAATAAAGGTACTATGTACAACTACAACTAAAACATAAATATTTTAAAAAATAAGTAAAGGTCCTTCAACAACTAAAAACATATTTTTTAAGAAAAGCTTCTAACTATTAAGAAGATGTTCTAATTGGCCTAACTTAATTCATATACTGACCATGATCCCATCTGCTGAGGTCACTGTTGTCACTGTTGGGGTTATTCAGTGGCACTCTTTTTTTCTTTGATATTTGTTGAGAGCCACAGCCAAAGGGGCCCCAGAAAACTTCCAGCTGCCAGCAAACTCCCAGCTGCCGGCTGATGATTGGCTCACAGTGGCCCCAGCAACATCTAGCTGATTGGCTCCTCTGCGGCGATGTTCATTGGGCTGTTTCCCTGCCCTTCAAGCTGCCAGCTGATGATTGGCTCACAGTGACCCCAGCAACATCTAGCTGATTGGCTCCTCTGCAGTCATGTTCATTGGGCTGTTTCCCTGCCCTTCAGACTACGGAACTGCTCATTGGGGGACTTCTTTGGCTCCGCCCACGCGACCCAGCCAATCGGCCTCAAGAGCAGGAGGATTATGGGAGGTGGTGTGGTTTGTGTGGGGAGAGGCTTCTGGAAGCCGGTGGTGGCAGTTGGGCTCTGAGGGTTTTCCTGAGGAGCTGTTTTGGTTGGCGTTTGTAGTTTTAAAAATAAAGTTTGTTTCTTTTGATAAGTGGCTCCTGAATTGTGCCCAGTCAGACTGCGGCATTTGGTGGCTCGCACGGGGAGCGACTGAGGGTAAGTAAACTGCTCGCCCCTGAGGGCAGGGCGAGAGGATGGGTAGCCATTCTAAGTTTACTCTTTTGTTTTGCTTCATTTTTGTTTTAAGTTGCCTATCCCTGGAGATGAGTGAGACGGAAGAAAAACCGCTCACATTTGAGGAAAAACTATTTGCGTTTGAGGAACAGATAGGGAGAAAGGTCGGATGGACATTTCAGTCCCTGGAGATGAGTGAGACGGAAGAAAAACCGCTCACATTTGAGGAAAAACTATTTGCGTCTGAGGAACAGATAGGGAGAAAGGACGGATGCACATGTCAGGAGGATAGAAAGGCTATAATGAAATTTTGTTGTTCCATTTTTATTGGATTCTGTCTAGGTTTGGTTTGGTGTTATCTTGCTGGGTTGTATTATAGTAGAAATACGGGATCAGCAATTAGTAAAAAACAAACCAAAAGAGTGTTAAGTAAATTGTTAGACGAAGGAGGCATCCCAGTAAAATCAAGAGCAGTCAGGGCATACGTTGATACAATACAAAAATACAGCCCATGGCTTTTTAAGGAGGAGTTGTTAGATATATCACAATGGAACCATCATGGTGAAGATTTAAAAAGAATAGAAAACAACAACCCAGGGACTCTGCCAGTTGGCACATTGACATTGTGGGCGAACGTATCTGGTTTGCTTAGTCCAAAGCCTTCAGATCAGACAAAGGTAGAGGAAGGAGAAGACATATTGATTCAAGTAAAAGAGGTCTCTCAGGTTAGTCAGAATGAGGAAAAGATTCAAGTACAAGAGAAGGTCTTTCAAGCTAGTGAGACAGAGGAAGGAAGTTTAGAGCAGAAAAAGCCATCAGGGGAAAAGTTACAACAGGAGACTGCTAATAACACCTTTCTATCAGAGAGCGAAAGTCTCCAACCAACAGCACCACCTCTACAGGAGACTGCTACTAACAGCATTCTATCACCAGAGGGCATAAGGGTCCAATCAACAGCACCACCTCCATATGCTAAGAGACTCCCAACCCCCGCAGTTGATAGTTGGGATCCTGAGACAGGATCTCAAGTATGCCCTGTATTTGAGGTAGGAGGGCAGCGAATTCACCAGGGTTTATTTTACAAAACAGTGAAGGAGCTAAAAGAGGCTGTAACAACCTATGGTCCTCAAGCACCCTTCACTGTAAGCTTGATCGAATCCATTACCAACTTAAACATGACGCCAGCAGATTGGGCTAATATGTGTAAAGCTGTGCTAACTGGAGGACAATACCTGTTATGGAAGGTTGCTAATGAGGAATTTTGCAAGGAGACAGCTATGGGAAATGCAGCAGCTGGTTATCCTCAGAGAAATCTAGATATGTTGTTAGGAAAGGGACCTTATGAGGATCGGCAGCAACAACTTGCATATGATCCTGGTGTATACGCACAAATTGCTATAGATGCACTTAAGGCATGGAAGACTTTACAAGGACATGGAGGTTTACAAGGTCAATTATCTAAGATAATACAAGGAGCTAATGAACCTTATGCTGAATTTGTAGATAGGCTTATTCAAACAGCTACTAGAGTTTTTGGGAATACAGAACAAGCAATGCCATTAATAAAACAACTGGCTTATGACCAAGCGAATCGTTGGTGCAGAGATATCATTAGACCATGGAAACAGGAAGATTTAAACAAATATATTAAATTGTGTAGAGACATTAATGAACAAGAGCAAGTCATGGCAGCTGCAGTAAAACAGGCTTTAGATGCCAGAGACATTAATGAACAAGGGCAAATTGTGGCAGCTGCAGTAAAACAGGCTTTAGATGCCAGAGACATTAATGAACAAGGGCAAATTGTGGCAGCTGCAGTAAAACAGGCTTTAGATGCCGGGCTAAGAACATGCTACAATTGTCAACAAGCAGGACATTTTAAAAGGAATTGCCCCATAGGAGGAGGGTTTAACAATACTAGGTATCAAAGGAATAGAATACCGGGTATTTGCCCACGATGCCGTAGAGGGAGACATTGGGCTAATGAATGCCGTTCTCAAACCACCATAGAGGGTACTCCATTATCAAAAAACGAACAAGGACAAGGTTTTTATCCACAATATCGTGGACAAAGGCATCGGGCTCCGTTGCCAAAAAACGGACAGGGGGCCCCAATGCTCCGGGGCCCCAAACCACAAATATACGGAGCTCTGGAGGAACCCAGCAACCCCAGCAACCCCATCAGGGTAGTGCCCAGGGCATCAGATCCCTCATCAGACAAACCAGAGGGAGCGCAGGGTTGGACATCTGCGCCTCTGCCAGAGCAGTACTAACTCCAGAGATGGGAGTTCAAATCATTCCCACAGGGGTGAAAGGACCTCTTCCCAAAGGAACAGTAGGCTTATTATTGGGACGCAGCTCTTCTACTCTAAAAGGACTTTTGATAAGTCCTGGGGTAATTGATCCCGATTATGAAGGTGAAATAAAAATTATAGCCAGTTCTCCAAAGGGTATATCAGTAATTTCACCAGGAGATAGAATAGCACAATTACTAATAATACCAAGCCTACATGATAAATTTTCCAGTCATGTTGTAGAAAGAGGTTCCAAGGGATTAGGCTCCACAGGTGTAGATTGGGCTATGCTTTCTTTAAATTTAGATTCTCGCCCCATGCTAAAACTAAATATTCAAGGACATGAATTTAATGGGCTACTGGATACAGGTGCAGACCTTAGCATTATCTCTCGTCAAGAATGGCCAAAACATTGGCCATTACAACAAGCCACTCAAACGCTTCGAGGCCTAGGAGTGGCGAATAATCCCGATAAAAGTGCAATGGTATTAGATTGGAAGGATCCTGAAGGATGTGAAGGAACTATACAGCCATATGTATTGGATCATCTTCCTGTAAATTTATGGGGACGAGATGTCTTAGATCAATTAGGTTTGACATTAACAAATAATATCAATCAAAATGCACCCACTATTATGGCTAGACAAGGTTTTAGGAAAGGAAAAAGATTAGAAAAACAAGAACAAGGTATAGCAGCACCAATACAAATAAATCAAGGAACAGACAGACATGGGTTGGATTTTCACAAAGGGCCACTGAGACAATAAAAATTACCTGGAAATCAGAAAGACCAGTATGGGTCCCTCAGTGGCCCTTGACTAAAGAAAAGATACAAGTAGCCCATGATCTGGTCAAACAACAATTAGTGGAAGGACATATACAACCTTCTGTATCTCCCCATAATACTCCCATTTTTGTCATCAAAAAGAAATCTGGTAAATGGAGATTATTGCAAGATTTAAGAGCCATTAATAATGAAATGGTCATTATGGGACCTGCTCAATCGGGGATTCCTCAGTTGTCTGCTTTGCCAAAAACTTGGTATGTTTTAGTTATAGATATTAAAGATTGTTTTTTTTCAATTCCAATTCATCCTGAGGATAGTCCACGTTTTGCATTTACTATCCCTGCACTGAATCATGAAGGTCCTGATCAGAGATATGAATGGAAAGTACTCCCTCAAGGGATGGCTAACAGCCCAACTATGTGTCAAATTTATGTTAACAAAGTAATCCAGCCACTTAGAAATCAAAATCCTGAGCTACAAATATTTCACTATATGGATGACATATTATTAGCACACAAAGCTAAAAACACATTGCTAGAATGTTATGCCACACTTACAAACTTATTAAAAAATTATAATCTAGAGATAGCAATAGATAAAGTACAATTAAATTTTCCAATTAATTATTTGGGAGTTCTATTATCCTCAACCATGGTCCGTCCACCAAAAATTCAAATACGAGTAGATCAACTCAAATCACTTAATGACTTTCAAAAGTTATTAGGAGACATAAATTGGATAAGGCCTTATCTAGGTATTCCAACAGGAGAATTGGGACCTTTATTTGATATCCTAAAAGGTCCATCAGATCCAAATTCACCCCGAATGTTGACGCCTGAAGCAAGAAAGGCATTAAAAATCATTGAAACATATATGGAAAATATGCATTTGGATAGAATTGATATAAGTTTGCCTTTATTATTTATTGTACTATCAACAAAAAATATTCCTACAGGAGTATTTTGGCAAGAAGGTCCATTATTATGGATACATTTATCTTATTCTCCTAACAATATTCTTACTAGGTATCCTGAGGCTGTAGGACAATTAATACTCAAAGGAATAAAAACAGCAAAGGCAGTGTTTGGAATTTCTCCTAATAAAATTATTTATTGTCCCAAAATTTTTTTTTTATTCACGTGATTTAAATGGTTTAATTTAAATTGGGTAAATAACTGTTAAGAAGGTTAACAGATCTGTTTGTTTACTTTCACCTATTCTTTTTATTATATTTAATAATTCTTTTCAAAATAATGTAAATTGTTAAGAAAATTGTTTTCTTTTAGTGCCTTCTGGAATGTTACACAATGTTTTCTTTAGCTATTATTGCCAGAATTTCTATCTTCATCCCAGTGCCAGTGAAGACAATGTAAATTGTTAAGAAAATTGTTTTCTTTTAGTACCTTCTAGAATGTTATATAATTTTTTCTTTAGCCATTATTGCCAGAATTCCTATCTTCATCCCTGTGCCGGTGAAGACAAAGATAAAACTAATCTACAATCTCTGCAATAGCCATCACTGAACCGCTTACAGAACTTGCCTAAACTATGTGTCACATGTATGCATTGTGAACTCACTTGTATGCATTGTGAACTATCTGTTGGTGCAGCGACTTGTGGTAGTGTTGGAGTATTTTTGCTGATGATGTCATCGGTGGTACAATTTTTCCAACAAGAGCTGTCAATTGGCTTGGTATATCTTCGTCTCTTCTGCTTGTCATGATCGTTCAGCTATTTGGGGGCCAACAGAGGTGAGGCAAAGAACCTCACCCCCCCGCTGGTACCTCTCCACAGGTGTGGCTGTATACTGGACCGGTAGTCAATGACGGGTAAGATCCAATTACAATGGTTCCAACCTAAGACAGGAGGCTGACGCCCTGAGGTCAGCTCATCCGAAGACGGGTAAGGACCATATGTAGTATTGGACAACCTAAGGCAGGCACGGTCCCTAAGCCACATGCTTGTTGTTTAAACAGAGAGGGGGAGATGTTGAGAGCCACAGCCAAAGGGGCCCCAGAAAACTTCCAGCTGCCAGCAAACTCCCAGCTGCCGGCTGATGATTGGCTCACAGTGGCCCCAGCAACATCTAGCTGATTGGCTCCTCTGCGGCGATGTTCATTGGGCTGTTTCCCTGCCCTTCAAGCTGCCAGCTGATGATTGGCTCACAGTGACCCCAGCAACATCTAGCTGATTGGCTCCTCTGCAGTCATGTTCATTGGGCTGTTTCCCTGCCCTTCAGACTACGGAACTGCTCATTGGGGGACTTCTTTGGCTCCGCCCACGCGACCCAGCCAATCGGCCTCAAGAGCAGGAGGATTATGGGAGGTGGTGTGGTTTGTGTGGGGAGAGGCTTCTGGAAGCCGGTGGTGGCAGTTGGGCTCTGAGGGTTTTCCTGAGGAGCTGTTTTGGTTGGCGTTTGTAGTTTTAAAAATAAAGTTTGTTTCTTTTGATAAGTGGCTCCTGAATTGTGCCCAGTCAGACTGCGGCAGATATTATTATACAAGGACACAATATCTTTATTTTGTTTATTCATTCTTGTGTGGTGCTGAGTATCAAAACCACTGCCTCAAATGTGCAAGGCAAGTTCTGTGCCACCAAGCCACCACCCCAGTGCTCAATGGCACTTTTTAAGAACAGAATGTAAGCAGAGATATCAGAAAGAAGAAATGATCAAGATGGTGACATGGGTCATATAAATACCACTAAATCAAAGTACCCCCCAAAATGTTGGCTTTGGAGTAAATAAGTATCAAAAAAGTTAACCTGAAGAATTTTGGTCCTGCTGTGGTTTGGATGTGATGTGTTTCTCAAAATCTCATATGATTTTTGGGATGGGCTTACTTGTTCAGCATGATATTCTCCAACTCCATCCAATTACCTGTCTTCTTTCTGATAATTGGGTGCTGATCCATAATGGGGGTGCATGGGAAAAATGGAGAAATTTTGATTGGGCAAACGGGAGGGAGGCAGGGAGGGGACATGGGGGCAGGAAACATGGTAGAATGAGACGGACATTATTACCCTAAGTACATTTATGACTACACATATGGTATGGCACTACATTGTGTACAACCAGAGAAATGAAAAGTTGTACTGCAAATGTATACAATGAATCAAAATGTATTCTGCTGTCATATATACCTAATTAAAATAAATAAATTTTTACAAAACAGGAAATAAAGCCCATGTGTGAGACAATGCAAGGAAGCTTAGAGGTGAAACAATCAGATTATGAGAGCCTTAATCTAATCAGTGAATTGATCTGGTAATGGGATTAGCTGAGTGGTAACTGAAGGTATCTAGGGTGTGTCTTAAGGAGGTGGGGCATTTCAGGCATGCCTTTGGGGTATATATTTGTATCTGACCAGTGGAGATCTCTTTTTCTACCTCTGATTATCATGTGAGCCACTTTCCTCCATCATACTCTTCCACCTGATGTTCAGCCTCACCTCTAGCCCTCAGGAATGGAGCTGTCTATCTATGGACTGAGAACTCTGAAATGGTGAGCCTCCAAATAAACTTTTCCTCCTCTAAAATTGTTCTTGTAAGGTCTTTTAGTCACAGCATCAAAAAAGCTGACTAAAACAGAAATTGGTACCAAGAAGTAGAGTTGTTGCTGTAACTAACCTGACCATGTGGTTCAGAAGCTTTTTGTAATTTTAAAGAGGAATTTTGTGATGTTCAGAAATACAAGCTGGAAATGCTTTAGATTGTTGTATGGGGAGTTTAATGGTCAATTCTGGTGGGAGCTCAGAAGCTTAGAATTCCAACAGTACCATGGACAGTGAAGAAAGGGCCCAAGAAGGAAAAGGAGGATGCTATTGGTATTGGACAAGAAGCTATTTATGTGATGTTCTGGTTGAGAAATTGTCTTCATTTTGCTTGTGTCATAAGACTTTCTGTGAAGATGATTTCAAAAGCAGTGGACTTCTTAATCTGGTGGAATAAATTTGCAGACAGCATAGCATTCAGGCAGTGGCATGAATACTGCTGGTGGCTTTTAGCAAAATTTGTTGTGATAATCAGGAGCAGAAAGCAGAGCTGAAAGATTTGGAAACTCTTGGACTTGAAAGATGGAAGTAAAATTTGTGTTAAGGAAGTTGCAATTGTTGAAGACATTACTGCCACTAAAGAAATGCTAAAGACTTTGCAAAGAGACAATAAGAAAGATGGTTTGAGGGCATCTCAGTAATTGGCAAGATCATATCCATCTCAGACTCAAGGAAGTAAAAGTAAAAAAATCTCTTGAGAAGAGACTAGTCTTGTATCCTTTTTGCACAAGGTAGGTTAGGAAGTTTTTTCAACATGCCCAGACACCCAAACACTCAGAGTCTGCTGCAGCCACGTTCTCTGGAGGCTTTACTATGGCTGGAGATGGTGGCAGACTTTGGCATCAACCATGTAGTGCCAGTTCTTATGGAATGCAGGGAGCTGAAATGAGGGGGTCATGGAGGATTCCACCAAGAGTTCAAGTAAAGAACTGGGAAGCCAGAAAAAGTGCAGCATGATTGGAGTACTTGCAGACCACACTTGAGAAGGTGATGTATGCAGATGAGAAGAAGAAACAAAACCTGCAGTACAATCCACCAATATTACAAAATGCCAGTACCATGGGACATCATCCTAGGAAAACTGTAGGAATCTAGCAGAGATAAGCCAACAGAAAGGTAACTTGGGCTTCAACCAGCAAGGCCACAGGAGGGGATCTACACAAGCCTTTTGGAAGGAACATCATGATGAGATGTGCTCTAGATGCCAGACACAGAACTAAAGGCTTGTTTGCCCAGATGGATTTCAATCTTACTTTGGTCCCATCCCTTCTTTCTGTGCTCCTATTTTTCTAAATGTAAATGTTTACTATGGATGTTTATATATTGGATACTTGTAAATTGCTTTTGATTTTTAGAGGAACTTATGATGCAAGTTTGCCCTGAGGCTCAGAGGAGACTTTGGATTTGAATTTTGGGGCAATACTTGAACTGCTGAGACAATGGGGTCTCTTGTAAATTGACTAAATACTATTTTGCATTGTGAATGGTTATGAGCTTTTGGGGGATAGAGGTGGAATGTGATGGTTTGGATGTTATGTATCCCCCAAAAGCTCATGTGTGAAACAATGCAAGGACACTTAAGGTGAAATGATCCCGTTATGAAAGCCTAAATCCAATCAGTGAATCTATCTGGTGATGGAATTAACTGGGTGGTAACTGAAGGCACCAAGGGTGTGGCTGGAAGAGGTTGGGCATTTGGGGTATATATTTGTATGTGTAAAATGGAAATTTCACTTTGTGCTTTCTAATTATTATGTGAGCTACTTCCCTCCACCATCCTCTTTCACCATGATGTTCTGCCTTATCTCAAGCCCCGAGGAATGGAGCCAGCTGTCTAAGAACTGTGACCATGAGCTTCCAAATAAAACTTTCCTCCTCTAAATTTGTTCCTGTCAGGTCTTTTAGTCTCAGCAGGAAAAAAAAAACTGACTAAAGCATGTCTTATTAGAAGAAAAAGGAGGCAAACATTCATTCAAAAATAAAAGTAGCAATTCTTTCAAAAATATGAAAGCATTCAATGAGTAAAATGCTTCCTGCTGAGACCTCAAATAGATAAAATTGAAAGGAATAAGTGAATTAAGGGTCATTGGTGATATATATGACAAGAATTTCAGTGGCATGAGAGGAGAAGACATCTGATTACAAGCAAAACCTGATTGCATTAGGATGAAGAATAAAAGAGTACCCTTGGAATCTGATGAAATCTATGAACCCTCTTACCCCAAAGATGCATATACACACATACACATAAAATAATGTCTTTTATTTTAATGAGTTTTTATACCTATTGATACCCACATATTAATACTATCTCAGTAAATCTTAGTGCAAGATATTCTTAGAAGGAACTTGCTTAAGAGGAAGACATGAGAGCAAGAACTAAAGTGAGAAAAGTATTGGGAAAGACCTGAGGTGCTCATGTGTGGGTTGTTTTGTTTTGTTTTTTGTAATAGGGATTGAACTCAGAGGTACTCAACCATTGAGCCACATCTCTATTTTGTATTTTATTTAGAGACAGGGTCTCACTTGGTTGCTTAGCACCTCACCATTGCTGAAGCTGGCTTTGAAATTGAGATCCTCCTGTCTCAGCCACCGAAGCCACTGGGATTACAGGCATGCACCACCATTCCCAGCTAATGTGTTCTCTTTTTAATGGGAAAATTTGAACATAGTTGTAAACTTCTGAACAAGAACTTATACAAATGAAGAAATTATAACACGCCAGACAGAAGAAATAACTGAAGACAAAGGTTAATAGTATGGACAAGATAGGAGAAGATAAAAGCAAGACAAAAAGCAGAAGTAATAAACAGAAGTTTTTTCTCCTCTTGTTCTGAGACTGAAAGGAATAATTTGATAGCAGAGGAAGCTATAAATAAATTTATGGATGTGGTAACAGGGAGTTGTGCAGCTTCATTGCCATTAAACTCTGTTTTCTTTATGAAGAAATAAAATTATCTACAGAATAAAGGGAGGGAAGATTAAAAAAAACTAAAGACATTTATTTTAGGATTCAGATAATCTTCCTGATATTTATTTTTAGTGTTTTCATTGAGTAATGATTTGAGAATCACATGTTTTGGGCATTAAACTGAGATACACTCGAGGCATAGTCTTTGCCTTGGAGGAATTCACAGTTTAACAATTGAACAAGTTCCCTCATGTGATAGTGGCTGCTTCAAAGACCAGAATGAGAAGGATTATAAAGCTGGACTTCCATTCAACAAGAGGTAGTATCTGTGATAGAAATAGAGAACACTACATATGTGTCATTCTTTTTACATGTGCATAAAGTTTGCTCTCAGATTATTAAAAGTATAAAGTCACATATTATGAGGGGAAGAATTATACTAATTTTATTTCAGGGATTATCTTAATCTTATTTCAAATTGTACCTTACTTCTGAAATAACTTCCATAAATTTACCTTTTTTAAAATATATGGTTTCC
Source organism: Urocitellus parryii (assembly GCF_045843805.1). NCBI lineage: Eukaryota > Metazoa > Chordata > Mammalia > Rodentia > Sciuridae > Urocitellus > Urocitellus parryii. The sequence continues at coordinate 28,425,185 of NC_135547.1, read as the reverse complement.
TGATTTTTAACTGTACCACGCATGCAAAAGGGCCCTCCAGTTCTAGCATTCACTTCCTATATTATATGAACTTGATTTGAACATCTGAATTTCACTGTCTTTTCAAACAAGTTTGTCATTTGTCTCTCTTATGCATAATCCCTGAAATCCATTTGTCAATGTTTTATAAATAATAGAATTTGTGATTTTTAAAAAGAAATTAACTCTCCTATTCTAGTACATGTGGAATAATATATAGGAACAGTATAGCAGTTAATACTTTTAACTGTTGGCCAGTCTAATTACAATTTTTACTATGTTTTATTACTTTGTCTACTGTTTGTCTTTCTTTCTAGTTTCCCTTCCTCTTATTATTCCCCCTTTTTAATAAATTTTCTTTAAACCTCTTAGTAGACCCCTATAAGATTTTTTTAGTTGCTTAACACCTCCATGATCATATTTAGGTTAAAGGATTTTCTTTATTAGATTAATGTACATCCAAATGACATCTAAAATGAATGAAATGATTTAAAACCATAGTCGCTGTATCTAGTGATAGTGTCATATTAAGATTTCCAATGGCACATCCTGATACAAAGGAAAGAGTTCAAGAAGTGATGGTGAGGCAGCTTGGATTTTAATTCCTCATCTCCTATTAATGCTATATGTAATTAACTAAATCATTTAATTAACCAAAAATATATATTTGAGAAGTTCAGGGTGTTTGGTTAGGACTTGGAAAAATAATTTCTAAGTTTGTTCATCTTTGATTAATTCTCCAAATAATCCAGAATTGAGAGTCTCCTAGATTCTTCCCTTGAAATTTACCATTAATTATCTATGGGTTCTCAAAAAAGCAAAATCTCTTTGAAACACTATTCTGTAATGTGAATATTATAGAAACAAGAGGGAGAACATTACAAGAGGAAACTTCAGAAAAACACAACCCAATGAACTCAATCTACTCATTGCCCAGAATTTTGCCATATTGATGCTATGACTTTCAGTAGAAACTGGGGGCAACTTAATAAAGTGATATGATTACTTTAATAATAAGGTAGAATTATTAGTGGAACCATATATATACATGATCATTAAGCATGACTAATGAATTTTATATAGACAAACAAGTGAGTGGAAATATGATCAGTACCTGCTTGAGAATATGTAGTAAGTTGACTGATGAAAACATATGATGGCATGGAATTAGCATAGCCTGATATTTTCTATCCATAAAAGGCAAATATTTACTGTTACTACCTTTCATTAAATGTTGCTCTGTCCTACAAACCAAAATTTCTATAAAGTGACTTTCTACTTTTCACTTTATTCTCTGACCCCGTAGCATATCTCTCAGGGGGGCAACATGATTTCCAAATTCTTAGAATATATCACACTGATTTTACCCTGCATTATAAGCAGTAGCTGTATGGGAAAACACTGAAGCCTGTCATCACAGATTGTAGTTTTTGAATGAGACAATGCATTTTAAAACACTTAATTTTGGTTAAGGCTATTGTTAAAATACTGTTTGAAATATTGTTATTTGGGACTGAGAGGAAAAAAGGACACAAGGATCTTTCCCTAAAAGAGTTTAAATTAATATCACTAATAAGTACAGATAATATTTACTGAGCTCTTAGCATCTTCTTGCTCTCATGCTAAATACTTTACATCCATCTTCACAGCCTCCATCTGAGAATGGTATGTTATTTCTCTTTCACAGATGAGAAAAAGTAAACCTAAGTGGATTGAGTAACTTGCATAAGATCACACAACTAATAAGTGACAGAGTAAGGACTTAAATGTAAGCAGTTTGAATCTAGAAAATCTAGTCAAAGACTGTGTTGGAAGCTCAGAGAAGACCTCTGTTTGGGATAAAATAAGAGTATTACATTATTGGATTAATACCCATTCTAATAAGAAAATAACAACCTTAATTTTGTGCTGTAAGGATGTGAAGTAATTGTTATTTGTACTTTTTATTAATGAGAAGGTAGAGTAAATTTTAACCCAAATATGTTTTTTAAAAGAAAATTGCCCACTTTAGTTTTAGTTCCAGATCCACTTAGTTTGCTCTGTGACAACCATGCTATTTTTGCTTTTCAAATTTACAAAGTTTGAATTACTCATTACAGTTTACCATTGATAGTTTTAGACAAGTGCCCAACATGTGTCCTAAATGTTTATACCTAATGAATTTGGAAACTGTCATGTGTCTTCATATGAATAAAATATGTGTTAAGTTGTGATAAAGTTGCAACTAAATATTTAATTAATTTAAATTACTTTCATCCCATCAAATCTTCAGAGGGTTGAGCTCAGTGGCTCAGGCTTATAATTCCAGTGGCTCAGGAGGCTGATTCAGGAGGATTGAGAGTTCAAAGCCAGCCTCAGCAAAAGTGAGGTGCTCAGCAAGTCAGAGAGATCCCGTCTTTAAATAAAATACCAAATAGGGTTGGGCATGTGGCTCAGCAGTTGAGTGCCCCCGAGTTCAATCCTCAGTATTCCCCCCAAAAAAGTTAATCAATTCTTTAGTAGGCAGTTTATAGCTGGTTCTTGATTTTTCACCATTGATCCACTCTGTATTTTGATTAGAGAACTTAATCTGTGCACATTAAAGATAACTATTAGCAAAATATAATATTGCTATTTTGTTAATTATTTTCTCAATACATTGTAGACCCTGTATTCCTTTCTTTCTTACCATCCCTTTCTTAGTGGATTATTTTCTCTAATTGTGTGTTTTCATTTATTAAATTTTTATCTTTTGTGTGTCTATGTTAGGTTTTTGCTTTGTGGTTACCAAAGTTTACATAAAATATCTCATAGTTATAACAAGCTATTTTAAGCTGATAGCATCTTTTGTAAAATATTTATGTATTTTTTAGTTGTAGTTGTACACAATACCTTTATTTATATGTGGTGCTGAGGGATTCCACCCAGGGCCTCACACTTGCTAGGTGAGTACTGTACCACTGAGCCACAACCCCAACTCAGGCTGATAGCATCTTAACTTTGACTGCATTGAAGCTGTAGGACTTTGTCCTTTCATTATCCAGCAAGAACTCTTCTGTTAGAGGTCTATGTCTTTAGCCTCAGTCTCTTATTTGTGTCTCCTTTCCGTTTCTTGTAACAAGGATATTTATTATAATTTCAAAAACAACTATGCTTTTTATATTTCAGTTTTTATAATTTACATGTTTAAATATTGAATGAAAGAAGTCTACTTCAGAACAAGTTTTTTTTCTTTTCCCACATTTTATTGGTGCATTATAGTTCTAAAAAGATCCTTATTTACTCTTCACATGTTTCCATCTGCTTACCATTCCCATAACTTTACTTAAAATGCCCTTATCAAGAGAACTGATACATTTATTTGCTGAAACTAATGAACATTTTTTGTTTCATCTTCCTCAACCATTCAGCAGCATTTAACAGAATTTGTCATTCCTTCTTTCTCACAATATTTTCCTCTCTTAGTTTTCGCCTCATAGATGACTCCTTTTCTACCCTCTGACTAGTTACTCTATAACTCTACATTTTAGCTCCTCCTTCTCCCAAGACTTCCATTGTATTGGAATTCCTGAAGGACACAATTCTAGCTGGGCACAGTCATGCACATCTGTAATATCAGCAATGTAGGAGGCTGAGACTGGAGTATTACAAGTTCAAGATGAGCCTCAGCAAATTAGCAAGACCCTCAGCAACTTGGAGGGGAGGGGTGATAGTAGGGGATAGGAAAGGTAGCAGAATACAACAGTCACTAATATGCCATTATGTAAAAATGTGAGTATGTAACAGATGTGATTCTGCTATCTGTATTTGGGGTAGATATGGGAGTTCAATACCCAATTGAGTCAAATGTATGAAAGATGATTTATCAAGAGCTCTGTAATGTTTTGAACAATCAATTAAAAAATGTAAAAAAAAAGCCACTACTCTAGATTATCTTCTTTTCCCTATCTACTCTCTGTCTTGGTGTTAATAATTTACACAGCACTGATTACTATATGGAGACTTAGTTCTTAAATGTATATGTCCAGCATATACAGCTTTCCTGAGCTTCAGACAGTATATTCAATATTCATTTTACTATCTCTTATGTATTTCAGAGATGTTTCAAATAGGGATGATAAAATTAAGCTCTTGAACTTCCCCAAACTTATTCCTCTCCAAGTCTTAACAAAAGTGACAAAAAAAAAAAAAACAGTACCACATTACTATTGATTTGCTTGCTCAGGTCAGAAAATGTGGACCCATCTATATTATTTCTTTCTTTTTCCTTAGTTTCACATGTATTCATAATCACAAATGCACATTCATCTAATGCACCCATTAGAAAATTCTGGCTATCTCAGTCCCAAAAGGCCTCTAAACCTATCTACTTTTCTCCATATTTACTACTGTATTTTATCACAGGCCTTCTTATCTCTCATTTGGATTGCCATAATAGATTTTAAAGTGGAATCCTATTCATATTTCCCCCATCCCTATCAGCCTGTCATAATCCATTCTAAACAAAATAACTGGAGTGATTTTTAATGTAACCATGTGAATATAATCATGTTACCCTCATGCTTAAAATTTTAATGGTTTTTAAATGCATTCAGAATATAATTGAAAACCTTTATCATGATCTGCAAATTCTGAATACCCTTGCCCCAAACTCTGTTTTACTTAGTACCACTCATGCTCTCACTTGTTAGATCCTTAATACAATGCATTTTTTTTAGTCCCTAGGAGAAAACCACCTCAGGGCTTTAATGCTTACTCTATAATCTTTCTTAAAGTTTATTCACCAATAAATTTGCATGAATCCTTGTCATTCAGGTTTCAGCCTATATGCCACTTGTGCATACAACCCCTTCATGACCATTTAAATAATGTTCCCCATATTATTATCTGTCATAAGTCTATTTACTTCCTATTATTTGTCAATGACTGTTATTATTGGGTTTGTTTGGTTTTTGTTCTTCTTATGTAAATATTTTATTTATATATGACAGCAGAATGCATTACAATTCTTATTACATATATAGAGCACAATTTTTCATATCTCTGGTTGTATACATAGTATCTTCACACCAATTCATGTCTTCATACATGTACTTTGTATAATAATGACCATCACATTCCACCATCATTAATTACCCCCTGCCCCCTCCCTTCCCCTCCCACCCTCTGCCCTATCTATTCCTCCCATGCTCCGGCTCCCTATCGCACTATGAATCAGCCTCCTTATATCACAGAAAACATTCAGCATTTGGTTTTGGGGGATTCACTAACTTCACTTTGCATTACCTTTTCTAACTCCATCCATTTACCGGCAAATGCCATGATTTTATTCTCTTTTATTGATGAGTAATATTGCATTGTGTATATATGCCACATTTTTTATCCATTTGTCTATTTAAGGACATCTAGGTTGGTTCCCCAGTTTAGCTATTGTGAATTGTGCTGCTATAAACATTGATGTGGCTGTGTCCCTGTAGTATGCTGTTTTTTTAAGACTGAGGAGAGGGACAGCTGGGTCAAATGGTTGTTCCATTCCCAATTTTCCAAGAAATCTGGGTTTTTTTTGTTTGTTTATTTAGAATTTAGCCCAATCTTGTCCTATTACTGGATTCAAATTAATTGCTAGTATTAAAATGTCTAACAACTCCTTTATTTTGAAAGTAAGCAGTTAGTGACATATTATTCAGATAAATTCAAGAATAGAAGATGGTGACTCTCAAAGCTCACATTCAGATTCTCAAAAGGGAGATATTCACACTTAGGAGACTTGCACATAAACAAAAGAAAATATCCACTTTACATTCCTAGTTTCAAGGACTATGTTCTAGAAACAAGACTACTCTCATTAAAAATTTTCAAACCATTGAATATTAGTGTATGCATTAACAAATGTAGCATGCATGGCTAGATTCAACATTATCTACTAAGTTTTGCTTGGAAAAATGCCCTTTGGACTCAAAACAATATGCTTATATAACTGTTGCTATTATCCACACACACACACACTTGACATCCCTAGGAACTAAATTCAAATTCTTCTTCTCTTTGTAATAGGTCTTTAAAAAGACTTAATGAAAACCTATACAACAGCTTTCCCAAATTTTGATTGCTGTAATTAAATACCTGGCATGCATGGCTTGAAGGTCAGTCAGTATCAGCCTCTGCGTTGTGGAAGGGATATAGAATAGAGATTTATATATGGCCACTGTGTTTAATCATCCTTTGAATAACATTTCAATGGGCAATTGAATGGTGCAGCTGTTTGTAATCACTTAGTAACAGTATTGCAGTCTCTTGAGAACATATATGTAAGTGCTGTTGAATTTTGCATTCAAGTTGATCTAAATCAGGTTGGTTTGTTATAAAACTAGTATGTTCTATAAGGCCAAAAGATGGATAATAAGATATATTCAAATTACCTGTGATTTATGATCAATGCTATTTTTAATTCCTTCTACCTTACCCATCTTTCTGCTTAGAATAAGCTACTTAAGTTTCCATACAGTTAAAAATGATTCTACTAATGTGATATCTGCATCATGCTCAGTTTCCAAACTGAAGAGACAAATTTAGGTAAATTGCATACATTCTTTCACTTGGTCCTCCTCGTAACTAAATAATTATATTTGCCATAGCTTTGGGATGGGGAATAAACTGGGATAAAGATCCATAAACTAAATCTGTGACTGAGCCTTAATATGAACTAACTCATTGAAGGAAGGAAACTGATGCTCATCCAATAGAACTTTCAAAGAATCCACAATCATAAAAAATATTTAAAATTTCTGTTAATGTCATTTCATGAATCATCTGCATAGTTTAATGACAATTGAATCTCAATGGTTATAATTAAACTTTATTAATTGATAAATCAACCTGCAAATAAATGTTGTTATTCTCATTTAGAATATGAAGAAATGGAAGCTAAGAGAGGTAAAGTGACTTGTACAGCATCATACAGCTGTGAGAAGCAAAAAATGAACTCAAACCAAATCTGTTTGACTCCAAAACTTGACCTCTTAGTGACTATACTCTATAACCTCCTTAAGATTTTAGAAGATTAATGCATTCTTATCAAAAACATAAAACTAAAGTGGAAAGAAACAAACATAAGAAATCTACTTGGAAAATATTATATTATGGAAGGTTTTGCACTAGCTTGGCAGCAGTTAAATTTTAAAAAAATGAGCAAGAGTTATGGGAAAAGAAGACTACTTAGTGATTCATTGGACATGAATGACCCAAGAGCCAACTGAAGAAGCCCCCATTGCCCAGAGTGGAAATTTTTTACACAAGATAAATAAAGTAGTATTGGAGTATAATACAAAATTTAAAACAAATGTACATAAAATCATACTTTACAAATAGAAGAAATAAATGTGTAGAATTCCAAGTCATTTATGCAGATAAATCATTTAATATAGTGGAGCATAATTCCTTACTTCACTTTGTACTAGGAACAATGCCTTTCGAACTGTTCAGTATAGAAACGGGTGAAAAGTGTATCTTGGCAGTGCAAAAACCTGACAAACAGTACTTCATCAAGGCAACCAAAGTCAATAACTATAGTCATAAATCATGTTGATAATATGTACTTTCGATATGCGATGAGAACTGTACCTTATTTCTATGAGATTCCTACCAAAAACTTATATCCACAAATATTGGTGAGAAAAACATAGACAAATTAAAATTGAGAGAAATTCTATAAAATGCCTGACCAATACTCATAAAAATAAGTAATATCTGAAAAAACATTACACTGTAGCAAAACCTAAGAAAATATGATTTAATTGTATGTTTTATTGTGAATGGGATCCTAGAGCATAAAAATGATATCAGGGAAAAAAATCAATGACATTTGAATAAAACATGGGCAATAGTTAATAGTAATATATCATTATGGGTTCATTAATTGTAATATGGGTCATTAATATATTAAAAATAAGGGAAATCAGATGTAGTTTATATCAGAATTTTTCTGTACTATCCTTATAATTTTTTTCTGAAAATCCCAAACTCCTCTGAAACAAAAAATTTGCTTTAAAAATGTATGACAGCTCATTCTGCTAGTGAGGCTTTGGGGAAATAAGCACTCATACATACAGTTCCATGTTCTAGTGGGAATACAAATTCCTGCAACCCCTATGAAGGGGAATTGAATAGTATGTAAAAAAATATACATTTATCATTCACACCATGAATCCAAATTCTAGGGATTCTCCCTGAAAAATATGCCCCCATCAAACAAAATTCAGATAACAAGATCTTTTGCTGCATCATTTTAACAAAAGGCATAATATTGGAAAATCCTAAATGTCTCCACTTAAGAGGGTGGTTTAATAAATTATGGTACATCCAAACAATAAGGTATTGGGCAACTGCAGAAAAAAAGAATGAGGAAGAAAGTATGAATTGATATGGAATGACTTCTAAAATATGTTAATGGAAAATATTGAATTGCAAAGAGTATCTGTTGTATGCTACTTTTATGAAATGAAGATGGGAAAATATCAGAATACATACTTACCTGCTAAATTTTGAAGAAAGAATTAGGAAAGATAAATTAGAAACTAGAATGATTGGTTACCAACAGAGGGTGAGGAAGAACAAGGTAAAAAATATGGTGGATTGGATAATTTAGAAGGGACAGGGTGGGAGTGACATTTCTCTGAGTACACCTAAATGGCTTTAATTTTTGGAACCATGTTAACATACCACATACTTTAAACACCAACAAGTCCTCCTAAGTTATGGACTAGAGACATTAGAGTAGCAAGTGCTCTTATGGGAAGAAGACATTTGGAACTGCAGCTTTTTTCCAGGCTCACAGATTTAATTCCAGCCTAACAGCTGCACTGCAGTCCATGAAATATTTACATTGTTTCTTGCTAAATTATATACATTATTTACCATATCATCTATTAAATATTTACTGCCTTTCCAAATATGTCATGTATCACACTCCACTGCTCTTGTTTCTTTTAGCAATGAATAGAAAAGGCCTGCAGAAGCCTGGTGAAAGTGGCTGTGGCAAAGAAAAAAGTGGGGAGAGAAAATATAAAAAGAAGCAGAAGATAGCTCCTGAAAAAAAAGATTCAGTATTATTCACTATTTTCTCCACTTGCCCTTCCTATAGTTGGTATGATCACTACTCTCACTTGGAGAAGCTGTTTCCCCCAATTATTTATATACACAATAGTCTATTACAAACTGTTCTAGAAATAAGCTACATTATTCTCAGGAACCATGCTCTAGAATGGCCAGATACATAAAATTGTCTGTTAAGAAAGGCTTATATTAGCCCTATGCAGTGGTGCATACCTGTAATACCAGCAACTTGGGGGAAGCAGAGACAGGAGGATTTCAAGTTCAAGGCCAGTCTCAGCAACTTAGTGAAACCCTCAGCAACTTCAGGAGACCCTGTCTCAAAATTTTAAAATAAATTAAACAAAGCCTGGGAATATAGATTAGTAGTAAAACACTCTTGGGTTTAATCCCCAGCACCAGGAAAAAAGAAAAAGAAAGAAAAAAGAAAGGCTTATATTGATAACAGAAGTAAATACACAAGCCCCCCCCCATGCCACCTTATTCAACACTCTTTCCTACAGGAAATATAATTGAATGCATTCAATAGAATGTACTAGAAGTTGAATACATTCAACTTTCCCTGGGCAATGTGATGTTTCGATTGCTGGGAAATATGAAAATCAATAATAGATGTATTGACAATAGTATATATATGGATACTCATGATCAGTAAAAATGGTGTCAGGGATATACAATAATGAAACATCGGATGGGTTCCTGCTTAAGAAATATTTTCTTTAACTTGTTTACTATCTCCAAAGGAGGCATCTTAGATGTTCCTAGTCAGCTACTAATTGTATATTTTCCTCTTCTGACAGAAACTTGATATTTAGAGGGGCACACTAAATGACTGTCTTTCCAATTTTCCTTGTACATGAGGGTGGCATGATGAAATTTTAACCAATGAGGAGAAAGTGGAACTTCTGCCTAGGACTTCCAGAAGTTTCTTTATAAGAGAGGGGTACGTTACTTTCTTTCTCCATACTACTACTTAAAACCTGAAGATGATGACTGAAGAGTCAACAGAGCCATATTGAACCATAAGGATGAAGGTCATATCATAGGAATAAAAAAAAAGCTGGAAAAATCAATCTCTCTCCCCGCCCCATGACCATGGTATTGCTATACTAGCCCTTAAAAGCAAACCTTAACACTTGTTTTACAAGAGAGAAAAAATACCTATTTAACATATTTAAGCTACTATATTTTAGGTCTTTGCTATATATAGTTAGACTAGATCTATACTAATACAACTAGGTTCATGCACTAGTTTTCCCTGTCTACCATCTAAGCCTACAGGCAATGAATACTCTTATGTTTGTCTTATTTCTGTCAAATCTTTTTTCTGAGAGCAATTATTTATCCCTTAATGGTGCAAATACAACTGTGGGTTATTTCAATTATAGCTATCTACTCAGAAGGAAAGGTTGTCTTTGTTTCTACTCAATTGAAGTCAGGGGATATCTTTCTATACTAATTGTGAATATCCTAAATTGTTCTTTCTCCTATTTAAATTGGAATGGTTTACAAATGGGTTAGTGCTGCCAGCGGGTTGAAATATATTATTGATGTCCACATGTTTGGAGCTGTCAAGACTTTGCTAGTTAATTTTCTTTTGTTTGATTATGTGGTTATTTGCAAATACTGTGCAGATATAAAAGCATCAACATATTTAATTTCTGCACAGAAATTTAATTCCTAAAGTTCTAATCATTTTAAAAACAAAATTGTCTAAAATTTTCGTTAAACTTTACTTTAGGTCAGCAAACATCTGTTAATTGCTTACATGTTTGGAAATAAAAAGCAAACTTAGATTCAATAAGTCCCAAGCTTGGATTCTCAAGAGGGACAGGGGTGTAGACACTTTTGAAGGAATAATTTGAATTAAAATCATCCTCAAATGAATGGGTGCTATAATTGCATTTTAAATTAAATTTAGTCATCTATGGCATCACTTTCTCTTTTCAAATCTTCTACATTTTCTTTTTTGTTGTTGTTGCTGAAACACATTGACTCACCTCATCTTCCAGCTGGGATTTCCTGAAATCTCTACTATCACCCATTAAACATCCAATACCAAAAGTGCATTGCAGGTGTTTTATAGGAAGGATATTCTTTAAGATTGGCTTTAATAGAATACAAAGGCTTCTGATTAAGATTGATGGTTTTATAAAATTCTATAAGGATCTTTCTATACCAGTAACTTCTTCAAAAAAATTCAAGGGAATGTCATTAACCTTGAATATTTTAATATTTAAAGTGAAAAGGTCTATTTTTTGTCATAACAAATCTAGATTGTTGCATGAGCTTTTCCCTTTACCCTGGAAGGCTGGATAGAACAAAAAATGTTCTCAAGGTTGTTTTGATAAAACATACTCTTTGTAGTCAACTAAATGCTTAAATATTAACAGAAAGATTGGGAAGAATATTAGTACTGGATAGTGCTGGTTTTAGATCTTTAAGCCCATGTAATATCATTTTTCTTAGTCTAGGTTTCTCCCTGTAAATCGAGTAAATTTCAACTTCATGCCCTCTTTGATGTGGAATTGATCTCTATGTATTTATGCAAGTCACTTTTAGCATTGGTTAATATACATAATAATTTCTAAGCTCCCCATTGACTTCTTGGGAATGGGAACCAGCTATCAAATCATTGCATGGGGGTGGTAGGGATTCCAAGTGTGTCTTTTATATGTGATCACTATACTGTTCTGAAACCTTAATTGCAGGATAGGCTGATGATAGAAGGGGTTTTGAACTAACACTAAAGTCCAACACATTATGAATGATATAGTTGATTTATTGTATTCCCAGTCTGTTCTCTATTTTTGTTTCACTTTAAAAATCAGTTGTGAAAGTGTAAATTACCTTATTTTAAACCCAACAATGCTCACATTAGAAAAATTCATAGATAGTTCAGTACATTTGGTTCAGGCCACATTATATATAGGCTTCAAATAAGCTGTCATGTCATATCATTTGATTCAAGTTTATCATTATGGGATGATTTTTAAATGAATTTGGAGGTATTTATAAAAAAAAGTCACAAAAATTTAATGTCTAAAATATACCTGAATGGGCATAATCCCAAGGTAGATGAACGTTTTCTTTATGTCCCTAGTTGTTGTTCCTCTGCAATTCTTCTTTTCTATATCAGCATACTTTCAATTATACCTATTTACATGTGTTGGAGAGGAATTAAAAAGGGGGGTGGGAGAGAGAGAGAGAGAGAGAGAGAGAGAGAGAGAGAGAGAGAGAGGAAGTAAGTCTAAGGTTTTAGTGGATATTTTGTTCAGACTGACTTTTTACTGATGTTTTCATGCTTGAGATTAGAATAGAGGGAAATATAAGGGCAAATCTTTCATAACACTATTTTTTCTTATATTCCATTCCATTTAGAAACCTTCTCAGTCCACTAATTCTATGCACTTTTAAATTTATTTCCTAAATTAGCCTTCAGGAATTAAGTATTTAAATGCCAAATAATTTTTAAAAGGTTATATAGAGTATAGGAATAAAATTAAATAAAACCCAAGCATTATCAGTTCATCCATTAGGAACAAACTGATTTTAGAAAGAAAATGAAATCAAATTCTATTTAAAAGTATAAGAAGAGTTCAATTTCACCAAAGAAATAAGCCAGCTCTGGCATTCAACCAATTCCCTAGGCTTCCTTGGGGGCTAAGTTCTGTCTGCACATCAATGAAAGAATCAGTATTTGAGACACGAAGTAACTTTTGGCAGACATTGAAAAAGGCACCAAATGGTCTCTGTCTTTGCTGTGATCAACTGTGAAATGAAAACCTACCACTTAAATCACTTCTACTGCAACCTAATTCGTTCTCCCTGAGCACAATACAGAATAAATCTCAGTGCCCTCTGGCCCATGGAATTTTTCTTAAAATAAAGTCAACAGTGTGAAGTTTCCGTGGTTGGAACATCTTCCCAATCTGCAAGTATACTTGATATTTCAACTGTAGGTTGAAATTTAGTCTACCAGTGTATTTTCTGGTGTGTACAATGCCAACTGAAATTTGAGTGCTGGTTCTACCACTGATTAGCTATGTGGCCTTGGTCATGTCATTTATTTATCTTTTCCAGCCTTCCTTTTCTTCACATATAATTTTTTAAAACATGAACTGATTCCAAAGTTTAATTTCAGCTTTAAAGGTCTATGAAACCAACTACTTTTTCATTATATAAAACTGTTATCAGGGGTTGGGTTTGTAGCTCAGTGGTAGAGTACTTGCCTAGCACATGTGAGGCACTGGGTTTGATCCTCAGCACCACATAAAAATAAATAAAATAAAAATCCATTGACAACCAAAAAATATTTTTAAAAACCTGTGGGCTGGGGGTGTGGCTCAAGCGGTAGCACGCTCGCCTGGCATGCGTGCAGCCCGGGTTCGATCCTCAGCACCACATACAAACAAAGATGTTGTGTCCGCCAAAAAACTAAAAAATAAATATTAAAAATTCTCTCTCTCTCTCTCTCTCTCTCTCTCTCTCTCTCTCTCTCTCTCTCTCTCTCTCTCTCTCCTCTATCTTTGAAAAAAAAAAAAAACTGTTACCAAGTAGTATTCAGACATGGATTTAAATTTGTCTTCTCCTTTCTCTCCAACTTTCAACAATCAGGAACAATTTAGCATAAGAACTTAGCTACCTATCTATAAGGTAGAGTGAGTCATATATTCAAAGGAGGAGATATCTGCCTCCACAGGGCATGATGCTCTTAATTTATACAAAGTTCCCCTATAGAGAAGCAAAGCTCCAAATCATCTCATATGTGCATTTCTTTGTTTTGTAATAATTTTGTCTTTATGCAACCTAATTCTGAGGGAGAGAGCTAGAAAGTGTGAGATCACTTATTGAAAATAAACATATTTTTAGTTTGGATTTGTGACAATGATAAAGGAATATTCTTGGCTATTAAATGTAAATATGAACTCTACAACAAAACAGTGGTCATAATTGAGTGAAAATCTATTTTTGAAGGTGAATGTGGTCATTAGATTTTAGGAGAAATTATGTGTCCTTCTAGAAGAGGGCAGCCTCTACAAACTACATTTAAGGTCAAGAAACACAGGAATTCAAATAACCTGGGGAAAAGAAGGTGAGGATATGTGTGGTTGATCAAATATTCTTCAAGAAAGACTTAGTTTTTTTCTTTCTTTCTTTTGGGCACAGGGGACAGAATCCAGGAGTATTCTATCCCAGAGTTACATCCCAAGGCTTTTTTATTTTTTATTTTGAGACAGGGTCTCACTAAGTTGCTGAGGTTGACCTTAAGCTTGCAATCTTCCTGCCTCATTCTCCCAGGTAGCTGGGATGACTGACATGCTCCACGTTTCTTCCTTAAATTTATTTTTCACAATTTTGGGGGGATACGTATACACATATGCACACACACACACACACACACACACACACACACACACACACACTACATCTGTTGGCTTCAGACGTAGTTTTATTTGGAGGGAGGCACCAGAATTGAACCCAAGGGCACTTTACCACTGAGCTGCATTCCCAAACCGTTTTTAAATTTTTATTTTGTTTTTTGAAACAGGGTCTTGCTAAATTGATGAGATGGGCTTCAAACTTGCAATTCTCTTGCTTCACCCTTCTGATTTGCTAGGATGACAGGTGTGTGCCACCACACCTGGCAAATAACAAATAATTAGTTTTATTTGAATATCTGTGAACAAATAGAATTCAATTACCAGAAATTCACTTAATGCAGCCTTCATTAGCAGAGTACCTCTATTCTGTCCAAAGTAATGTTTATCCCAGAGTAAAGGTAAAGTCTCATGAGTTTACCTGCATTTTATGAATATGTAGTTCCTTTAGGGAGAAATTGCTGGAGTTTCCTGAATCTCATTTCTTACTAGGATGCTATTTTCCCCTATATAATATATATTTAATATTTCCTTGTACTTTTGTGTCTATATTCCCTAAATGTTTGATGTCTTAGGTTCCCACACTAAGTAGGAACAAAACTTGATTTCATCTGACAGATGCTGGCAGAAATTATGAATTCTTCATGAGAAGCCAAAGTTAGGCAAATATGCACCAACTGTTCTACAGCTTTGGAAATAGAAAAACAGTCAACCAAATTAAAGAGTACACAGTGCTGTGGGGGCAACATAAACCCACTCAATGATCTAAAATGTAGTTTGTCTCATCCATCTTCATTTCCTATTGGCTTCAGTGCCAGATGTTTTAGAATCTTAAGCATCTTGCAGTCTTTCAAATAGCTACATAAGTAACTAAGGCGTATGTTGGCAAGTGTGTGTGTGTGTGTGTGTGTGTGTGTGTGTGTGTGTCTGTATGAGTCCGTGTGACTGTTTTTCTTGGAGAGGTTCTTTTCTATCAATCCATATGTCCAAGACTAAGAATATGGAATCTGAAAAAAAAAAGAAACCTGAAAGCTGTAAAAAGGTGTATTATTTGAACTCAGATAAGGCTGGGTTTGCAATTACATCAATTTTTATCTGTGTGACCTTAATTACATTACCAAATGTGGTGCCTCCTTTTTCTCATCCATAGAAGGTGAATAATAATAGTCCTAATTTCATTGGACTGAGAAGTAAAGTCATTAATTCCTTTAAAGCAATTATAGGAATCAAAAGCACATAACACAGTGCTTTTAATAAGACAACATTCAATAAAAATTGCTTGTGATATCAAAACCCTTGAAAGTTTGGAAAGTTTTGGAGAGACTTAAAAGGAGAAAAAATACAACCAAATTATGTTTCACTTATGTGTTCAATATGTACTGAATTTCATTTTATCAGCATATGTTAGGTAGGAAAGCCAAAGTAATACTTAAGAATGTGATCTCTTCAATCAAAGAGATTGGAGTTTAAATCATTTATCATTTGTAATTTGGACAAGTTAACTAATATCTCTGAACTCTAAGATTTTTGCATAAAACTATATTGATTCTAGTGATTAAAACTATTCCCACCCCACGGTACTGTGATTACTAAATGAGCACAAAATTCATATAGGGCATTTTGAGCAGTTATATCACATCAACATACAAAATAGAAGAAAATATTTGCCAATGATTTATCCTATAGAGGGATAATATACAAAATATATAAGGAACTAAAAACTGAACCACAATACAATCAAGCAATCCAATATTAAAAATGGGCAAGTGGTCTGAGTAGACACTTCTTAAAATAAAGAATTCAAATGGCTAAAAAATATATGAAAAATGCTCAATATCATTAGCCATCAGTACAACACAAATTGAAACTACAATGAGATATTACCTAATCCAGATGAGAATAGTTATTACCATAAAAAATAACAAATGCTGGCAAAGATATTTGGGAAAAATAAAACTCTTGTATACTGTTTGTAGGAATGTAAATTAGTATGACCATTATGGAGAACAGTATGGATATTTCTCAAAAAACTAAAAATAGGACTACCACATAATCCAGCTGTCTCATTCCTGAGCATACATCCAAAGGACATGAAATCAGAATACCAATGAATTACCTCTATACCCATGTTTACTGCAACACTATTCCCAATAGCTAAGATATAGAATCACTCTAGGTGCTCATTAAATGTGATGTATATGCACTTTGGAATATTATTCTGCCACAAAAAGAATTAAATACTGTCATTTGTAGCAAAATAGATGGAACAGGACAACACTATCTTAATGAAATAAACCAGAAACAGAAAGACAAAATAATGTGCAGATTCAATGCAATCTATATGTGGCTATTTACCAATGGAAATATGGACAGTGTGACTGAGGAGTTGAATATTTATTTTATTTAGCAGAAATTTAAATATCTACATGTGGCTAGTGGTTATCATATTGAAGAGAACAGTTCTAGAGCTGAAGAGCAATGGTTTTTCCTTCAGGCTAGATCATTTTCCCTGTTATATGTCAAGAAATTGCTCCTAAAGAAGAAATATATCTTTTCCTGACACATTCTATGGAGATAAAAATCCCAAATAACCTATGAGTTACAATGATATCTTTAATAAGATGTATTTCTCTCCCACAATTGTTCACCTATTCCCATGCCAATTTTCTGAATTATAATTAAAGTTTCATGATAAGTATGATGTTGGTTTGTGTGTAAATACAAGACTTAGATTAAGTATTCTCTGCCTGTCTTTTTGTTCACTTGTTTTTATGACATTGGCTCTATCTGACCCAGCTCATATAATTGCTGTGAACAATTACAGAATTGTATTAGAATAATTATAAATAAAATATTTTGAAATTATAAGCAAGGATTATTCACATTTAATAGATGCAGAAACCAAAACCCAGAAAATTAAGTGATAAAACACATGGATATATAAATGGTAGAGACTGGATGAGAACACAGGTGACCTGAACTCTTCACCAAAGGGTTTTAAAGTAATAATTTCACATTTTACAATAGAGTGACCATCTATATCTCATGTACTTTTTTCATCAGGGCCAGAGGTTAAGTCCAGTATTAGAAGTTATTACCAATATAAAACAGTTCAAGTGAATATTATAATTTTTAACTATTGATTTGGGCACTACAGAATCACATTTCAAATATATAATTTCTTTTTCCACTAGCATGTTGTTATAATGTCACGTTTAAATGGTTTCCATAGACAAATTTTTGGTGATATTATATTTCATATATCATTGTGCAAATAGATGTTTGTGTTGTCCCATCATTTCCAAATATATAAAATTTGCTAACAAATGTCACCCAGAATATGACAGATTCCATATCTCATTGGTAAAGTGGTTGACAAATGTTTTGGGGATTTGGGGGGGGGATATTTTCAGACTAGCGATTGAATTCAGGGGTGTTTAACCACTTAACTGTATCCCCAGCCCTTTTTCACATTTTATTTAGAGATAGGGTCACACTAAGTTGTTTAGGACCTTACTAAGTTGCTGAGGCTGGCTTTAAAGTTGTGATTCTCTTGCCTCAGCTTCCTGAGTTTCTGGGATTATAGGTCTGTGCCAATGTGCAGAGCACAAAGTTCTTAAACAGATGCTTTTGTAGGATTTTTTTTTGCTCAGATATAATTCAAGCCAAATGAATGCACATTTATATAATTAACAAATACAGAAGTACATCTTAGAATTAATACATTATGCACACCTGGAATTGGTGTAAGCCAGATTCTCTACCACTCCCCACCACAACAACATTTTTAAAAATCAAGTTGAAACTTTTCAAAGATTCCAGATGCAGCTCTTATGCATCTTCCTTAGTCCATAAACTTGGTTAAGTGGTCTGGAAAAAACAAACAATTGTAGCCCATATGGAAAATTTGGGGGAAAGAGACTCTTTAGTGGGTATTGATTTATCTCATAGTACTTTGTTATAGCATAAAAGTAAGGACTAATGAATGTCTTAAAGTATTGTCAGCTTCTCTTTTTAGCCATCATCATTGCTGAAGCATTAGAACCAGATAATTTTGTAGTGTTATTGGGGGAAATGTCCCAAAAGTAAAGTATTCAAATATTCCCCTTTTCCAATGGATTCCAGTTATCTTCACTAGCTTTTTAACACATTTCAAATTGTTATTTACCAAAACCCTATATTTTTAGGGTTTCTGAGCTATTGTCCAATTGCTTCTTTCATCAGCCAAGCATTATTTTTTGCAATAATTATTAAAAGAGTCCCATGGAACATCTACATCAGAATCACCTGATGGAAGTAATTCATAAAATCCACATTCTTGACTCATTCCCCGAGTGATACAAATGTACAGTGAAGTTTAGAAGACACTGCTGTAGTGAAAGGGTGCTCTTTACAGAGCAGTCTTCTGGGTCTAGATCAAATGAAAAGGACGACAACAACAACAAAAAAAGCATAATACGTTAGGTACATAATAAGTTGTATTGTTCTGACTATGACTCAAAACCATATTTTATTTTCAAATTTAAATTAATTTACAGCAGTAACAAAATAACTACAAGAAAGTAAGAGAAACTATGGCATATTCTGAATAATATATTTAGCTAAAACAAGCATGTAACAGCTCTATATGTATAATCCAAGTTATTGCTACACAAGTGGTCATTAAAATTACAGACCCAGGTTGCTATGCTACAATAGTAGTTTTTTTTTTTTCAAGGCCAGCACAGCACTACTAATTTTGTAAATTAAACATAGATGACCACATACACACTATGTAAAACATGCCAAATGTGGCACTGTAAATCTATAAGGAGGTATTGGTGAGAAAGGCCTCATGTTTTATACTTAACGTTTTTGTGGAAGTACACTATCATCAACTTAAACATTTGCTTGCTAACTCTATATTATCATTATTTTTTTCCCAATAACTGTGATTCCAGCAGTGCCAGAGAACAGGGCAAGCAAGATGAATGTATGTCTGTGTGCATGTGTGTGTGTTTGTGTGTAACAAAGCAAAATAACAGATGCTTGAATCTTAATCACATACAAAATGCATCTTTAAGCATCTTCCTATGTGGTTTGCTTAAGTCTGGTTTGTGATACTTTAGAAGTAAATAAATCCAATGATTACAGTATCCTATATGATTGGGAATCAACAAATGTAAAATTAGTTTACCTTTTGTAATTTCAAGTATAAATAATTAGTTTTTTAATCAAACATATTTAGTCTGCCTTAAAAGCCAAATGCTTGATGCACACTGGTACAAGAAAAATAATCAAGTCTATTTCAGTTTGGAATACGACTCAATACAGTTTGGACAGGAAAACAAGATGAATATCTCTATATTTTGGAAGTATTCCTATTTCTAGGTATCTTTATTCAACAGAACTATTTTCAACTAAGTGCATGATGATAGTCAAGATGAGTGATTTCAAGGAATTAGACTTTATCCATCAGTGAACATTTAGTTGGGAAAATAAAAGCATTCTTATGGCAAAAACTGAACATCTGTAGATCCAACTGCAAGTAAGTAGAAAATTATGTAATGCCTACTGTACATAAATTCTAGAGAAAACACTGTTACAACTGTTAAGTATCTAGAGTGATTAACCTAGAAGGGATCCTGGAAACCCTACCAGGAACGAAATAACTATTATGCTAAATACTGAGGGTACTGAGGCTATAGCAGTGAATAAGTTAAATATATGATCATACTTCATGGACCTTAGGCTAGTGGAGAATATGGATACTAAATAAATACAATAGGTATCAAGAATTTTTTTTAAAAAATATTTATTTTTTAGTTTTAGGTGGACACAATATCTTTATTTATTTGTATGTGGTGCTGAGGATCAAATCAAGTGCCTCATGCATGCTAGGCAAGTGCTCTACCACTGAGCCACAACCCCAGCCCCTGGTTTCAAGAATTTTACAAATAGGAACACAGATGTTATGATGGTTCTGAGTTTTGAGACCAGAGAAGGCCTCCCTAAGTAGATGAAGGCCCTGAGGCTTAAGCAGGCATAATGTGTCCAAGGAACTGACAGAAAACCAGTCAGACTGGATCACAGTGTTGAAGGTCAAGACAAAAAAATAAAACAGAAAACAGAAAAACAACAAGTACATACATTGAAATGAGAAGAGGAAGTAGGATTGAATGTTGTGTCCTAAAAGGCAAATTAAATCTACAAAATGTAATTGAAGGGAACTCTCCTTATTCAGTGAGTTATAAGTAAATGAAGATGTCAATGTTTTCTTCTTTATTCTGTTTTATTCTAATAGGTCATGTGTACTAGAGAAACTGTACCTTTAGTCATGCATCAAAGGAATATGTATACAAGAATTACTCACATTAGCAGATCTCTAGATTCTTAGTTGGCTCAATTTAAGCATAATTTCATTCTGTTTTGAAGGTTAAGTTATTCCAGGATCTGTCAAATTGTTTAGTCAATACATTATAGTTATTATTTCAGGTTGTAAAATTTCCAAATTTTCACACCAAGGTACATATTCAATTATAAAAAAAAAATATTTAGAGGCTTAATGACAAAAATGCCAGTTGTTTAAGATGCATATTATATAATATTCCATCACTCACATTTAGAGATCCTTTAGTAAAAATATGGAAACTAGGCCATAAATACTCACAAATGCTTTCCTCATCACTTACAACTGACAAAAGACATTTCATAAGAAGTACATTTGTTTTTGTGATTTTTTAAGTACTCTGGATTGAACATGGGTAGGGGAGTTTTACCACTGAGCTACATCCCAAGTCCCTTTTACATTTTTATTTTGAGATTAGATCTTGCTAAGATGCCTAGCATGACTTTGCACTTGCCATTCTCCTGACTTAGTCTCCGGAGTCAGTGGGATCACAAGTATATACTAACTTGCTGTCTATCTTTGTGAACATTTTAATTATTTAAAAGTGATGTAGTTAAGTTCTATAGAGCTCATCATGTGCTAAAACATTGGCCTGAATTTTTTTCTCACTGAAATATGGTGGTTGGGTCATCAATGGGTCCAACTTGGGAAGCAATTCAGTTTTAAGTTACAAGCTGCTGCATAGGCATCAAAAACTAAAAGTTTCAAAATCAACTGGGATTATAGGAATACTATTTAAATTTAAGGATGTGACTAGATAACTGTGTTGTATTTTATCCTTTGTCTTTGGCAAATGTCATATTAACAGTTAATGTAGAATAAAACATTGAAAAGCCTGCTGGGATTTCAGTAGTCATAATCCTTATTTCATTTACCTCATTGTAATGATGATTGTTCTATGCAATTCTATTTCTTTAACATTTCATAGGAAAAAAGATTAATCTCTCTTTAGGTCTTCTGTGATCATAATACAGACGAACTGAGCCAAATACCTGGTTGGAAACTTAGCATATTGTCATTGGAAATGGTGAGGGTATCTGCAACTTGATGGCATCAGAATTTGGTTCATATGAATATATATACCAGGCATACAAATATGAGAAAATTGGGTAAGATATGTTATTAGAAGTGGTCTGATATAAATAGAAAGTCATAGGAGCTAAATAGTAAATAAGACAAAGATGATGCATAGCTCTTCTGTGATTCTGATATATTATCTTATTGAGCCATTTATGATATGGCATGGAGCAAATATGATTTTTCTAGGGAAATTGTAGTGCTAAGCAAACACATTAAAGCATATAAATAAGAGACAAATTCTGGCCCACATCAGCTTGTGGATATATACTATTAAGATCAAGGAGCTTCTAATTTGTGACCACTTGGCTAGATCTGGAGGATACTTTGTTAAGTGAAATAAGCTAGACACTGAAAAACCAATACTGCATGATTTCACTTATATATACAATCTAAAAAACGTGAAATCATATAAACAAAGATTATAAGGGTATTACCAGGGGTCCATAAGTTGGGAAATAGGGATATGTTGATCAAAGAGTACAATCTTACAGTTATAAGATATATAAGTTCTGAACACCTAATGAACAGCACAATGACAGTAGTTATTAATAATTATGTATATTATACTTTAAATTTTGTAAGAGAATAGATATTAAATAATTTCACTACTCATTAAAAGGTAACTATGTGGGCTGGGGATGTGGCTCAAGCGGAAGCGCACTCGCCTGGCATGCGTGCGGCCAGGGTTCGATCCTCAGCACCACATACAAACAAAGATGTTGTGTCTGCTGAAAACTAAAAAATAAATATTAAAAAATTCTCTCTCTCTCTCTCTCTCTCTCTCTCTCTCTCTCTCTCTTTCTCTTTAAAAAAAGGGTAACTATGTGAGGTGATGTATATGTTGTTTAGTTTTTTGTACACCTTGAATATATATAATTTTAATTTGTCAATAATATCTTAATAAAACTGAAAAAAAGATCAAAGCACTTTTCTCCCTAGAAAGAGCTGACTACAGTTGGACTAATCAAGGTACTGAGTATGGTGGAGGGCATCAGGAATCTAGCTGGAAGGATATGTGTGAAGGATTGGCCATTACACTCTAAATTGTTATCTTGCCTAAAGGAACACAGGGTATGAAATAGAACTTTATATAGAAGTTGTCAGACTTTTACTCTTATGAACTTAACCATGTTGAACCAACTCTTTAGAACAGATCAGAAACCAATTTGTCCCCAGGAAAATAAGAGAGGTACCAGACATTATTGCATACAAGAACTGTTCCATGGAGATATTCTATGTTGGACAGTGACTAATGGATCACTTAGATAATCAAATCCTTTCTCTTTTGTAGCTTGCCATATGCCTTAGAACTTTCTACCATTCATTGACTTGTCTGTGTGTGTCTTCTCATTCTGACCCCTCAACTTGGAACATCTTTTAATTTTCCCCACTGGTAAATCCCTAATTTTTGAGTTTTATTTCAAACTTGAATCTCCTCCATGAAGCCTTCTCTGAAAATTTTATATGGGTTTAGTCCTACCCCCTTTCTTTGTCTTTCTAACTTAGACTCTAAATTCCTTGATCTATTTTCCCCCAACACTTAACATATTGTTCAATATATTAATATCAGTAACTAAATTTTAATAAACTATACTGTGCCAGAAACTTGTGAACAATTTATATACATCAAGTCATTTAAGATTCATAACAACTCTATCATGCAGTTACTGTTATTGATGAGAAAACCAGAGCACAGAAAGGTTGACTTGACTCAAGGTCTCACAACTTATGCATTTCAAGCAAGGTTCAAATTCAGACAATTTGTCTCCAAAATTAGCAGGTAGTCAATACATATCTGTGGATAGCAATAGAAAGGGAACTTTAAAATCACTTTAGAAGGGCTGGAGATATAGCTCAGTTGGTAGAGTGCATGCCTTGCATGCACAAGGCCATGTGTTCAATTCCTAGCAACACAAAAAGAATTATTTAGAAGCTGTCTTTTCATAGATAGAAGTCAGCAGAGAGAGGGTTAGCTAGTTAGTGGTAAAAGGAAAATTTAAATGGATTTTTGTTTCATTCACTGTTCCATGTTGCACTCCTTAAAAGTCATCTCTAAGAAAATTTAAAAATTATTTCCAAGAACCCATCACAATTATCTCTCATTATCTGACTTAATTCTATTTTTTTAACCTGAATTGAATTTGGCAAAAAAAAAAGCACAAGGAAGGACATCACCTCTATTTTTAAGATGGAGATCCTTATGCCATTGCTCCAAATTTATTATGCACATTTTTTACAAATGCAAAAAAGGTCACTTTCTAAATCACAAGTCCATTTTTAATGGATCATTAAACCAATTCCCAAGAATCCATAATGATGGATGATGCCCATATCACTAACTTGCCCCACAACAACCATTTCTCTATTTTGTGTCTTTATAATTTTAATAGAATTTCTACATGACCTTTCATGTATATTCTCCCAATGTTGCTACACCTGTACATTTTAGTAAAATACAAGTTCCAGGGACCTTAGTGTTCTATTCCGTTTCTTCCAAATTTGACATTTGTCATCCACAGATAACACGTCATTTCTCATGCTGAAGTGATTGGGTTTGCAGAAAGTTTTCTCCTTTCTGTGCAAAACTGATCTAGTGAATTATTTTCTTTATCCCCTTCAAAAAGTTGGAGAATGAGTGAATCTTCTTGCCTTGGAAAAACCAATGGGTTATCTTGATGGGAATATATTTCTTGTTAAGGTCTGGCTGACTCTCAGAGCCTGAATGTGTATGTGTAATATTTTTTGTCTGTTATTTTGCAGGTAGAAGCAAGACAGTGTAACTTTATTGTGCTTTAGAAAAAGTAATTAACCCTTCTTCAAACTTCATATAGCATAGCCAAAGGAACTCCACACCACTAGGACACTTTCCCTTCAAAATAACAATGCACAACACAAAGTAAACCAACACATATAACAGAGAAAGAAATTCATTTATTTCTGAAAGAGAATTCCAGTAATAATTCGCTTAAAAACAATTCCTAAGCTTAAGTTCTAAGTCTCCAGACTAATGATTGATCATCAAGTACTATACACCTACTCCTTCAGAGCCCCAAATACAAAGCAAATAAAATCCAGAGTGACAAAATCAGATGGACAATATTCCATCTAGAATCTGAAATCTTCCTTATCTGCTGTTACAATGACTTTCCTACCTATCTCAGAAATTTGTGCATTTAATTTTTTAAATTTTAATTCTTTCTTTGACTTTTCTCCAGTGAGAGTATGGAATTGTTTACTTAGAGACCTCAAGGTCTAGAAACATAGGAAGAATTTTGTTATTTAGCAGGTTGGAGGTCATTTTTAAAACACTGGAAATTTATCATTGAATCTCTCACAGCCTTCACCTATCAAAATATATCTTTCACATAGAATTTCCTGCCACAATAAATTTAAGCAGTGCATATTCTAGAATAGGAATCACAACAGTGTCACTTCTTGACGTTGCTGGATAATTTGCAATGCATACAGATGATTTGAATACATGTCCCAAAGGAGACCTCCAGAAGGAAACTCAAAGCTGTTCTGACACAGCAATAGCTAGTGCTAGCAGAGCAGGGACTAAGGCATTGCAGTAAACTCAAAACCTCTTTCAATATTCAGCCACTAGGACAAAAAAGAAATAAAAGAAAACCTTTACTGCTGAACCTTTTAATTTTTTGGAGCTGCTCAAACTTTAGAAAATTCATAGACCATAATCCATTACAACAGCATCTATTACATCAAATTCCAATTGTTAAAATTGCATTAAAGCCTTGGAGTGGGGGAAAGTATTGGATCTCTTCCATTTTCCATAAAACTTATTTGTAAATCTGGAAAAGAACTTTTTTTTTTTTTTGTGACTGTCTGGTGGATCACTCACTATTCCCATTGTGTGCTTTTATTTCCTAGCCCTACCTTTGTAACAGATTAAAAAGTTAGCATAAATACTTTCTTCCTTCCTATTAAAGAAATCAGCATATATTATAAGATGTGACTTTTTTCATTTTTTCTTATCCTTATTCAAGAAAGTAGTGTTATCAGCCACCTAACCTTTTTGAAGGCACTTGACTGTTACCATATACAAGTATTATCTTTTTTCCCTAGCTTGTGTGAGAATAAAATCTGGCAATCTTTTTAAAATGAAAGTATAATACAATACACCAAACTTGAGTTCAGACAGTCTTCTACAAATCTACAGTATACCAAACTATTTGAATGGATATCATCGTTTTCTTTTAAAGTGCAAACATAACATTTGCAACTATTTTAATTGTTTTTTCTATTCTTTATCTTTTGCAGTTAGGACTACTTCACTCAAATTCAGCACTATCCAAAGTCAGAAATGATCTGATACTTTACAAATAATTGTCCATGTACTAATTCTGAGGGACAAAGTTTAAGGATTTTAACAATGACTAGTTAAAAGGATCCTCACATGCCCTCCTGTGGGTTATGTTATACAGTCCATATTTTGATGCTTTGAGCAAGGATTATTCTACTTCATTGGTCCAACCCTATATTAGCCTTATAATCCCAAATTTCCCACAGGTTTTTGTGATCTCATGTGATGAAAAGTCTGTCTCTGAAAGCTCTTCCAACACTTTTACACTCCATGAGCTCCTGTTAATCCTTTAATACATATATCATGTTAACAATCTGTGAAGTCTTCCCAGTTGTTCAATTCATGCTTTTTTACACCTGTTTTTATGCCTCTCTTATAGCTTATAATTCAGTTTTTATCACAGAATACTGATAAAATATTTCTGGTAACAAAGTAATAAGTAAGTGAACTTTTCAAGAGTCTAGATGAATTAGAGTAAGGTGGTTTCCAACCAGTATGAAATTTCTTGAAATCAAGTTTTATCTTATAAAGTTCATTAAAAATATTTCATTCTGTTCCATTATATGCCAGTTTATTATAATTTAAATATTATTTTAAGTCATCTCTAATAAAATTAAAGTTAAACAGATTTCTAATATTCAGCCTATGAATTGCTGTTCCCTTTAGAACATCACTATACACATTCAGTTTGAGAAGCACATTTTCAGATCTTTAGCTTATGGCAAAGCAATATTTGTATAAAATATCAGTATCTTATAAAAGAAAAAAATAAATCTACAGAGAAAAATTTATAGCACTAAACATGTATTTTAGAAAATGAAGTTCTCAAGTCAATTACATCACCTTCCTCTTTAAAATAAAAAATTAAGAGCAGTCAACCCAAGAGAGAAGAAAAAATAATAACTAATACAAAAGAAATCATGGAAATAGAAACAGTCAATGAAATTAAAATCAGTTTTGTTGAGATCAACAAAACAGAAGAACATCTAACCAAAATAATTGGAAAACAATAAAGGACACAAAATATTAATATTAGTAATGAGAGGGGTGAGGTTACATTAGATTTTACAGATATTAAAATAATAGTACAATAATAAATACCATGGAGAACTTTATTACAAGAAATTTAAAAACTTAAATATGAGGCTGTATAGATTTTCTATTTTTTTTCATGAGTGATGTTCATCTTATGTCTTTCAAGGAATTCATCTGTTTTATCTAAGGTTTTAATTTTTTAAAATTGAGTTTACGATTAAAAATCTGACAACTAAAACCTCAGACTTCATATGGATTTACTGGTAAATTTTACTAAATATTTAAGAAAGAAATAATACCAATTCTACAAAATGTCTTATAGTAAAATTATGTAGTGAAATATCTGCTAACTCATTCTATAAGGCCACCATTAACTTAAACTAAAACCATAAAAATATTACAAGGAAAGAATACTTTAATCAATAATCACTTGAATACAGATACAAAAATTCTTGACAATATTTTAATAAATCTAATCAAAAATATTTAAAACAAACAACATATCTGATCAGTGGAGTTTAGTCCACCAATGCCAATTTTGTTTAATATTCAAAATAAATTGGTGTAATTTACCACATTAACAGATTGTAACGTTATCTTCTGAACATATGAAGAAAAAGAATGTGTCAAGACTAACATTTATTTCTAATAAAAAGGCTCTCAACAAAAGTAGGAATAGAAAGAACTTCTTCAATATGATAAAGGTCATGTATGGAAAACCTACAACTAGTATCTATCACACTTATTGGTGAAAGATTGCTTGCTTTTCTGTAAGATTAAGAATAAAGCAAGTGTGTCTAACTTATACCATTTCTGTTCAACATTGTACTAAATGTTCTAGCAGTGCCATGAGGCAAGAAAAAGAAATTAAAGACATGCAGATTTGACAGGATAAAGTTAAGCTGTACTTATTCTCATATGACAGGATGATCAAGGAAAAAGACCTGCATGTTTTATAATATTTGTTCTATAACCAATGTTAGTGTAGCAAGTTTGCAAGATATAGAAACAATAAAAAATTATTTCTATATGCTATAAAAACAATAAGAAATAAAGTATATATATATATATATATATATATATATATATAGAGAGAGAGAGAGAGAGAGAGAGAGAATTGATTTTTGACAGATATTCAAAAGCAGTTCAGTTGAGCAATGACAGTGTTTTTAAAAATGTATTGGAACATTTAAATATCATTTGCAAAAATATAGAATGAATAAACAAAGAAACCTCAATCTATACCATGTACCATAAAAAATTAACTCAAAATGATAATTGGACTACGGGTGCTAAAACTACAAAATCTATGAAAGAAAACATAGGACTAAACACTTCATGAATTTCAATTAGGCAGTGGTGCCTTAGATATAACACCAAAATAAAATCAATAAATTGCATGGTATCAAAATTAAAGCACTATTTTTTAAAAAAAATATGATTCAATGATTTTTATTCACAGAGTTGAGCAACCATCATCAAGATCAACGTTATAACATTTTTATCACCCTCAAATGAAATCCCATTAGCCATCACACCCCTTTTCCATCTGATTCCCCTTGCTCCAGCCTTGCACAACAAAAATCTGCCTTCTATCCCCATGGATTTCCCTATTCTGGTTATTTTATATAAAAAGTAATGAAACATTTTACAACATGAATGAAACTTGAAAATTGTAGGCTAAATTTTTTAATGAGTAAACTGCAAATAGACTAAGAGAGATCAGTAGAGTGGAGGGAGAGGAACAGGGCAGGTAGGGAGAAAATGCAGGTTGAATTCCATACAATTTTTATAATGTCAGGGTGTATCCTGGTGTTGTAGATAACTTAAAAATATGAATTAAAAGTGTTTAGAGAAAACATTTAGGCACTTATATTCCTAGGTGAGAGAAAGAAATAACACCCAATTTGGAGAAACATATTCAATTCACATAACTAATAGTGAATTGGTATCCAAAATATATATAGAATTTTTTGTTTCAATAATTATAAAATATACAATCCAATAATTAATGAATAAAAGATTTTAATAGATATGTCCAGAGATACATATGAAAATAATTACTATTACTTATCAAGGATATGCAAATAAAAAACAACAATTACATTTTAATACATATTTATTAGAATGGCAAAAATAAGTATGACCATACTAAATGTTAGTGAAGATGTGGAAGACTAGAACTCTACTGTCAGTGAGAATATAAAATGGCACAACCACTTTGAATAAGAGTTTGATAGTCTCCTTAAAATCTAAACATCTTAAAATGTTAAACATATGATACAACAAATGTTTAACATACAATTCAGCCTTTCTTCTCCTACAGTATAAGTGTAGGGGAAATGCACAGTGAAAATTTCAGGGGAAATAAGTGTATATCCACACAAAGAATTGTACATGATTGTCTATTGTAGTTTTGTGTATAATATCCAAAGACTAGAAATAATCTACATATCCATCAATAGGTGATTGGAAAAAAATCTGGTATACCTATAAGTGGAATACTACTCACCAATAAAAATGAATGAACTACCAATACACACAAACAATCTTGAAAAAATGTCAAAGTGATTTTTCTGAGTGAAAATAACTAGGTAGAATAGAGTACATAATCTGTGACTCCATTCAGTCTTTCATCAATAAATATGGTAAATGTTAGTTGTAGGTTTTTCATAGTTGACCTTTATTATATTAATGAAATTCACTTCTATTCCTAGTTTTGTGTAGAACATTTTATCAGGAATAGATGTTGGTCTTTGATAAATACTTTTCTGCACATATTACAATATATGGAGAAATTCTAGAAAATGAAAAATACAGTAACAAAGAATCATAAATATTTGTTGGAGAGAGAAACTGTGGTAGAAGGGAGAGAAGAAACCTTGGGGTGAAGAATATGCTAATTATTTTGATTGTTGCAGTAATATGGGTGGATACAAATGTCCAAACGTTTCAAACTGTACGCTTTTAATAATATGAAGTTTACTCCAATAAAGCTTTAAAAATACCATTGAAATGGTGCATACTATTCAATTATATGCTATTTCATCATAAAAATTAACATTATTTTAAATTATTTGCTAGTGGGTAAAAGCAATGCTTAAATTATTTCTACATTTAGCCTGTGATTTTGTGTTCCCTTTGCAGTACTGCTGCAAGTATCCAGTTTGAAAACCATGTTCTTCGTTTTCCTGTTAATCACAAAGCAATATTCTGTTAAAATACAAAGTGAACTTTTTGGAGGCAGGGACAGAGTTTGTTTGTTTCTTTATTCTTAGCTCCAAACACAGTGCCTGTCACATAGTAGAAACTCTAGTTGAATGGAGAAGACTCTCTAATACTGTTTCTTTTTTTATTATTATTATTATATATGATATTAAATAACAATCATAAATTAATCTTAATGATATTACAGTTGTGGATATATAACTGGAAGAGGTCTTTTGCCTTTGGATCTCATCTCTATTTCATTATTTGTCTCATTTCCATGCTTGCAAAACTTTTACACACTTCCCTCTACATTTATTATGGAAAAAACTCAGTTTAGCTCAGGTACAAATCTCCTCCCTGACACTTAATGTGGTCTTGAGGAACTAACTCAACATCTCAGAATCTCAGTTTCTTCATTGTGATATAGATGATAGTTATCTATTTTTACACTTAGGTATGGAGTTTAGAGATGAAACCCATAATATATGAGTCATAGTAAATATTCTGTGTCTCACTATACATAGCTTCTTCATTAAAATTTTTTCCACCCAATAATTTTGCTGTCTGACATTGCCCTCTTGCAAGACACTGAGTGATACAGATTAATAAATAAAGGTGTAATACTCAAATAACTTTTTCCAGAGAAAGGACTGTTTTGTTAATATTATAGAATAGGGAAACGAAACTTCACACCAGGCTTTAATGAATACATGAGTGGGGGGCAGATAATATTTTTTTTTCTACTCTAAATTTTTAACTACACAGGCAGATTTATTTGAGTTCTAACTTAGTTCAAGCTTAGCCTTGGCCTCTGCAAATAGCAAAGTACTACCTCTTGCCCTATAATCTCTCATCTCCAAACATTATACTAGTTTTACCACAATAAATGATATTTTCTAAGCCTAACGTTGAGTTTCTTGGCATATATAGGCGTTGTGGTCCTTATGAGTTCATCATTTACTTTTTTGGTATTTATGTGGACAAATAAATGAAGGAACAAAGGAAAGATTTTCGTTTCCTATCCACCAGCAACTTCAAGCAAACTATATAGTGTAGTATGAAAACACATTAAAAGAGTAGTTAGAAAAAGAGTAGATAAAACTATCTTTCTGCAATTCACACAATCTTAAAACTATGTTTAAACCTATACTGTAGCAAATCAATAATGTTTATTTACCATTTACAATGTACCAATACTATCTTAAGCGCTTTACATGTAATGACCCATTTAACTCTCAACAACAAATTCTGGTTTAGGAATTGTTGCAATTCCCATTTAACAGATGAAAAAATGTAAACAAAGGATCATAAAAACTAAGATAGAAATCATATTAAATTATGTCACTAGAATGAAGCAGGGCAAGGGATTGAGCCTGGTGAAGAATCTGTCTCTTAATCCCTGTAATTGAACAATATGTTTAATTACAGTTCAATTACCAATAATCAGAACTGTACTAACTGAAACCCTTAGAGAAATGTTTCTTATTTTAGGAGAAAGAAGCACATTGTAAACTTTAAGCTTCTGTTGTAGAATTAATTCACTTAAACAAAAATTTCAAGAACATGGGCTTCTGATCCTATTAAGTTTCTTATTCAATGAATATTTAATGGTCATATCATTTTGTTTACTAAAGGGATAAAATAAGTATTAACACTTTAGAAAAATAGCCACTAACAAAAGAGTAAAATCACTACATTGTTGTTGTTTCTAATCTTCAGGTCACTAGAATACTAAATTTACTATAACTGACCTTTCTCATGCAGAAAAATTGGATTTTCCTGTATATTGACATTTCTACATATCTAAGTTGTCAGATGCCAAGTAGGTTAACTGTATATTTTCCTGCATTAATCTGATAGAAGAACACAGTGGACAACTTTCCTGCATCAATAAGGTATAATAAGTTGGCAATACAAAGAAACATGCATTGCATATTTATAATGAAATAATATATGTAGTATACATATTTAATTAAACAAAACACATATACACATGATGTAGGAAGTGATCCCTATTGAATGGAGTTTAATGTATACTGTCATTTATTTTCATTATTGTTGTTTGGTGTTTTTCTTGGTTCTTTTTAGTTATACATGACAATAGGATTCATTTGGACATAATTATAAAAGCGTGGAATATAATTCATTCAAATCAAGTCCTAATACTTCCCCTTCCCATCCCCTGCTAGTCCACTGATCTCTGTGGACATACATGACTGTGAGATTTACTGTGGTATATTCATATAGTTACATAGGAATGTTATTTCAGATTCATTCTACTTTCTTTCCCTATTCCATCCCTAAAATTCTCATAAGCAGATAGTAGAGGTTTTTATCTATTGATCAAAATTATGAAGCTCAAATCAAGTATTTAGAAATATTTATAGGAATTTTCCACGAGAGTTATTCAATGTGATATAAAAGATAGCTCAATAAACACTCAAGGTAAGAATGTGACTGTTGATACTTGGGTACTGAAGTGTTTATTGAAGCAGTAAAATTGGTATTAAAGTCAGAAGACTTGATGAGGTAATTCCACAATTGGTATTTGAACTAATAAGAAAATTGTGGAAAGGCAACATTATCAACTTGAAATGAATTCACTTGCCTTCCCAAGACCCTTACTATCAAGCATTTTTGTATAGTCTAGCTGGTGGCAAAATAGCTGATGTGTGGTCTGTAAAGGTGACTTAGCAAAGGATCAGGCAAGATGTTTTTCATAGCGTACACATACTTGAGCATACAGAGTCTGTGTATAATACTATCTTATAAATTAAAGGATTTCATATAATTGTCTTAACAAAAATTTCCATGATTTTAAGATGTTAAGCTTGGAAAAATCTCAGTAGATACTGGAGCAGGCCCCTACATAGTCCATTTGCTCTTGGAAAATCACTGGCCATATTGATTTTAATAGGAATCCACTGATTGAGTCTGTGCATACTATATTTTCTTTTATCCCTCCCTTGCCTTTATTTTCTTCCCCAGACTGCCTTTATTTTATTCAAAAGTGGTAGTTTGCATAACGATTCAAGAAGCAAATCATACAGTTTCATTTTCTTCAGGTCATTCACTGAGAGAGTCTCAAATTCATTGTAAGAAGAAGAAAAATACAAAATAAGGAGAAAATCTATCTTTTATATATGAAGTGTATATGTGTAAAGGAAGTCATAAGCCACCATATATGTGTGGGCAGAATCAAGGAAGCCATGCCATAAACGATCCATCAATTCTACTGTTATTTATTTTACCATATTATTTTTGAATATATTAATTTTCAGTAGACAGATGGAGGTGACTCTTTCAATATAAAAAAAAGACATAGGGTTGGGGTTATAGCTAAGTGGGAGAGTACTTGCATAATATGTATGACAGCCTGGGTTTCCCCAGCACCACAAAAAACACTGAGATACGTGCTTTCTTGCATGACCACAAGATTTTCATAGCAACTTAATTTAATACATCAGTATTTGAGTACTGACTTTGTGTGCCCAATAAAGATTAATTATTCACCCTTTCAAAAGCAGTCATCTAACCATGTTTTTCCTTCTCCAATTGCATCAAATTCTTTATAATTTCTGTGTGTGATATTAAAAATCATAGAATTTTACTTTAAATAGATGCATCATATGATATGTGAATTGTATGTAAAAATCTATTTTTCTTTTTTTTTTTTTTATCTTTGTTTTGTATGTGGTGCTGGGGATCGAACCCGGGCCGCACGCATGCCAGGCGAGCGGGTACCGCTTGAGCCACATCCCCAGCCCCTAAAAATCTATTTTTCAAAAATCTTTTCTGTGAACATTAGACAATCTATTGAGCAGTTCTCACAACTAAGTGCTTTGGATATGTTGAAACTTTTAATATCACAGTCATAACCTATGTATGAGCAGAGTTTTAACTTCAATTTTACAAATAAACTAAGTTTTTGAAATGTTAAATAATTTAATAAATAATGGATTCAAAGTTTCACCCAAGTCTATTTGAGTCTAAGTCCTTATACCTTTCTCATCACTAGGCTGCCTCTGTGCCTGTTTACCTACCTAGCAGAAGTCAGCTCAAGATTTCTTAAGTTGCTTTTATTTATGAACTTTTTTTGCAACCTTTTATTTATGAACTTTTAAATGTTTCTCCCAATTTCTCAGATTCTAGATTTCCATTTATAGCTAGGGAACTGAAGGAATAATAACAGAAAACTCCTAATTTCCCTGTGTGTAGGAGATTAATTTCAATCTACTCATCAAGAATGGGATTTGAAATCATACAGTAATGATTAATAAGTATTTTTCAATTATGCCTCATGAATGTAAATAGAAAAACATTTGACTTAACTATTTTCTTGGAACCTACCATAAATATAGAATTTGTTGAGAGTCTTTTTTTTCTTAGATGCTTCCTGTCTGAACCTCAATTTTTTGATTCATCTCAAAAATCATCATTTTTCTGAACAAGCACATTACTTTGTTTTCAGGTAGGAATCCAAGGATTCTTAATGGTATCTAATGCAATGTTTCACTAGATACCTGGGCAAAAATTTTTCAATTCTGATATAGTATCATGTACATATGCCAATGATTACTGATAGTACCCAATCACCAAGCCAAATTACTAAGTCTTCCTGTCTGTATACAAATAGGGAAAAAGGAAAATTCAAAGACTTTAATTCAAATGTTTCATTGCCTCTGGGGATGACAGCAACAATAAAAGACATAGGAAATCAAAGTTACTTTCAAACTTCACTTTCAAATTAAAGTCATTTTAAAATACATCAATTTTTATGTTTTATTATTATAATGATTAACATATTAATTGAACAAATTGATGGGATTCACTGTGGTATTTCCATATATGCAAAATAATGCATTAATTTTATGCGACCACCTTTCTTCTAAATCTTCCCCTTTCCTCCACTCAAAACATCCTTCTAAATTCCTCTTAATTTCTTTCTGTCCCTCATCCCCCTTGCCCTTTTCTATATCTACTAACCAATTTTCTGTTTTCTACTTCTACAAGGTTGGCTTATTGGTTTCCATAAATGAATGGAAACATGTAGTCTGAAATATGAAATGTCAATTTTGTACCACAGAAACCCAAGCCAAATATTTTCTCTTATTTGATCTACCATCACAGCTACCTATCGGGAGTAACTTTTCATTCTCTTGGTCCTCTACTGTGTATTCACTTTTACAATGTTAACCGTATATTTTAGTCAGCATTTTTGCTGCTGTGACTAGAAACCCCTACCAGAACAATTGTATAGGAGGAAAAGTTTATTTGAGGGTTTACAGTTTCAGAGTCTGCTCCATTCCTCAGGGCTCAAGGTGAGGCAGAATATCATAGTGGAAGGGTGTGACAGAGTGAAGCTGCGCACATGAAGATCAGAAAGCAGAGAGAGATAGTCTCCACTCTCTAGATACAAAACATATACCCCATAGTCATGCCCCCAATGAACCACTTCCTCCAGTCACATCCCACTTGCCTCCAGTTGCCACTCAGTTAATCTCAACAGGGATTAATTCACTGATTAGACTAAGGCTATAACCCAATCATTTCTTCTCCAAACCTTGTGGCATTGTCTCACATGTGAGCTTTTGGGGGGATACCTCACATAACACCACAGTTATAGCATCTACCTGAATATCTAACAGAAATAAGTTCCAAATAGTACTTTTGATTTCTACCTTCCCCAAACGAGATCCTTTCCTAGTCTTCATTTCACTGCTTTATAGAGTTGATGGCTCCAGAAATCTGTCTATCATACACCACTGCCTAACATATAGTCCATGAGTAGATTAAGGAGATTTTACTCCAAAACATACCCAAAATTATTCTACTTCTACCTCCATCATTATCACCTTCATCTATGCCACAATTATTGCTCAATGAACCATTGCTATAGCCTCCTAACTAGTTCCATTGTTCCATTTATGTCACCTCACACAATCTATAAAGTAATGGTATATTTGAATTTAGATCATTGTTCTGCCATGATTAAAATTATTTGAAGACCCCCTAAGGTTTAGAATAAAACCCAAGCTTCTTACACTAATCTTTAGGGTTCCCTATGATCTAGCCTCTATCTACCTCTCAAAATTCATCTCACATTTCTCACCCTCCCATTTAATATACTTTAGTCACATTTAAATCTCCTCTAAGCATATGATGTGCTTCAGGACCTTTTGCATTGTGTCCTATCTGACTGGCATGTTCATCCACCAACTCTTTGCATTACTAGATTTTTTTTATGCATTTATTCTCAGTTTACATGACATCTTCTCAGATATTTTCATGACCTAGCCAAGTAGCATTCTCTGCCATTGACAATTCTTTTTGAAGTACATGTTATTTATCATTATTAAAAATTCACAATTACTTATAAGTTTGGTTGATTAACATTTTTATCACCCTGTCCCAAGTTCTCCCCACACTAGAATATAATTGCTTTGTCTCTTTGGTTTACCAATATATCCCAAGTATTTTAGCCCAGGGCCTAGAATTTTTCTAAGAAAATACAGTAGCAATATTCTTAGTCTATCATAGAAGTAAAATATACCATAAGCTTAGGGGACTAAATAGACTAAACATATTATGGACCAAAAATACTATGATAAGGCTAAGGAAAAGAGGGTACTGGGTATATAAGCTCAAGAAAAGTAATCTTTGTAAAATCTAGGCCTTCAATAATTCTGTGCTCTTACTTATAGGTAATTCAAGCAAAGGATGAACCTTTTTTGGGGGGAAGTGGGTACTTCGGATTAAACTCAGGGGCACTCAACCACTAAGCCACATACCCAACCCTATTTTGTATTTTATTTAGAAACAGGATCTCACTGAGTTGCTTAGTACCTTGCTTCTGCTGGGGCTGGCTATGTACTTATAATCTTCCTGTCTCAGCCTCCCGAGGCTCTGGGATTATAGGTGTGTGCCACTATGCCCAGTGCATACTGAATCCTTATAAGAAGACATGATTAAAACTTATCTAATTAGCTGGTTTTGGTAGTACACACCTGTAATCTCAATGTATAGGGAGGCTGACTCAGGAGAATTGCAAGTTCAAGGTCAGCCTCAGCAATTTAGCAAGACTCTAAGCAATTTAGTGAGACCCTATGTCAAAATAAAAGAATTAAAAAGGGATGGGGGTGTGGCAGTGGTAAATTGGCCCTGGGTTCAATCCCCGGTACCAAACCAAATACAACCCAACCAAACAAAACTTATGCAATTAATATTTTCATAGCAGATTTCTTTATCCTCTAATTTCATCTTACTCTTCTTAGCAAGAACAAAATTCTAAACCACAGACATAGTTGTTATTTTAGGCCTGTTTCTTTTTTTAATAATATTTGGTTTTTAGTTGTAGTTGGACACAATACCTTTATTTCACTTATTTATTTTTAAGGGGTGCTGAGGATCGAACCCAGGGCCTCACACGTGCAAGGCCAGTGCTCTACCACTGAGCTACAGTCCCAGCCCTGTAGGCCTGTTTCTATAAGATAAAAGTTCAACAGCCTAAAGGGTTCCTGGAGCACAAGGCAATGGACTCCCTCATGAATTATTAATTATTGAAAAAGGTTCTAATAATGTTTACCAAAAAATTTAGAGAATAAAGAATTAAATAATTCAGGAATGAAAAGCATGTCTGTATTACTGAAATGCTCCAATTATAGGGTATTTTTAATTTTTTTAATTTGAATTTGTTATATGTGACAGCATTACAATACATATTACACATATAGAGCACAATTTTTCATATCTCTGGTTGTACACAAAGTAAAGTCACATCTTTTTCAAATATATATTTTGTTACTCTTGGTATCTATAAGGGTTTGATAAATAAGAATTACCTATAATAATGCATCACACCTTTTTGATACCTGAGTGAGACAGGCAGGAGTCACATCACAGAATGCCTTATGTGCCACACTGAAAACTTAAATTTATTTTTCTGAAAATTATAAGGCATCATTGTCATGTTTTAAGTAGAGAAGTGATGAGATAAAATTGTAGATCAGGTTTTCTTGAAATTTGAATTCCAGAGAAGTCAAAATTGTGATTTGGAAAACCATTCCAAGTTATTTGTAGGCCATTCCCGTACTGTATAAATATGATACTTGAATTTGGCTGCTATAAATATGGGTATGCATGTATCACTCTACCAACCTAGATGCCCTTAAGAAGGTGAAGGGATACAGAAAATGTGGTATGTGTACAGTATGGAGTTTTATTCAGTCATAAAGAAGAATGGAGAAATTCATTTTCAGCCATTTGCAGGAAAATGGATGGAAGTTCATATCATGATGTTAAGTGAAATAAGCCAAACTCAGAAAGTCAAGGGTCATATTTTTCTCATATGTGGAAGCTAGAGAGTAAAAAGGAAAAGGAAGGTGTGGGGGTGGTCTCATGAAAATCTAAGGGAGATCAGTATAGAGAAGACAAAAGGGACCAGGGGGAGGAAAGAGAGGAAAAGTGGAAAACTAGAGAATGATATTGGCCAAAATATATTGTTGTATTGTGTGTATGTACAGATGTATAACAACAAATCCCACCATTATGTACAGCTATAATTCACAAATAAAAATACGGTAAAATGATACCTAAAACTGTGCCAATGAGTATAGGAAAGAAAATAGATTTGTATTGTAATTACGATGTAGGATTAGCTGAAATTCCATGGTAAAATGATTGAGTGAAGGAGATGAGAAAAGGGGAAATGTCTCTTCTAAGTTTCTCATCTGGGGAAGGAGATTGGTGGCAGGGCATTTTTATACACTTGCAAGCCACAGCAGGTTTGGGTAGGAAGATCATTTTGGATATGTTGAATCTATGATGCCTGAAAAATATAAAAAGGGAAAAAAGTTACATGCTGCTTTGTATGGTATTAAATTCTTCCCTTCTAACATTCCCCCATGGAATTATAGGATTTTACTCTCAAAGAAAGTCTAATACACAGACAGTCACTGAGCAGGTGCTCAAATATAGTTGTTGATTTGATTTGTTTTGCATACACCCTACCTCAGGCCACCCACCACAGCCACCTGGGCAAGGAGAATAGGAAGAAAGCACTCATCTAGCCTGACAGAGCAGGTCTGTAGTGTGCAAATTATCCCTGCTGTCAGCTAAGTTCCTTGAGCTGCTAAGCAGATGCCTGGAGAGAAGGTGGGCCTATACCATTTACAGAGGCAGCTTGGTTGTCATGACTGCGAATTTTGCTGCAGCAGAGCTGCTTTCCCTAAACTCACTCACTTGTTTCCTTCTCTGAAGTTGTGCTATGGCCAAGACACATCTGTGGCCCTGAAAGAAAAATGAGTTGAGTAGAGATGAAGGAACAAGCTATTTCTTCACTGGAAATTTAAATAATAGGCAAAGCAGCTCTTCAATGCTGTACCCAATTACAGCACAGCCCAATCAGCTGCCATTTGTTGGAGTAAATGGACTATTTAGGGTGTATTTTAAAATAGGGCTTGCATTTCTTACCAAGACGATTTTTACCGTACAATAGTGCCATATTATTGCTGTATTTAAAGTACTCATTTTTAGTGTGCAGGGACTGTGACAGCAACTTAGAAAAAATTTTTCCATTTACCATTTTATCATACATCCTTCAGGACACATGTCCACTTTTTTTCTCTGGACAGGCAAATGGATTCATCCATGAGCCCTTAACCTGAATTTTTGCAATTTACAGTGCATCAGAAACATAATGTTCTTTCAGTCAGCTTTTTTTTTTTCCCACAGCCATTCCATAGTTCTTAACTCTGGAGATGGTTTTACCACACAAAACACATGTGTGCTTTGGTAATGTACTTGGCCTTGAGACCCAAGAGAGAGCACTACTGTCCCAGGATAAAACTATGAAGAGTCCAATCTCCAGCAGAAGCAAGGCAATATCTATTTTGAAATGGTTGGGCAATTTTTAATTCCCAGGAGGTACATCTTTACCTAGGCAAGATTGAGCCATATATACAGAATTCACAAAGCTATATAGATCATTCTATGAGCTTTGGTGAGAGTTGGGGGTGGGGAACCAGCATACTTAAATCCTAGCACTCTCTCTGATGTTAACTAGCTGGAAAAATCTTAGGAAGATTACTTTATCTCTAGATCTCAGTGTTGCCTCCTGAAAAATTATGGGACAGGAAATTATGGTCTTTATGTTTCTCTTAAAAGGAACATAGATTCAGTTCCTAATGCTATGCCTAGGCAGATGCTTATTCATGGAATTGAAACAAAAATCTAATCTGCTCAAAAGTATTTTCATGTTATTTCTCCACCATTTCTGAAATTATTAATACTAGAATAAGCTATATGAATGAAGTTACTATTTCTATAAAGGCTTCCAATAAATCATGTCTGTATATACACATATATGTAAGTATTACATCATATACATATATACATAAATGTCTCTCTCTCTCTCTCTCTCTCTATATATATATATATATATATATATATATATATATATATATATATATATAATCTGTAAGTATCCACCTAGAGACGAGGATCCTATGGAAATAAAATTCAGGATAACGAATTTTTACATATATACTGTCCAACAGTTTAAGACCAGGAGCCCAGCAACCTGTCATGTGTCAGTTCAAATCTGCATGTCGTTTTGCCAGTTACTTGTTATATGACTTTAATTAAATCCTTCCTTACCTCAGTTTCCTCATCTGTGACATTGAGTTAATAATAACAACTACCTTATTTGCCTATTGTGATCTAATGAGATAAATCATATAAAACACTTTCCCCTTGCTACAGTGACTTCATATATGTAGTGCTCAACAAACATCAGCTATTATTATTATCTTTAAGGTTTTCAGCTTTATAGAAGAATGATTACATTATGCACAGAGTAGTATCAATATAAAATGAATTGACATTATACATTTTGAATGATATATATGAGATGCCCTGCTGGTTGCAGTATTTGACATCTCATTCTCCATCCTTAGTTCTCAACATCTTGTCTTTTTTTTCCTTATTTTTGATGATAAACACATTCATTGACTTCCTTTTCACTTTCTATAAGGAAAATAGGGGGTGGAAGAAGAACCCTCCTCTTTTCCCCCTCACTCATCCGATACTTAAACCCCTAAACAGATTGTCAGCTCTATTGCTTCTATCTTACTAAGTGTATATTCCTAAAATCCCTGCTCAGCAAAGATAATTCATGGAGTCACATGAACACACAGTTTTTCTTTGTTTTATTTTTGTTTGTTTGTTTTGGCACTGGGGACTGAACCCAGGGGCGCTCTACCACTGAGCCACATCCCCAATCCTTTTTAATTTTTATTGTGAGACAGTATTTCATTAAGTTGCTTAGGGCCTTGCTAAGTTAGTAAGATAGAAACAATAAATGAAGATAGGAAGTCCTGGTGGCTAGTCTTACTTAAGAGCTATAAAAAAAAAAAAATTCAACTGATACAAAGTAACTTACTTCAGCCATCCAAATGGAAAGTCATTTGATGTGGAGTTTGGGAGTATACATTTTGCCTCAAATTTAAATAACAGCATTCAGGATCTTTTGCACACTCTAAAATATTTTTAAATTGCACATTTAAAAAAATCATGCATAGGGCTGGGGATGTAGCTCAAGCGGTAGCGCGCTCGCCTGGCATGCGTGCGGCCCGGGTTCGATCCTCAGCACCACATACAGACAAAGATGTTGTGCCTGCCAATAACTAAAAAATAAATATTAAAATTCTCTCTATCTCTCTCTCTCTCTCTCTCCCTCTCTCTTTAAAAAAAAATCATGCATAGCTTTTTAAACATTTTAAAATACAGCTTTAATTGTGTTGATATGCATTCTATTATTTGTAGAATAGCTGAATATTAACATTAAATCTTAAGTTTTAATTGAGTAAATCAGTAATCTTTTGACATTTCAGAAATCTCAAATATTTAAGCTGGTTTAAAAGATAACTCTACCTTGCTTCTCGTCTATTTAGGTTACCAAGATCCAAGAACATGAGCTCAGACTGTTCTAATTGCAGAATTTCTAGGTCTGCTACAGAAGCCAATCAGTGTTTTGTGGCAGAAAAAAAAATTGAAGTGCTCTTAAGTCTTTGGAAAGCCAATTTTAGTTTTCTTCATGGTACACTTTTTTGAATTATTTTTCCTTCATGTTATTTTAGATAACAAAAATTTGATTTAAATAATATTGTATGCTGTGGACTGCAGCATGGCTTTTGAATGCCAGGCTGCTCGACTCTGGATTAATTCCTTCATTTAGTGATAACCCATTTCCTGCCTCTTTAGCTAGAATTTTTAAATATCTTCATTTAGCTTCCTATTGAGGAAAGGAGGGGGTGAAGGAGGGAGCTCAAAGAAAGAGAGTTCCTTAACAAAGAAAGGTTGTGGAGGGGGAGAAAAGAAAGAGAAGATTTAAACTACAATATGAAATGGAGGTACTCTGAAAATAAGAGGCAAAGCATTTCAATTTTCTTCTGGTCTATAGAAAATCGACCAGAACGTAAAATGGCATTATTTGAGTCTGGGCAGGAAGGAAGATTATCAAAAGTACCGCTTGTAGGTGTACATTTATTAGTAAGAAATTGACCTGCTATATTCAGATAAAAACTTGCAGCTCCTCTAGGGACAGGACTTCAGATACATGCTAATCATTTGCCTGAGCTCTTCAAAAAATTCCCTGGATGCCTCTTCTTCAGAGTTTGCACATGCCTTGCATATCCTGTACTTTGAAACAGACACCAAATTCTCTCTAGCTCATAATTATAGGAAGCAGCCAACTGCTTAGCTTCAGTGTCTTGGCCACAAATTGATCTTTTTAATAGATACATCTGTTAACGAACATATACTATTTAGGAGACCATAGACACAAGCCTCATTTACAAAAGATTCTTAGTTTAGGGTCCTTGGAACTAGGACAGTGATAAAGGGCTTCATGGATCCCAATTCCTACAACCTAGGAATCAATCTGGCTAGATAAGACATCAGATTGGAACATTCAGTTTTTCACTGTCAGTCAAAAAATAGTAAAATAATAATAATAATATCATACACAGTAGCATTGAAAGTACAAAATAATTAGGAATAAATTAAAATAAGGATCTGTAAGACTTGTATATAAAAATTTCAAAATGTGGCTAACAGAAATGAAAGTACTAAATTTTAAAAACCCGTAGCTTCTTCTTTCTTCTTCCTTTCATTTCCATGTTATTTTGGGCTTTGGTTTTATTGGAATCCCTACTGATGAGAAAGCACTAAATAGATATTAATTACCTTGAGATGTCAGGTACACAATTCTCTTCTATTAGTTTAAATAATAATATTCTAGCAGGTTATCATCATTTCTTATGGCTATTTCTTATGTTCTGTGCTCCAATTTCAAGAAATAAATGATATGTGAATTTAAATGCACTAAAGACATTCCTGGTAGAAGAAATTTTGATCTTCAAATGTAAAGGATTATGTTAAAATATTAAAATAAATCTGTGTCCTCAAGTTCTTTTTTTTTACCTATTTGAATATTGGTACTTGGAATTTTCTAAAAATGAGACCCATTG
This sequence comes from Urocitellus parryii, assembly GCF_045843805.1. Lineage (NCBI taxonomy): Eukaryota > Metazoa > Chordata > Mammalia > Rodentia > Sciuridae > Urocitellus > Urocitellus parryii. The sequence goes on along the minus strand of NC_135547.1, from coordinate 28,381,136 downwards.
GTGCTGGCTCTAGGAAAATATCTGAAAATATCTGTTTCTGATGCCAAGATATGAAGGCAGGACAAAAGGATGAATTGCAGTATAGAAAACATGAAGAACATCTGTAGGCAAGTCTTGTTTTGAGTAAACAATTAGAGAAGGTAAGGTTCTCAGAAGTAATCCCCTTTGCCTTTATGTCATCCTGGATCCTTCTTTGGTCTATTCCAATGTCAGACAATGCACACTTCATGTGACAAATCACCTGGGGGAACGAACAGCCTCAAATTTTCAGATGTTTTCTTACTTTCTTCTCCCCACTAGTCTAACACTAACCAAAATATAGATTTCTCTATTCAAAAAAATCTCTATTCAACTAGGCCCCCATTTAAGGAACAAAAAGGAAAAGTATCTGGTATAAGCCATTAATCAGAAATAACCATGTTATACCTGAATTTGCAACATCAATTGTGCATTTATAAATCTCTAAAGATGGCATTTCATAGATTGAGGTGGGGATTGGGAGGGTCAGGGGAGAAATTCCCTGTCACACTTTATATTCAGTTCTTATTCTGTCTATATGTGATAGCAGCTTTGTTGCAGGCCAAATAGTTTCTGAAAATGACAAGCCCATAATAAATTCTATTTGCCAAGTTGAATTATAGAGTCTAGATTGAAGGATATGATGGGACTAAGCCTTTGATTGATTTTCCACTACCTATACTATTTCTCCCTGATTTCTTCTCAATAAAATTTAGAAAATAGAGGGATCCCAGGTGTTTTTGCTTTTCTTCCTATTCAATATTCCATTTTGATTCCTGGACATCAACATATGGCACTGAAATTTAAGTTCTAGAAGTTTTTAGCTTCAGTTTTTTCCACAAAAAGGAAAATGAAAAAAGGATAAAAGCAAGAACATATTTGTAGATTTTTAGTGAAAATTTAAATCCATTTATATATATATAATTTTTAAGACTGATTCCTTTCTGACCTAAAATACAAATATTAATTTCATTGTCGGTAGTAAGGATATGTTTCTGTTCAGTTGTTTGAATTAAGCAAAGCTGATTTTTTCTCACTCATCTATTTTGGAGTTCTACTACTCAGAGAGAATATGACAAGGTGGAGTGAAATATTAATGAAAAAGGAAAGTTTAAATAGTGAACCTGTTTCTAAATCACATTTTTCCAGGTTTCTCAGGTATATTGACAATAATTTACTTGCCCACTACATTCTCCACCCCTCTTTTTCACGTATAATCATTTCTTCTTATCTTGACCCATACCCTGAAGGCATTTCACTACTCCACAACTTTCAACCATTTCCAAATACATGGAATGGCTTTTTCTAGTCCAAACAGAACAGAAAGCTTCAATACATTATGGCTATTTGGGATAATTTCTCCTCAGGGAAGTCTACTGCTCTTCAATCTAGAAGGGAAAATTTCCATGTGGGTTTTTATATGTCATAATATAAAATCAATATTGCTCTTTTTGTCTCCAAAGTAAATGAATCTGTTTCTAATCAACAATACAATGTAATAGCCTGCTAACTCCCATTTCAAAAAAGTACAGTCTCCAAATTCTGTGACATCCAGGTAACAGAAATAATTTTCACAAGTTACAGAGATGCTATTCAGTCTATTGTCTCCTCTAGGCACTTATGATACTCTTTTCTTAGTTGCTTCTTTTGTTTCTGTTCCCCCATCCTAACAAGACATGAATTTTTCAGTAGAAAGGATTAGGTCAGATTCACTCCACCTCCAAGCATATCTCCAAGAAGACTTTAATTTGGTTAAGCCAATTGGTGTATCTACTTCCTCTAGAGATAATATTTTTGAACCAAAGATGAACATAAAAAATTGAACTATTCATATTTGAAGAAACATTTGCTGAGGAGTTCTGATAAAGAAATTTTCTCTCATTTGAATGGAAGATACATAAAAAGATGTTCTTTCTCATACTAAATGTGAACAAAGAAGCTAATAAACACAGGAGATACAGACAGACATCTTTAGAATTAGAGTGAGTCAGATTTAGAATAAAGCTGACTTCATAGGAAAAAGTAGTCAAAAATAAATACAAAAATAAAAAGGAAATAAAAGTAATGCTTGATTGTCATTGAGTTGCCTGAAGCATGACTTACTTATATGTAAAATGCAAGTTATATGTACCAGGAACATATCTGTTTTTTGAAACCACTGTGAACTCTGTCATTGTTGTCATTATGCACAACTGAACTCATATTAATGGATTAATATGGGAAAATTGAAACAAATCATAGTACATAGATGAACTTTGATCTTATAAATAGCCTTCACTGAAATTCCTTTTATTACAGAAAAATAAACTAGAGCAAATCAAAAAGATAACATTAGAAAAATAATCATAACAGGATATAGTAATGCGGAATCAAGGCACAAAAGAAATATATGACAGAAAAAAAAGTAGCAAATTTGCAGAAGTGTTTCCTTAGTTGTAATGACTTTAAATGAAAAAGAATGAAATGCTCCATTTAAAAGGAAGAGGTCATAGGACCAGATGAAAAACATGGTCTAACTCTATACTATCCAGAAGATGCACATTTTAGGACTAAGCATATAATTAGATTGAAAGAGAATGGGGAAAAGATATATCATATGAGAGCTGGTGTGAGTTTACTAATAGTAGATAAAATAAAATTTAAGTCACAGCTGTTAAAAGAGATAATGATGTGGAAGGATTGTGTTAAAATATGAAAATAAATCTGTGTCCTCAAGTTCTTTTTTATCTATTTGCATATTGGTACTTGGAATTTTCTAAAAATGAGAACCATTGGTGCTGGCTCTAGGAAAATATCTTATCAGTATAAGATTCAATTTCCCAAGAAGAGTTGGCAATTATATATATATATATATATATATATATATATATATATATATTATGATTTATTTCAATTTTCCCAAAAAACAGAAGCCAAAATGTAATGCAAAACCTAACAGAAGTGAGGAAAGAAATACAGGTCTACAATTACAGTTTGAGACCTCAATACCCCATTAAAAATGGATAGAATAAAATAAATAATATTTTTCATGTCTCCTATTTACTGTTTATTAGACCAAACAGGCAATACCAAACACTCCATACAATAACAGCAGGCTGCAAATATGGCCAAGTACACATGGGATGTTCCCCATGATAACTAGTTTTTTTTTTCTCATATAAGGATTTTATATATCTATGTGGTATAGTATGATAATTCAGTACTAATACATAAAGTGGAATGATCAAATCAGGGTAATTAGAATATTCATCTTGTATGTTTTTATTTGTTCTTTTTAGGTATATATCATAAAATACATGATAAATTTTGTAAATTATATTCACCCTACTGAGCAGTACAGGACTAGAAATCATTTCTCCTCTGTTACTGTATTTTGGTACCCATTATTAAACCTCTCTCATACCAACTTAGCTTCTACTCTGTAAACCTATAGCATCAGTGTGCTATTTTGCACATGTGAAACATGTGAGAACATGTAGTTATTTGTGCTTTTATGCCTGATTTATTTCACTTCACATAGTGTCCTCCAATTCCATTCATGTTGCCTCAGATGACCATACTTCATTCATTTCATAGATGAATATTTCTTTTTGTACATATAGCACATTTTCTTTTCAAAACCTTCTGTATTCCAAATTTTCTTTATTCATTCATTTGTTTATGGACATGTTGGTTATTCTACATCTCGGGTATTGCAAATAGTGGTGTAATAAACACAAGAGTGCAGGTGTTTCTTTGATATGCTAATTTCATTTCCACTTGATATATATCCAGTTGTGGGATAACTGGATTATATGGTAATTCTACTTTTAGGTTTTTATGAAACACCATACTTTTTTTCTTAATACATATACTAATTCAAATTCCCACCAACAGTGTGTAAGAATTCTCCTTTCTCCACACTGGAAAGATCATGTTTTACTTAACAATACAAGTCTCTATATGCTATTAAAAGATTGAGGTCATACAATCTGACCACAAAGGAATTAAACTAGAAATCAACAGCAGAAGGAAAACCCAGTATTCAAAAAATATATGGAAATTAACCCACTTTCTGATAATTCTGAATGGAGAATGAATTACAAATCAAATTAGAAAACATTTTGAAATTAATAAAAATGAAAACAGCATGTGAAAAACAATGGAATGCAACAAAAGCAGCTATCAGATGAAAAAATATAGTTCTAAATGTTTACATTTTCAAAAAGAAAGTCCCCGAGTCAATACCTTATCTTAATTCCTTAAAGATCTATAAATTAAGGGAATACAAAATCTATAAAGCTAGCAAAGGGAGGAAATAATAGAGATTAGAGTGAAGAAAAGCGATATAGAGAATAGAAAAACAATAAAAAGAATAAAAAACACAAAGTTGGTTCTTTAAAAGGGTCAATGCAATTGAATTACAATTAAAGAAAAGAAGAAGAAATGAATATGAATACATTACTACTGACTTTACAGATTAAAAAGGAGTATAAGAGAATGCTAACAGCAATTATATGCTGCTATGGTGTAAATATGAGATGTCCCTTCAAAAGCTCATGTGTGAGTCAATGCAAGAAGGTTTGGAGGTAAAATGAGGTTTAACCCAATTAATACATTAATCCACTATAGGGATTAACTGAGTGGTAACTGAAGGCAGGTAGGGTACGGCTGGAGGAGGTTAGTTATTGGGGTTATGCCTTTGGGATATATATTTTCATGTATACCACCACTTTAGAGGTGGTAAACAAATTCAGCAAACTAGAAGGATGCAAGATCAACACCTCCCCCAAATCAATAGCTTTCTTGTACTCCAATAATGAACCCACTGAGAAAGAAGTCAAGAAAGCTATTCCATTCACAACGACCTACAAAAATACTTAGGAATAAAACCAAAGAAGAAAAAAACCTCTACAATGAAAACTATAAAACACTGAAGAAATAATTTGATGAAAACATTAGAAGATGAAAATACCTCCCATACTACCAAAAGCAATATACAGATTCAATTCAATCTTCATCATAATACCAATGACATTCTTCACAGAATTAGAAAATGCAGTCCTAAAATTCATATGGAAGAATAAAAGACCCAGAATAGCCAAAGCAATACTGAACAAGGGTAATATTGGAGGCATCACAATACCTGATCTTAAATCATATTACAGAGCTATAGTTAGAAAACAGCATGATATTGGCATCAAAATAGATACAAAGAACAAAGGAATAGAAGACACAGAAACAAACCCACATACTTAGCTGCCATCTGATACTTGACAAAGATGCCAAAAACATGTTTGAAAAAAAAATCTTTTTAATAATGATGCTCAGAAAACTGGATACCATACATGAAAATATGAAACTTGATCCCTACCATTCATCCTGCACAAAAATAAACTCAAGATGGAATAAAGATTTAGGAATTAGATCAGAAAATGTGAAATTGCTAGAAGAAAACATTGGGTTAACACTGCATCATAATAGTTCAAGCAAGGCATCCTTAATAAGAATGTCAAAGCTCAAGATAATAAAACCAAGAACCAACAAGTGAGATGGCTTAAAACTAAAAAGTTTCTGTGCAGCAAAGGACACAATTAAGAGCATGAACAGAGGCCATACAGAATAGGAGAAAAATTAATAGATTAATATTTTAATTAACAATTAAAAGATTAATATCCACAATATGTAAAGAACTCATAAAACTTAAGACCAAAAAAAATAATAACCCAGTCAATAAAAGGGGAAATGAACTAAAATGACATTTTTCAAAAGAAGATACATAAATGGTGAATAAATACATGAAAAAAATCCAACCTCCTTGGCAATAAGGGAAATGCAAATTAAAACTATGTTGAGATTTCATCTGACTCCAGTTAGAAATGGCAATTATCAAGAATACAAGTAATAAATGCTGGCAAGGATTTTGGGGGAAAATGTACACTCATACATTGTTGGTGGGACTGCAAATTAGTACAACCATTTTGGCAAACAGAATGGATATTCCTCAAAAGACTAAGAATGGATGCACCATTTGACCTAGCTAACCCACTTCTCAGTATTTATCCAAAAGAATTAAAATCAGCATACTATAGTAATACATGTATACAAATGTATATAGCAGTGCAATTCACAATAACGATGTTATGGAACCAGTCTAGGTGACCTGTGACCTTGAGATGAATAGATAAAGAAAATATAGTATATGAACAAATGGAGTTTTATTCAGCTGTAAAGAAGGTAAATGGATGGACCTGAAGAATATTATACTAAGTGAAATAAGCTAGACTCAGATAACTCAGGGTCATATATTTTCTCTCACTCTTAGAAGCTAGAAAGAAATAAGGATTTATTAAAATAGAAAGAATAGTAGAGTAGAGGAAGAAGATGGAGGGAGAGGTAGTAGAGATGGGAAGAGGGAAGAACCACAGAATGAATTTAACTAAACTATGCTACATGTATGTATGAATATATTACAGTGAATCCCACTTATATGCACCAATCTAAAAAAGATTAGTAGAAGGAAGATCAATAAAGTAGAGGTAGGCAATCAAGGAGTAAAGATAGTACTGAGGATTGAAATGGAGAAAATTATACATTCATGCATATATCCAAAGTGAATCTCAAAATTATGTAAACCTATATGATACACCAATACAGATATTTTTACAAAGTGAATCAGAGGATATTATCAAGAAAATGAAAACACCATCTACGAAATTAGAGGAGATATTTACAAATTGCATGTCTAATAAGTGTTTAATATCCAGAATGCATAAAGAAGTTCTAACACTAAACAACAAAAAAGACAAAAAATTGAAAGAGTAGTGAAAGGACTTGAATAGACATTTCTCCAAAGATACACCTATGTACAAAAAGCACATGAAAACTGTACATCAGGGCTGGGGATGTGGCTCAAGCGGTAGCGCGCTCGCCTGGCATGCGTGCGGCCCGGGTTCGATCCTCAGCACCACATACCAACAAAGATGTTGTGTCTGCCGAGAACTAAAAACAAATAAATATTAAAAATTCTCTCTCTCTCTCTCTCTCTCTCTCTCTCTCTCTCTCTCTCTCTCCCCTCTCTCACTCTCTCTTTAAAAAAAGAAAAAGAAAACTGTACATCATTAATCACTAGGTAAGCAAAAATCAAAATCAGCTATCACTACACATTTAATAGGATGGTTATAATAAAAACACATAATAAAAATGTCATTGAGAATTTGGAGAAATTGGAAGTCTTTGAAATGGATGGAGTGCATGTAAAGTAAGTGTAGAAAACAATTTGGCAGCTCTCAAAAAGTTGAACATGGAAATATCATATGACTCTTCTTTTCCATCCCTATGTATATACCTAGGAGAATTGAAAACATAATCAAAGTGATATTTGTATGCCAATGCTCTTCACAGCATTATTCACAATAGCCACAATGGAGAAACCATCCATGTTTCCAGTAACAAATGAACAAAAAAATGGTGTGTACATACAATGGGATATTACTCTGCCACAAACGGTACAAAGCTCTAATAGTTTATAACATGGTTGGTCCTTGAAAACATTAAGTGAAATAAATAAGACATAAAAAGGAAAATATTGTGCAATTCTACTTTAATTTCTAGGATCAGCAAATTCATGGAAACATGGTGTAGATTAAAGGTTACCAGGAGCTAGAGGGGTAGGGGAGATTAGAAATGAAAATCTAGAAATTAACCTGCACATATGACCAACTAATTTTTTGACAAAGGTATAAAGCAATTCAATGGAAAAACTCTGTTTAACAAATTCTGTTGGAACAATTTGACAAAAGAGGTAGGGGTGGCCACATTACTTTAAGTCTCACAACTTATACAAAATTTAATCTTAAAAAGGATCAAGAAATTAAAGTAAAATGTAAGTTTATAAAAGTTTTAAGGGAAATGTTTAAAATAAAATTACTCTATGAACTGTCAGTTCCAACACTGGGTATATATCCAATGGAAATGAAATCAGTATGTCAAACATTTGTGTGTCAAACATGTACTTCAATGTTCATTGTAGTACTATTCACAGTAGTCAAGAAGTGGAATTAACTAAGGCATCCATCAATGAATAAATTAAGAAGGAAATGTGTGAAAAAATATTCACAATGAAATATTATTCAGCCATCAAAACAATCAAATGCTGTTATTTTGCAGCAACATAGATAGAACTGGAGATCATTGGGTTAAATGAAATAAACTGAACATAAACAAATACCACAAGTTCTGAATCAACTGTAGAAACTAAAAATTCAATTTCATAAAAGAACAGAATAGAATAGTAGTTAATGGAAACTGAGGAGGGCAGGGAGACAGGGAATGGAAGGAAGTTAGGGGAGGGCACCAAAATGAAGACAGGAGAAAACAGTTTGGGCTTTATACAGGACAGTGCAGTAACTATTAATTAGAATATATGATATATTTAAAAATGAAAAAAAGTAGGACCAGGGTTGTGGCTCAGTGGTAGAGTACTTGCTTAGCATATGTGAGGCACTGGGTTTGACCCCCAGGTCCACATAAAAATAAACAAATAAAATAAAGGTATTATGTCCATCTACAACTAATTTTTAATGAAAAAAAGTAGTATGAAAGTTTTTAATGCATAAAAATGATTAGCCTTTGATGAAATGGAAGTACTTGTTACTTTGTTTTGACCATAACACATATATACATTCATCAAATTATCATGCTGTGCCTCATAAAGATGTACAGATATCACACCTCAAAAAAGATACACAGATCTATGAAACAGAATAGAGAATCTATAAGTAGATCAACAGACACATTTTCAAATATTTTTGACAAATTATAATTTTAACATAATTAACTGGAGAAAGAAAGTTTTCAAAAATGGTTCTGAAAAGTTTATGCATTTATATATTTAAAATGAACCTTGACCTACAGCACATTCAAAAATTAACACATTAACTAAATATAACACATCAATCTATAAAACTGCTGAAACAAAAATAGGAATATTTTTCTGACTTTTAACTGTTCAAAGATATCATTGATACTACAAAACAATGCAAGCCACAAATTAGACATCATCAAAATTAAACATGTAGGCTTGGGTATAGCAGTCCATCTCTGAAATCCCAGCAGGAGAATCATAAGTCCAAGGCTAACTTACTGAGACCCTGTCTCAAAATAAAATTTTAAAAATGGGCCAGGGATGTAGCTCAATAATAGAGGGCTTGCCTAATATGAGCAAAGCCCCCTGCCTCCAAGAAAAGATTAAAAACTATGGAACCATGGTTACTCAATAAACAGTATTATAGAAATAAAAAGGTAAACTACAGACAGGGAGAAAACATTTATCAAATACACATCTGATACAACATTTATATATAGAATATAAAAATACCACAACTCAAATGTAAGAGAAAAACAAAATTCATAAAGGACAAATATTTAAAGGAAGACATCTAAATAGCAAATAAGCACAAGAAAAAAATGATCAATCCCATTAACCATTAAGAAACTAATTAAAACCACAATGAGGCACTGCTACTTATTTGTAAGACTACCTATATTTTTAAACTGAAAATAAATGGAGGGAAAACACATTTAATTTTCATACATTACTAGTGGGAATGAAAATTATACAGACATTTTAGAAAAGATTTGGCACTTTCTTCTAAATTAAACATACACTTATCATATAACCCAACCACTTCAATACTAGTAATTTACCAAAGAGAAATGAAAACATATGTCCACACAAAGAACTTTACAGAAATGTTCATAGCAGCTTTATTCATAATAAGCAAAAACTGGAAAGAACCCAAATGTTCATAAACTGGTGAATGCCTAAACAAACTGTGATATAGTTACACAATGAGAACCATTTAACAATTAAAAGGGATGAGTTACTGATACATACAACAACAAAGAAGATCCCCAAAGCACTATTCTAAGCATAAAATGTTAGACCTAAAAATCACATATATATGATTCCATATATATAGCATTCTTGGAAAAGACAAAATTATAGAGGCAAAAATCAGATCAGCACTTGCCAGAGACTAGGAGTGAGAATTCTGATTTCATTCAAAATAAAAGCTAATGTCTTTACAATGGCCTACATTATGCAATTTGACATCCTCATTACCTCTCTGCCCATATCTCCCTCTCCTCTGTCCTCACTTCCTTCGTCTGATTCACACAGGATTACTGATTACTCCTCAAACCCTAGAGGCACACTTGCCATTTTGGGTGTCTTATGCTATCTATTTCTCTGCCTAGAACATTTTTTTTTCCTAGATACTGGGTGATTTAACCCCTTTCCAGACTCAGTTATTCAACAATATCACCCTGACAATACTACAGACTCCTTCTTTCAATATACTCCAGACATGTCTTCTAACATATTAGATAATTCACCTTATTGATTGATTGATTGGTTGATTTTGGTACCAAGAATTGAACCCAGGGGTGCCTAACCACTGAGCAACATCCCCAGGTCTTTTTATGTTTCATTTAGAGACAGGGTCTCACTGAATTGTTTAGGGCCTTGCTAAGTTGCTGAAACTGGCTTTGAACTTGTGATCTTCCCACCTCAACCTCCCAAGTTGCTGGGATTACAGGCATGAAACACCCACACAGCTATTCATTCTAAAAGTTTTTTTTTTATCCATAAAAATGTGAGCATTGTGAGGATACAGAACCAAGCTTGCCTGGTTGTGTTACCACCTCTCCTGACTCAGTTATTCAACAGTCTCACCCTGAAAATTCTACAGACTCCTCCCAAGGTTCCTTGTTTATCCCAAGCACATGAATGAATATTATATAAATAAGAATGAATAACCATATTAGCTATAAGATAATATTTTCTTCCTCCTTTTCATGGCATTGACTTTCTATTACACTTTGGTTTATCTTAATAAGGTAATAAAACATGTAGTGAATATGACTGCTACTAATTATATACAAAACATAACATTTCTAAAGAAACACAAATATCTTTTGACAAAGAGTCTGAGTCTAAAGTAATAATCACAATTAAAATGGTAAATCAGCCATCAACTACTATGGAAAATTCACCTCCTGACTCACCTCCTATAGTAAGATTTATCCATTCCCCACCGGCCCTGATCATATTCTTGCCCATATATATTCATCATTTTACTTCTAGTATATTTGACTTCTTAAGTTGCCTAGTTCATTGATTGCTATATCTGTCTAGTCATCTGAGTCATTGGAGAAACTAAAAAATGCAGATAAGTAGAATCTATGTACTGAACAATGATAATTAGGCACAGAAATCTAAGGTTAAGTAGTTACCTACATGATTCAGATGATCACTGACCTTTATTTAGGACAAAGTGCTCTAAATAGTTCCCTGGCATGCATCATGACTCCAAGTTCCTAAAGTCCTGTAATAAAGGTTCCTTTGCCTATCACAAGACTGATAAAATAATAGGACCTGTAATTATTTGGTGTTTGATGATCAGAACTAGGTAAACTTGTCCATGAAATTTCATTTTGTGGCAAGGATAAAGCTTTCCATTTTTATTAGCAAAACTCAGTTCCATGACTACTCATAGTCCCCCATGGCCTAATCACATGGCTTGATGCTTGAAATCTCATCATCTAAACTGTTCTAGTCAAATTTGACTTTAAAATACACAATGGTTGCATGAAATTTTACTTTACATCTTGATAATATAATTAGATGATCCTGAGATAGATAGAATCCTAGCATATACTGAGTAATATAGGAGATTAAAAATTCTCTGGATATATTGAAGTGGTCAGCTAAAATCAAAGGACTTTAATTTGACAAAGACTTATGTGGTTATAATCTTATTCCCCTTTCCTCTTTTTGGAATCATTCCTAAAGCTATTAATCACATTGCTTTTACAATATTCAGATAATTATCATTCTAAGTTTTAAAAAACAGATTTAAGGAATGATGAAAGGTACAAAAGAATAATTAAATATCTTACACAATATTCCATGTAAAACAACCAAATTTCACATGTTGTATATTGCCTTTCATTTTTATAACTATAAAGATTTTTTTCTTACAAAATCATATTGTGGTTAACATTTCTCAATTACATTAATGCAAAACCATTAAAACCATGCTTTGAAGATTCACATTGCACCCTATAACTTTATTTACACATTCTTTTGCCACAGTCTGGCTGGGCACAAAAATCACGAGCCACTCACACCTTGTAGATTCAAACAGCAACTCTTTATTCCTGAACTCACACCGGCACTCTACACACATTCTGGAGAAATCCATGTTCTGAATCCCAAATACTCTCTGAATCCCTCCAGAACTCAACAGGAACTCAAGGAGTGGCATGCCTGAGGCAGCAGAATACGCCCTATTCCCAGCAGGGTACACCTTAAACCTGGAACCACGGTAAACCCAAAGAGCAGGATACTCCCTAAAACCTGATCCGCCCTAAACCCAGATCTGCCCTGGTCCTTGAGCAAGGTCACCTTACTCAAGCATACATGCAATGTCACTGCAAATGACCTGGGTTCAAAGGCAAGCCCATTTCCACAATGGAGAGTCCTTTGTCATTCCTACTTGGCAATGGCTCTCAGCTGTTGAGAGCCACAGCCAAAGGGGCCCCAGCAAACTTCCAGCTGCCGGCTGATGATTGGCTCACAGCGGCCCCAGCAACATCTAGCTGATTGGCTCCTCCACGGAGCTGCTCATTGGGGGACTTCTTTGGCTCCGCCCATGCAACCCAGCCAATCATCCTCAAGAGCAGGAGGATTGTGGGAGGTGGAGAGGCTGGTGTGGGGGAGAGAGGCTTGTGGGAAGCCGGTGGTGGCAGTTGGGCTCTGATGGTTTTTTCTTGAGCAGCTGTTTTGTTTGGCCTGTGTGGTTCTAAAAATAAACTTAGTTTCTTTTGACAAGTGGCTCCTGAATTGTGCCCAGCCAGACTGCGGCACTCAGCATTATTTTTTGGAGAGATACTGGGGATTGAACTCAGGGGCATTCCACCACTGAGCCACATCCCTAGCCCTATTTTGAAGTTTTTTTATTTAGAGACAGGGTGTCACTGAATGAGACCTCACTTAGGACCTCACTAACACCTGGCTACACATTTTTTAATGTTGGGCATTTAGATGGGGTAATGAAGTTCCTTATACATACATAAATGATCACATCATTGATTATTAGTTTAGGACATATTCATAAAGTTAAATTATTATTTTAGAAGATATAATCTTATTTGAAGTATTTTTACACATATTATAAAATAAATCCTCAAAGAGGTTGTACAAGTTTATAAACAATAAAATAATCTTACTTTTGTTTTAATACTATTTTATGACTACTTTTAAGAAAGACTATTTTATATTATGATTGTTAGTGAACTATATTTTTTTAGCAAATCATCTCTTTTTTATGTATTGTACAACTATTTTAATATTTTTATTTTATTATTTATTCGTATGTTGGATTATATATTATAGTGATCATTCATCATTTAAAATATTTTTCCCAAAATGCCATAAACTATTTTTGGATATGATGCTTTTATATAAAATTTTAATTTTTATTTGTTTTTTTGTTTTATGTGACAGTAGAATGTATTTTGACATATTATACATACATGGAGTATAACTTCCAATTCTTGTGGTTGTACATGATGTGTATTGTAGTTGTACATGGTCAAGTATTCATACATGAACATAGGAAAGATATGTTTAATTCATTCTACTGCCTGTTCTATTTCTATCCCCTTCCCTTCCCAATTACCCCTTACCCCAATGTGGTGAACCTCCACTCCTCCCTCTCTCCACAATGCCTATTGTGAGTTAGAATCTGCATATCATGGAAGACATCCATCCTTTTGTTTTGGGGATTGGTTTATTTCACATAGCATGATAGTCTCCAGTTCCATCCATTTACCAGCAAATGCCTAATTCCATTCTTCTTTATGGCTAATATTCCATTGTGTATATGTACCATATTGTCTTTATCAGTTCCTCTATTGAGGGGCAATTAGATTGGTTTCACAGCTTACCTATAGTGAATTAAGCTGCTATGAACATTAATGTGGCTACATCACTATAGTATGCTGATTTTAAGTCCTTGGGCTCTATTCCAAGGACTGGGATAACTGGGTCAAATAGTGGTCCCATTCCATGTTTTTTGAGACATATGCATACTGCTTTCCAGAGTGGTTGCACCAATTTTCAGTCCTACCAGCAATGTATTCTTGATTAATTGCCATTTTGACTGGAGTGATATGAAATCTCAGAGTAGTTTTGATTTGCATTTATCTAATTGCTACAGATGTTGAAAATTTTTTTATATTTTTTTTTATCAATTCTATTTCTTCATTTGTGAAATGTCTGTTCAGTTCTTTAGCCCATTTATTGATTGGATTTTTTTTGTTTCTTTGTTTGTTTTGGTGTTAGATTAATGTTCTATCTGAGTTGCATGTGGTAAAGATTTTCTCCCATCCTGTAGGCTCTCTCTTCATGTTATTCATTGCTTCCTTTACTGAGAAGAAGCTTTTTTGTTTAAATCCATCCCATTTATTGATTCTTGATTTTACTTCCTGAACTTTAGTAGTCTTGTTTGAAAAATCAGATCCTAAGTTGACATGGTGAAAATTTGGGCCTACTTTTTCTTCTGTTAAGCACAGGGTCTATGTTCTAGTGCTTAAATCTTTTATCACTTTGAGTTGATTTTTTTTTTCTTGCAGGGTTAGAGTTAGGAGTTTAATTTCATTTTGCTACACATGGGTTTCCAGTTTGCCCAGCACCATTTGTTGAAGAGGCGATACTTTCTCCAATGAATATTTTTCAGACCTTTGTCTAGTATGAAATAACTGTATTTATGTGGGTTTGTCTCTGTGTCTTCTATTCGGTATCATTGGTCTATGAGTCTATTTTGGTGCCAATACCATACCATTGGTCTGTAGTATCCTTTAAATTCTAGTATTGTGATACCTCCTGCCTCACCCTTATTGCTAAGGATTGCTTTGGCTATTCTAGGTCTCCTTTTTCCACATGAATTTCATGATTAATTTTTCTAGTTCTATGAAGAATGTCATTGGGATTTTGATGGGAATTGCATTAAATTTGTATAATGGTACTATGACCATTTTGACAATATTAATTCTACCGGTCCAAGAGCATGGGTTATCTTTCCACTGTTTAAGGTCTTCTTCAATTTTTTTCTTTAGTATTCTGTAGTTTTCATTGTAGAGGTGTTTGTGTTTCACCTCTTTTGTTAGATTGATCCCCAAATATTGTTGATTTATGGGTATTGATTTTATATCTTGCTACTTTGCTGTATTCAGTTATTTGTTCCAGAAGTTTCTGGTGGAATTTTTTGGATATTCTAAATGTAGAATCATGTGATCAGCAAATAGTGATAGTTTGAATTCTTCTTTTCCTATTCATATCCCTTTAATTTCTTTCTTGTGTCTGATTGCTCTGGCTAGAATGTCAAGGACAATGTTGAATAGAAGTGGTGAACCAGGGTATCCTTGTCTTGTTCCAGTTTTTCAGAGGGAATGCCTTTAATTTTCTCTGTTTAGAATGATGTTGTCCTTGGGTTTGGCATATATTGCTTTTACAATGTTAAAGTATGTTCCTAGTATTTCTAGTGTTTTGAACATAAAGGGGTACTGTATTTTGTCAAATCCTTTTTCTACATATATTGATATGATCATGATTATTGTCTTTTAGTCTATTGATATGATGAATTATGTTAATTGATTTCTATATGTTGAACCAACCTTCCAACCTAGGATGAACCCCAATTGATTATTGTGCACTATCTTTTTAATATGTTCTTTATGTGATTTGCCAGAATTTTATTGAGGATTTTTGCATTTATGTTCATCAGGGATATTGGTTTGAAGTTTCCTTTCCTTGGTGTGTCTTTGTCTAATTTGATATCAGGGTGATAGCTAGCCTCACAAATGAGTTTGGAATGGTTCCCTCCTTTTCTATTTTATAGAATAATTTGAGAAATATTGGTATTAATTCTTCTTTGAAGGTCTGGTAGAACTTAGTTGCGATTTCATCTGGTCCTGGGCTTTTCTTTCATGCTAAGCTTTTGATGGCATTTTCAATTTCATTGCTTGAAATTGATCTGTTTAAATTGTGTTTGTCCTCCTGGCTTATTTTGGACAGGTCATAAGTCTCTAGGAATTTATTGATGGCTTCAAGATTTTCTAACTTTTTAGAATATAAATTTTCAAAATAGTCTCTGATTATTATCTGTATTTCAGTAGTGTCCATTGTAATATATCCTTTTTTTCATCATGAATTTTAGTAATTTAAGTTTTTTCTTTCTCTTTTTTTAGCATGGCTAAGGGTTTACCAATTTCATTGATTTGTTCAAAGAACCAACTTCTTGTTTTGATTTTTTGGATTGTTTCTTTTGTTTTAATTTCATTGATTTAAGCTCTAATTTTAATTGTTTCCTTCTTTTACTGCTTTGGCTGTTGATTTGTTCTTTTTCTAGGGCTCTGGGATGTATAGTAGGTTATTTATTTGTTGACTTTCTATTCTTTTAATGAATGAGCTCAATTCAATGAACTTTCCTCTTAGCATTTCATTCATAGTGTTCCATAGATTTTTAAAAAAATCTTTATTTTGTTTATTTATTTTTATGTGGTGCTGAGGATCGAACCCAGTGCCTCACATGTGCAAGTCAAGTGCTCAGCCACAGTGCCATAACCCCAGCCCCTGTTCCAGAGATTTTGATATGTTTTATCAGTGTTATAATTTACCTCTAAGCATTTTTTATTTCATCCTTGATTTTTTTCTGCTATCTATTCATTATTCAATATTGTATTATTTAGTCTCCAGGTGTTATAGTGGCTTCTATTTTTATTTATCATTGATTTCTAATTTAATTTTGTTAAGATCTGAAAAGATGCACAGTATTACCTCTATTTTTTTGTATTTGCTAAGAGTTGCTTTGTGGCCTAAGATATGGTTTATTTTAGAAGGATCTTTATGCTGCTGAGGAGAAAGTATATTCGGTCATTGATGGATGAAATATTCTATACATGTCTGTTAAATCTAATTATTTTTTTTTCAGTTCTGTAGCTTTTTATTTAGTTTTTGTTTGGAGTATCTATCCAGTGGTGAGGGAGGTATGTTAAAGACATCCAATATTATTTTATTATAATTTATTTTCTTCTTAAAATTGAGAAGAGTTTGTTTGATGTATGCAGATGCTCCATTGTTTGGAGCATAAATATTTGTGATTGTATGTCTTGTTGATATATAATTCCCTTAAACAGTATGAAATGTCCTTTTTTGTCCCTTCTGATTAACTTTGATTTGAAGTTCACTTTATCTAGTCTGAGCATAGAAAGCCCTCCTTGTTAACGAAATCCATGTGAATGATTTTTTTTTCCATTCTTTTACCTTCAGTCTGTGGATGTCTTTGCCTATAAGGTGAGTCTCTTGGAAAGAGTCTATCATTGGGTCTTGTTTTTTAATCAAATCTTCCACTCTATGTCTTTGAATTGATGAGTTTAGGTCATTTACATTTAGCATTATTATTGAGATATTATTTTTAATTCCTGTCATTTTGATATATTTCTAATTTTTAATTTGTATTTCTTTCTTCATTGATTCACTGGTTTTTTTTACTGAGGTTTCTCCCTTTCCTGGTTTTCATTTTTTTCTTCTTCATGGAATATCTTATTGAGTATGTTTTGTATTGTAGACTCTCTACTTGTGAATTCTTTTAACTTTTGTTTATCATGGAAGGTTTTTATTTTATCATCAATTTCTGAAAAAAAAAGCACCAAGCAGAAATCCTTGAAATGAAGGAATCAATAAACCAAATTAAAAATTCAATTGAAAGCATCACTAACATATATATATATATATATATATATATATATATATATATATATATATAATTTCTGGCCATGGTATTCTAGGCTGGCCTCCATTTTCTTTCAGAGCTTGGTATATGTTATTCCAAGACTGTCTAGCTTTGAGAGTCTGAGTTGAGAGAACATCTGAGATCCAGATTGGTTTTCCTCTAAATGTTACCTGTTGTTTTCCTCCAGCAGCCTTTTAAAAGTCTATCCTTATTCAGTGTGTTAGACATTTTTAGAATAATGTGACTTGGTGTGGGTGTGCTCTAATTTTTTATATTTGGAATCCTGTAATCCTCCTATATTTGATTTTTCATTTCATTCTTTAGGTTTAGGGAATTTTCTGATATTATTTTACTGAAAAGATTGTGTATTCCTTTCATTTTTAACTCTGAGCTTTCATGTATCCCAATAAATATTAAATTTGGTATTTTCAATTTATTCCATATTTCTTGGAAATTCTATTCGTGGTATTTTATCATCTTTCCTCCATAGTCAACTTTACTTTCTAGATTATATATTTTGTTTTCATTGCCTGAGGTTCTGTCTTCCAAGTGAACTAGTCTATTGGTGATGCATGCAATTGAAATTTTACTTTAGTTTAGTGATTCTTTCATTTCAAGGATTTCTGCTTGGTGTTTTTTGTTTATTTTTCAGAATCACTATCTCTTTATTGAAGTGATCTTTCACTTTCTGTATTTTCTCTCTGATTTCATTTTTTATACTATCCTTCACTTCACATATCAGCTTAACTATGTACATTCTAACCTCCTTCTCTGATATTTCTTCTACTGTGGTAGTGATGGATTCTGTTATTGGAGTATCATGGTTTGTTTGGGTGATTTGGTCTCTTCCTTTTTCATGTTGTTTGTGTGTCTACACACATAATCCATACAGATCTGAGGCAGTAGAATTTCAACCCATGGGCTTATAGTGTCCCTGAAGTTTTCTACTAACTCACTGTTTAAGGAGAGACAAAAAACAACAACAGCCAATATAAACAATATACAGAATTAAACCAAATAGTTCCTACTATGAGGTCTACAATGTTAATTATGGCAATAAAGAATTATATATCAGTTATTGCCTGGGATTAAAACAGGAAGTTTGAAAAAGGGTTTACAATGGTGGACAGAGAGAGAACAGCAGTTATTTAGGGTGTGATGATTATGAGGGAGGGGAAGAGAAAATAGAAGTGAAAAATTAAAGAAAGAGTGAAAGAGAACAATAGAGTTTGGCTGTTAGCAAAAGAAAAGAGTGAAGGAGAACCAAGGAATAGGTGTAAAAAATTTATAAAGAATAAAAATTTTAAAAAATTAAAATAAAAGAATAAAAAAACTAAAATATACTATTCAAACATCCTAATTCTCAAAAAATGATGAAAAATAACTGGCTTGAAAAATGTTAGAAATGAGAATAAAACAAATATGAGGATGTATAAATGTTCATGTACTATTAAGCTCACAATTAAACAGTGAAAAGAATGGGAAAAAGAAAAAAAATCCATGAAAAGTTAAAGAATTCTTTCCATTGAAAAATTTCAAAATATTCTCAGCTTCTCTTCTCAGCAGTTTTAGGTGGGGTCATCTGGAGTGGGATGCTCCACCCTCTGTATCAATGGAATGAGAGCATTAATCTCAGTAATCTCATAGGTGGAATTCCTGGTGGCAGAGTTTAGGCTTAGGAGGGTTCCAGGCACTTTGCTGAATGTGAATTGGTTTGGAGATTTTAAATCAATGAACCTCCAGGGCCCAGTAATTGCCTGTCCACATGGGACAATTTTGCCCCAGGGATTTCTTCTGGGTTCAAATCTTGTAGTTGAGAAGCAAGCCTATTCTGAGTCCCCTACATACCCCATGGCCCCCATATTTCCTGGTCTTGAGCTCAGTCTCAAAATTCAATCTGTCCTGACCCCACCCTTCCAAATTCTCCATTTTGTTGTTGTTGTTGTTCATCCACCTTGCTGAGAAGCTGCCTGTATTCTTTCTTTTTTTCATGTCTTAGAGCAGCCAGGAAAGGAAACTTCTCTGTTTTGCCATCTTGAAACCTGGATATGATGTTTTCTTGACATATAGAACTTTTGTGTAATCACATGTATTGATTTCCCCTCTTTGTGCTTTTTTATATGACTATAGGTTCTTTCTCATTAGGTTCAAATTCACCTACATGTTCTTCTAGATATTGTTGACTTTTCTCACTATGCATCTTTTTAATTCTTAAGGAACTTATTTTGTTGTATTTTGTGAGATAAAGGTATATGTGTACGTACTTTGTAAGTAGAAAATACATTCTCCAAACACATTACCTAAGTATCTCAGTGTCAAAATTGCTTATAACTTTGTATACAAAAATCAAAAACATCAAATCTATCAAGAAGGAAATAAATAGTTATGCATGGTGGCACTTGCCTATAATCCCAGCAGCTCAGGAGGCTGCAGGTAGGAGGATTTCAAGTTTGAGGCTTGTCCCAGCAACTTAGCAGGACCCTAAGCAAGTTAGTGACACTCCAGCTCAAAGTAAAAACTGAAAAAAGGCTAGGTATATGGTTCTGTGGTTAAGTGCCCCGGGGTTCAATCTCTATTGCCAAAAATTGGGGAATTACTAAAAGCAACTCAATGGTAATTAAAAGTTACTGTAGAATAAAGGACATACACTTAGCAGTTTTTAAGTATTTTAAAGACATAAAACATTCTTTGACATATAGTAAATAAAATACATCAGAACATTAAAATATTCATAAAATATACTTCTGTCATTTAAATATTAAAAAATGCACAGAAGTATACCAAAATATTAACAAGTATTAATTATATATCATTGAGTTACATGTTTTCTTTTGCACATTTTGCATGTCTTCTTTTGTGTTTTTCATTTTATAGGCTATATTCAATAAGCATATTTTTCTTACCTGTTTTTCAGTATTTTTTAAATTTCAAATTGTTAAAATTGTTTTGGTCCCAAGGACTGAACCCAGGAGTACTTCACCACTGAACCATATCCCCAGGCCTTTTTATTTTTTATTTTGAAACAGAGTCTTACTAAGTTGCTTAGGGCCTTGCTAAATTGCTGAAGATTTGAACTTGCAATTCTCCTGCCTCAGCCTCCTGAGCCAGTAGGATTATAGTTGTATGCAACCATGCCCAAGTTAAGCATTTATTAAAATCAATTTCATAATAAAAGTAGAAAGTAAATCTACCTAGGCAGAGACTCATGTGAAAAAGTTTCTGCAAATTTGAGCTCATCTACTCTATCATGTACATACAGGCATTAAGTTCCTCAACAAGATCCCTAAAACTCAATAAAAATGATAATCAATTTGATGTTTCTGCACAACAAAGGAAGTGATTAAGAGAGTGAAGAGAGAGGCTACTGAGTGAGTGAGTGGGTGAAAATCTTTGCCAGACACTTCTCTGACAAGGGATTGATATCCAGAATACATAAAGAACACAAAAAACTCAATGACAAAAGAACAAATATCCCAATTTATAAAGCAGAAAAAGAAGCAAAGAAAAATGAAGAAGTGAAAACACAAATGGCCAAGAAATACATAAAAATTGTTCAGCATCTCTAGAAGTTAGGGAAATGCAAATCAAAACTACAATAAGATTTCATGTCACTCCATACAGAATGACAATTATCAACAACATGAATAATAATCATCTGGCAAGTATGTGGGGGGAAAGCACACTTTTACATTGTTGGTGGGCTGCAAATTAGTACAAACATTCTGGAAAGCAGTGTGGAGATTCCTCAAAAAACTAGGAATGTAACCACCACATGACCCAGCTATCCCACTTCTCAGTATTTAACCAAAAGACTTAAAATTAGCATACTATAGGGATACAGACACAACGGTGCTTTTAGCAGCCCAATTCCTAGTAGTCAAATTATGGAATCAGCCCAGATGCCTCTCAGTAGATGAATGGAGCAAGAAACAATGGAATTCTACTAAGGCATTAAGAAGAATGAAATAATGGCATGTGCTGCTAAATGGACAGGACTATAGAAAATCATGCTAAGTAAAATAAGTCGGACTCAGAAAATCAAGGGTCAAATGTTTTCTCTCATTGTGGAAGGTAGAGCAAAATAAGAGAAAGAAGGCAGTTGGGGAAGAGTTAGGATGTCATAAAATGCAGGGAAGATCAGTGGAGAAGAAGTAGAGAAGGGGATGGAGGAAGGAAGGGAAACAGGAAAAATATGGAATTACTTTAAGAAAATAATGTGACATACATTTATAAATATACAAAAGGGAATTTCACCTTTATGTATGTATAGAAGAAAGGAATTTTAGTAGAATAGATGAAGGAGAATGGGGGAGGGAAGTGGAGAGATAAAGGAGAACAAGGATTGAAATCAAATTCCTTACTTGTATGATTTTGTCAAAATGAACCCAAATACTATGTATTATTAAAATGCTCTAATAATAAAAATTGAGTTTATCATAAGACTAATATAAATAACTGTGAACATAAACTGGCTATCCAGAAATCTATGTCAACATAAAAATAGTTTCCAATTTATGGATAGCAATAGTCCCACATTTCCATTATGACTGCTCAGAAAAGTTTACATTGCTTTTGGTCTGGATCCTGAATTTTGAAGAGAGCATTGACAAGCTATAAAACATTTATAAAATATTTATAAAAGATTTACCAGAGTAGTGAGTATTCTATCTTTTTCCTACTTATTTCTTAATTTATTGATATGTAAAATGGTTAAATGAACCAAGGATGCCAGTCAGAACAAGAATTCAGAAGAATTCACCTTCAAATATTTAAAAACCATTTCTGGCAAGAGACTATTTTACATCATTCTAAAAGACAAAACTGAAACCAGTTTTAAAAGGAGATTTTACTACCACTGTTCAGATAGAAACTGAAGGTCACCTATCACAACCAGTATCGAAAAATTCCTGGTTTAACTTGCAAAGTAGATTGGATGATCCAAAATGTTAATTTCAAACTTCAGCTTCTTTTTTCTAAGATAATCTGACTATGTTCACTTAGGAAGTATACTTTTCTGTACCATTTAATAACCTCCAGACAGAACAAATTCAAATTTGGCTTACTTATTCACATGACTTTAAGTCTGTTTTTTAGGCTGAGTATTGTAATAATCATAGGAGGAAATAAATGTACATTTAAAAGCAGCAAAAAATTAAGTTTTAATTTTTTTATGCTTTGGAGTGTCATTCAGATAATAGTATTTCAATTACTATAAGGGATATCTAATATGTTGCTGTTTACCTGGCACTCATAATGCTCTATATATGACAGAAAATGTGAATTATAGCCCCAAATTACAGTACAATATCATCACCATGGTATCAAAGGCCATCATTTCTCTCATAATTCATAGAGAGAAAATATCATTATGATTTAAGAATTAAATGTCATACAAACTTTTTATTATGATGAAAGATGTGTAATTATAATTCTTGAAAGACATTTAATCTAATTACATTAGAGAATATAAAGCAAAACAATGAGAATATAAGTTATTTATCAATTTGGCATAAAACTTCTGTGCTCATATAAGAACTGTGATTGTTTTGTCAATGTATAGCCCAAATGACAGGTTCATTTTGAGTCATCTCATTCAACTACCTATGAGAATTACTGAATATCAATATGTATCAGCGAAATGTCAAGATTATTGGAGATGGCCAGGTCAGCCATTGTGAAATAAGAATTCTAATGTCCTGAGTAGACTAAATCAGGCACATTAATGTTTAATTTCTTAAGCAGTAAATTCCTAATATTTGCCATCTAAATTCTAAAAGCTATACAAACATGTATAATATGTTATTCTTGCTATTAAGTAGTCTACAGTTTAATAAACATTGTAAGATTCATGCACAAGTAAATAATGTAGGGAACAAGGTATGAAACAACATAAAAGAATAAAAAATAACTGTTCAGAACTATTTGGCCTGCAACAAAGCTGCTATCACATATGGACAGAATAAGAACTGAATATAAAGTGTGACAGGGAATTTTTCCCCTAACTATTCCTAGTCTCTCAATCCACATGTCAATATATGAAATGCCATCTTTAGAGATTTATAAGTGCACAGTTAAAATATTGCAAATTCAGGAATAATATAGTTATTTCTGGTTAATGGTTCATACCAAATACTTTTCATTGTTGTGCCTCAAACAGGAGCTTAGTTAAAAAGATGAGAGCGACATTGCTTTTGAACTGAGAGAATAAAGAAATGGTATTTGAGTTAAGCCTTACAAATATTTAGAATTTATAAATTAAGAGACATTGGGACAAGAGATAAAGACATTTGTAGCGCACAGATAATCATCAAAATTAATTACCTATAAGTAGAAAGCATATTTATCAGGGATGAAGTAAATGTTATGAAAAAGTGACCTGAAAGATAAGACTGGAAATTTAAGTTGCAAGCAGAAGAGTATGGTAACTGGGGTGTAGGACATTACTTGACAACTTGAAATGTAATTGGTACTGAGGAGCTTCTAAGGGTTGGGCAACTAATGACAGTAAGATGTTTCACCTCCTAGAAATGGCTTCATTGTGTGCCTGACCGGAGAATTAAATGGGCACATGTTCTTCTTTCAAAGGCTCCCAAGCACTTCTAATTGGTTGCAGTTTGTATCCAAGGATTTGATTTTTGAGGAAGCCTAGAGACTAATTAGAGAGTACCAAATGATCTGTGAAGAGAAATTGTTTCATTCAGCTTTTTCACTTCTGTGATGAAAAGACCTGACAAGAACAATTAGAGGAGCAAAAGTTTATTTGGGGGCTCATGGTTTCAGAGGTCTCAGTCCATAGATGGCCAGCTCCACTGTTCTGTGCTTGTGATGAGGCAGAACATAATGGCAGAAGCATATGGCAGAGGAAAACAGCTCAAGACATCACACCTGAAAGTAAATTGAAAGAGAGAAAGAGAGAGAGAGAGAGAGAGAGAGAGAGACAGAGAGAGAGAGAGAGAGAGAGAGAGAGAGAGAGAGAGAGAGAGCACTCTGCTCAAGAAGGTCAAAATATATGCCCCAAAGGCATGCCCCAAATAATCCATCTCCTCCAGCCACACCCTACCTGCCTATAGTTACTATCCAGTTGATCCATACAGGTGGATTATTCACTAATTAGATTAAGACTCTCAAAACCCAATCATTTCATCTTTAAACCTTCTTGCATTTTCTCACACATGAGAAGTTGGGGGAACACTAAATTTCTAAATCATAACAAGTCTAATTTACCTTTTCTGTTCAGCACTTTTACTTCAGATTGCCATATGCAATGATTACCGAGTGGAATAGTATGTATGATATCAAAGAAAGGAAAATACTAGCAACATCAGGTTAAATACAATAGTCAGATGAGATCTATTCATCAAAAATAGTATGTAATTTATTGTGTGGTACTGAATAATGTACTTTGTCATAGTATCCACATTTGTTCCCCTTCATGAATACACATAGGTGACAGCTGCTTATATTTCGAGCCAAGGATGAAAGTAAGACTATCTACCTGAGTTCTCACACATATAGTCAATTTCTGCCTGAACCAATTTCTGTATCTGACACATGTCTATAAGGCTCCTCACCAGAGATGCTGAAATTGAGTTAGTAAAATATAAAGGCAATGACACATCATTCACATAGATAACATAGGCAATAAATAATTTAATATAATCACAAGGCAAGAAGCAGATTGACTACTGCTAATAAAAACATATAGAGCACTTAACTTCTTGCCTAGAATAGCATTGTGAGGTACAGCAATAAAAGGGATC
Source organism: Urocitellus parryii (assembly GCF_045843805.1). Lineage (NCBI taxonomy): Eukaryota > Metazoa > Chordata > Mammalia > Rodentia > Sciuridae > Urocitellus > Urocitellus parryii. The sequence goes on along the minus strand of NC_135547.1, from coordinate 28,355,518 downwards.
TTGATAAAGTGACCATATAATTTATTACTGAAACTGGAACTGTTTTTGAGAAGGGAAAGGGAATCACTATTCAATTATAAGGGATTATCAAGTGCCAAAATAGGGAGGGCTATCCCAAGAGAACTATATATGTACCATTCAAGATTTATAAGATATCTTCTGTATCTTGATGGAATTGACATATCAAAAATCTTGGTGTATGAGGTAGCATATAACCAAATACAAGACGGTGCGAGCCTGAAAAAATATATAGGACTTACTTTGATAGGTGCTTTCCTCTGAGAAGGAACTATACTGATGAAACAAGTAATATTTGAAATCTGAAGTTGACTAGGCACAGACATTAAGATAAAGGTATAAGTAGAAGCTTGAAGGAGTCTGAGTAAAAGTAGGAAAAGTTGAAGTGAAATGGATGGGAAAGGGAGACTGAGGAAGTATGCCTGACTTATACTTACTTTGGAATGGGTATCTGAATAGAATTGCTTAAGGATGATTCAATTGACTCCTGTTGGCTCTCCTTGAAAAGCAGTCTAAGAAGATAGCACTCCTTACTTCCTTGTAAAAAGTGATTTCTCTTTAGAAAGCTAATTCCAATTATGGATTTCATGCATGTCAGGCTCAATAGGCAAGGATATGATTACATCGGAAAGTGGTATGCAGTGTGCGCACTTTAAAATTACTCAGAGAATAATAGTTTGCAATCTTTATGTAAATTAGTAAGCTCTTCTGTCTCTATCACTCCCTCCCAGCATGGCAGGAAAAGTGCAAACCTCATCCTTTTAGAAAGAAAATGACTGATGAAATATTAATAAAGATTACTGACAAAGTAAGCACTATGACTCAGGTTGTATAGAGCCATGGGACCTAGATGGTGAACAAATTTATTCAGTATCAGGGCAAGTTATTCAGATATTTTAACGCAGATGACACCACCTCCATAAAGTGCAGGGAGCTTTTGGGATTGAGCATCATGGAGTTACAGGAGGAGGAGGAAATTGAAAGAGAAAGTGATTAATGAGGATTAAATAGAAGGTAAAAAAGAGAGGAATTTGCAATGAAAATCCTTCAGTACATTTAGAAAACAGTATGGACAGCTTTATTCGCTCTCTGAAATGCTTATACTCCTCTCAGTATTGTCTTTTTTGCCATTACAAGAACTGATTTAAGTAATATTTGTTCCTAAGCACAAGGTTATTGTGCTGAGGCTTTCAGGTGATATTCACATGTGATCGCCTAAAGTATATATTTTTATTTTAAAAAATAAAATACTGAGACTTGGACATTTCCAATGGTAACAAGGTAAGTCAGAAACAACTTTAACCATTTCAATGGATTTTTGTTTTGGAGACAGCAGGTGACAGTTTCTTGGAGAAAGGTCAGAAGGGAATGACTGTCTCTGAAATGTAAATATTTGATCTTGTCTAATCTTCGCTGAACTCAACAATTATTTACTCCTGAAGTGAGGGGTGGGAGAAAGGGAGGGAGGGAGGGAGGGAGGGAGGGAGGGAGAGAGAGAGAGAGAGAGAGAGAGAGAGAGAGAGAGAGAGAGAGAAATTATATTCAACAATCTGAGGGACTTCATTTAACTGGGATGTTCAAACCAGCCATTGCATATCCTCCCTTGTCACTCCTTAAAATTTGTAAGGATGACTCAAGGATGGGGGTAATTGTGTATCTGTGGTATACATTTTGTACTGTTGGTACCTTCCTTCTTGCTCCACCTATAGGATGATTTCCTCATTATCACATTTCTGACATCAACACATCATAAATAGGCCTCTAGCCAAAGGAGACATTCTTCACATGGGTAAATCTCAACATCAGTGGAAAGATAAAATGAGGAAGCATGCATTAATCAGAAGATAACACGCATTTTTGTAAGTGAGGAATTTGAGTCCTACAGAGTGATTTATTCAGGTTAAGAAATGAATTACTAAAGAAACACAAAGAATAATCAAGTTCTACTGAGTCCTAGCAGAGTTCCTTTCTTTAAAAGCATACTGCTGACTTGAAAGCTTAAAAAGCTCTCAGGACTTCCTTTGATAGGTGTTTTCCTATAGGCTAGAAAGGTAACTAGGGTCATTTTTATAAAGGGAGGGAAAATAAAGTACAAGAAGTCTGGAGCTATTTCTCAAAGACTATAGTCCAGTTATATCTGTGACAGTGAATAACTCATGGAACAAGGACACAATTGAGAGCTTAGAAGGTAGAGTAAGGCTATACTGACTTCAAATTTTTTCAAAGGAAAAAGACAAATTTCACTGTTCTAAAGGAGTTAGAGGATTGTTGTGGTGCTGTTTCATGGGACAAGCAGATTATTAAAAAAAGGAACAGTTATTTTTTAGTCTGAAGGTTTAATAGGAAGGGAGAACTGGGATATCAAGGTATAGACTTGAAGTACTAAAGACCAATTGAACTTTGTTCTGAATGATTAGCTGCTACCTGTAAATACATAAAATAGATAGTATTAAAGTACTTTGCTTTTATATAAGGGCCATGAGCTTTCTATAGAACCCTTCATTAAGTTAAATAATGGCATAGGTTCTAACCCCTGTTAGGCCAAGTATTTCATATACATTGGCAAAATTCAGGGGCTGTTTTTCTTTTATTGATAGGCAGTAAAACTTATTCACTAAAGAGACTGTCAATTCAAACAAGCTATGAAGAATGTCAACATCAGAAATGTAAATATGCTTGTAATTGATGAATTTCATAATCATTTCCCTCTGGTTTAGGATATTAAGTCAAATACAATGTTTATAAAATAAGACAGATATAAACACAAACATAAAATAGTCTCAACACAAAAATACAAATATAAACACAAGAAATATCAGACTTCTAAAAACTTCATCCCTGAACTGAGAGTACAAAAATAAAAAGATAAACTTGAGATTTTTCTCATAAATTCCATGAACTAAAGCCCAAGAATTATATCCCATTTAGACAATTTCATGCCTTATTTGTATCCATATATCCATTAAAATAGGTTCCTAAATAAACACAAGCAGGATTAATCCTATGATGTAGGGGAAAAAGACCTGGGTAAATATTTTTATGAAGCTTCTGACTATATGAAAAACAACATAATCTATGAGCCCATGTGTAGTATAGTGACTTATTAGTGAATATTTAGAATATTGCATAGATAAATAAGAACTGATATGGCATCAGTTCTCAGAACCCTGTACTCATCCTGTACTATCCATTGTAAGTGTTAGCTTCAAAGCAGCATGTAAGAATTATTCAAACTGTCTGATCTCACATGGTCTCTTGAAAGAAATAATGTCATAGAGTAGGAATTTAGCCATGGGTACCAAAGATTATTTCATTATTTCATTAGAATGAAATAATTCAGAAGATCCTCAGGTCAATGGGTCAGCTTCATATTCAGGAAGGAGGATTTAATAACAGCTTAAATAGGAGAAATTATAACTCAAGATAACTTGCCCAAATATAAGTATTGGTTCTATACATTCCCAGGTATCAGAGAAGGATTTATATAAATTCAAAGGAGACAAGTTGATCAAGACCCACAAAGTACTGGTATAAACTGCCCCAAATTTCTGTTGACATTAGCTTATTCTAGTCACTGGAGGTCATCTTTAAAAGTTCAAGGAAGTCACTCCAAAATGCTGCGGTGTGGAGTGGGGCCAACCTAGCCCAGGTCTAAGGATGGTAATATACAGAAAATCAAAGGATCCAAAGAAACAAACAAAATGCAAAACAAAAGCAGTAAAAATCTCAGAAAGATTAGAAATCTAAAGAACCTAGGCTGGACAAGAACTTTAAATTTCCCTTAGAAAGTTAAAAAACATGTACAGATAATTAGCAACTTAACTAGGAGGATAAACAGGTAGGAGGCATAAAAATCTAAATTACCAAGTCAGTCTCCTTGAGGATAATGATGAAAAAGGTAGGAAGAGAAATAGGGTGACAATGATGATAATAATGAAAATAGTAAAAGATGAATAATATTCTTGAACTTTGTTCTGAATGATTGGCTGCTACTATCATTTACTAAGATAAATATTTTGTATTTTTATCATAGCCAATCATAGGAAAACCTTAATTTTTACTTTTTTACATTATCATGTATATTTTTAAAAAATATTTTTTAGTTGTAGATGGATGCAATATCTTTATTTATTTTTTTTATATGGTGCTGAGGATCGAACCCAGTGCCTCATGCATGTGAGGCAAGCACTCAACCACTGAGCTACAACCCCAGCCCCCACTGAGCTACAACCCCAGCCCTCCACATTATACATGAAGGAAATTGAGGCCCAGACTGATAAAGTCACTGGTTGAAAGTTATATAAATACTGAGAATATTTTTCACTTTTAAATTTTATCACATTTATTATTTTAGTTAATAGCAGAAAGCTACTTCATTTATAAAATATTTATAGTCAGCTTTTCAGAAAGTCAGATTTTGGTAAAGTTAGGGACACCAAACTAAGCTCAAATTTGAGTTCAAATACCAAGTTTTTATCAACCTACTAATTTTATCTACCTACTATGTACAATGCACTGCAGTAGGTAGAATTCAATTTATTTTAGACCTACATAGTCCAGTATGGAAGCCACTAGCCACATGTGTTTATCTAAATTTAACTTAATTAAAATTCAATTAATAATTCAGTTCCTCTGTTACAATAGCTCCACTTCTAATACTCACCACACATCTGTGGCTAATGGCTATCACATTAGACAATGCAGATATAGAATAGTCCCATAATCTCAGAAATTTCTATTGGATAACATTGATAAAAATAATTTGCTCTCTATTAAAAATACTACAACATACCATTAACAATAAAGATAAATTATAAAAACAGATTATTTTGTTACTGATGAAAGGATCCAATGGCAGTTTAAAGGAATACCTAAATTCTAGTCCTGCTGTTTTATGCTCTAGGTGCATAATATTATGGAAGAGATTTAACTTCCATGGGCTTCAATTTCCTAATTTTCCAAATAATCATAATATTTCCTCTATAATATTTTATCTCTCTCTCTCTCTCTCTCTCTATATATATATATATATATATATATATATATATATATATTATTCTTTTGTTTCCCCATCATCTTTTATTTTGGGGATTTATTCTCATTTTTTTGATTCTGGTGGTTCTATCAATCAAAAACTCAGTCTACTCTACCACAGTATTGCAAACATGATCTAGGATGACCAATTGGAAAACCCTAGCTCCCTGAATATACTTATTTACCCCAAGATATTTATGTGATCCAAGCTGAGCCAGAGTTTTTTTGGAATGGTTGCTATGTGAGAGAATCTCAAATTCCTTTCTAGTATGTTGAACCACAAGAATATGTGATATTGCACTGTTAGTGCCCATCTATGCTGCCACCTAGAGAGATTCTGCCAGAAAAAAGGGGGGGGGAGAAAAGCTAAAATGAAATAGATAGGTAGAGATTGAAATATTATTTGATAGCAGCATTTGAAAAACTGGATCTAATCACATTGTCTGAACCCAGACTACTAATGATTGTTCACTTAATGACTAACTCACTTCAACTTGTACTCTTTGCAGGTGGATTTCTTGCCTCTTGTTAAAGATGAGTTGCCCTCGATTTCAATAAATTCAAATATCAAATATTCTAACATTTCTAATCCCATCTATAACCTCTCCCTTGAGCCCCAGACAAAAATATTTAATTTTTCAATACCTCCACTTAGGTTAAGCATAATATGTCAAAAATGTAACTCAACGGCTACCCCAATTTCAGTTATCTTCAGGATTTCCATATCAATATATTTTATCACCATCTACTCAACTGCTCAAATAATTAAATATCACCTTGGATTTCTTCCTTTCCCTTACCCCCCAAATAAAATCCACCAGAGAATCCTGAAAACTTTCCCTCTAAAATATATCTAAAATCTGACCTTCCCTTTGTGTTTCCAATTCCATAATCATAATTCAAGCTTTCATAACTTCTCATCTACAATTCTGGAGTTCAATACCCTATAACATATCTCCCTGCCCTCTTGTTTATTTATATTTTTACTTACATACCAGCCAGAGTAATATTCTTGAAATAGATGAAACCATACCCTTAAACTGTCTAATGCTTCCCATCAAATCAAATTCTTAATAATGCACCAAAGAAAGGTTTATATGGTCTATCCAGTGTACCTTTCTTATTTTCTTTCTTCCTGTCTTTCTTTCTTGCTTACTTGCTTGCTTTTGGTACCAAGGATTGAACCCAGGGGTACTTAACCACTGAGCCACATTCTATCCATTTTTAATATTTTTTTATTTAGAGAAAGGATCTCACTGAGTTTCTTAGAGCCTTGCTAAATTGCTGAGGCTGGCTTTGAACTCATGAACCTCCTGCCTCAGCCTCCCAACCTGCTGGGATTACAAGCTTGTGCTACCACACCCAGCCCCAGCCCACCTTTCTGATGTTGTTTCCCAGTCCCTCCTTGCACACTATACTATATTCATTAGATGCACCACTTCAGGGGCTTTGTACTCTTTCTTCTTCCTCTCCACATGTTCATGTCTATCATAATCCTTTTAATTTTTATCAGCATTAATCAATTGCTAAAATTATCTTTCTTATCAAATTGCTTACTTACTTATTTCCTTTTTCAGTAGATATATAGAAGTCAATGAAGCAGGAAATTTGTCTATCATGCCCACTGTGGTACCAATATGACTGTCTGTGACAAATAGTAAAATTAAGATAAGAACCCACATCTGAAGACTCAGTCTAGTTCTTTCTTTGAGGCCTAAAATCTATTTAAAGAGACATCAAACATTATAAGAATTGTATTATGATGAAACACATTAAGGTTTAGTATGCTACAATCCTTAGGTACTTGTTATTTGAAAAGGACTAAAAGTAATAAAATATATTGGAAAAGACTGAGATTAGGATAACCAGGAATCTTAATGGCAGACTTGAAGAGATGATGGATTTAGAGACTTCATCTCAGAAAAATAAAATTTAAAAACAAAACATACACATGTGGCAATAATACTTGCATCTCAACAATATTTATTCTGTGAAAATAACTTTAAAATTCCCAATTTTGATTCTTGCCATATCATAGTTTTATTTAGTATTGCTCTTTGTATTCAGCAGAAACAAATTCTTAGTGTGTAAGTACTTACATCATGGGCTTTATAAATTTGCAAAAAGAACTACTTCAAAAATAGATTTCCTTTTTCCCACAGGAACCTCAAAATGATTGTGAATTAGGGAATGACCCCAGATAACTTCAGTCTCCAATATGTTATAGTTAAAATAAGGTTTTGAGTACATTCAAATTTGGGAGGAAGTGCCCAAACTTTCCAGGAGAAAATGATATTATCATTAACATGCAAACCAGTTGTATAAATCCATGCAGAAGACACATGCTACAAATGCCTAGTATATGAGTTATTGATTAGATTGTGTCGGCTGCTTGTAATAAGAGACAGAGTTGTAAAGAGTTAAAGAACTTTTTGAAATATGAGGAGACAAAACCATATAAACAATAGAATAAGTCTGTTGTGGGTATGTGTAGCCATAAACAAAAATATAAGACAGGGACAGAGAAGATAAGAACAAAAAGAAACAAAGATTCCCAGGTTTAGACTCAGACTAGCAGGGACAGTGATAATAGAAGAGTTTATATATATGCTTGCAGTAGAAATTTGAGTGTTATGAGATTAGTGTGTGTGTGTGATTTGACTCAAAATATATCAAAGTACTTCATGATGTATTTATGCAGGATTATACTTTCACATGAATTAAGTGTACTGAGAATTTCAAATCTTTGGTGGTATGGTAAAGGATTAAATTGTGATACTGAAACAAGACAAGAAAAGCCTTCGGGTTGCTTTGGGTACTGACTATGGGATGAGTATGTCACCATCTCACCAGAGGAACATCTGTCTGACTTAATGAACTAAAGAGTATATGTACTAGAGTATTTTTTAAAAATATCTTGGGGTGCTTATGTAGTTTTTAATATCATATAATAAGCATGCATTGATTTTATACAAAAAGAAAACACCAAACATCTACAATCTCCTCATCCAGAGATCAGCATTACTATCATCCAATGTAGTCTCACATATTGATTTTATTCTCTTTTATATGCTCTGCATCACCAGATTTGTAGAACAAAATAAGGCCATTTCTTCTGCCATTCAAATTAATACCAGTCCAGATCTTGTCTTGCAGATTTGAATTGGCCCTTTTGTTCTCTTAAATATTGTTTTTCCTTAAAGAAAAGGTGGTATGTATAACAATGGAATATTACTCAGCTATAAAAAAGAATGACTTGTGAAATTTGCTGGTAAATGGATATATCTGGATACTATCATGCTAAGTGAAATAAGCCAGTACCCCCCCCCAAAACAATGACTGAATATTCTCTCTGATATGTGGATGTTAACCCACAACAAGGGGAGGGGAGGGGAAGAAATGAAGTTCAGTGGATTAGACAAAGGGGAATGAAGGGAAGGGAGGGGAGATAAGAATAGGAAAGACAGTGGAATCAATCTAACTTAACTTTCCTATGTACATATATGAGTATACCACAGTGAATTTCAACATAGTGTACATCCACAAGACTGGAATCCTAATTTGAATAAAATGTACTCCATGTTTGTATAAGTATGTCAAATTATACTGTACTATCTTGTATAACTAAAAAGAAGAAATAAAAATACTATATTTGGAAAAAATTTAAAAATATTGCTTTCCTTGATATTCCTAAATTCCTTATGGTGAACACAATATCCTAGTTAACACAGACTGCATACAATAAGAAAGTAGTAATTTTCCAAATGGAAATCCATTGAAGGAATACTACATGATACATGTGCCAACACAGCACTGGTTGCCAAACCAAGTTTGTACTACATTTCTATGGATTCTCAAAATAAAAGAATCCTTAATACTAAACATTTTATTTTATTATTTTATATGTTTTGGTACTAGGGATTGAACCCAGTGCTGCTTAACCAATGAGGTTCATCCCCAGTCCTTTTTATATTTTATTTAGAGATATGATCTCACTAAGTTGCTGAGGGCCTTGCTAATTTGCTGAGGCTGGCTTTGAACTCATGATTCTCCAGCCTCAGAGGATTATAGGCGTCTACCACCATGCCTGGCTAAACATTTTATTTTTAAGTTATTTCATAGAAGCTGCAACTTTCATCTGAAGAACAAAACTGTATAATAGAAATATCAGGGGCTGGGGATGTGGCTCAAGTGGTAGTGGGTTTGCCTGTCATGCGTGCGGCCCGGGTTCGATCCTCAATTCCACATACAAACAAAAGATGTTGTGTCCGCCGAAAACTAAATAAATAAATATTTAAAAAAAAAGAAATGTCCCAGACTATAAAAAAAAGAAATATCACAAATACTAAATGCAGTTTGGCTTCACCTTTGACTATTTTGGGGATACATCATTTCCTTTAAGTTTATTTACCTCCTTCTGCTTGTAGTTATTTTCTTAAACTACAATTTACAATGAACTATGGCTTTAGCTAGTCTCCTTTCAGATGACTTTTCTGAATCATTAAACACTTTAGTGTGCATTTGGTTTTGACCATCCACTCATTTCCATGGTGATTTAGAAGAGCTGCAGAAAGGAAGCAGAAAATTTCATGCAAAGTGGAGGTCAGAACAGAAATCATGGAAGAAGACTTCTTGAATAATGTCATTCAAAATAAGTGACCCATTATGCTGATGGTAATCAAGGCACTTTACTGCCTGCCACTTCTGCTTATGTTAATGTTGCCACTTTTGAATTACTATGCTCTGAAGTAACTAATACAGGTAGGATGAGTACTAAATCTTCAAATGATGCAATGCATTATGGGTATATTAGGGACTGCTGGCAGGATTTAGAAGATGTATTCAACAGCTGGTTACCATCTCATATTAATAATTTGCAGTTTGAGATCCTAAAAAAATCAGATGTAGAGCAAAATTGTTAAATCAGTAGCATATAAATTCATAGTGTATTATCCTTGCTTCCATACATCCATCTTCCCCAGTGGTATACCCCAAATCTTCATAATGTCCACAATAACTGGAACTCCTTGCTATTAAAACACTGTAACTAGGCATTCCCTATAATCCTTAATTTTCCTCATGTTTTCCTTCTCTTACAAGCATTTATATTCAGATTGCATTCCCTTGTATCCTCCAACAGAATAAAGGACAATTCCAATTGAATAAAAGTCCACCAAGATAATGGAGAAATGTTGCCATGGTGATATTTGAAAGTAATATCTAAAATATACCTCGGTCATCTTCAACCATTTCTTAATCTCAGAACACTTTGATCAAATAATATTTTACAAATTTGCTAGTACTTTAGAATATGATAGAAAGAACATGTGTTTTGAGTCAGAAAGACTTGTATATGAATGTGGACTATCCATGTATAATTAGGAAATTTGTAATAATTTTTACAGACTTAGAATTTTTACTGATTATAGAACTAACACATGGTCAATGTAAAAGAAAATGGAACAGGATGGAACGAAGAAAGTATAAGAAAATAAAGATCAATCATATTCTATCAAGTAAAAGTAGTTATCATTAACATTTTTCTATATATTCTTTGATGTACATACCTTGGATGAGAAGCTGAGTCTCAAATTTATATGGACACTGTGAAGATTAAGTAATTAAATAATACAATTAAGCACCTAGCAAGATGCAGGCCCTCAATAAATGTAACTATAGCTTGTCAAAGTAACTCTGTATTTCAGGCCTCATTTGATTTCCCATGCTATCACCCTGATGTAAATGAAATCAGCAGTACTAGCATTCTTTTTCTTCAGATGATTCTTTTATTAATAGGTATTCCCAAACCTTGAATCCCTTAAGATTTTCAGTTCAGCATATTTAAGTAAGGATCAGGCCTTGTGTATGTGAGAAGATTTCAACACATAAACCTAGTGCACAGTCAGACTTAAGAACCTCTGCTTCAGAGAAATTCTCTGCTTTAAGTGTTTGGTGAAGGCAAAGGCAGGAAGAAAGGCAAGGATAAAATGTTGTACCTAATCAAAAGATGGTACAGTGGGCCTTGACTCTCCCTTGTCCATATTTCTGAAACTGTAGCATATACAACAATGAACCCTCAGGATGACAAAGATTACCTGTATAGAACAAAAGACCACACATCAGCACTGTGGTTTTTAAGATTTATAATTTCATTTAATGATTTTTCTTCCTATATAAGGCAGGAAGGCAGGCCCCAAGCCTTCTTCTAAAAGTTTTGACTAAAACTCAAAAACAGCACACTGCAAGGTAGGTGTTTATGGGCAGAGCCAAGACAATTCTGATACACATCCTTGAGAATCTTTTCTCTATACACTATGTCTTTTTTATCATGTGCTATGCCCTTGTATATGTTCTAATTTTTTCTGCCTACATATTGTTCCCAATTCATACTTTTTATGAGTAGCTCCAAGAGAGTAAATCTGCATTTTTGGTTTCTTTATATAACCCCACACTACTTAGCATAATGTATTGCACCCAGCCACAGATCAATCAATGTTATTGATTCACCAAATGATGAATTTGAAGCAACCAGCCAATTCTACACTAGCCCTACGGAAAAGAATGTGGAATGTGCTTGTTTTGAACAATCTTCATTTGCTCATGTTGTTGGAACAACCACTTCCCTTTGAGTGAGGTAAAACAGCAGCCTCCATCCTCTCTCAGATTCTTTCTTCTCCAATCCCTTCTGACTTTATCCTACAAGTCTGTGATACTTTTCCTTAATTAGTATAATATGAGCCATTGCATAAATTCATGGAAGTGGATCTAAAAATTAATCTATCCTCTTCTTAATAAGCCTCCGTGTAACCCACCCACAGTTCATTCCCTTCTCTTGTCTAGAAGCTGTAAAATGAAGGAATATGTAGAACTTACCTTAAACTGCCAATTCTTACAATGTAGTTGGTTTTTAATATTTCCTTTTTAGTTGTAGATGAGCACAATACCTTTATTTGATTTATTTATTTTTATGCATGAGGATCGAACCCAGTACCTCATGCATGCTAGGCTAGTGCTCTACAACTGAGCCACAACCCCAGCCCAACAATGTAGTTGTTTTGCCTGTGGTCTTTGTAATCAGATAACTAAAGAAGAATAAATGATGTGATACTGTTTAATCTTGAAGACATGGTTCTTTCCACTCTATGCATCAGTTTTGTCATTTGTAAAAAGAAAAAATGAGGGGGGTGGATAATATCAGTATCCATTCCAGAATTTTTGTGAGGATTAAATTTCATAATGCTTATAAAAAAATTAACACTATGACAGAAACCTGATTAAGTGGTCTGCACAAGTTGAGGAGAGATGATGTTGTCATTTTCAGTGTCAAAACAGTGAGAAATATGCTGGTGTTAGGACCATTACTGTCAAGAAATCACATGGGGCTATTCTGACAAGGGTCAAAGTGGAGAACAGGTATCAAACCAGGGACCTGAACAATCCCAATACAGAAGGAGGACTTGATAGAGATGTGAGGGCCTGGCTTAGCCATGAGATTCTTCCATATCTTCTTCAAGGACTTACTGCAGCAGTCATTCATGATTACTCTCAAATAGATAGAAGCATGAAGACTGCAGTCTAATATCAATGTTTCCTTCCTAAGATGTGTTTGAGAAATTCTGGATCAATAGTGTTTATTTGATTTTTAAAGGTATTGACTTGATTTACCTTTTTACCCTAAGGTAGCAAACTGTTACTGGCCAATTAAGTCTCCCTGTGTGGGAATAAGAGTAGAGAAAATTATAATAAACCCATAATAGCTTTGCAAGCTATAGGAACCCTATCAGCTTATCAATGTTCAGGGTCAGTGCTATTATACACATCTCTGTTGACAACAGCTCTGTTGAACAATCTGAAAGCAGTAGAGGTGACAGCAGTTAATGTCAACAATGAATGGACCCAACTGCATCCCTAAATTATATACAACACAAATAGATCTCCACCCCACCCTACCCCACCTTTGAAAGCATTATTATGAGTTGTCCACTAGGTAGTGAATGAGGCTCACAGCACAAGGACTGATTTTTCCCTTCAGAGTGGACCAGAATATAATTCTCAGTGAGAATTTGGTATTGTACATTTTCTACTTTCTTTACATAGGAAGAAAAATCATTAAACAAAATTGTAAATTTTAGAAACCACACTGCTGAAGTGTGGTCTTTTGTCCTATGCAGCTAATCTTTGTCATCTTGACCATTCGTTATTGTATATGCTACAGTTCTAGAAATATTGACCAGGAAGAGTTGTGGCTAACTGTACCATCTTTTGATTAAGTATAATATTTTATCCTTGCCTTTCTTCCTGCCTTAATAATATGGGTTACTCTAGACTATGCTAGCCTCTACCCAAGTAAAGTCAATGGAAATCTTGCAGCTCCATTAATAATTTATACTTATCCTACTTCTCTCCCATTCGATTCCTCACTGTTGCCAGTATACACTATAAAGTCTTTTTTCCATGATGTTACTTATGCTGTTTTCTCCCCCTGAAATGCACTCCCTCCTCCTCCCTGCCTCTTCAACTTCTATGCATCTTTCAACACCTAGCTCAACGTCTACCTCACTAATTAAGCTTCTTAGGCTGGATCATCCGGCACACATCAATCTTAATCTCCCGTGAGCTGATATAATTGTTATTGTTAATCTCTTCGGAATTGATATATAAAGCATCACTAAATCAAGAGTTTCTGTTAGAAAAAAGGCATATATGCCAGTGGTTTTATAAATATAAATATGTATAAGTATTATATAATATACATGTATATAATATACATGCCAATCTTCCTGGCATGAGTTAAAAATTCTGAAGGTCAAGTTAATATTGGATATTTATTTTGTATTTTTCAACACTTCATACTTTAAACATCTGTAAAGATTTACTTAAAATCAATTGGTAACACAATTATACATACCCAGATTATCTGTCTAGTATCTACTTTATAGTCTAATTTCTTTCTCTAATAAATATATACTACTCATTTTCCTTTCATTTTTAAAAAGAGAAAAAAATAAAAAAGAAGAAAAAGGCAATATGGCATTTAAGATAATTAAAAGAACAAATAAACAGAAATAGGAGAGAAAAACCATTTTTCAACATCCCCTACTATCATTTTTTTTCATGACAGTAACAATAATTCTACACCATACATATTTATCTGGTATTTAAAACCTAATGTAACCACTGCTCTGGTTGTGTTTGGCTTACAAGGTGAGATTAAAAAGTAATGAGCTAACATCTATTATGAATCCAGACTCCAAATATTCTATATAGATCTATTTATTCCAACAATCTTATAAAGGGGGTTTTATTCCCATTTTAAAGACAAGGAAAGTAAGAGCCAGAAAGGTTAAGAAACTTGTTTTTACTTGCAGTGATTAGGTTGCAGATCCAGAATTTGAATCTGGGTCTGGCTTTTCTCTGATACTCATATTTACAACTACTGTTCTGTGTGGCTCTATTTCTCTGGGCTTGCTGAGGGCCCAAATAGAGAGTTGTGCTCTCTGCATTTGATCAGGACTGAGGAAGTCCCGATCTTACAGTATTACATGATGCCAACGTATTTACTACTGTAGGTAAAATTGACTGAGGATGAGGCATCACTCTAAACATAAAATTCATGGATGCTAAACCAGACATGCTGGTTTATAGTTCTTAACTCTGCCACTAACTAGCTATGTGACAGTAGGCAAGTCATTTAACCTCTTTGGCCTCAATATATTTTTTCTCATCTGAAAAATGAGGTAATTAAACTAGGTGATCTCTAAAATTCCTTATAACTCTAATAAGCTATGAATTAAATATCAAAATTATTACTCCAAAAGACAGCTGCTTAAATATTTGCAATTAAACCAACCAAAGGAAAAATTTGGCTCAATAGATTCAAATATATGAGCTAAGCTAAATTTAGTGTTTTGGCGCTCATAGACAATTTGAACTTATGAGATAGTATAAAAACCAGTGTTGAATGGTGAAGTTTTCATAACCCAAAGAGGAAAATATCTCATTACAATGTCATCAAAACAAATTCAGCAGTTAAAAAGGGCAAAAATATTATATAAATTGACATCTACATCTTGATAAATGAGATTATAGTATAGAAAGTAGAAAATCTCTGCATGATTCAGATGTTTGAGCTGAGAACTCTTCATGAATAAAACATTAAGATATAATGTGCACTGTAGTCTTTTACCTTTCCTCAGTCTCCCAGTTTGACAAAAGCATTTCTTCTAAACCTCTCTGTGTTGATACTGGCTATTTTCTGTACATATCTTGTCTGACCATTTACACTCTGAAGCTTCTGAGGACAAAGCTCTTCAGAAAGGCAAAAGAATTTATATCTTGATTTATAGTCAGATGCCTTAAAATATGATTTAGTGTGACTTATTTTCCAGCTTGATACTTGGAGTAAACCTAAATCACACTGCTTTCTCAGTGGTATAAATATTATTAAGTCACAATGTCTTGTTAACCACTGACCTAATATTTGATGGGAATAAAATGAAGATTGGGGCTCCATGGATAGAAAGAATAACTTCATCTGTCTGCATTTGATTCACAATTCACTCAAAGTTGTTAGCACCACTCAATACCTTTCATTTCAGGGAATCTCAGGTTGAAATTTGTGCATGACACACAACTCTAGTTGGACAATATAAAACATGAGTATTATTTGATATACAAACACATATGGGAAGGGAGACAAGTCAAAACACCACTGTCTGCTCCTCTACTCTCCTGGTGTTTCATTTAAATCCAAATTTTCAATGTGTTTTAGCGTGATATGGTTGTGATTATGTACATATGTATGTTTGTAATATTAAGAGAGAAGGAAGTGAAAGGGGAGGTGAGGTAACATAAAGACAAAGAGATAGAATCAGACAGAGAACCAAAGAATATCATATATTGGACTCTGTTGCTAAGCATTTGCATGTTCAACACCATGTTCAGATTTGGAGACTGTGGCTAGTACTCAGTTTTAATTACTCAATAGCCATTTATTTCCCTTATTTCTATTTTGTTTGCTAAAACATGCTCAAACCCCGGAAATAAATCATGACAGTTCTAAGCCAATTCTTGATAATCAGTTCCTCTTTTCCCATGATAAGACTAATAAGATGCATGTGATACAATTCCATCCAATGAAATCTAAAAAGAAGTCTGCTGGGAACCTCTCAAAATTTTTTTCTTCCTCTAATATCTCCTAGCAATCTTAGATCTATCATGAGTTATCTCCTGGTCCTAAGCATATTTTAGCTTTTTTAATATTTACCTTTTAGTTGTAGTTGGAAACAATACCTTTATTTTATTTATTTTTATGTGGTGCTGAGGATTGAACCCAGTGCCTTGAATATACTAGGGGAGCACTCTACTGCTGAGCCACAACTCCAGCCCCATATTTTAGTTTTAACAAAATCCAGGCTTTTGTTTTCATGTACTACTTCCTCATTTGAATATTCTCATCTAAGTAGATGATGCTTATTTCAGCTACCTAGTGACCACAAGGGAAGAGCAAAAATAATTCCAGAGAGACTTACTCAGTTCTCTGACATCAATTCTGTTGAATTAATCCTAGCATCAACTACTTCCACATTTCTCCTTTAGAGAACATTAAATGTTATTATGGCTTAACCTACTGTTAGTCTGTTTTTAACATTAGAACCAGACTTATAACAGGAAACTGCCCAGAATGTGACTACCTTTTAATTAGCTGGAATAAAATAAAGTAGCCAATAACTATCATGTTGGAGAGCATACAAATTTCCAAATCAGAGTGATTTATCTCAAACTTCAGCTTAGCCTCAATGTATTTCCACCTTGCCTTCTGCCTTTTCAAGACCATTCCAATATACTGATAATATATTTTGAAACTTGACTTTGTAGAGATTTCTATTCTTTATTTGTATCTTCTTAATGCATGCTATCCCTTCAACAAGATTGTAAACTCCTTAGGGCAGTGTTTGACTCTTAAATCCAACAAAGTACCTGGGAAAGTGCATCTTCCACTTGTTAAATTGAATTGTAGCCCTCTTCCCTTCCCTGATTATGCTAGAGATTCTAAAAATATAATTTTCCCCTTCAAGATCGATGCTATTAGGAGCATTATCCTTTTCTTCAGGTTCTAAGGAGAGAGTTTTCTTCCCCATTCGCCATTTCCCCAGTGCAGCTTATATAAGCAGTTCTTAAATGAGTAACAGTATCATAGTAAATTACAGTAGAGGAGCTTCCCAACTTTTTGTGGTTCAACTATGAATATTTTGACTTTATGATGGTGTGAAAGTTATATGCATTCAGTAGAAACTACACTTCAAATTTTGAAGTTTGACCTTTTCTTAGGCTAACAATATGTGGTATGATACTCTCATGATGCTGGGAGTCAACAGGGGACCACACACTCCATTGAGCTATATGATTATGAGGGGGAACAACCAATACTCTATAGTGTACTGTGTGACTCAGCTATGATATTTGTTAGGTTAGGGGTATCACATTAATTTTTGAGTTAGGATATTTTAAATGTATTATGAGTTTATTAGGATGTAATCCCATCATACCTTGAAGAGTACATGTCACTTAACAATGAGGATGCATTCTAAGAAATAGATTTTTATGTAAATTCATCATATTTAAACATCATACACTTTATTTATACAAACATAGGATATTAGAGCCTACTAAACACCTAGTCTATAAACCTGAACAGTATGATATTTTACTGTAGTCAATTGTCACACAATATAAAATATTTGTGTATCTAAGCATAGTAAAATATATAAAACACAAAAAGCATAAGTAAAAATATGGTATAAAAGATAAAATGGTACACTGAATAGATAACTTACCTTGAATAGAGATTGTAGAACTAGAAGTTGCTCTGGGTTACTCAGTGAATGAGTGTTTACTGAATATGAAGGCTAAGAACATTACCATGCAATACTAATACTATATCTTTATAAATGCTATACACCTAAGCTACACTAAATTTATATAAAAATCTTTCTTCAATAACACTTAAACTTAGTTTGCTGTAACATTATCATTATTATGTCATAAAATTTTTAATTGTTTTAACTTTTGGATTTATTGGTAATAACACTTAAAACACATACTCTGTAGTGCTGCACAAAAAAAAAATTCTTCACATCCTTATTCCATAAGCTTTTTCTACTTTAAAATTTTGATTCTTTTTACTTTTTAAACTTTTTGCTAAAAACTAAAACACAAATACACACATTAGCCTAGGCCTATACGAGGTCAGGATCATCAGCATCACTGACTTTCACCACATCTTGTTCCACTGGAAGGTCTTAAGGGCAATAATAAGCATGTAGTTATCATCTACTGTGATAATATCAAATGCCTTCTGGAATACCTTCTGAAGGAACTGCCTGAAGTTCTTTTGGCGGAGGTATCACTCTATTCAGAAATATACCCATAGTAATTTGTTTTTGGTATATATTTTATTTTTTATCATATATTTGTTTACAACCAGATAATATACCATGAATATTCCTCTCTGTTAATAAAAATCTTGTGGTGTTGGAGACCATATTTTTAAACTTTTTAAGGAACTTGTTGAAGTCTGCAAAATCTTCTGCTGAAGCTTCTATCATGAATTTTCTTGGGAGTACTTTTCCTTCTCCTTCCATTTACTTTTCTATTGGCTCTTCTTCAGCTATATGTTAGCATTCTAGTTTAGACAATTCATCAGTTAGTTCTCCAGGAACCAGCTCTATGAGCTCATTTTCATCTTCATCCACATACAGTTTAAAGTTATTATCTCAACCACACCCTTGTTGATTTTTGTAACATTCTCATGGTTGGAAAATTCTTTGAAAATGCTATGCATACACTCCTTAGTGACACTACCCAAGCCCAAGCAGTTTTTGATGTAGTCATAGATGTTCCACTCCTCCCAGAATTGCATCAATGTCTTCTCAGACTCTTCCTCAGTTGTAGCAAGAGCCTAGGCAAAGGTCATCTTCAGGAAGTAGGCCTCAAAACCTGCTATAACTATTTGGTCCAGTAGTTGGATTAAAGAAATGGGGTTTGGAGGGAAAAACATTTATCTGATATTAAGATGAGGATAACCAGCCAGGCGTGGTGGCACATGCTTGTAATCCCAGCAGCTCCAGAGGCTGAAACAGAAGGATCATGAGTTCAGAGCCAGCCTCAGCAATGGTGAGGCACTAAGCAACTCAGTAAGATCTTGTCTCTAAATAAAATGCAAAATAGGGCTGGAGATGTGACTCAATGGTCGAGTGCCCCTGAGTTCAATCTGTGGTCCCCCACCCTCCACCAATAAAAGAAAGAATGAAGATAGCCAATGAAATAAAGATATGGAGGAAAATTGTCAATAATAAGTATAATCTTATAAGGTATGTTATTCTCCAAGCATTCCTTCTCCATTTCACTGGCATAGCAATTCAGGAAAGGATTTTGGAAGAGGATCTGAGTCATCCATGACTTCTTAATTACAACTACAGTACACTAAAAATGTCTGGTTATTGATATGCTTGAAGACTGGAGGGAGTGGTGTTCTAACTCTGCCAGATCACAAAGGGTTTCAATTTGTAGACTAACAACATTGTTCCCAAGCAAGATTATTATGCTAGCCAGAAAAGAATTGAAACTCACATTGACTATGTCTGCTTATGGTTGAAAGTCCTTTCAGGCATCCATTTCCAGAATAGGAAGATTTTATCCATATTGAAGATTTGCTCTAGCAAGTAGTTTTCTTTCACAATCAGCTTCTCTAGGGTGCCTTCACATCAGCACTTACAGACTAACCATTGATCTTCATATTATGTATTGAATAGCAATTCTTGAATGGTTAAAACCACACAAAGCTAGCAGTTAATTCAACATCATAAGTAAATCCAGCCTTTTCTGTTCTTTTATTTTGGGGGGTGCACCAGGGATTGAACTCAGGGGCACTCAACTACTAAGCCACACCCCCAGCCCTGTTTTGTATTTTATTTAGAGACAGGGTCTCGCTAAGTTGCTTAGCACCATGCTTTTGCTGAGGCTGGCTTTGAACTTGCAATCTTCATGTCTCAGCCTCCTGAGCTGCTGGGATTACAGGCCTGGGCCACTGCACCCAGCCCAGCCTTTTCTTTTAAGACCTAAAACAAACTTTTCTTTTGGTTATGATTGTCAAGGTGCTGAGAGAGATGCTCTTCTGTATGTGGTCTTTAATCCAGGTCGTTAGAAGTTTCTTCATATCTGATATAGCTCTTTCTCAAATATTTGTTAGTTTCATTGCATTCAATGAAGCAGATCCTTTAAATAGCTCCCATCACTTTGTTCTTTTTCTTCAAGATTATAGCTATGGCAGAATGGGACATGCCTGACTGACAAGCAATAACTATCACTGATTTTCCACCTTCATAGCTCTCACTCACTTTTAATTTTTTTCAGGCCAATCACTTGACATGGTCTCTGCAACATTACCAGTGGATTTGGTATACCTAGGGGCTATGATGAACAAAACAACATGAGATTAAATCCTGCACAAGAGAAAATAATGTAATCATGAGACACAGTGAACATAAGGTATATGAGGCTGCTGCCAGTGCAATATAGCATACTATTTTAGGGTAAACCTTTTTATATGTACAAGTATAATCTAAAATTATGATTAAAAGTATATTATAGTAAATATGTAAACTAATAACATGGTCAATTATTATCAAGTATTATGTACTGTGCATAATTGTATTGCTGAATTTTTATATAACTGGAAGCATAGTTGGCTTGTTTATACCAGTATCACTACAAACATGTGAGTAATGTGTTTTGCTCTGATGTGCTATGACATTATGACAACTACAACACTACTAGGTGATAGGAATTTGTCAACTATATTATAATTTAATGGGACCATCATTGTATATGTAGTCCATTGTTGACCAAATGGTTGTTATGCAGCACATGAATCACATACTTTGATTATCTCAGGCCTCTGCTTTGCCAAAGTCAATCAGGTATTTTTACAACTCATGAGTTATGCTACACAACAGTCCAAGCACCTGAAGAGTGTAATCAATGAATGGGTATATTACTGGATATTTTAATGATCCAATGGCATAGCTATTCTATCAAATCAATTTAAAACCTTGACTAAATTCACCAGTGTTAATATTGTTTAACTAACAACCTTAAAGATTATGAAGACACCCAAATCTTTCTGATAATTTGCTTGTACTTTTATCCTTGGCCTTAGATCACAGTCTAATCAAGCTTAAGTCACATAATTTCATGCATATATACCCTCACACACACACACACACACACACACACACACACACACTTCTACAAACATTCTCAGAGTCTAAGGAAATGTGAAGTCAGAATCAAATTTTAGTGTTCTAGTTGACTTACAGAAACATAGGATTTTCAACTATATAGATAAGTACAAAATTCTTATCTTCAACTGAAAAACTGTATTTTTTGTATCTCACAAAGGTAGTTATACTTGCTTTCTATTTCTCTTACTATAAACTTGCACCTGTTTCCTCCACCCGCACCCACAATCATCAGCAACCAAAAGTGCATTCATTTGACAAATGATATATCACCCCCACCAAGGGATGGCTTGATTCCATGATTTCATTTTACTTTTGTTTCTTTTCTGTCCATTCTTCCTTTTACTGTGATCATTATATTTTATGTGAAGGAGTCAAAGATAATGTCTTTCTTTGAGCAATTCTAAGATGAACGTCAGGGAAAACAGGCAATTAGAATTTTAGCACCTGCACAATTCAATTCCAAAGCACTTTAAACAACAGTGCTAAATTTACTAGAAAAAGAAAATGTTTATCTTAAATATGGTTTAATCCTCTTTTCCATGAAGCTTATGTAACAAAAAAATACAGCTGGAGGGTATAGTGGCCCATTTATAACTATACTTGGGTTTGTTACCAGGGAACCTGTCAAAATCAGCCTAGCTTGTTTGAATGGTTCATTTTGGCTCTCAGTGTATTTCTTCTCATTTGATTTTAGGAGTTCAAACTAGGTTAGTGATGCCAGAGAGGGGAAATGATTTTCTTTTACTTTGCCAACTGGGCAGGACTGGAATAGATGGCTAGCCACATGGTGTCATGTTTGAGGGACTTGCTCATTTGTCTCTGCCTCTCTCCAGTGCTCTTTTTACTCAAATGGCTTTGGATTCTGTCCTCAGAGTCATTACTTTGGAATAAAATAAAACCTACAGCAAGCTACATATGGCATGTAAATATATCCCCCTCTTGGGGAATAAGCCAATGTGTTAGACTGATCAAGCTTGACTAACAGGAAGAAATAGAAGGTAGGTTACTATGAGAGACTCAAATGTCACACTTAACCAAAATTTAAACACTCATATTTTGCTCCCTGCTTAAAATAAGGCAGAGATGGGGGTCAAATTAGCCATGGTTGATATTGTTTTCATCTTCATTCTTCATAATTTGGCACCATTATACTTATTGTTCATGGTTCATTTTCTCAGTTATTAAATAAAGACATCAATGATAACCCATTGTATTATTTTGTGTTGCTGTATGGCAAATCATCACATATTTGCAGGTTCAAAACAGCATGCATTTATTGGGTTATGATTACATAGATAAGGAAGTCCAGGCAGGTTTGGCAGAGTTTTATATTCCAGGTCTCACAAGGCTGAAATCAAGTATATTGTCCAGACTAGTTTGCTAAATATGGGGAAAAGTCCACTTTCAATCTCACATAAGTTGTTGGCAGAATTCAGTCCCTTATGATTGCAGGACTAAGGTCCTCTTCAAATCTTTCCTTGAAGACTATTAGCCAGAAACACTCTTAACTTTCTTGGATCCTTTCATAAGGCCCCTCCATCTTCAAAGCCAGCAGTGCATGTTTGTATACTTTGACTTCCCTTTAGGCTACTTGTTTAATAAGACTGAGCTTTAAAATAGATCATATGACTAAATTAGGCCCTCCTTGTTAATATCATTTTTGCTATGTAATATTACATAATCACAGGAGTAACACCATGAAACTAAATTATGGAGTCTTCAAATCTTCCAAACACTGCCTGCCTCATATGCACTTCTTTTTATATTAGAATGATTTTCCTTCATATTTCTTCTGGTTGAAGTGTAAGGTTTACCTAATTTTAATATATCTGCTATATTCCTTGCTTCCTTTCCCCAAACCCTGAATCCACAGAATACTTCTTCATTGTTCATAACAAGATTTTGTAACTCAAAATGCACTGAGCCTACAAGAAAATAAGATTACTGGATGAAATCTATAAATTAAGACATGCCTCATGTGGGGATACACTCTCAAGGTTCGTTTTTTCCAACTCTTGTTTCAAATACTGCTGTGATGATACAGGGAGGCAATGAACTAGAAGGATTTTTTTAAAAAATGTTCTGTCGCAGGTTATTTTTTACTTACGTAAGCCTCGAAAAATATAAACTCCTTTGAGTAAGCCTTGGGATTATTCTGTTGCTGTATGGCAAATCATCACATATTTGCAGGTTCAAAACAGCATTCACTTATTGGGTTATGGTTACACAGATCAGGAATTCCAGTGAACATCATTAGGTCAGCATATTTTCCCAAGATTCTGATAACCAAGCCAAACTTGTCCTTTACATTAACTAAGATAATTTCAGACATTCCCTGAGAGCCTGTGATAGTCATAGTCTTCATAAATGAGCCTGTTAAAGTTGCATGCTCACTAATGCTAAGGAAAAAGCATTTTGGAAGGAATGAATGGAGTCTTAGCTCAAGGAAAGTACTTAAGTTTTAGGGCACTAGGAGTCCAAGACAAGAGAATCAGAAGCCTATGTATAAACCCAATAATAAATTGTTTTATCTTAATTTGTATTGCTGGAGAAAAAGTAAACTTTGAATCATGGAGATCTGTTACTATTTAGAATAATAAGTGGGCAATTCATATACCTAATAGGGGCCAGGAATAGAAAGTGAATGGAAAAATTCCTACCTGAATAAGAGAAAAAACAGATTAGGGGGAAATGGATCAAAGACTTAGGAATTAGACAAGAAAGTGTGTAACCCATCTAAGAAAATGTAGGGTAAACACTCAAGCATATAGGCAGACAATGACTTTCTCAATAGAACCTGTAAATCTCAGGAAATAAAGCCAAGAGTTAATAAATGAGGTGGCACCAAATAAAAAAATATATGATTTTTCACAGCAAAGAAAACAATTAAGAGCACTAAGAGAGAGCCTACAGAATGGAAAAAAATGATAGCTACTCCTCTGACAGAGAATTAATATTCAGAATATATAAACTACTCAAAAATTTAACTCCATGAAAAAAATAAGCTAGTTAATACATAGACAAAGGAACTAAGCAGATACTTCTCAAAAAAAGAAATGCAAATTTCCAACAAATATATGAAAAAAATGTTCAACATCATTAGCAATTAGGGAAATGCAAATCAAAACTACCCTGAGATTTCATCTTACTTCAGTCAGAATGGCAGCCATCAAAAATACAAACAATATCTGCTGTCATATATAACAAATTAAAATTTTAAAGAATTAAAAAATAACAAAAATATACAAACAATAATAAATACTTTTATTTTGTTCTACTAACATTCAGAAATGTAAGAAAATAAATCTGTATTATTTTTTCTTTTCTTGCAGTACATTTTCCATATTTTTATTGGTGCATTAGAGTTGTATATAATTTGGAGAGGATGTGGAACAAAGAGTACACTTTTATACTGTTGGTAGGATAAATTAGTAAGAGAACTATGGAAATCAGTATGGAGTTTCCTCAAAAGATTATGAATGGAACCACCATTTGACCCAGCTACACTACTCCTCATTATTTATCCTGAAGAATTAAAGTCATCATATTACAATGATACATGCCCGTGTTTATAGCAGCACAATTCAAAATAGCCAAAATATGGAACCAGGCTAGTTGTCTATCAACAGATGACTGGATAAAGAAAATGTATAGAT
This sequence comes from Urocitellus parryii, assembly GCF_045843805.1. Classification (NCBI taxonomy): domain Eukaryota; kingdom Metazoa; phylum Chordata; class Mammalia; order Rodentia; family Sciuridae; genus Urocitellus; species Urocitellus parryii. The sequence continues at coordinate 28,330,506 of NC_135547.1, read as the reverse complement.
ACACAGTGGAGTTAAATTTGGTCATAAACAAGAATGAAATTGTGTGATTTGCAGGAAAATGAATGGAACTTGGGAGCATCATTTTAAGCAAAATAAGCCAAACTCAGAAGGCCAAGGGCCATATGTTTTCTGACATATGTGGAAGCTAGAGAGGACAAGAGAAAAGAAAATTTGGGAAGGGGTCACATGAATATCAAAAGGATAACAATAAAGTAGAGGAAAGGGACAGAGGAATTGAGGATGGGTGCTAATGGATAAATACTGGGGAATGGTATTGGAGGAGCTCTATTGTTATTCTGTGTTCATGCACAACTGTGTAACAACAAGTGCCACCATTATATACAATTCTAATGCACCAATAAAAATATGGAAAATGTACTTCAAGAAAAGAAAAATAATATAAATTTATTTTCTTACAGTTCTGAATGTTAGTAGAACAAAATCAAAGTATTGGCAGGGCCATGTCTTCCTAAAACTTGTAGAACAAAGGTCTTTGCTTTTGTCTTCCAGATTCTTGTAGCCACAGATGTTCCTTTGTTCATGGAAGTAATAACTTCAATCTTTACATGGTAAAGCAATTCCCATGTCTCTGTGCAAGTATTAACTTTTTATGAGGATACCAGTCATATTGGATTAGAAAACTGTATTAATTGAAACCAATAGAATTAGGACTAGAATCAATCTCTCTTTTTAAAGAGAGACTTGTTTTAAGGATTTAGTTCAACTAATTCCTAATTGTAGAGAGGCTGACAAGTTCAAAGACGGCAGGGTGGTCTGGAGACTCAGGAAAATGTTTGTACGTAGTTTTATTTTTATTTATTTTTATTTATTTTTATAACTAATTTGATTGATGGAGTTCCAAAGCTGTAACATAGACAAAGAGAGAAAGGCCATCTTAAAGCTCCAGAATGGGTGACATTAGGATGTGTTGAGGTGGACTGGAAAGACAGAAGAAAAGTCAGAAGATGGTTTCAAATGCCATGTGGCCTGGGGATTTTTCTGCTGTGAATTCTGCAATTCCCTGACTTTTTTAAATTTTTTTTTTATTGGATGTTCACAACATTACAAAGCTCTTGACATATCATATTTCATACATTAGATTGAAGTGGGTTATGAACTCCCAATTTTTACCCCAAATGCAGATTGCAGAATCACATCCACAATTTTACATAATGCCCTATTAGTAACTGTTGTATTCTGCTACCTTTCCTATCCCCTACTATCCCCCCTCCCCTTCCCTCACATCTTCTCTCTCTACCCCACCTACTGTAATTCATTTCTCTCCTTGTTTATTTTCCCATTCCCCTCACAACCTCTTATATGTAATTTTGTATAGCAATGAGGGTCTCCCTTCATTTCCATGCAATTTCCCTTTTCTCTCCCTTTCCCTCCCATCTCATATCTCTGTTTAATGTTAATCTTTTCTTCCTGCTCTTCCTCCCTGCTCTGTTCATAGTTGCTCTCATTATATCAAAGAAGACATTTGGTATTTGTTTTTTAGGGATTGGCTAGCTTCACTAAGCATAATCTGCTCTAGTGCCATCCATTTCCCTGCAAATTCCATGATTTTGTCATGTTTTAGTGCTGCGTAATACTCCATGGTGTATAGGATTAGGGAAAAAAAGCTCAACCATATGCTGTATATAAGAGAGCAAAATCAATATAAACACAAATAGGTTAAATGTAAAGGGATATAGAAAATATTTTATACTAACATAATAAAAATAAAATCTGAGTACTTATATTAATATGTCATAAAAAAACTTATGACAGAATAATATCAGAATGAAAAGGGACATCACAAAATGACAAAAGGTAGTTTTTCCATGAAAACATAACCTTTCTTAATGTGTCTGAACCATACAATACAGAGTAAAAAATGATGGAATAAAAACAGAACAGAAAGGATAAATTAACAAATCTGTATTACAGTTTGAGACTTCAAAACCCCTTTTTCAGAAATTGATAGATCAATCAGTTCAATGTAGTGCACTATGAAGCTACATTAATGAAGACAGAAAATTTGTAATGGTATAGTTGACCTGCACAACACAATTAATCAACTTGCTATAATTGACATTTATAGAATTAGCCCATACAACAACAAAATACAGATTTTTCTCATTTAACATAGAACATTAATCAAGGTAAACAATATATTGCATCATAAAACACACTTTAACAAATTTAAAAGATTAGAAATCTTACAAAGTATGTTCTCCAAATACAATGTAGCTAAACTAAGGATCAATAATACAACGATAGCTAGACAATCCCAAATATTTGGAGAAAAAAGAACACAATTATAAACAATTTAAATGAAAGAAGATACACAGATAGAAAATATGCATATGAAAAGATACTCAGTATAATATGTCACTAGAAAATTATATTAAAACAATAGAATATCACTACACAATTTTAAAATTATAATGCTAAATGTCACAGAGGATTCAGAGCAATAAGAACTACCCTCCATTGTTAATGAAAATGCAGTAAACAGCTTGGCAGTTCTTTCAAAGGTAAACATATGACATTTGATCTGGTAATCACACTCCTAGACATTTTTGAAAACTTATGTGCATATATAGCAGGTATCCATAATCTCCAAAAATTGAAAGGAGCCAAGATGTACTTCATCAGGTAAATGGATGAGCAAACCATGGTGTAGCCACACAATACAATACTATTTAGTGATGAAAAGGAATGTACTTTTAATATGCATGAAAATATGGAAGTATTTTAAATGTATATTCCCAAGTGTAAGAAACCCGTTTGAAAAGGCCTAATATAATTCCATTATGTGGCATTCTAGACAGTAAACATATCCATGATCATCAGGTGTTTATGCAAAAAAGCAATGTTAAATCCTTGAAGTGAAGGGGATTTTAGTGATGAAACTATTCTATATGATACTGTAGTATTGAATGGTTGACACTATACTTCTGTCAAAACCAATAGAACTTTAACACACAAAGAATGGACCCTCGTGTATGTATATTTCAAAAATAATTTTAGACATAAAGAGAAACTAATGGTATTATAAATATACATAACTTCACTAAAGGAAGTAGCGGGGAATGTGGACCTATGCAACTTTGGAAATGAGTGGATACTAAATTAAAACCAAAAGAAACTTTGCATAAGCCTGTACTCCACTAAATTTTTTGTCCCATAGGAGTAAGAGTTAATAATTCTGATAGTGCTATGCAGTATATTGAATTTAATAAGTTGATAGGGAGAACCAGGTTTCTCACTATTGAGGTGGAAGTTTATAGATATGCAAAAAGAGGAATAGACATAGATGTTCCACATATAAATATTTATAGGTAATATAAGTATACATATTATATATATGTCATATATGTGTGTGTTATATTGTTTTATATATATGTTTTCTGGTGCTGTTAGTTGTTAGTTAATAGGGACTACAAACAATAAACCCCAGCATTGAAGAGTATACCTAGTATCCTGATCTCAGTTACTATAAAAATGAAAACCAATCAAATGAGAACAGTCAAAGCCTACTCATTTGTTTTATGCTGTAGCAAAGTAGTCATCCTCCATTACTAGCATTTTGGCAGACTCAAAGGTAGACAGAGGGTTTGGAAAGCTTCTCAAGAATGCAAAATGATATTCAGGTATGATTGGAGTCTGTTGCCATAAGGAAGTTATAGACCAGCTAACTAGAAGTGGGACTACTATTTGATTGGTCAGGGATAAATAGTTTGCTCTATGGTTTTAAATTTTAAGTGGGGGATACAAATCAGGGAAGCTGTCAATTATTAATTAAGTTTTGGGCATTTGCACCAATTGCTACAGGGATTTTTGTTTTTGGCTTTCTGAGCTACTTGTTGTACATAGTGGTCTGACTTCCCAATAAATCTACCTTGTCAATATTAGGCTGGCTTTATGGGCTGGTTACTATAGAAAATAGTTTGATTTTTTGGGCTAGATTTGTAGATTGTGAGTCAGAGTCTGATTTTCTACATGATATGGCTGCTGTATGTTTATGTCTTTCATTTTAAAGATAATTTACAATAAAAGGAACTTGGCTCCTTGAACCAATGACTCATTTTACAAAATGAGCTTGGAACATCTTATAGTGCCAAAAAGTGAGGGATTGATTTAAAAGTCAAAGCAAAGAAACAAAAACCAACACAATGATGGTCTTATTTCAAACAGGCACAGGATTCAACTGAAGGAGCTTCAGTCAAAGTTAAAGTAGTTTGAAGAATAAAACAAATATTTAATTATAATTAATAGTACTTGATTATAACTCAAATTATAAAATAGATATCCTTTAATCTACATGAAATAAATGATTACACAAATAAGTAAGAGGGTAGAATCGAAAAACAATTCCTGAATGCAAACTTCTAAGTGATTTATGCAGATACTGTTTTCCTAAGGAAGTGGAGCATAATTCCTCACTCCTTAAGTATGGACTACACATGACTTCCACACAGTACAGTATGAAAGGGAGTGGGGATAAGAGACTAATTCTACAATAGAGAAACCTTACCAATACTATCTCAGTCAAGTGTTTTAGTTAGCTATTGTGTTGCTGTAACCAAAATACCTGAAAAGAACAACTTAGAGGAGGGAGAGTTTATTTGGGGCTCACAGTTTCAGAGGTTTTGGTCCATAGATGTCCAAGTCCATTTTTCTAGGCCCGGAGTGAGACCATACATTGTGGCCAAAAGGCACTGCAGAGGAAAGCTGCTGAGTTCATGGTGGCGTCAGATAGCAAATATAGAAGCAGGAAGGAGCTACAGGGAAGATGCCCCCTTCCAGGGCATGCCCATAGTGACCCACCTCTTCCAGCCATGACCCATCTGCCTATAGTTACCACCTCATCAGTTCATTCAAACTAAAGTGGAATGATTAGGTTCTGCTCTCGTGATCTAATCATTATACTCCTGAATATCCCTGTATTAAGAGGAGCTTTTAAGGGACACCTCATATACAAATTGTAACACCTGGTGATCAAGGCCAACATCAACAATTATAAGTCATGTTGACAATATGTACTGTTGATGTGATGTGATTACAATGGCATGTTCCCTCTCTAGTTTTTAACCCCAAAACATATATCCCAGGTCAAACTACAAGAAAAACATTGAGCACATCCCTATGGAGGGAATTCTACAAAATATCTAAACAATTTTCTTCAAAATTGTCAAGGTCATAACAAAAAAGAAAAAGAAAAAAAAAGCCTGAGAGACTGTCACAACCAAGAAAAGTTTAAGGAAACAAGATGACTAAATGAATTGTGGGATCCTAAATGGGAGCCCGCAGTGGAATAAAGGATATTAGTTAAAAACTGATACATTTTGAATAAATTAAGAGCTTTAATTAATAATAGCGTATCAGTATTGGTTCATTAATTATGATAAATGCACCACAATAACAATAGGGAAAATTTTGAGTAGAGTATATGGGAACATTCTGTAGCATCTTCAAAATTTTTCTTTAAGTGTAAAACTGTTCTAAAATTAAAAGCTTACTTAAAAACACATTGGGCTACATGATGAGAGTAAGCAATACAACTTTCTGGACTCCAGATTGCCTCTGATATAACCTGACCACTGAGACAGCAGAAACCTTCTTTGGCTTCTCTGGTGGAGGAGAGAAGGTCAGAATGAAGTTCTAACACTGCAGTGTGGGTAATGCTGAATACTTTAGGCAAGGGGGAAAAATGTTGAGAGGGGCCTGACCTACCTCTGAGTTAAAGTCAAGTAGGATCCAAAAACCTTAAGGTGGGGGTTTGTAAAATAGCACACAGAAATTTAACAACTAGTTCTAGAACAGCTCAAATGTGAAAGAAAGCAGCCTTTGGGGCCTTGTGGAATATTTTATATGGGTGCTGGTCAATGGAGAGTTGCACTTGCAGGGGACTACATTTAACAGAAAGCACTTTGGTATTTGCAAATAGAAATAAAGGATATAAGCTTCCTAATTTAGATACCACAAGATGCAAGAAGATGAGGGGGACTATTCCCACATTGGCATTCACTGAGCAAAAATATAGCTGTGCCTTCATTGTTCATTTGGTGAGAAGAAAAAAAAAAAGATAATCCAGGATAATTTTTTGTGTGTGTGTGAATCAGAAAAGACGCACACTTCTTGTGAAATTATTTTTCTGGGCAATATCCAAGATAAGGGCCTAGTGGAGAAACAGATATCTTGAGTGGATGAAGGGAAGATGTGGCCCAGAAAAATTAATCATTCTCATCTTTGGGGGATTAAGTTGTCCTTCATGAAATGAGTCACATAAAATGTGATCTAGGGGAAAGCCCAGTATAAACCTCTGGTCTGGTCTTTCTGTATCCACTCTGGGCTGATAGCCAGATCATTTTAAATCAATTGACTATGGACTCAAGTTGAATTGAATGGTTTGAGACTAATGGAAAGTGTTTTATTAACCCATAACTCAGAGTACTTTTGTACTGTATGGTTATCTATTCTGGGAAAAATATATATATTATTTTACTTTAATTTTGACCCTTAAAACTATAAGAGGAGCTGGATGTGGTGGTGTACACCTATAATCCCAGCAGCTTGGGAGGCTGAGACAGAAGGATAGTGAGTTCAAAGCCATCCTCATCAAAAGTGAAATGCTAAGCAACTCAGTGAGACCCTGTCTCTAAATAAAATACAAAATAGGGCTGGGGATGTGGTTCAGTGGTTGACTGTCCCTGAGCTCAATCTCTGGTCCAAAAAAAAACTGTAAGAGGAAAGAAAAGCAATTTTTATAATGTTCATTACAAGGAGATAATAAATCTCAAGAGGGAGATTTAATAATTAGTTCAAAGTAACACAAACAGAAAGTCATAAACACTAACTTCAAGTACACCTTCTTGACTTTTATCTCAACATTCTTTTCACTCTGCCTAATGCCTCACATACACATCTACACATCCTAGGATCTCAGTCTGAACATCTTGGCCCTCTTCAAGCTATCCTAATGTTTCATAGAAAAGAGCTCAAGTGAGCATACAGAGCAGCCCATAGTGATCCTTTATGTAACTAGAACTGAAATGGGGGGAGGGGGGATAATCTTTACTATCGGCATGAAATTACATTTGATTGTTTCCTCTACTCAGTACTGCCTATTATGTGAAACTGCTCATGGTATCTGTGACTATTGAGACCATGTTGCAGGTTATTGGCAGGTCATTTATCACAAGGGCCTGAATAAGATATACTTTGACCAGAAAAGTCAGTAATATAAAGGACATTTTTTTTTGTATTGACACTGCCCCAAGTTGCAAGATGAGCTAAACCATCTCTCAGATTCCTAATTAGGAGACTTGGCTTCAGGAAGATAGCTAAAACAGAATATTCCCATCATCTTTTTTGGTAATTGATACATTAGGCACCAGTGATCTGTTTCTCAGAATATTCATGGGTTTTTTGCTTAATTTATTCCCATCCTTTAAATCATGGAGGACAAGAGTAAGGATATAATAAAAGGAGATACAGCTCCAGTAATAGGAGGTAGTACTAATTGTTCCAACCACAAAATAGTTCCAAACTTCTTCTTTCCTCTGTCAAATAAGAGAAACAATGTCGGACAACAAAGTCAGTGGTGCTGTGAGGAATGATGGCTGAATATAGTAGGAGAGTAGACAATCAGCTTCAGCACTTGGAGTAAAACAGAGTTTGAAAAAAAAAAGCCTAATTCTGGAGTGATCTCAGATCCTATTTTATTATTGTTCTCTAAGTACTGAGTTCCACATATTTTATTTATTTATTTACTATTTGAATCATTTTATTTCTCTTCTTAAATGATATAAAATAATTCTTTATTGCAAATGAAATCACATGACAATATAGCATCACTTTTACAACAGAGATCATAATGACTTTCAGATGGACAATGCTAACAAGTATGCATTCTACATCAACATGAAAAAATATTCTTCAAGAATAAAACAAGTTTGTAAAATTTATATTTGTAATATCTCTTAAAGATTCTAATGAAATAGCAAATAATGTAACAAACATATAAATGCATGACTGAGCTTTCAAGATAGTAAGGGAGACCCCCAAGTGCCCAGAATGTATACAGCTATGATAATAAGATAAATGTGATCTTGGGGCTGACCCTAGAGGCATGTCATAATGGGAATGAAAGATTCTGGTTAACTAAAGTTTATAATTTGTCAGATAAACAGGAAAAGAGGTAGTTGGGTTCTTTTCAAAGTAAAACTAGAACCCTTGCATAAAGTCAGGAATCTTGATGTTCTACATCCTTAGTGGAAGGGTAAATGAGGAAAAATTTAACCATAGAAAGTCTCACCTAAGATAATGGTAAGGGTGAGTAAGGAAACCTTCCTTTAGAATTTACAGCCATGTGTTTGACTTTCAATTTCACATTACCTGATTGGTTTGCAGAAGTTCATACTCATAAATTAACTTAGTTCAGTTTCAGTGTGTGTTATGGTTGGGATATGAGGTGTCCCCCAGAAGTTCATATGTGAGACAATGCAAGAAAGTTCAGAGGAGAATTGATTGGGTTGTAAGAGTCTTAACCCAATCAATGATTTAATCCCATGATGGCGATTAACTGAGTGGTAACTGAAGTGATAGAATGTGGCTGGAGGAGGTGGGAATTGGGGTATAGGTTTGTTTATTATTAATTTTTAAAACTTGCTTTAGTTATACATGGCAGTAGAATGCACTTTGATACATCATATATAATGGAGTATAAATTCTTATTCTTCTGGTTGTACCAGTCTTATAGTTATGTATGTACATAGGGTAATAATGTCTGATTCATTCTACTACCCTTCTTACCCTTGAACCCCCTCCCCTCCCTTTACTCTTCTTTACCTAATCTAAAACAATTCTGTTCTTCCCTAGCACCCCCCCATTGTGAATTAGCATCTGCATATCAGAGAAAACGTTTCACTTTTGTTTTGGGGGGTATTAGCTTATTTCACTTAGCATAATGTTCTCCATCTCCATCCATTTACCAGTAAATGCCATAATTTCATACATCTTTAAAGCTGAGTAATATCCCATCATATATATATAATATATATTATATATGTATATATATAATATATACATTACATATATATCATATATGTTATATATACATATTATATGTATATGTGTGTATGTATGTGTGTGTGTGTGTATATATATATATATATATATATATATATATATATATATATATATCACATTTTCTTTATCCATTCATCTGTTGAAGGACACCTAGGTTGGTCCCATAGTTTAGCTATTGTGAATAGAACTGCTATAAATATTGATGTGGCTACATCCCTGCAATATGCTGATTTTAAGTCCTTTGGGTATAAACTGAGAAGTGGGCTATCTAGGTCAAATGGTGGTTCCATTCCAAGTTTTCTGAGGAATCTCCACACCACTTTCCATAATGGTTGCACCAATTTGCATTCCTACCAGCAATGTATGAGTGTACCGGTTTTCTCACATCCTTACCAACATTTATTGCTATTTGTATTTTAGATAATTGCCATTCTGACTGGGGTGAGATAAAATCTTAGAGTAGTTTTGATTTGCATTTCTCTAACTGCTAGATGCTGAACAATTTTTCATATATTTGCTGATTGATTCTATTTCTTCTGTGAAGTGTGCAATTTCTTAGCCCATTTATTGATTGGGTTATTTGGGGGTTTGGAGGATGTTAAGTTTTTTGAGTTCTTCATATATCCTGTAGATTAATTCTATATCTGAGGTACATGTGCTAAAGATTTTCTTCCATTCTGTAGTCTCTCTCTTCACATTGTTGATTGTTTTCTTTGCTGAGAAGAAGCTTTTTAATTTGAATCCATCTCATTTATTGATTCTTGATTTTATTTCTTGTGCTTTAGGAGTCTTGTCAAGGAAGTCAGATCCTAAGCTGACATGGTGAAGATTTGGGCCTATTTTTTCTTCTATTAGGCTCAAGGTCTCTGTTCTAATACCTAAGTCTTTGATCCATTTTGTGCAGTGTGAGGGATAGGGGTTTAATTTCATTTTGTTACATGTGGATTTCCATTTCCCATCACCATTTATTGAATAGGCTATCTTTTCTCCAGTGAATGTTTTTGGTATCCTTTTCTAGTATGATATAAGTTATATGTCTAGTATGAGTTCTAGATATTTTAAATGTCTAATATGAACCTCTCAGACAGCAAGGTTGTATCTGCATACCCAAATGATTTGACCTATTTAAAACAAATTATAAAGGAAATAGTTGACTAACAACGTGTAAGGGTTGTTGTTTCAGTACATGTAAAATATTCATCTTTTCTATTTTTTAGCCAATTAAACTCTATTACTTGTACACAGCTTGTTGATGTCACAGATTAAGAAGGATCACTAAAATTTGACACATCTTTGTTCTACTCTCCTTGTCTCAGCAACCCATTTACCATTACCATCCATCTTATGATGCCAGCATCCTCAAGGTTCATGTTTGAAAAATACTGCTATAGATAAGTGTTAGAAAATACTATATCCTTAATAACACATTGTTTAGAAAAGATTCTTTGTGTCAACCCCACCCATATACATAATAAGCATCTTATGTTACATGTAGTAAAGACAAAAGCACCATCCTAACACTGACTGAAAATATTTCTCTAATCATTCTGTGATAGTGCCTTAAATGTCCATCCTGTCATGCTTGTACAGCTACATATGCAATATTTGATCAGTCGTCCATAGTACATGATAGGAACTACTTGTAGGATGTAAGAATTAAGAGAAGGACAAGCCCTGTCCCTTATGTTTGAGGATCTGACATGATATGTAAATGTAAACAAGTAAACACACTAATTAAAATTATAACAGAGATGGGCTGGGGTTGTGGCTCAGTGGCAGAGTGCTTACCTAGCATGCTTGAGGAACTGGTTTGATTCTCAGCACCACATAGAAATAAATAAAATAAAGATCCATTAACAACTAAAAATATTTTTAAAAATTATAACAGAGAAATAAGTCCTATGAGATTGCAGAGTAAGAGCACATGTCTCAGTAAGTGATACCTGGGAATAATTTCTTGGAGGATTTACATCTAGGTAGGTGAGGTGGAAAAGTTAAGAGACATATCTTTAAAGAGGAAACAAAGACTCACATACATCAGAGTGCACTGTTTACTGAGGAGCCAAAAGTAATTCCACACACCTAATAAGGCATGACATAACGAAGTAATAAGTTGAGAGAATGGAAAGGTAAACTAAGGGGTCAAGTTTAAAGTGCCTTGTGGCTCATACTAAGGAATTTGGACTCTCTTTGAAGTTGTCAAGAGTCACTGAATGATTTTTAAAAGGAGGGTGCATTAGAATTGGGTTCATGGGAACTTTACCAAGCATATTTACTGTTCCTGTGCTAATATAGTCAAATAAAAGACGAGGCCACCAATAATGTCAACATGGCTCAACCTTCGAGTTACCCTGCCTGCATTAGATGTGTTCTCAGCTGTACATTGGATTAATTACCTTGAAAGCCAGCCACTTTTAGTAAAAATGTAATCTCTCTCATGCAGAGCTTAAATTTATCCCAGGAGACAAAGTAGAGCCCCATTTGGGCAAAGGCATTTAAACTATGTGTTTACTCTCCAACTTTTATATCTAATTAGCAATCAGCAGGGCATAACCAGCTCTAGAACCTCTGCTAGCCCCTTGCATTGACACAGCCTTTGGGCAGTAGTCAAGCTGCAAAGAATACCACCTGCATTAATATTTAATTCAGATTTCCATCTGGAAGGGCTATAAAAACTGCAGAGTGTTAGCAATTGTAGGAAGGGAGAAAAGAGCTAAGCTTTCAAATGTAATAAAGGTGCCTCTCATTTGAAAAAAAATAGTGTACAGGGTATCAGGGAAACTGCAGATGAATAATTTGAATGGGGGCATTTTCTACCTTAATCAACTAAGGAAGACTATGGCATAAACACAATGTCTTGTGATATTGCTTGTCATAGCTGACTGCTACACTTTCGTGTATAATACATTTTAAGGAAAAGATCTCAATCCTCTAATAGAGTACTTCAGAAAAGCAGTGAATGGTAATTGAGTGTTTAAAAGTAACTGGACTGGTACTACTTACAAATGACTGTTGCTTGAGGTGCCATAGGAAAAGTGGGACTTGGAGCCAGCTCTTTCAGTAACTCACTAAGTAAACTTGGGAAGGTTTCTTAGAATATCTCTAGTCCTTTTTTATTCATCTAATAAAGGTGTGAAATGATTTAAAGAAGAGATTATAAATATTAAAATGTATATATATATATATATATATATATATATATATATATACGCACACACAAAGTGTTGATGAGGGTCTGGATATGAGTGAATCATTGAATGAATCATAGAACTGGAGAGCTGGAAAAGATCTTAATGCTCATCAATTCAACCTACTCTTCTACAGATGAGAAATTTGAATCTATAGACAATGTGACTTTTCCAATGACAATTTTCCACAGAGAACCACCTCCCACTCAGCTTGACTCCCACTTTTACTGACCAGTTTCCTTCATGTTATTGGGACTACAAAAGGCATTGATAAACCAACTTGATAAGAGAAAAATGAGGCCGAAATGGCATAGCTTCTAAGCCTTGACAATAGAGAATAGTGGTAGTAAGTGGAAATAATGTTGGCACTAAGAGTGCTACATAATGGTATTAGAGTAAAGGAATTAAGAATTTTAGGACTTTGATGTAGACCATTGCCAACCCTAAACAACAACAACAACAAAAATGCACCAAGGAACAGTGACAAAGAAAGGCAAAGTAATGCAGAGTTGAATTTGTTGTGACTTTGATCACAAATCCCAATGCAAATTCCAATGAGATGGCTAATCACATATGGAATATTCCCTTTTATCCATGATTTTTAAGATTTTTATCAAAACTGACCATGAATCTTGATCTATAGAATTTGATAATTTCCTAACACTTTCATTGCCACCACTATAGTTGAAGTCACTATCACCTCTCACCTATTATTGCATAAGTCCCCTGTTTTATCTCCTTCCACATTTTTATGATCTGCTCTTAAAAATAGTAGTGATTCTGTTAAAATGTAAGCCAGATCATGTCTTGTACGCCACAGTCTAAGACCATTCAAAATTAATGCAGTGGCCCTTAGGGCCCCATGTAATTTTTTTTCTCTATTAACTCCCTGTCCTTCTTTCCTGCCACTCTCCATCTTGTCATTGTTCTGGCTTCTACACCAAACATGTTGGTTCCTGAGAATCTTTATTTGCTACCACTATTCTCTAGACATCTGCTTACTTCCAAGACCCTGTATTATACTTTCACTTAGGTATTTCTTGATCTGTATAAAAATGGTAACATCTACCTACCCAAATCATCTCCAGAACTCCCTTACCTTATTTTATTTTTCTCCATTTTACTTATTGTCATTTTATTTTCCCCACTAGAATGTAAGTGCTACAAGATAAGGCATTTTAGTATTTTTGTTTTGTTTTATTTTGGCTTGTTTTATTTTCAGTAACCTATTCTAATGTCTAAAATAAGACCTGGCATTAGTAGATATTAAAAAATGTGTTTGTTGAATGAATCAATGATTGAATAAGCACTTGAAAGTGTCAACTATGCTATGTAACAGGTGCTTTTCTAAGTCTTTTGCATTTATTGTCTCAATTCTTGCACATACATTAGGTACTACTAGTTATTCCTTTTCTGAATGAGAAATCTAAGAAGTTAACTAATTTGTTCAAAGCCACACAATTAGTATTCATAAAAATTCAAGCACAGCTGACTCGAAGATCTGTGTGCCTGGCTATCAAGAAATATAATCTCCTTAAGTTTCTATCTGATTCTCACTTTGCCTTTCCTTTCTTGATCTTCCCTTCCCTTTCTCACCTCTTCCCCATTTGGTTTACAGGAATACTTGACTTTACATATGTCACTATAGTGGAAAAAGCTCTCTTCCTTACTGCTGAATCTCAATCTAGTAAGTCATGAGATTCTAAGCAGGGTACCATTTGTTTCAACAAATAACTCTGAATACTGATGACATAGCATAGAAAACTGAACAAGTGCTGGAAGTATGTGATGCAGAGAGGCCTGACCAACAGGCTAGCCCCATGAGATTTTGGTGCTTATCTAAAGTTCAGCATATGAGAGATCTTGTGAATACCCTGGGAATAGGAATACAAAACAGCTACAGAAAGCACTGAGTTTTGGTCAAAATTTTCAAATCTCTTTGTCAAGCTGTCACTACACTGAATACAAAACAGTCTGTGTGCTTATTGTCAATGATATTTTCTTGAGAAAGTAAGCAAGCAAGAAATTAGGTAAACTAGAAAAACCACACCTTTGGTCTTGAAGAAAGAGGTGAATTTTATTTGGAACTCTATGAAAACATTGGAGGTGATAGGTTGGCTGTTTCTCACAATAGTAATAATTACCTGATTGATTACTCTTGTCCTTGAAGGTTTTCAAAGTGCTTTTATCTGTATTATTTCAATTGAACCTTTTAACAGCTGCTTGAAGTATGCAGATGAAGAAACCAAATTCCTGAATATGATGGCCAGTGAGTGGAAAAGCCTGGACTATTACCCAAATTGTTTTACTCCCAGTTTATTGCCCTCCTTCTCACACAAATCTTTCTGGTAATTTCTTTGTGGAATCATTACACTAATAATACATTTCTTCCTAACATATTCCAGTCTGATAATCAAGTGTTACCAAGGTTTTCTCAATTGACATGAAACAGATAATCTTTTTTTTTTTTTTTTGGTACCAGGGACTGAACTCAAGGGCACTCGACCACTGAGCCACATCCCCGGCCCTATTTTGTGTTTTATATTCAGAGATAGGGTCTCACTGAGTTGCTTAGGGCCTTGTTATCTTGTTGAGGCTGGCTTTGAACTCAAGATTCCTCCTGCCTCAGCCTCCTGAGCTGCTGGGATTTCAGGACTGCACCACCATGCCTGGTTGGCATAGGTAACCTCTTAACTGAAATTATAGGAGTAGTACTTCAAAGCCTCTGACACACTAGTTTGACCTAAAATCTTATGTTTCCAAAATCAATTAAACTAATATCAGAGAATCATAAAGTAAGCACTGACCACATATTATAAATCAATGTAACCAGTTGACTTCAATATTCCAGGAATACCTTAATGAATGAGCCACTGGAAAGATATATTTTAATGGGAGAAGAGGATGAAAAAGGAGAGACAAGACAGCTATGAATAAATCAAAGAACATAGATAGTCACAGGACAATATGAGAACACAAAGTACCTAGTGTAGGAAAGAAGGAATGAATGGTTCAATGAGGATCAAAAGAAAAAAGGATCTAGAACTTAAAACCATGACTGACTACTTTTGATTTGGCTAGCTCTGATGGAAAACAAGAAGTTACATCTTATGTGAAACCAATTAAAAAGAGTCTGTAGAGGCAAATTATTATTTGTACATACCACAAAAAAGGAGGAAAAAAAGAAGCAAAAAAGGCTTAACTTTCCAATGTACTACAGTTTGATACCCAAAGAAGATGGAACTGGTTTTCTTAGAAAGCTAATGAACTACTAAATGGAGGGTGTAAACTGCAAATGATGCCAATCAGAAATATTAACGAAAACTACACTGCATACTGACTTTTTCACTCCATCCCTGAATTAAAATTTGCAAAGACTCACACACATACATACACACACACACACACACACACACACACACACACGCACACACATATACACACACAATACTATGGAGTTTTGAAACACAACTAGCTTTTGAAGAAAGCACTAAAACATCTAGGAGTACAAATAATACAAATAATGTTTCAGGTAATTATTTTCTTTAATTCTTCAAGTGTTCAAAAGTAATAATCATAAGTTGGTCAATAATTACTTTTAGGTAAAAAAGAAACAAGACCTGTTAACCAATATTCATTTAAAGGAGTATTTTTAGAACATTTTGACTAACAATTTCTAAGAAATGTTATTTTTCTTTCCTCACAACACATATGGAATATTATTCTGTAATAAATGGTGCATTATTCTATTTTCTATTGTGGAACAAAATGCCCAATGGTAACTGCTTTAAAATGAAGGAGGTTTATTTATTTCACAGGTATGGAGATTCAAAAACATGGCACAAGCATCTACTCAGCTCTGGTGAGAGCCTCTGGCTACATCACAACATGGTAGATGGCATTATGATGGAAGCACATGTGAAATGGAGAGATCATATGGCAAAACAGGAAGCTTGGATTCATAGGTCAGGAAAAGTTTTGTTTTAGCAAACATCATTACAGGAACAAGGTTCCCCAAAACCCATATTAATTCCTTCTCAGGGCAGTTTCCTTATGATTTAGTTCACCTTCCACTAGGTCCCAACACATAAAGGCTCCATCACCTCTAAGTCATCACACTAGAAACTAAGATTTCAGCATGTAAAACTTGGGGGAACATACTCATACCATATCCAAACCATAGCCAATGCATTTACCAATAAACTAGATAAGGATGTTAAGTGGGTACTACTAATCACAACACCACATTTTCTTTTCATGTTCAAAATGTCTAAAATTGGAACTTCTTGAAGACATGCACTTTTTCTTTGGGATACAAAAAGAAATAACTTCTGCAAAGTTTGTCACAATAAGTTTGATTATTGTTCACAAAGTATACCTTCTAGAGCTGGGATGGCAATTTCAATTATTCTATAGTAGTTGCTTGGGGACTGCTAAGAATGAGGCCATTTCCAGACTCATTCAAAAAGAATCCCATGATTGATTTGTCGCATACATGGCAGAAGAAAAGAAGTGGTATCATAGGTATCAAATATTTACCATTCCTTCACCAGTATTATTTTGATCCTATTAATTCTAATGACTAAAATTTGAATAATTATTCATAGGGAGGTAGTGATAATTTCTGAGGGAATAGTGTAGTCTATTCTGACTCTCTTCAGAGATGTGTACATGAGAGGTATAAAACATAAATTTTTGATCTATTATATAAAATGATAACAAAAATTGGTATCTAGGTTTCAGCATCTTTAAGGAAAAATATGACTGGAGCAAGATTAAAAGAAATAGGAAATCTATGTACAAGTCAATTCATCGGTCTCATTAAAATAAGCTGCTTTGATATACTTCTTAACTAAGCCATGATTTTTGTTTAGACTTAAGGAAAAAGGACAATTTTTTTTCTCCTAATATGCTTCTAGGATCTTTAGAGAAGCCTATGGATTTAGTAACTTCTGCGGCAGCAAAAGCAAGCAATTTAGAGCTTTGATGCCAACATCCACCATCTTCCATAAGAGATATTAATGGAAACTCCCTTGCTTGCCTGAATGTTTACACTTAGACAGTTATCTCCCATTATTGAGATTTTGTTTAAAATCCTAAACAGTTTTTTCCCTGTATCCTCCTTTCCTTGGAATGACCTTTTCCAGGTTGGAAGGACACAGAAAAAAGATTAATCATCACACTGTTTCTCTTTCTCCTCAGGTTTCTCAAGACCTTATCACTCTTGCCCTCTAATGTTATTATCGCTACCCAGGTAACAAAATCACTTGATATGGTTTGCTTCAACCCAGTCCTCTCCAACTAACCTAGTCTCTAATTTCTTTGCCATGTCTAATAACACTTTATCTACAAAGAAAATCCTCTCTCTACTTAAAGATTTTTAAAATATTTTAGTTGTAGATTGACACAATACCTTTATTTTATATATTTATTTTTATGTGGTGTTGAGGATTGAACTCAGTGCCTCATATATGTCAGGCAAATGCTATGCCACTTAGTTATAACCCCAGCCCAAGAAAATCCTCTTCTAGATAAATATAAGATTCTCCAGTCTTTCCATTAACTGCTAAATTATTCCTTAAAGGGGGATTGCCATTTTTATTCATATTAACACTTTAGAGAACAATTTTTAAGTACATTAACCACTTAATGGTTTATGATGATATTATTTGCTTTCCAATCCAAATATAGTTAGCACCAAGTAATTAAGTTTGTTGTCAGTACCAAATGATATTATTTGCTTTTGGTCTTACTGATGGGTCCCTTCTAAAACCTCCAGAGACAATATATAGTCCAGTAGCCTAGGTTGAAATAAACAACACCACTATGCAATATGTCAAATGCCAAAAATCCAGCTTCCTTCTCTGGGATGCAAAAATATTGAATATAATTTTAGCATATGGGATTGCCAAGAAAAAATACTGAGTATTACATTATATGATAATTTATCATCAATATACTTACTATTCACTTAAGCAAATTATATAATTACAAAATTTTCTCATTGGATTCTGTTATTGGGAATTGATGTGCATTTTACATTATTTATTCAAATAAGAGGCCTATTGTCTTGGGTAAGTCCACTTAAGGTAGATTTCATGATGGTCATTCTTAAGTCCATATTGCAGTTCTTAGTCTATTGATCCCAGTTATTCCATAAATAGATTACTGGTTGGTTGGCTTGCATTATAAGAGAAAATGCCTTCCCAGTGAAAACTAAAGGAGATTCTGAGGGCATTTATATGGGTTCCGGGCTCTTAGAGAAAGCCTAAACCCAATCATCAGGTAAACACTCAGGTAAAATAAATATTCAATTATTGAAGAACATTGAGATTCTGTCCTAAAATGCTTGAAAAACTGCCTATAATTTTATATGCATCCTTTTGTTTTAAAACAAAAAGGCAGAAATAGGTATTATTTAGGTTTCAATGACAGTATGAAATGTGTCATAAGGGTTACTAATAGCTCTTAAAGTGGAAGTGTTTGCAAAGTGTTCGCTTTTTAAATAAATTAAAGTCAAATCAAGTTTATCCCCTCTTTTTTTGATGTATGGAAAGAAAATTATGGATAATACCCAAGGAATTCCACATTACCAATGTCTGATAGAGAGTCATAAATATGTATGGGTTTAAGCTGTTTTATGTGGCATTGCAATAGTTTGGATCTTGAACATCCTCTAAAGGACCATGTTTAAAATGTTTAGTTTCCAGTCTTGACATTATTGGGAAGTGGTGACTTTAAGAGGTGGGATCTGGTGGGAGGAATTAAAGTCATTGGGGACACCCTTCTAGGTAATAGTGAACCCCAAGACCCTTACCACTCCACTTCCTGGAAGCCATGAGGTGAATGGGCCTCCTCTACCATCTGCTCCTGCCATGGTGTACTGTTGAGAGCCACAGCCAAAGGGGCCCCAGCAAACTTCCAGCTGCCAGCAAACTTCCAGCTGCCAGCTGATGATTGGCTCACAGTGGCCCCAGCAACATCTAGCTGATTGGCTCCTCTGCGGTGATGTTCATTGGGCTGTTTCCCTGCCCTTCAGACTACGGAACTGCTCATTGGGGGACTTCTTTGGCTCCGCCCACGCGACCTAGCCAATCGGCCTCAAGAGCAGGAGGATTGTGGGAGGTGGTGGTTGGTGTGTGGGAGAGGCGTGTGGAAGCCGGTGGTGGCAGTTGGGCTCTGAGGGTTTTTCCTGAGGAGCTGTTTTGTTTGGCGTTTGTAGTTTTTAAAAATAAAGTTTGTTTTTTTTGACAAGTGGCTCCTGAATTGTGCCCAGCCAGACTGCGGCAATGTACTGTTTTACCACAGAATCAAAGGAATAGGGCCAAGCAATCATGGAGTAAAACCTCTGAGACCATGAACCAAAATAAATCTCTCTTCTGTAAATTGATTGTATTAGGTATATTTTTACAGTAAAACTAAGCTGATTAACATAAGCCTGATGCAAGAAATTAATATTACTGGTTGGGGAATATAAGCCTTGTATAAGAATCAGGGAGTTCTAAGTTTAAATCTTCTATTCATCAATTACCAGTGATATGTCATTTCACTTCTCAGGGATTTAGTCTGTTAATGGATAGTTATGCAAGATTCTAATTGAGAATTTTACATTTTTCCATTGACCTAAGGTTCAAAGGTTTGGATTAAAAGTAAATTTTGGTTCAATCTATGCTCACAAAGAAGAGTGGATAGAACTTTCATATGGTTTACAGTCCACCTGTGGTTTCATTCACTCTGTTAAGAATATCTTTAGTAATGTCAGAAGGTAATCTATAATTTAGGAAAAGTAAAGTTCTGCATCATTGTAGTACCAGTTTTAGTTTGATTTGAAGAACTGACTGAGCACTGTCTTTTCTAGGTAAAGCCAAGAAACTTGCCTACAATCTTCATGTCCAAAACTGAAGAACATATTTTCTTTTGTAGAACTAAGTACTTATTTTAAATCCCAGGAATCAATTGGCATTTCTGGTTGAAAATATTAAGGAATTTTGTGAAATAAATATTCATATGCACTACCTTCAATGTCTCTCTTTTCCTTCTCTCTTGAATCAATTCCAGTCAGCAAATCCATTATTTATTTTTGAAAAAAAATTCCTCTTGACCTATCACTTTCCAAAGCAATGGGTTAATTGTTATGGATCCATCATACATCCATTTTACTCAATCTATCACTCTCCCCTTCCAGAAAAAGAACTTTTTCTTGGTACCAGATACCATGGTCTATTTGACTGATCAATAATTTTCAGCCTGCTTTGAAAATTTCTTCTTGTGGCAGACCAGTTAGATATTCATAAAGCCCATTTCCTCTTCTTCCTTAGCATACAGTTTGATTAAGTTTCCTAGTTTCCCTTGCAGTTCATTGTAGCCAAGGATTTTTGAATAATGGAAAATGCATACCTGTTGTAAGGAGCATTTTAAAAATACTCCCAATCACAATCCTCCAACTAATTCCTTTTCTACCAGGCTGATGCACTATGGTCAATGTAAATACCTTGCCCAAGGAAGCCAGGTATTAAGGAGAGTGGAACCTTGAGAGTCTTGAGGAAAAACAATTCATTTAACCACATTTTGAAATTTACATGATCAGGGTATTTTGTTTTCTTAATATATTTAGCATTTGCTTATTAGAGAAACTAAAGTTTACTTAACTGATATATGATTTATTTTTCTGACTTCTAAATGTTACAGAAGTATTAGTCCTTGCACATATTAGGATATATTTGTTTTCCTTGTTTGTTAATTTCATCCAGGTTATACACTAATGACTCACAAATCCCTAGCCTGGATTTGTCCCCTAAAATCAGAAAGATGTAAACAATTGCTTACCTGACATCTCTACTTGAATGAAACTTTAATAGTATTGTCTGTACCCCTGAAAAATCCCTATGAAACATATTCCTTTCACTATTTTTCCCATCTCAGTTACTGGTCACTACATTCTTCTAGTCACAAGGCCAAAATTCTGGAGTTATCTTAGATCTTTCTCTTTTTTATCATCTGATCAAATTTGTCATTATATCCTGATGGCCCTACCTTCAAAATATGTATAAAATTCACTCACCATGTCTATCATTACTGTTTTAGTTGCCAAAACATCACCTATCATCCGAAGTATTGTAATCATCTTCTAATTGATCTCAAGACTTCCTTTTCTTGCATAACTCAAGTGCATTCATAACAAAGTGATCCTCTTAAAATGTACATTATACATATCTTCACTTAAAAACTTCCAGTACCCTCTCATCTCACCCATATTAAGTGTCAAGGCCCTTATAATGGTCCATTAATCTTCTTAATCTAACCTCTGGTCTTTTTTTTTCCCCTAGCACTCTCCTCCTTGCTTGCTCTTTTATAACCACACTAACCTCCTCTACACTGTTCCCTGAACTTGCCCACTCAAACTCCAAGGCCTTTTGTACTTAATATTCCAATTGGCTAAAATTTTCTTTCCCAAAATATCTTAACATTTAATCTCACTTCCTTCAGGTATTTACTCAAATGCAGCTTTCTCATGCCAGTCCTTACCACCTTACATAAAATATCAAGTCTCCAAACCTGGTTCACACACGTTCCCTCTCACCATTAGCTTTAATTTCCTCCACATTGCTAATCACCATCTAATATATACTAATCACCATCTATATATTTTATTCAATAGTTATTATTGTTGCATTCTACCAACTAGAATGTAAGTTCCATGACAGACTCTTGTTCAATGCTATACTCCCAGCACCAAGTATGAACAAGTAGCAAGTTCACAACCAATTTGAGTTAAACAGATGAATTTTGCATTACTATTCTCTTAAATTTGTTTAGGCAGAATTAAGAAGTAGTTCCTTCACCATCCACAGGTCCCAATGCAAATTTTAAGGAAAAAGTCAGCCCTTTCAGTGTTAATTGTCTATGTTCCCATGATAAGCGTGAATCCTCCAACTACTTACTAGGGTGGGTTAAAATAACTAATTCCCATGCCACTGTAGATGGTATTTATTACACAGCTGCAGTATCATTCTACTCAGGTTGTGACTTAGTTCTGTCTCTAGATCCCTTGGCCTGGCAGAATCCGTCTCCACTGACTTCTATTCATTATCCTGTCAGCCTATTTGAGCCTCTGTTACTGTAGAAGAAGCTGATAAATAACTATCATCTGTCTAATATTCACAGAATTTTCTTCCTTCTTGAGATGCACCTGATTACTTCTTAGAGCAAGCTCTTGGGGAGAAGCTCTCTGTTTCCTTCATTCTCAGTTTCATTACTTCTCTTTGTACTTAAATCTGTCAGTCACTTCTCTCCATCTACTTGCATTTTCCTTTTTTTTTTTTTGTAATTTGATCACTCTCCTAGTCAACTTTCCCCTAAAGCCATCAACACATGTTATCACTTTTTTTAAAAAAAGAGAGAGGAGAGAGAGAGAGGGAGAGAGAGGAGAGAGAGAGAGAGAGAGAGAGAGAGAGAGAGAGAGAGAGAGAGAGAATTTTCAATATTTATTTTCTAGTTCTCGGAGGACACAACATCCTTGTTGGTATGTGGTGCTGAGGATCAAACCCGGGCCACATGCATGCCAGGCGAGCGCACTACCGCTTGAGCCATATCCCCAGCCCATGTTATCACTTTTTGAGTACTCCATTTTGAGTGCAAAATGGTCTGGGCAAATGTTTTACATAAAACAGGATAATTATGTGATATTTAGGATGGTCATGCATTATAATTCTATGTACATTTTAGAAGTCATCTTTTCCAACACATTCATTTTTCAAGTGGGAAACTAAGTCCCAAAGAATCAGAGGCACTACACTTATGTAATATTTGCAAATTGCTTTCATAATTATCTCTGTTTCACTAACCATGCAGGACAATAGCTATTATTTGTATCTTATATACAAGAAAACTGGAAATTGAGGCTCCAAATAGTTGAGTAACTTCCAAGTCTCACACACAGAAGAGGCAGAAATCCTAATCTTCTGCTTTTTCCATCATACTTCTCTATTTTCTACATAAGGCTCAAAAAAGAGAAGTATTGAACTTCTTTATGGGATGTACAGAGGTAGAGAAAAGGGATTGTGGAAGGGAAAAGTTGACCCACAGTGAAATTGATTATTTCTTCTGAAGAGCAGCCTACTTCTACATCTTTGTCACAGCACTTCTGACAGTTGGTGTAGTGCTGATAATATACCAAGGGCACAGTCACAAAGATTAGTTTAGACACAAAGCAACATGGGTAACTTCAGTGGTCCTTAAAAGACACTTTGTCCCCAGGGAGCCTCAGTACTGCCAGTTGGCAGACACAAGTAATGGGCAAGGCCATGCTTTGTAACTCTTTGTGGATAAGTAAGAATAGAGTACCTTTATCTGCTTTATGTGAGCATTTACCCTCTGAATTTTAAGGTAAGAGGGAATACAATATATTCCCTCACTTAAATAACCCTTACTTTTTCAGCTGTTTTACAGTTAAAACTAAAATATGGCAAGTTTAAATTGTAAAATGTGCCTGCATATGTATATGTACATTGCATTAATGATGATAAGCTCTATAATAACTTGAGTTCAGTATAAAATATTCCCCAGTCAGCATGCTAATGCTACTTATAGCAAAACACCGTTTTAGCACACAGCCTCCAACACCTTGGTAAGAATACCTGAAGTGCTGTGAGTAGCAGATTTAACATACCACAACTTCCCTTTTGTCTTTTATTCTCACCTAGATTCTAGAAGTTCTGAGAATCTTTTGGGGGCATACTAAAGATGCCATTGTTGAGTCACATCTCTATATATTCAAGGTACAATATTTGGCTTTGGCTGTGGAATTCAAGCAATTTTCTTACACAATTATTTGAATTCTATATTTTGCCTTTCCCAGCAGTACCTTTGGCTTATTCAGCATCTTCATCTGTGAACAAATGTGTTTAACATGCAACATCTTATCTACAAGGAGTGGGTAAAACAAGATGACAAGTCTTGAATAATAGCTCTGTCTTACAACAAGCTGTTTCATACTCAGTTGTGTTTTAAGAACTTTACCTGTATAATGAGACTAACACCAAGGAAAAAGTGTTTGTTTCACACTGAGCCAAACATAGGTATTTTTATCCAACTAGCAGATTATTTTCTCTAAACTAAAAATGTAAATAGAAAGAACTACAAAAATAAACTGATTGGTTATTCTGAAACAATAGTGAGAAGTAGATCTTAAGCTGAAAAATATGTATACCATACTGGTTATATATACATCTGGTGGATAGAAGTTTGGGTAACTGTCATAACAGAAAATTCCAAGAAGGAAATAGGAACTGTTCAGGTGTGGATCACATATTCAGCTACTGATTTATAAAAATATCTTTCTACCTAGTCTTCTCCTTAATTCTATTCTTTACACTAGTACTGGAGAATCATTTTAAAATGTAAATATGAAAAAATGTTAACTATTTTCACCCCCTTACTTAAATTTATTCAGTGGATTCATATTGAACTTTGGATAATGTACCATTTCTTAACATGATTTAATAACCCTGCATGATCTAAAACCTTCACGCATATCATCTCTGCGGTACTCAATATCCCAGTCATAATGAATTAACTTCCATTTGGTTACATTGTTTCCTCAGCTTGGATCACTCTTCCTAGTGAGCCTCTTCCCCTCCATACCCACACACTCATCTTATTTCTCCCTTTGCCTTGATAGTTCACATTCATCCTTCAAGTCTCAGAATAGATGTTAATTTAGAAAGACTCTTTTCAGTAGCCCTATAATATAATCGTGTGATATCCTTAAATTATATGTCATGGATCATAGTGTATTAAAATGTATTCATTTAAATTTTAGTCTATTTTACTAGACTGTGTTCTTCAAAGCCAAGAACTACTTATTCAATGTTGTAAACAGATTAACACAATAGCTAAGAGTGACTCTGGAATGACTGTATGAGTTCAAATCCTGTCTCCATTACCTTGACATTAAGCAGGTACTTGAGATGTTAATATCTCAGTTTTCTCATCTACAAAGAAAAATAATAATAACATCTATCTCAGAAGGTTGCTAGAATGATTACATGAGTTAATATGTGTTATGCATGAGCATTTATTATGTGCTCTATAAATATGAATTGTCATTTGTCTTTATCCATAATATCAAATACAATGCTTGGCACATAGTACATACTCAGTAAATACCCGATGAATGAATGAATGAATGAATGAATGAAAATAGAGATTTTTAGGTCTTATTGGTAACTAGTAATCTCCATAAGTGTAGGGATATAATCTATTCTCCTTGTGACTGAGTTCTAACTGTTGAACAGTTTCAGGCATCAGGTAGTTTCTTCCTTCTTATAAATTATATGAATTCAGGAGATGAAGAACTCTAACTTAGCATGTCAATTTATTGTGGAAAATTATTATTCAAAACTTCAATAAATGAATTTCCAAAATCAAACAGAAATACAGAACCCAAATATTTCCCTGTAAATTATTATGCTATTTTATCATCATTGGGGATAGAGTCGAATTGTTGGTTTCAGTGAAACATTCCAGCAGTATGACTCATACCAAAATAAAAGGAAAAAAAAAGTAAAAAAGAAAAAGAAACCCTTACAAAATCCCCTTCTGCTTTTGAAAACATTAAAGGCATTACTTCCAAAATGCTACTTTCAAGTGAATACTCCCACTGATTGTACAAGTTAATACTAATAGAAAATGTCTTTGAGTGTAAGATTTGAACTTCCTAACTGAAACATAGCACTCAAGGGTTAAGCGAGCAGAACTGCTCTCTACTGCATGACTGTACAGAATTTGTGGGATAGTTTTCACTGCATACGTGGGAGGGATGCACAATCTTTGACGCAGCCTAGAAAATAGCCAGGGGTTCGTATCCTAGTGCCAGACTTTGCTGCCCAAGTTGCTTGACCTTTCACCTGTAAAATGGGATTGAGATCAACCTTACACTATGAAATTGTTATAAGCATTAAATAAGATCCTGAACAGAGTGCACAGCGTGGTGCCTGGCACAGGTTACGCAACAAGTGGTAGCTATTTTTATTATTATGGACTTTAACCTTTAACATTTTAATTTGTTGGCTAATCATCTGAACAGGAATGCAGTAGCCATTTGCCAAATGTAAACACTTACCAACTTGGTGACCTTTGCAAGAGAGCCTTTTCCTATGAGCAGCACAGGAAGTTTCTTAAGTCATTGTATTTCAGTTGAATATGAGAGCCTTGGCTCTTCAACTTTCTAGCTCTGTGACCTTGTCCAAGTTCTTATAACCTCTTTGTCTTAGTTTCAGAAAACATAAGTACTAATGGTAGCAACTTTCAGGGTCATTGTGATGTTAAATGAAACTGTTTATTATAGTCTTGAACACAAAACCCAGAACATTATATAACCTTGACAAATTTCAGCAATGATAATGAAAGAAAAGGCTTATCCATGGCTGCTTGAAATATACTTGATATTCCTTAAGTATAATTTGTTGAAGAGTCACATGAAAGTATGAGTATAATCTTGAGAAGAGTATACTTAGGTGTGAAAGAGCTACTCCATTTATTAAGCAACTACTATATCCAAGGTACACTTTTGTATACTTTACAGACCTTACATTAATCCTGACAGCAATACAGTGTGGCATGCATGAATATTCCCATTTAAAACACATCATACAAAATGTTTCAGGAAAACAACACAACTAAGAAATAAACTTAAGCAACAAGCAGAATTGAGATCTGAGCTCAGGATTGTCTAACACCTATGCCTGTGTTCTTTTCACTGCATCTTTAATCCATCATTGTGAATTTGTTTACCACATTAGCTAGCTGTCATTGGCAAGAGAGAGGGCCCCCAAGGATGATGGAGGGCAAGTTGAGTACAAGAAAGGAGGAGAACAAAAGAAAACAGCTCAAACACTGCTTGGCCCCAGGCCACTCATGTGGAAGGCCCTAGTCTCTGACACTTTCTTCAGTTGCCTCAAGGTACAAGGTTTTGCTTGTGCTTTTTTCTGTAGGTTTATATTAATCCTCCAAACTGTAAAAAAATTATGCTATCTCTCAGTATTTTAATTTCCTCAGCACTATATGAAATGTTCCAACTTTCTTTGCGCTGCCTCTGCTTGTTGACTTGCCATTTTTCTTTTTGCTTTTTAATTCATGCAGACCTTCCCTTCACCTTTCCATTATAGAGCATATTCTGCTTTCCCCCCAATTGACCTGAATCTCTCTCAATGCCCACACTGCTGGTGATAACTGCACATCTCTATCAAGTAGACATTAGGGGGAAAATAACAACATCATACAAGGGTAGAGGGTACTATTTAAATGGAATATATGGGTAATATGCCTGTGTTTTGTTCTTTCATTATTTCATCTGCTTTTCCATCATCTCCCTTGCCACTGAGAAAGATGTTTTGTTTACCTTCCTTTTTTGTCCTTTAGAGCTCAAAGTCCACTTGGCCCTCCTCACATTCTAGACATGCAGACTGATTTGTGACATCATGAGTATAGCCAGACAGAAAATTGCAAAGTTGTCCATACTAAATAATCTAAAAAGAAGAAGGTGCCACAGTGAGGAAGTGGGTCAAAAATGTAGCATCAAAGAAAATGAACATTTCTGAAAATTCTAGATCTTTCAACTGGATGCTGGACTTGTTGAGGTACTTAGTAGGTATTTCTATCTCATCTAAGAATCTCTGGAAATTCACACCACACCAAACAATGATGTACTATTATAAAGCCTCTTCCAAAGGAAAAGCTACTAAGACAGTCAAATTTAAAATCTGCTCAGTTAAGCTCTCGCCACCTTTGGAACTGTCCTTGGTAGTTCCCAATGTGCTTCAATTTAAGGTACAATTCAGACAAAAAAATAAAGAGGCTTCTCCTTATTTCTCAGACTTTCAAACTTCTCTTTTCTTCCTTACCCATGGATCCCACTTGGTTAAGCTGAGTTAACAAGTAGGAGGACTAAAGAGACAAGTTGAGGAAACTGCTTCCAAATCTATAGGAAAGTAATAGATCAAATTGAGCATTTGCAACTTGATGTATTTGTATGCATAGCTATCACAGATCAAGGCAGGCCTGGGGAAAAATCAATAAAAAACAGAATTATTAAGAGATGCATTCGTTGAAGTCCTGTTTACATTTCTATCAGCTAGTGTAATGATGTGTTTGAATTTGTACCTTTTCCCCCTCATTATAGCCAGTTGTGCCCATCAATTTAAGAAGCCAGGGATTGTACTAACACAGAGTGAATTGCCAACTTCCATTTCCTCAGGAACATGCAGCCTTAATCAATATTTTCACAGAATAATAGATCTTAACAAGAAAGAGTATGGTGTCTGAGTAAAGTTTTTAAAAAATGGTTAACCTTCACAGAAAAACTATAAACGGGACCCTAATTGACCCTAAATTGGCTAATAGTAATCCCCTGTTCTAGAACATTACTCAAGTTTACCTTTTGGGAAGGACAGCTTTTCAATTAAAAACACTGAAATAGTGAAACAGGTCTTTCTGGCTGACTTGGCAGAAAACTCTTACAAAGGACACAGCTAATCCCTTCCCTAGTACAAGCTGAAAACTTACCACCCACATTCCTCCATCACCTTTCTACATCCATGCCCCAAAATTGTTGATTTTTTCCCCATGCTAGAGTCAGAACCATCCTTTTGCCAACTTCACTTCCTTACTTTGATCATAAAAACGAGAAGAAAGTTTTTCTTTGAGAGTTCATGACCAATACTTTTTTTTCCTTCTAACTATAAGAAAGATATCAGAGGCAGCAAGGTTGCTCCTGAAGTTAAAAAAAAAAAAAAAAGAAAAAAAACAGAATACAACACCCTCTGTTAGTGTAGAAATACCTACGGGTAATCTCTGTATTCTACATTAGTATCCTCACATCTAACTAAATGGAATTTTAGTTTAGGAAACTCATATTATAAAATTGCAGCTTGAAAACTACTTAAGAAACATAAAGAAATATTATACACCCCTTCCATAAAGAGATTTTCTACACAGATAAAGAAAATTAAGTCTGCATTTATATCAATGTTTTTCTTTTATTTTACATTTTAAGCAACTTATTTATGTTTTGTTTTCAATAAATGATCCATTTTTAACAATATTTTGTAATAGATGGGAGTGCAAGTGAGATTGCTCCTGCTATTGCAATGTAATAACTTAGGAAATGACATGGTGTTCTTCTGTTTAGCCATATCTAGGCCAGCTTAAAGTTTATTGCTGCCACTATTCAATTGATTTTGTGATCTGAGAACGACTGATCTGCCAACAATGAAACTGCTAATCGCCCTCACAATGCATTTCAAAAGATCTGTTAGTGGTACAATCTTTGCAGCTTTTGTAGAAATCTAAACATATTTTTAAATAAAATGTTTAAATTCAAAATTTAAAAAAAAATGGACTTGGCTCTTTTTACTGAGTTCCGAGTTTTTGTCCATATTGCATAATAAAGCAATATTGTTTGTTGTGAATGTGACTGATGAGCAAGAACAGAGGCTGGGAGAAAACCTAGTAAGTGACTTTATTGCATGTACCTGGTAAGTCATAATAGAGCATGGCGAGATTGTAGTAGCAAAGTGAGGACGAAAGGTAAGAGGTTTCCATGTTACAAAAAATAAAATTAAAATAAAATTCTAATTAAAACAAACACCAAGTGTCAAGGGGAGACAGAAAACCCTAGTTCAGGATTCATGGAGTGCCTTGGCAGTTATCAGACAAAAGAAAAAAAATCACAATCAGAATCAGAAACAAGGGTAGATCTTATGACTCTGGATTGATAAGCAGTCTATATATTACTAGTGTCAACTTACAGCTTCACATTAATTTTATGTTAATGCTACAACAAATTATCCTAGCTGCTTAAAAAGCTAATTATTTATCTGAAAGTTCTCGAGAACAAAAGTTCAAGTAGGTTTGCCTGGGTACTTTGCATGCTCAGAAGGCCCACATCAAGTTGTTGGCCAATTATTTTCCTGGAAGCTCTAGAGGAAAATCTGCTTCCAGGGTCATTTCAGTTTTGGGTAAAATTCAGTTCCGTGCAGCTAAAGTACAGAGTCCCCATTTCCTTGATGGTTATCAATTGGGCATTGTTCTCAGCTTCTAGGGACCACCTACCTTCTTTCCCTTATAATTCCTTTCATCTTCAAAGCCATGAACAGTTTGGAAAACTTAGTGGGCTTTGAAACTCTATTTTTCTGTCTTTTAATCTTTTTAAGTGTTTATTTTGCTTTCAAGGGCTCACATGATTATAGTGTCTTATGATAACCACCTCCCAGATAATGCAGAATAATATATAGCTATTTTAAAATCAACAATTTAGTAACAACCCTGACAAAGTCTGCCTTTTCATGTAAGGCATATGCACAGTCCTGGGGATTATTGAGGGGAATCTTTTTGGAGGTTAACAGTCTCCCTCCCACAGGCTCTCAGTTGAGATGCATCCTAATGGCATGTACTATGCAGCCTCCACCAGCATCTACTGCCTTTGCTCCTTCTATTTCCTCACATATATGATGATCTTAATGCATCAGAAGTAAAAGCAATGAATAGAATCCTGCTGCGCTCCATTTCCCATAATGTTTCTACATTCAGGAGGCAAACATTGAACATCGATTAAGCATCAAATTATCTTAAAGTACCCAAATTATTAAAGATTCTAAGAAAGTGTTTAACTGTAAATGACTATGTCGATAGCTTCTTATTTCATACAACTTTGAAAACAGTGCTCGTCTGGGTGTGAAAAGGAACATTTGCAAATAACACCTCTGGGGTGCTTCCCATATCTGGTACATTAAGAAGAGAGGGAACTGTACTTGTGCTAAATTTAACTCTGTACCATCAGAATTGTGGGGAGAAAATTCACATTGTTTAGCATTTCCCATAAACCTAGACAAAAGTGAATGCCTTCTTTACTGAAGAATTCAAAGCTCAGGAGCCTACCCAGGAACAGGACTAGTGATGGCTCTAAAATGCTTTTTATAAATCCATTTGTTGAAGAAGTTGAGACAACCAAAAAAGGCTTTAATCTATCCCTTCTGAAATACCTCTGTAATTGATTTTTTCCTCTACTTTTTATGAACTGACTATAGAACATGACTACAAGGCTAGCCTACTGACAGAAGAAAAAAATAGTATAAACTATACACAAGGCACAAGGAATCACAGCATTGTCTCCTCCGGGGATGTTCCAAAGCACTAATCCCAAGGATATCTGATCCAAGTAGCTCAGCTACACAATTTCTGCATTTTAAAATGTAAATTGATTCAGTGAATCATTTAAATTTACTTTATCTGATTATCATTAATACTTCAATAAAAGGCTTAAGAAATGAAAAATTGAAATTCTTTTAACTCTCAGAGCAGCAATGTGTTCACTTGCAAGTCTTTTTTCTATCAACAACTACAAATGGAAAGTCCATGGGTATTTGGAAGAATCCTTCATTTAATGACTACTAACTAATGAGGTTTGTTAAGTAAAAGGGGTTCATTACCATTGCAGATCATTCACTTGCAAGAAATGTTTGACCCCTTCATTTCCATGGTTGTTTTGTTTAAAATAATGTTCTGTATCACAGCAGACATTCTTACTTAAAGAAACAGTTGTTTCAGAGGATTAAGGAGTGTTTTCTTGGGTTTCATTGAAACATTTTTTTCTTTGTATGTATGATTTTCATTTGTACTTCTATTTCTCCCATGTTGCTCTCTTTTACCCTAAATTCAGATATAACTGTTTGATATGTCATATGCCATTTTATTCATAGTTAATATTTTTTCTCTCTAACACTTTCTGAGTCTTCACATTTAAAGACAATGAATTTGCTATGCATGTAGTCTATAAATAGAGATGGTAAATCTTAATTATACTTTTAGATTGCAGTGCCTGATTCCAGCTGTGCATATGAATGTTTCTGATCAGGATGTATGTTTCAGTATGTTTATTTTTAATCCAAAATTACATCCTTCACAAGCCAAGACCAAATGTAAAATGATCAAATTTTATTTACTGATGTGTATCAATTGCTTGTAAATCATACTTTTCTTGATATAGCTCTCTGAGACTTTTCCTTTGCCTGTAATCTGGGGGAATATGTGAATTTGAAAGACTTCTCACTAAAAGGTAGATTTGCTGAGAATGCTTACCAAAGTGAGGTACCCCATACCCATGCTTGGCAGGCATAAGCCATTTCTAAATGCTTCTCTGGATGGTTTTCTAGATTTCTGTACTATTTAGGAGATTCAGATTTGAAGACTGAGACAGTTGCACTCCCTTAGGCTATTCACAAAGATTACCAGTACATGTAATACAAGCTGGGTTGAGTACATCTTCTAATGTAGAATCAAGCTGACTAAAGAAAAATGAAAGAAGGAACAAAGAAAGGAGGAAGGGAGAGAAGGAGGAAGGGGAGAAAGGAAAAAAGAACAGACTGCAATACAACATCCTTTAAACTAAATTAACACATTTTCTATCCTTCTCTAAGTAGTCACCCACAGAAACCAAGACTTACTTTTTCTCTGCACTGTGTGTTGATTTGACTAATGGAAATGCATTTTGGATAATTTGATAATCCATATATTTCCTCATTCTTTTTTTGAATACTTATAGGAGATGGTAATTAGAATACATATGTTTTTATTAATTGTTGTACAAGAAGCAAAAATGGTAAGTTTTAGACTAAATAAGTAGCAAGGAAAATGGCAGAAGTATTTATTATTATATTTTTAGACTTTACCTATGGCCAATGTTATCTACACTTTATCTAAGAGAACTGGGCCTGATTTGTGGACGGGTTGAGTATTTAGGGGACGTTAAACAATCTTTTAACTAAAGTAACACTAACCCAAAAGTTTTGGGTTGCATATGTATATTGTTTGATAAGAGGAGGCAGGATATTGATTGGTTAATTGGTGTTTCATTAGTGAAAGCTTTTAATTAAGTAATATCTCAGCAGCCAAAGTTTACATAAATACAATGGTTACTGTTGACATTGACAAATCACTTCCATATGACAAATTCAAGTCACTTATAATATCTGAATTTAACTTTACAAAATCATAGACACATTATCAAGAAACATGTAAAAATTCAATATACTGAATTTTGTTTCATTTGAAACTTTATCAGCACTTGTTATTTAATTTTATTTATTTATTTATTGCAGTACTGAGGATTAAAGTCAAGGCATCACTTGTGTTAGGGAAGTACCCTATCACTGAGTTACATTCTCGGCTCTTTATATATGTATTTTGAAATAGAGTTTTGCCCAGGCTGCCTTGAACTTTTGATTGCCCTGCCTTACCTTCCCACGTAGCTGGAATTAAGTATGAGCCACTGTGCTTGTCTCTGGCTTATTTTGACTTTGTTCACCCATTCTTACTGGAGTACGGTGATATCTCCTTGTAGTTTTGATTCACATTTCCCTGATGATTAGTGATACTGAGCATTTTTTATATGCTGTTGGCCAATTGTATGTCTTCATGTCTATTAGAAATATCTATTTAGGTATATTGTCCATTTTTTATTTTTATTTTTGGTTTGCAATTGAGTTTTTGGAGTTCCTCATACACCCTTCATCAGGTATACAGTGTGCAAATGTTTTCTTTCATTCTGTAGGTTATCTTTCCATTCTGCTGATTGTTTCCTTTGCTATACAGCAGATTTTTAGTTTGATATAATCCCATTTGTCTATTTTAGCTTTTGTTTTCTGTGCTTTGGGTCTTGTCCAAAAAAATCCCTTCCCATTCCAATGCCCTAAATCATTTCCCTTATGATTTTTTTCCTAGTAGTTTCATTATTTCAAGTCTTATATTTATGTGTCTAATTGATTTTGAGAAAATGAGTATTTCAAAAAAGCAATTCACATAGTGCTCTCCTCCTCAAAATACTCCAGTGGCTTCCTATTATCACTGTACATAGAGTAAAACCAAACTCTATCTCATTTCAGCCCCTACAGATCTAACTTTTGCCTTCCTTTTTGATTATATCGTATAACACTATCCCCTAATTCATTACACATTGCAGCTACAATGGCCTTCTTCACATTTCTCAAATGCCCATGCATTTCTCATATGCCCATCCAACCACACAGCTTTTGAATCCTTCCTTCCTTCTGCCTGTAATCCCCTGTATTATAGTTTCACAGAGCTGGTTCCTTGTCATTCCAGTCAAAGCTCAAATATCCCTTCTCATATAAATCTAATCTCTCAGTCTAA
This sequence comes from Urocitellus parryii, assembly GCF_045843805.1. NCBI lineage: Eukaryota > Metazoa > Chordata > Mammalia > Rodentia > Sciuridae > Urocitellus > Urocitellus parryii. Next base: position 28,296,031 of record NC_135547.1, on the reverse strand, counting down.
AGTAGATCCTTCCTCATTTCCATTTAAATCATTAAAATATTTCTCTTCATGTTTGAGAACAGTGTCATTGTCTCTCTGTCTAGCTACTATATCTCCAAAGTATACCTCCAAATATTGTTGAGGTTATAGTAGGTACTTACTAAATATTTGTTAAATAGTACATATCATTACCTTAGTTGATGCAGCTTATTTTGCTTATATTCGGTATTTTTCTTTCTTTTCTTATTTTTAAATGATATTATAATAGTCAAACTCATTTTAAAAATATTTTTTGGTTTCCCTTTGTGGCCAAGATGCCTGAACTTTCTATATAATCTGGAGCATGGAATCTGTAAATAGTTGAGAAGGATATTCATACATATACCTGATGTATACTCCAAATGCAGCTGATTTTTGTAAACTCGCTCATAAACTTTCTGTTAATTCTTGAGAACATGATTTTGGTACCATAAAATGGATGTTACTTTGAGTTGGTGAGTTCATGGGTATGAGGAGATTCCTTCTCTTATCAAATTAAAATTGTTCTAACTCTAATTCTTTTACAGTTTGGGTTTCCTCTAGAGATTAGGACTGACTGTTATATAAAATGAATGTACTTAATATACATGATTACAAGTTACAAATACCAGTACTAGGTGAGTAACAACTTCTATCATTGAACATCTTCAAAGCAATGGAATGACTTTGTCTGGACTATAGTCCAGGACTTTCACTATAACTGCTTGACTGAGATTGTAACTCGGTTTCTTACTTTTTGCAACTAAATTTTATATTTAAACATCAGTTTTGAACAAACATTACCAATTCAAGAATATTATTTTGACAATTATGGGGGCAAGGACAGTGGAATCTCCCTTCTCTGCCCCCCATCACCATTTGGAGTAGGGCACACCTGAATATTTTGAAATGTATCACCTTAAATTTGAATGTTTGATGGATTGTTATTTGATACATGTTGTAGCTAGAAAGAAAGTGTGGCATTGGTAGTAATTTGTATTTTTGTTGTTTGTTATTTATATTGTTGCATTTAAATTAAACCCAGTCCCACAAGAGCAGCATTAATCCATTCATGAGGGCAATGCCCCCATCTCCTCTCAGTACTACAAAATTGGGGACAAATTTTTCAGCACGTGGATTATGAAGCACAAATTAAGAGTATAGCACTAAGAAATAAGAAAGTCATTGCAGTATGCACAGTATGCACTTACTTGTATTTTTTATTGTATTTCCTCCATAGCCATTTGTTTTTTCTTCCAGATGCCAGGGTAGGAAGCATGCGTTGAATTGGCATGGTATATCTGAGCAATGATGAGATAATGTGTACCCCTTGTTTCTGTACATTAAATCATAGATTTTTTCCCCATCTTTATCCTTTGCCATATATCCTTTACACTGTTCATGAGTTTCATCATTGCTGCCCTTAACTAGGGAAACAAAATGGGAGATTGGCTCACTTTCATAAATATTCACAAGGCATGAGTTAAAAAATACTATAAATAAATAGCAGAAAAATCAGCAAAGGTACAGGAATAGGAAAGGAAAAGTGGAAGGAGGAGGGAAGGAAAAGTGGAAGTACTGGGGACTGAATTAGAGAAAATTATATTCCATATTTTTATAATTATGTTAAAATGAACCCTGATATTATATGTAAATAAAAGGAACTAATAAAAATAACAGAAAATGGAAAATTCGGGGGAACTTTTGTTTGAAACAGGTTCACTAAATCTGGCAACCTTTCTTTTCTGATTTTTCCTTCTGTTTGGGGAAGTCTTTGTAACATGTACATGGGAACATGCACTAATGTAATTTTCATTCCAGTTCCTTTCCTGTGACTGACACTGGCTTCATCCCCTTAGGCACTAGAGTACTCACTCAGAGTCTGACACCAAAAAGAGAGAAGAAATGACAAGTTAAAACACTAATATAAAGTTGAAAAGCAGATACCAAGCAATGTCAATAGTATGAGCCTAATCTTTAAATGAAGGAGATTATCTGTATATATATATATATATATATATATATATATATATATATAAAATATTACAAAATATATATTTGGACTTCTATCTTCTGACATACAATTCCTAAAATCTTCAGAATCTCTGAAGGAATGAGAGTGTCTTTTGTATGCTAATGAGATGACTGGTAGCAGAGGTTCCTATGTAGCTTCAGAATGATGGGTAATCATGGGAAAGAGCATGATTAGAACGTTGAGACTTTTAACTCCATCCCCCAACCTCCAGGGAAGGGAGAGTGGCTGAAGTTTGAGTTGATCACTAACTGCAATGGCGTAAACAATTGTGTCTATGTAATGAAGCTTCCATTAAAAATCCAAAAAGACTGGGTTTCAGAAGCTGTGGACTGCTGAAAATATGGAGGTGCCTTTGGGATGGTGTGCCTGGAAAAGTAAGAAGTTCTGCACCCCTTCTTCCATGCTGTACTCTATGCATCTCTTCCATTGGTTGTTCTCTTGTGTTCTTTGTAATATCTTTAATAATAAATGGGTAGACACGAGTAATGTGCTTTCCTACATTCTGTGCATTTCTCTTGCAAATTAATCAAATATGAGGAGTCATGGGACCCTCATCTTATAGCTTGCTGATCCAAGGTATAGATGATGAACTACTACTCGCAACTGGTGTCTATAGTGGAAGAAAGTCTTGGGGGACTGAGTCCTCAGCTTGTGTAATCTGACATTGTCTGCTGATAGTGTCAGATCGAATCAGAGGACACCTAGCTGGTGTCTGCTACAGAATCCTTTTGCTCCTGGAGAGAAGACCATGCACATTTTGATGACTTGGGTTGAAGTATACTGTCCTGTATTGAGAGGGACTATGCAAGAGGGAGAGGAAAAAAAAATTTGGCTTTTTCTCCCCTTTATCTATAATAACATTTAAAAAGCTAAAAGGAATTATACTCCTTGCTTTTCTGCAATTTCTACATGTTCTCTAGTGAGACTATTAATTATTATAAATGAAAATATCAGAGAACATTTAAATTTAACAAGGAATTCTTTTTAATATAAAATAAAAAGAAATGAAAAAATAATAAACCAACAAAGAAGAAATTTCTATTACAAGGAATAAATGCCTATATGGAAGGGAGAGGTTAGAAATACACATGCCCCTTGTAAGGGAAATACAAACTACTACTACTACTGCTACTACTAGTATTACTACTAATAATAATTGCCACTTAGAGCATTGTTACAAGATGCTAGAATCTGAAGCTCTTAATATACTAGGCCAGGAAGCCACCCACAATATTAATTTTAACCTACTGGTTTCTGTGCTTCACCAATATTTCCTCTACATTGTTTTCTAGAAAAGTTTCATTTTCTAGAAAATGGTTATAAAACGCTGATCCCTGTTTTTCTCTCTCTACTACCTGCAACAAAGATATGCCATTGTGCTCATTAGCATGCTTTTAAATACTTCACAGACTATACAAGGTATTTTAACTTTTCAGAGACAAAATCTTTCAATGTGTTATTATTGCATTTTATAAAACATTAACTCTTCCTTTCTTCCAAAAATAGATAATCATTAGCTTTTTCTATTTAAATACTGTGCTCTTCAGATGAATTGAGGCCCATATATATTGCATTATCTTGATACATTTATTTAAGTTCTGTTCTTTACTTTAGCTAAAAAATGGGTCATTTCCCAGTAGAAAATCATAATAAAAATAGTCCATCCTCAAATCACAAGTGCATTCAGACACCAGATAATATTGTTTTTTAAGGGAAACCCATTGAGGCCTTTATGAGTATAAAGTTTCTGACTCCCTTATATTTTAGTGAAATTATGGTGATTTAAACTGCCATAATAAACATTGTTAATAACATACCCATACTATCATCATCTTGGCACTGAGTTAATATGAAAATTTGTATTATTCTCTAGGCTTAGAGGGAGACATTAAAGAAGATGTGAACTTAAAACCATAGTAGGTTTACCCTGGTGAATGGACATGCTGTTTGTTTATTAGCAAGATTCAGGTGCAATTGGCACCCTGTTTATACATTAGCAACTTGAATTTTGGTCACATTCACCCTATGAATACATAGGACATTATTCATTAATTAGGATATAATTATAAACTTGCTTTAGTTATCTGACAAATGTGTTAATTAGGCTCTCTCTAAATTATAGTGATTACATTTACTTCCTTTGGTGACACGTTCTTGAGATGTAAATGGACTCTGATACCCATGTTTGGCTCCCTTTGTGAAAAGAATCCAAGCATAGTTACTTTCCCATTCAGACTCAGTTCATAGGAACACAACCTACTAGGACTTGGGATAGAGATTCATTGGAGCTGTGAACTGAAAGGGTTTCTGAATTAGGGTCAATATAATACCCTGTCAGTCAATTCAACCCAGGTAAATTATATTCTGAGGCTCCCTCTATACAAAGAAGGAGCAGGCTCACTATAGGACCCCCAGTCACTAAACAACACAAGGGATGAGAAGATGACCAAATAAATAAAGAAGCTTATCTCTAGTTGAAGATATGAGTCAGCTTTTCATCACTATGACCAGAATACCTGAAAGAAAAAAATTTAGAGGATAAGAAGTTGATTTGGGGGTCATGTTTTCAGAAGTTCACTTCATAGTTGGCTGACTCTATTGCTCTGGGCTCAAGGTGAGGTGGAGTGTCATGACAGCCATGAAACAGAGAAAAGGAGGGCATGCCCCCAGTGACCCACCCCCTCCAGCCCTGCCACACCTGCCTAGAGTTACCCCCAGCCAGTTCATTCAAACTAGAATAGACTAGTTAGGTTACAGCTCTCACAGTCCAATCACTTTACTTCCAAACATTCCTGCATTAACCCAAGAGCTTTGGGGGGACACTTCACATGAGAACCATGACAGGACACCTGCTTGTATATTTATATTTCCTTTACCCCAACAGACCCTCTCTAAAACCTGAATTCCCTCAAACTGTCCTTGGCTACTCACTGTGAGCCTCTCTCCCAGGCTTCTTTTCCCAATTGCTCCTTACTCTAGACCATAAGTTCCTTTTTCTCTTTTGTTCTTTGTTTCATGGGCCTAATATGATAATGATGTCAAGTATCTTGCTACCTCCATTATCTCCAGACATATTTTTGTTCTCCTAAGGCCTTCTGTGTCTTGTCTCAAAGAAGTGACACTACAGTTGTAAGTGCTTGTGGTTTGGTAGCAAGCTTTACAACCCACAACCCAGGAAGCTACCTAGTTATATGCACAGAGTGCCAAGATAAGTATTACAGGTGATACTGAGCAAGGATTCACTGACTGACATACATAGAAGACAATACTACTGAGATAGGATAGAAATAATAAAATATATAGGTAGAAGGGAGAGAAAAGAACTGCCTCCCCCATACCAGTTTTCTCTCCAAGGTGTCAACCCCAAATTTCTAGGAAATACAGAAAATTGACTCACAATCTTAGGATTACTGTAAATTCACCTACTTATGAAAATTGCCCTATACACGTTAATTAGACCACTAATACATGTATTTGTAGAATAGATCAAGCAAAGGGGAATATGAAGCATCTAATATATAGAGTATTTTTTTTCAAATGTTATCTGTTGATCAGATAATGGAGAAAATGATAATCTAAGGATCCAAACCACCACAAAACATCTTGTGATCACCAGACTGATGTTATTCCCACATAACTTCCCATGCCCACTCCTTAAAAAGTTTTCTTTAAAAAGAGGAGCCTAAAATTACCAAAGTGTTTCTTCTTCTTGAGATAGTCTGCATTCTCCCTTGAATGTGTACTTCTTGTTTTCCTAGATAAATTTCTGTGCTCAATATCTGGCACATGCTGCAATTATTTTCCTTCACTTACATCAAGGACCCCTTTGTCCTGAGTTGAGGTCTTCAGGACTACCTTGGACCATTTTCAGGAACACTATGGCTAAGGTTTTTGCAAGAAGAAAGAGATGTATTGTGAGGTCAACAAGTAAGGATGCCAGAAGCTGGGGAGAAAAACCTCATGTCTGTCTCCAAGACCAGTTGGTACTGGGGGAATTTATATGAAGAGAGAAAGGAGAATCTACTTGTTGATTGGATTGCAAGAAGTAGTTTTACAGTTCTTTTCTGCAGGCATAGATGTTCACCATGCCTCTTTACAGGTTCTATTTTTCTTTTGAGGAGGATTTATCATGTCTGTTCAGGGGATTTTTGAGCTTATGACAAAATGTCATTGACCAGATGAGCTGGTATCTTTTGCACATGTTTATTCTTCAAAGACTGGTTTAAATAGTCCTTGAGTAAATTCTGGAGGCTTTTCTCTGAAAGCAACTTATGCACTGCAGTATTTCAAGTAGTTGTATTTAAGTGTGTCCAGGCCTCAGATAATTTCACAGGAAATGCTCCTTCATTGTCTCTGCATTCCTGAAGAGGACCGGCTACTTTTCAAGTCTTTGCTTTCTCGAGCTGTAATATGGTGTTCTTCAACTCAAAGTTGAAAAACCATTATCAGGGAAGAGTTGGAAGTTTTCAGTGACTATCTAGACTAAGAATGGCAAATAGGTTTTAGCCCAAGGGCCAATTTTATTCTATTAATACTCTCTATACATTGTGTAATGTTAAATAGAATTCCAATGCCTTGCCTGGGTTCAGTGGTAAAGAATACCATCATTGGTTAGTACTATCTACCACTAGTGTAAAAAACAGGATGTGGCAGCTTGTTTGTCAATCTTTTTTTTTTCTTTCTTTCCATTTTATACAAGGGTTATCTCAATTAACCTGTCATTTTTCTATGTGAAAAGGCACAATGATGATTGGGGATTACAATATTTTATTAGCTTAGATATGGTACCACCAGATGTGGCATACAATCTTCTTTTACTCTTACAGTGTTTCCAGGCACTTCAGAATTTATAACATTATTCCCTAGTAGAGCAAATGTCACCCCTAGGTAGTGTTGGAGATGGGTTGAAACAGCATCCATAACTCCTTTTTAATTGCCACCATTAAATTCACCTTTTTTCAGGTAGAGGCAGAAAATATAATAAAATATAGCTATGTTCCATGAACAAAATTAGAATTTCTCATTAGCTACCAATATTGACATTGGTTACAGTATTAGATTCACTCCTATCATGTAGTGAAAGGGCAGCCCAGACCATGGATTGGTTAGTATATTTTTCTGTTAAGTAAAATAAGAGAGTTACAGTTTGAGGGCAGTCCAGGAAATACAGATCTTCATGCACAAGAGTTAGATTGAGAATTTCAGATTCCAGAGACATTAGGATAGAGAGGAAAAATTAAAAATAATGCATTTTACTATCAAATATTTTATCTTCAAAAAGTTGATAGTTTGGAAATGACATTCTAAGTACTAAAATATCAGTTCTATCTCCCACTGTTTCTGAAGAACAAGTCCAGGTATGCCAACATAAAAGTGATTTACAATACCCTATCAAACAACTTTTTGTTTCACCAAACCTGGAGCAGGCTAAAGAAAAGGTAATTAGAAATGAGACAGTCAACAAAAATACGCAAATGAGAGGCAAACATGATAACCAATATAGCAAAGATTGAGAAAAAGGAAAAGGAAAAACTGTGAATAAAAAACAGAAGCCAATTGCATAAAGAACACGAACAAAGCTCTTAAATAAATATAGAGGTCCACTAGACCCTCAAATTAAGGAGACTACCCTAAGAAAATTCTTCCCCCAATGAAACCACAAAAACACAAGTATTAAAAGTTAGCCTCAACTGCTTGAATGGTAGAAGCTAAATATATGAACAGTTGACAAATAGTAACCTCTTCTACCTAGGTATAAGATTTGTATAGGAAAATAGCCTCATTCCCCAAAAGCCCTCTTTAGTGTTCTGCCTTCTGAACTGCTTCATGGAGGTAAAATAAGTGTTTTAGAAACCCTATGCACTAGGAAGATTGTTGTTTTCTCCTCGATGAAAGTTTAAGATAAAAATAATAGTAAATCATTAAATACATAAAGCCAACACATTTAAATTTTTGATGACTAATTCAATTAAACTTGGATATTTTATAATTTTTTAAAAACAGTATTAACGGACTTCTTTTTTTTTTAAGTTATCAATGGACATTTACTTATTTATTCATTTACTTACTTACTTACTTATATGTGATGCTGAGAAGCGAACCCAGTGCCTCACACTTGTTAGGCAAGCGCTCTACCACTGAGCCACAACCTCAGCCCTAAACTAGGATATTTTTTATAAAAATGTCAAATGTCAAATTTTTCCTGAAAATACTTCTGGTGCCCTATGAATACATCCAGTTGCCTTATTCTTAAGGAAACCAGTCTTCCTTTTACAAGATGTACAATGGTTGGATTGAGAATTCCAGGTTCCAGAGACATTAGGATACAAAGGAAAAATTAAGAGTAAGATATCTCACTATCAAATATTTGATATTTGATACACACACAGAGAGAGAAGGAGGGAGGGAGAGAGTGAGAGCAACTTGTTTATAAAGTAAACAGTATTCAAATCTAATAGAGTCTCTCATCTAGATTATCTAGTTATTGGATAATAACTAGACTAGAATGGCATCTCCACCATTTGCTTGGCTTTCAGGTTAATCTGGTTCATAATATCTGGCAGCTGTGTCTTTGGATACAGTCTCCAGGGTTAAAGGAAACTTCAAAGGTCGTAAGCATGTTAACAGTGGTTAGCAGAAATGCTGAGAAAATCAACAATTAGGAGGCAGATTTCCCCCACATCCATGGAAAACACAATCAAGTTCAGTTTCTGAGCTGTGAAATCTGAAGCTGGGAAAGTCTGAGTTCCTTTTCTAGGGCAGTGATAGCAAAGGCAGCAGCACCTATTTGTTCAAATTACTTTTGTTTTGCATTATATAATTAAACTGGATACTTGCTCTTAAAAATTAAATTTATAATTTAGCTCTAGGGCTCCTAGTGGACTGAATTTTTACCTGCTCTACTTACCCTATAATAGAATAATGATTAAAAACTTGGGGTTTAGAATCAGGCTTCAGTTTGGGGAACATGTTTGAGTTATTTTGAATTCTTATATCTCAATTTGTTCATCTTCCATATGAACCTGAACCTCCTCTGGTGTGTTTCATTATAGTTATTTCCACCAGCATATAACTAAGCAGCTGCTAAATCAAATATAGGAATACATATTAGCTTGGATTACCATAACAAAATATCGCAGACTATGTGGCTTAAATAAGAGAAAATTAATTTCTCTTAGTTATGGAGACTGGAAGTCAGAGATCAAGATATTGTTCTGTCTGTGTCTTAAATGAGGCATTTCTATCAGTATGCAAGTATTCCTAGTTTCTCTTCTTCTAAGATCAGCAGTCCTATTGAATTAGGGTGCCAATCTATATCCTAATTTAACATTAATTTTCCTTCCTAAATGCCCTATCACTAAATGCACTCACATTAGGGATTAGACTTCAGCCTATAAATTTGGGGAGATTTAACTCAGTCCATAGGAAAGTAATTAGTAATGCATTTCCCAAACTTAATGTACCATCAAGACCTGTTTTATATGATTACTGAAATATCTCTTGAATTAACCAAATTCACTCTAAATTCACCACAGTGCACTGATTCAAGTTGTCATGATGACCTTTTGCCTGAATAAATACAATCATTTACTGATTTCCTTTCATCCATTCTCTTTATCCTCTATATATTTTCTAATCAACCAGAGTAATTACTTCAAAACACAACAGGACATCTTCCTCTTTAAAATATTTCACCTGTCGCTCATGGGCTGAAATCCTTAACACACTTACCACATGATATCACTTCTCCTTAACTCTCCATCCTTACTTATGTTATTCATGCTGCTGCTGCCACACTGACCAGGTTTCACAGTTATCCAAAAGCCCCATGATTCCTTCCCTACAAGCTTTTGCATATGCTATTTCTCCACTCTCACTCCCTCAGGGAAGCCTTCCTTGATCTTCATGACTAGCACAATCCCCCTAATTATACATTCTTGGAGCCACTTTTAAGACTTATCACAGTTGCAATTTTAATTTATTTATGAGATTATTTGATTATTGTCTGCCTTTCCCACTAGACTGTAAGCCCCTTCAAAGTATTGCTGTGAGGATTGAATGAGATAATGAATGTAAAATACTTTATCCAGAGCATGGCCCTTAGTAAGTGCTAAATTGATTTTAGCTTTTATCCTTTTGGAGTTGGAGGAATTTTCAGCCATTTCATATATTCCACTGGTTGAACTTAATTTTCAACCCTAAATTCATTACCTTGCTTTATCATTTTAACACAAGATACCCTTGTGTATGGTTAGCTCTCAATTAATTGTTTGCTACTATAATTCTTATTATAATTCACTGATTCTCTTCTATGAGGAGCTCTGTCTATGCCTCTTACTACTTATGTGACCTTGGGCAATTTGCCTAACTTTCCTGATGATAAGGCAGACTTTAACCAGCTGCTATCAAAATTAGCTGAATACAATGATTTGGGGAGAAACAGTGCTATGACATTATTTCTCCTCCCTCACATTCTATGCAGCGGATTCATGCTTTCCTTTCTTTGTAGATCTAGAAAGCAAAAAGCATCTTAGGAAAAAAATGTTTTATACTCAAAGAAAACAAAACATTGTCTTCACTATGAGAGAGCTGATTTTAGATTCTCTTTGGGAATCAAAACAATTCTATCTTCTTCAAGTGCCAGGAGAATATTCATAAAATCCTTGTCCTTCTGTGAGATGGTTAGAAAGAGTGCCAATATGAGCTGCTTATTCCCTGGTGAAAATGTTCAGACCTAAATGCATTCACCTCCATTTCCAGCTCATCTCTGTCTTTCCTATGGTTGACAGCTGGGCCTTCAACAGTAACTGCAGATGGAGCTGCTTTAAGGCAAGAATATTAAAAAAACTCAAATTTCAAAAACATCAATTTGAGAGTGATTATTCTCATTACTGGATTCTGTCTTGACAAAAAAACAAAAAACAAACAACAACAACAACAACAACAACAAAAAAAAAACAACATGGGATTACTTTAAACAGTGATCTCCCCCAGGGAATTGAAGTGTTCATTCACACACCATTAACTGAAAGAGAGGACTTTGGGGAGAATGTAGCCAGCTGAGAGGCAAGAGCAAAATCACTTAAGTTGCAGCCTTAGGAATCCTGTCATGACATAACAATTGTAAATAAAATGTAAGCAATTTTCCAATGATAAGATTGTAGAGGAAGGGGAAATGATTTACAAACACTACATTTGTACACACCTTTTCAGTCTGCTTTATCTCCAAAATAAGAACATTGTTCTGAAGGATCTAGACTCTAGATACCCTGTTGGAATCAAAGAATGTCAGAGCTGAGAGGTTTCCCCCGCCCACACACACACAATAAGCCACAGAGGATAGAAATCTACTGGGACATTGTTGCCATTTGAGAACATGATTGCAACAGAGTAAGTGCTGAAAAATAGAATGTGTGTAGCTCTGAAGGAGGGGAGAATTGAAGAAATTGTGTAATATGTCAGATCTCAGTAGCATATATATTTTCTGATTTCTTTTGCACCAGTTTAGGTAGCATCTGATATATCTAGTATAGTGTAGTAGTTACCACTACAGGTAGCTTACATTGGAATTCTTACTATTACTTACACATCGCTTACTAACACTCTGACCTTGGAAAAGTTATTTCTTGATCTCAGTTTCCTCACAGGCAGGCAACAATATGTGTAAGAAGGTTACAAGGATTAAATCCATGTAATTAGTAAACTGCCTAGCCCATAGTAGGTACTTAGCAACAACTACTAATTATTTCTAATAAATACTGTATGAATTTTATAATATTAAATACCAGTTACTTGACCAGATGCACTCTACAAATTAAGTGCACAATGTGTACATAAAATGTCTCCAAAATAGAGATTAAATGTTAGAGAAGGATTTAGTTGCAATACAATATTTTTTTTCTTCCAAAGGAAATTCATTTAGAAAAACAAGAGCAAACTGAATGAGGGTTACACAAATAGAATATTGAAAAGTGAATATATATATATATATATATATATATATATCCATACTGTCAAACACTGGAACATAAGACATTATGTGAAAGGTCTGTGGAAAAGTGGGAAATGAATTACACATTGAGAAAGAATATTTAATGATGTGGAGAAGTATGAACAATATATAATTAAGGAAAATACAAAGTCACTAAAATAACATGTACAATATGATCTATTCCACATTTACATCAATCAATATGTACACACATTTTTTAATTTGGAAAAGAAGAGGTACACTATATAATTCATATAACTATATCTGACCAGTTAGATAGCAAATTTTTCATTTTTAAATCTGCATTAAAATATTTTTATGCAAGCCAGGTGGGGTGGCACACACCTGTAATCCCAGCAGCTTGAGAGGCTGAGGCAGGAGGATTGGGAGTTCAAAGCCAGCCTCAGAAATGGTGAGGCACTTAACAACTCAGTGAGATCCTGTCTCTACATAAAATACAAAATAGGGCTGGGAATGTGGCTTAGTGCTTGAGTATCCCTGAGATCAATCCCTGGTACAAAAATATATATATATTTTTTTATGCAAAAGGGAATCATCTGGATATTTCATTTCTGTTTTACCTCAAGTATCTGCCAATTTCTCCCTAGGTCCGGGAAAGAGAAAAAAGTAATCATTCATTAGACATCTCTTATGTATCAAGAAAAAATATATATGTACATATATACACATATATATTGTATCTTATAAACACATATACCTAGACACTCATACACACATATATGTATGTATACACACATATAAATTATAGCTTATGTATACACGCATAAATTTTATGTATTGTCTATATATAGAAAGTATAGACATAAAGTATATCACACTGATCTTGCAAATTAAGAACAATTATCTTGGTTTTAAAGTGTCAAGTAGTTAAGAGATGGGATAGGAGACACAGATTTCAGATGCTAATTTTCAGAGTCTAATACCAAACTAAACAAACATTAACTGACCAGCTGAGTAGAAATAAACTGATCAGTTTTGAAATATTTTATGAAATATATCTCAGAGTAACCTAGCCCACACTCACTCCATGTAGATGTAACAGTCAACTACAAAATTCACTGAGTTATTTTTTTTCTATTCTGAAGGGTAAATGAAAAAAAAAAAATCTCAGTATTATGTGGTACCTGAATAAGAATGAGAATACAGTGTGATTTGAAATTGTTTGGCCCCAATCTCCAAGAGATGAGATTCCATATACTGTAGATATAAGTAAAAGAAAGCACTGTTTCTTACTGTGTACCCAGTGGTTCTTTGACACTTTCAATTCACACGACCAACACAGACAACCATGATTGTTGATTTGGCCCAAATATTTGGCCCCTAATATAAACTCCTTAGATTCAAGAAATAATCTGTCTGATGTTGCATGGAACTGTCTTAAACTGAATTTTTGGTCATAACAAATCCAGTAAAGTAGGATATTCAGCCTATTACCCAGCAAGTAAAAAATATCCAGATATATTACATAGCTTGCAGTACACAGAACTAGACCTACCACCTAGGAAATCATGTCTCTGAAATAAAATTTTCCCCAGTAAAATTTGACCATGAACTCTCTCATAAATCAATCACCTTGAATGTCTGTTCACTCACATTGCTCTGATTTAAGGCACATAGTAAGCAAACTACAGATTTCCTCCTTTTACAAAGTTTGCATGTAAACAAAATTTTACAATTAGCATTTGCTTTTATTTGTGAAAAATAAATTGTTCATGTTGCTCCTCCTCTGTGTTTGAGTCCCTTCCCTTTTTCACACCGCTAACACCATAGCACTTAAGTCTGCATTTAAGTTCCTTTATGTTCTTCTTTTAAGACTAGAAGCAATTACTTATGTAAATCACAAGTGTACTTTTATCAAAGTGTTTATACATATATTGCATACATGTAGGCTCATAAACTAGTTCTAAAATATTTTTGTATAATGTAAAATGTATACACACAACTAGTAAAATTTGTGTATAAAACTCTGAAACTAACTTCATTCACTTAGCAAGTTCTTTCTTACATCTACCCATAGATAATTAGATTTAGATCACAAACAGACCCCAATACATCTAATCCCCTATTGATAGATATTTTAAATTATTTCCAATTTCTGTTACAAATAATTCTAGATTAAGAATCCCTGTATAAATCCCTCATATGAATTTACAAGAGATTTTCTAGGACATCTAGAAGGGAACATGCACATTTTCAATTTTTTTGTGAATTTAAATTTATTTCATTTTTTCCAAGCAGTTATATCAATTTGTAATTTCACCACTATATCTAAATATTCCTTTTTCTACACTTTCTCCCACATAGGTCTTTGGACTTTAAAATAAAATAATATGAACATATCACAATTTACTTGCTCCTTCAAATGCTGATGGGAATTTGGAAAGTTTCAGTTTTTGCCTTTTATGAATAAAGATACTATGAAATTTCATAAACAAGTCTTTGTGGGGACAGGCACTTTTTATTTCTCTTGAATAAATAACTATAATAAAATTATTGGGTCAATTCTGTTCATAGAAACATAGAGAAGATACACTTTCCTCTATTTTTCCCCACTAAGTACAAATAAAAACTCTTGGCAGTATATATAAAGCATAAGAAGCCTCTAAAATGTGGAGAGAAGATGACAGATGAGATAGATATCTTGGGACACAAGAGACAATCCACATAGTGGTACTCTGGGTATACTTTTTTCTTCATATATACTGGGTTGTAGCTAAGAAGCTGGAAATACTTTAACAAAATAAGTACAAATAAAATAGCCTTTCTCTCCTGCCGCAGTCTGGCTGGGCACAATTCAGGAGCCACTTGTCAAAAGAAACAAACTTTATTTTTAAAACTACAAACGCCAAACAAAACAGCTCCTCAGGAAAAACCTTCAGAGCCCAACTGCCACCACCGGCTTCCACACGCCTCCCCCACACACCAACCACCACCTCCCACAATCCTCCTGCTCTTGAGGCCGATTGGCTAGGTCGCGTGGGCGGAGCCAAAGAAGTCCCCCAATGAGCAGTTCCGTAGTCTGAAGGGCAGGGAAACAGCCCAATGAACATGACCGCAGAGGAGCCAATCAGCTAGATATTGCTGGGGCCGCTGTGAGCCAATCATCAGCTGGCAGTCGGAAGTTTGCTGGCAGCTGGAAGTTTGCTGGGGCCCCTTTGGCTGTGGCTCTCAACATCTCCCCCTCTCTGTTTAAACAACAAGCATGTGGCTTAGGGACCGTGCCTGCCTTAGGTTGTCCAATACTACATATGGTCATTACCCGTCTTCGGATGAGCTGACCTCAGGGCGTCAGCCTCCTGTCTTAGGTTGGTACCATTGTAATTGGATCTTACCCGTCATTGACTAACGGTCCAGTATACAGCCACACCTGTGGAGAGGTACCAGCGGGGGGGTGAGGTTCTTTGCCTCACCTCTGTTGGCCCCCAAATAGCTGAATGATCATTACAAGCAGAAGGGAGGAAGATATACCAAATCAATACTCCAACACTACCACAAGTCGCTGCACCAACAGATAGTTCACAATGCATACAAGTGAGTTCACAATGCATACAAGTGACACATAGTTTAGGCAAGTTCTGTAAGCGGTTCAGTGATGGCTATTGCAGAAACTGTAGATTAGTTTTATCTTTGTCTTCACCGGCACAGGGATGAAGATAGGAATTCTGGCAATAATGGCTAAAGAAAAAATTATATAACATTCTAGAAGGTACTAAAAGAAAACAATTTTCTTAACAATTCTTCACTGGCACTGGGATGAAGATAGAAATTCTGGCAATAATGGCTAAAGAAAACATTGTGTAACATTCCAGAAGACACTAAAAGAAAACAATTTTCTTAACAATTTACATTATCTTCACCGGCACTGGGATGAAGATAGGAATTTTGGCAATAATGGTTAATATTAATAATTGTGTAACATTTTAGAAGGCACTAAAAGAAAACAATTTTCTTAACAATTTACATTATCTTGAAAAGAATTATTAAATATAATGAAAAGGATAGGTGAAAGTAAACAAACAGATCTGTTAACCTTCTTTTTTGTTTACATATTAAAATAATTCTTAAGAGTTATTTACCCAATTTAAATTAAACCATTTAAATCACGTGAATAAAAAAAATTTTTGGATCCATTTTTTTTTATGAGCGCTCATCATATATGATATATGGACATATGTACATTCAAACATATAACACAAAACACAAGTGTGCACACATAATATAATACATACAACACATAACATAATAGTAAAGGCCTTATAACTTTTTACAGGTGAAATCTCCATTGCAATGTTTAAAAACTCAATAGTCAAAAAAGAAAACAAATAGAACTGATCAGCAAAACATTAACCTAGGTCTGTATGAGCTCAAAAAACAAAATAGAACTTCATGATATGGGAAAGGGCAATAATAAAACAGATATTGAAAAAAGCATCTTGGTTCTGTCGCAGATGTAAGGATAGCCAAATTGGAGTTTTGGATATCAGCTATTATTGATTTGAGCCAAATCATCTTCTTTTTGGTCTGTAGAATTCGCTTTAGTTAATCTCTCTGGAATCCAAATTGGCTGCTGTTCTCCCTGTGGAAACACACAAACAGACCCCCGACTCCAGACAATCACTGGGTCAGGATTTTAGTTAATCTCTCCGGAATCCAAATCGGATGCTGTTCTTCCTGTGGAAACATATAAACAGGCTCCCGACTCCAGACAATCACTGGGTCAGGACCTTGGTTAATCTCTCTGGAATCCAAATCGGCTGCCATTCTCCCTGTGGAAACACACAAACAGACCCCGACTCCAGACAATTACTGGGTCAGGACCTTTCCATTGTCCTGTTAGAATATCTTTCCAAAGTACCTTGGGCTTATGTACATTTTTTGGACACATATGCCTTTCTGCAGCACTAAGTCCTGATGAATCCAAATTTAAAAAGTTTAGAGGAAAAAGGGTTATTTTAAGTTTATCTTTGGGGAATATATACCCCTTCCCAATTCCGTCTTTTTGCTTTAATAAGTACATTTTAATAGTTTGATGAGCTCTTTCAACTATGCCTTGTCCCTGTGGATTGTATGGGATTCCTGTTATATGAGTAATGCCAAATGATGAACAAAATTGTTTAAAAGAGGTAGACATATAACCAGGGGCATTATCTGTTTTTAACTGTTTTGGAATGCCCACAGTGGCAAAATTTTGTAAGCAATGAGCTATAACATCTTTAGTTTTTTCTCCGGCATGAAGGGAGCCCATCAAAAATCCAGAAGAAGTATCAACTGTAACATGCAAATATTTTAATTTTCCAAATTCTGGCAAGTGTGTGACGTCCATCTGCCAAATATGGTTAGGTATCAATCCTCTAGGATTGACTCCAAGATTAACTTGTGGTAAAAAGGTCACACAATTTTGACATTGTTTTATTATTTGTCTAGCTTGTTCCTTAGTTATTTTAAAACGCTTTTGTAAAGTATTAGCATTGACATGGAACCTTTTATGAAAATTTATAGCTTCTTCTAGTATAGAGAAAATATGTACGTCATGTGTAGTTTTATCTGCTAAATCATTGCCCAAACTAAGGGCTCCAGGCAATCCTGTATGTGCCCTGATATGTCCTATAAAGAATGGATCTTTTCTGTCCCAGATTAAACTTTGTATAGTGGAAAAAAAGAGAAAACAGTAGAAGAAGGGGAAATCCTACCAGCATCTTCAAGGGATACTATAGCATTAACTATATACTGACTATCAGAAAATAAATTAAATACAGAATCTTTAAACATCACAAAAGTTTGTAATACTGCATTAAGCTCTACCTTTTGAGCTGATTGTTTGGGTACTAAAAATGTAAAAGTTCGATCAGGTGTAACTATTGCTGCTGTACCATTATTTGACCCATCAGTGAATATATTTGGAGCATTCATGATAGCTGTTTTTCTTGTCATTTTTGGAAAAATTACAGGATGCAATGACCAAAAAGATAATAAAGGATTAGATGGTAAGTGGTTATCAAATGAAACATTAGATTTGCACATGATTATTGCCCAAGTATTTAACTCATTAGCTAATTCAACAATTTGATTCATAGTATATGGAGTAATAATTTTATTAGGAGAAATTCCAAACACTGCCTTTGCTGTTTTTATTCCTTTGAGTATTAATTGTCCTACAGCCTCAGGATACCTAGTAAGAATAGTGTTAGGAGAATAAGATAAATGTATCCATAATAATGGACCTTCTTGCCAAAATACTCCTGTAGGAATATTTTTTGTTGATAGTACAATAAATAATAAAGGCAAACTTATATCAATTCTATCCAAATGCATATTTTCCATATATGTTTCAATGATTTTTAATGCCTTTCTTGCTTCAGGCGTCAACATTCAGGGTGAATTTGGATCTGATGGACCTTTTAGGATATCAAATAAAGGTACCAATTCTCCTGTTGGAATACCTAGATAAGGCCTTATCCAATTTATGTCTCCTAATAACTTTGGAAAGTCATTAAGTGATTTGAGTTGATCTACTCGTATTTGAATTTTTGGGGGACGGACCATGGTTGAGGACAATAGAACTCCCAAATAATTAATTGGAAAATTTAATTGTACTTTATCTATTGCTATCTCTAGATTATAATTTTTTAATAAGTTTGTAAGTGTGGCATAACATTCTAGCAATGTGTTTTTAGCTTTGTGTGCTAATAATATGTCATCCATATAGTGAAATATTTGTAGCTCAGGATTTTCATTTCTAAGTGGCTGGATTACTTTGTTAACATAAATTTGACACATAGTTGGGCTGTTAGCCATCCCTTGAGGGAGTACTTTCCATTCATATCTCTGATCAGGACCTTCATGATTTAGTGCAGGGATAGTAAATGCAAAACGTGGACTATCCTCAGGATGAATTGGAATTGAAAAAAAACAATCTTTAATATCTATAACTAAAACATACCAAGTTTTTGGCAAAGCAGACAACTGAGGAATCCCCGATTGAGCAGGTCCCATAATGACCATTTCATTATTAATGGCTCTTAAATCTTGCAATAATCTCCATTTACCAGATTTCTTTTTGATGACAAAAATGGGAGTATTATGGGGAGATACAGAAGGTTGTATATGTCCTTCCACTAATTGTTGTTTGACCAGATCATGGGCTACTTGTATCTTTTCTTTAGTCAAGGGCCACTGAGGAACCCATACTGGTCTTTCTGATTTCCATGTAATTTTTATTGTCTCAGTGGCCCTTTGTGAAAATCCAACCCATGTCTGTCTGTTCCTTGATTTATTTGTATTGGTGCTGCTATACCTTGTTCTTGTTTTTCTAATCTTTTTCCTTTCCTAAAACCTTGTCTAGCCATAATAGTGGGTGCATTTTGATTGATATTATTTGTTAATGTCAAACCTAATTGATCTAAGACATCTCGTCCCCATAAATTTACAGGAAGATGATCCAATACATATGGCTGTATAGTTCCTTCACATCCTTCAGGATCCTTCCAATCTAATACCATTGCACTTTTATCGGGATTATTCGCCACTCCTAGGTCTCGAAGCGTTTGAGTGGCTTGTTGTAATGGCCAATGATTCGGCCATTCTTGACGAGAGATAATGCTAAGGTCTGCACCTGTATCCAGTAACCCATTAAATTCATGTCCTTGAATATTTAGTTTTAGCATGGGGCGAGAATCTAAATTTAAAGAAAGCATAGCCCAATCTACACCTGTGGAGCCTAATCCCTTGGAACCTCTTTCTACAGCATGACTGGAAAATTTATCATGTAGGCATGGTATTATTAGTAACTGTGCTATTCTATCTCCTGGTGAAATTACTGATATACCTTTTGGAGAACTGGCTATAATTTTTATTTCACCTTCATAATCGGGATCAATTACCCCAGGACTTATCAAAAGTCCTTTTAGAGTAGAAGAGCTGCGTCCCAATAATAAGCCTACTGTTCCTTTGGGAAGAGGTCCTTTCACCCCTGTGGGAATGATTTGAACTCCCATCTCTGGAGTTAGTACTGATTTGGCGGAGGCGCAGATGTCCAACCCTGCGCTCCCTCTAGTCTGTCTGACGAGGGATCTGATGCCCTGGGCACTACCCTGATGGGGTTGCTGGGTTCCTCCAGAGCTCCGTATATTTGTGGTTTGGGGCCCCGGAGCATTGGGGCCCCCTGTCTGTTTTTTGGCAACGGAGCCCAATGCCTTTGTCCACGATATTGTGGATAAAAACCTTGTCCTTGCTTGTTTTTTGATAATGGAGTACCCTCTATGGTGGTTTGAGAACGGCATTCATTAGCCCAATGTCTCCCTCTACGGCATCGTGGGCAAATACCCGGTATTCTATTCCTTTGATACCTAGTATTGTTAAACCCTCCTCCTATGGGGCAATTCCTTTTAAAATGTCCTGCTTGTTGACAATTGTAGCATGTTCTTGGCCCGGCATCTAAAGCCTGTTTTACTGCAGCTGCCACAATTTGCCCTTGTTCATTAATGTCTCTGGCATCTAAAGCCTGTTTTACTGCAGCTGCCACAATTTGCCCTTGTTCATTAATGTCTCTGGCATCTAAAGCCTGTTTTACTGCAGCTGCCACAATTTGCCCTTGTTCATTAATGTCTCTGGCATCTAAAGCCTGTTTTACTGCAGCTGCCATGACTTGCTCTTGTTCATTAATGTCTCTACACAATTTAATATATTTGTTTAAATCTTCCTGTTTCCATGGTCTAATGATATCTCTGCACCAACGATTCGCTTGGTCATAAGCCAGTTGTTTTATTAATGGCATTGCTTGTTCTGTATTCCCAAAAACTCTGGTAGCTGTTTGAATAAGCCTATCTACAAATTCAGCATAAGGTTCATTAGCTCCTTGTATTATCTTAGATAATTGACCTTGTAAACCTCCATGTCCTTGTAAAGTCTTCCATGCCTTAAGTGCATCTACAGCAATTTGTGCGTATACACCAGGATCATATGCAAGTTGTTGCTGCCGATCCTCATAAGGTCCCTTTCCTAACAACATATCTAGATTTCTCTGAGGATAACCAGCTGCTGCATTTCCCATAGCCGTCTCCTTGCAAAATTCCTCATTGGCAACCTTCCATAACAGGTATTGTCCTCCAGTTAGCACAGCTTTACACATATTAGCCCAATCTGCTGGCGTCATGTTTAAGTTGGTAATGGATTCGATCAAGCTTACAGTGAAGGGTGCTTGAGGACCATATGTTGTTACAGCCTCTTTTAGCTCCTTCACTGTTTGGTAAAGTAAACCCTGGTGAATTCGCTGCCCTCCTACCTCAAATACAGGGCATACTTGAGATCCTGTCTCAGGATCCCAACTATCAACTGCGGGGGTTGGGAGCCTCCTAGCATATGGAGGTGGTGCTGTTGATTGGACACTTATGCCCTCTGGTGATAGAATGCTGTTAGTAGCAGTCTCCTGTAGAGGTGGTGCTGTTGGTTGGAGACTTTCGCTCTCTGATAGAAAGGTGTTATTAACAGTCTCCTGTTGTAACTTTTCCCCTGATGGCTTTTGCTGCTCTAAACTTCCTTCCTTTACCTTTGTCTGAACTGAGGGCTTTCGACTAAGCAAGCCAGATACGAGCGTCCACAATGTCAATGTGCCAACTGGCAGAGTCCCTGGGTTGTTCTTTTCTATTCTTTTTAAATCCTCACCATGATGGTTCCATTGTGATATATCTAACAACTCCTCCTTAAAAAGCCATGGGCTATATTTTTGTATTATATCAACGTATGCCCTGACTGCTCTTGATTTTACTGGGAAGCTTCCTTGCTCTAACAATTTACTTAACACTCTTTCAGTTTGTTTTTTACTAATTGCTGATCCCATATTTCTATAATACAACCCAGCAAGATAACACCAAACCAAACCGAGACAGAATCCAATAAAAATGGAACAACAAAATTTCATTATAGCCTTTCTATCCTCCTGACATGTGCATCCTGCCTTTCTCCCTATCTGTTCCTCAGACATAAATAGTTTTTCCTCAAATGTGAGCGGTTTTTCTTCCGTCTCACTCATCTCCAGGGACTGAAATGTCCATCCTTCCTTTCTCCCTATCTGTTCCTCAGACGCAAATATTTTTTCCTCAGATGTGAGCGGTTTTTCTTCCGTCTCACTCATCTCCAGGGACAGGCAACTTAAAACAAAAATGAAGCAAAACAAAAGAGGAATCTTAGAATGGCTACCCATCCTCTCGCCCTGCCCTCAGGGGCGAGCAGTTTACTTACCCTCAGTTGCTCCCCGTGCGAGTCACCAAATGCCGCAGTCTGGCTGGGCACAATTCAGGAGCCACTTGTCAAAAGAAACAAACTTTATTTTTAGAACTACAAACGCCAAACAAAACAGCTCCTCAGGAAAAACCTTCAGAGCCCAACTGCCACCACCGGCTTCCACACGCCTCCCCCACACACCAACCACCACCTCCCACAATCCTCCTGCTCTTGAGGCCGATTGGCTAGGTCGCGTGGGCGGAGCCAAAGAAGTCCCCCAATGAGCAGTTCCGTAGTCTGAAGGGCAGGGAAACAGCCCAATGAACATGACCGCAGAGGAGCCAATCAGCTAGATGTTGCTGGGGCCGCTGTGAGCCAATCATCAGCTGGCAGTCGGAAGTTTGCTGGCAGCTGGAAGTTTGCTGGGGCCCCTTTGGCTGTGGCTCTCAACACTCTCCCCCATTACAAACATGTTGTCTCTGCGTGCTGAGTCAGTGTGGAGTATAGGCAGACTCAGGATAGCTCCACCAGTATCCGTGGAGCCCACACTGGGTCAGAGCAGCATCTTTGAACACATTGCCCAACATCACCACCCCCCCAACATGGCCTGACACTCCATCCCTGAAAGCAATTGCCTCCATCTTGGGATGCTGACATCACCATCTTTAGTTTCGGCAACTCCCAGGATGGAACACTGGCTGGGAAGGAGAGGTATTGGAACCCTGCAAGGGCACTGTGAAATAACAGTAAAGCTTTGGATCCTCAGTGCTAGAAGGAAAGACACGAACTGCATTTACAAAAAAAAAAAAAAAAAAAGGGAAAAAGATGCCCCAAACAAATCAAGATATTATATATTTTGAATCCATGGCTAGCTCAAAGGAACAAATGACAGAGAAGGAATTCAGGAGGTACATAATAACATTTTTTTGTGAATTAAAGGATATATAATAAAACAAATACAGGCACCAATAGATCATTTCAATAAAGAGCTACATAAGCAACTACAGGAAGCAAAATATTGCTTCAATAAGGAGATAGAGGTTCTAAAGAAAAACCAAACAGAAATCCTTGAAATGAAAGAAAACAATAAACTAAATTAAAAGCTCAATAGAAAGCATTACCAACAGATTAGACCACTTGGAAGACAGGACTTCAGACAATTAAGACAAAATATAAATAATCTTGAAAAGAATGTAGATCACAAAGTGAAGATAGTAAGAAACCATGAGCAGAACATTCCAGAAATATAGGATAACATAAAAACAATAAATTTAAGAGTTATTGGGAACGAGGAAAGCAAATAGATTCAAACCAAAGGAATGAACAATCTATTCAATGAAATAATATCAGAAAGTTTTCCAAACATGAAGTATGAATTGGAAAATCAAATACAAGATGCTTACAGGACACCAAGTGTACAAAATCACAACAGATCTAATCCAAGGCACATTATAATGAAAATGCCTAGCATACAGAATAAGGAGAGAATCCTAAAAGCCACAAGAGAAAGGAATCAGATTACATATATGGGGAAACCAATTAGGATCTCTGCAGATATTTCCAACCAGACCAAGATCCTGGAACAACATATACCAAGCTCCAAAAGAAAATAGATGTCAACCGAGAATCTTATATCCAGCAAAACTAACCTTTAGATTGATGATGAAATAAAAACCTTCCATGATAAACAAAACTTAAAACAATTTACAGGTAGAAACCTGGCACTAGAGAACATTCTAGCCAAGATATTCCACAAGGAGGAAATGAAAACCAACAACAAAAATCAGTAGAGAAAGGTACTACACTAAAGGAAAAACTAATCAAAGGAGAAACCAAGTCAGTTTAATACGAAAAATAAACAAGAATGGCTGGAAATATAAATCAAGTATCAATAATAACCTTGAATGTTAATGGCCTAAACTCACCAATCAAAAGAAATAGACTGGCAGATTAGATTTAAAAAAAACACTCAATAATATGCTGCCTCCACAAGACTCATTTCATAGGAATAGACATCCAGAGACTGAAGGTGAAAGGATGGGAAAAAAAAAAAAAAACATACCACTCACTTGGACTGTGGAAAGAAGTAGGAGTTTCCATCCTCATATCAAATAAAGTAGACGTCAAGCCAAAGTTAATCAAAAGAGATAAAGAAGGACATTTCCTACTGCTGAAGGGAACCATACACCAACAAGTCATAACAATTATAAATACATATGCCCCAAACTATGGATCATCTACGTTCATCAAACAAACTTTTCTCAAGTTCAAGAGTCAAATAGACCACAACACAATAATTCTAGATAAACAAAACTTAAAACAATTTACAGGTAGAAATTATCGATCTATTTTATGACTAGACAGATCTTCCAACCAAAATCTGAACAAAGAAACTATAGAACTCAATAAAACAAGCAATAATTTAGACTTAACTGACATATATAGAATACTTCATCTATCAATGAGTGAATACACTTTCTTCTCAACAGCACATGGATCTTTCTCTAAAATAGACCATATATTATGCCAGAAAGCAACTCTTAGCATATACAAAATAGGAGAGATATTACCCTGCATCCTATCAGATCATAATTAGAAATCAATGATAAAATAAAAGCAACTGTAATAGCTAGAGACTAATATGCTACTAAATGAACAATGGATTGCAAAAGACATCAAAGAAAAGATTTAAAAATTCCTAGAGGTACCTGAGAACACTGATACAACATATCAAGATCTCTGGGACACTATGAAGGCAGTAGTAAGAGGAAAGTTCATTGCATGGAGATCATTCCTTAAAAGAAGAAAAAGTCAATAAATAAATGACCTAATATTATGTCTCAAAATCCTAGAAAAAGAAAAACTAATCAATACCAACAGCAGTAGAAGAAGGGAAATAATTAAAATCAGAGCTGTAATCAATGAAATTGAAACAAAAAAAGCAATTGAAAAAACAAAATGTTGATTCTTTGAAAAAATAAATAAAATTTACAAATTTTAGCCATGCTAACAAAGAGAAGGAGAGAGAAAACTCAAATTAATAACATCTGTAATGAAAGAGGAACTATCATGACAGACACTACAGATAATGAAGATAATTTGAAATTCTTTTGAAAATCTGTACTTCAATTAAATAGAAAACACATAAGGCATGGACAAATTTCTAGAGTCACATGATTTGCCCAAACTGAACCAGGATGTTATACACAATTTAAACAGAACAGTTTCAAGCATTATAATAGAAGACACCATGAGAAGTCTACCAACTAAGAAAAGGCCAGGACTGGATGGATACACAGCTGAATTCTAATTCTGAATTAGATCTTTAAATAAGAACTAATACTAATACTCCTCAAATTATCTCATGAAATAGAAAAAGAAGGAACACTTCCAATTTCATTCTATGAGGCTAATATTCATGTTGATTCCAAAACCAGGCAAAGACACATTCAAAAAGAAAGAAAGAAAGAAAGAAAGAAAGAAAGAAAGAAAGAAAGAAAGAAAGAAAGAACTTACTTCAGAAAAATATCTCTAATGAACATAGAAGCAAAAATTCTCAATAAAATTCTGGCAAATTGAATATGAAAGCATATCGAAAAAAAGTGCACCATGATTAAGTGGGGGGATACAAGGTTGGTTCAACATAAGGAAATCCATAAATATAATTCATCACATCAATAGACTTAGAGATAAAAATCATATAATCATCTCAAAATATACAGAAAAAAAAGCATTTAACAAAACACAGCACCCCTTCATATTCAAAACACTAGAAAAACTAGGGATAACAGAAACATACCACAATATTGTAAAAGCTATCTATGCTAAGCCCTAGGCCAACATCATTCTAAATGAAGAAACAATAAAAGAATTCTATTTAAAAACTGGAACAAGACAGGGATGCCCTCTTTTACCACTTCTATTTAACATAGTTCTTGAAATACTAACCAGAGAAATTAGACAGATGGAAAAAATTAAAGGGATACTGAAAGGAAAAGAAGAACTCAAATTAGCACCATTTGCCAATGACATGATTCTATACCTAGAAGACCCAAAAATTCCACCGGAAAACTTCTAGAACTAATAAATGAATTCAGCAAAGCAGCAGGATATTAAAAAAACCAACATCCATAAATTAAAGGCAATTCATCAGTGACAAGCCCTTTGAAATGGAAATGAGGAAAACTTCCCCATTTACAATATCCTCAAAAAATAAAATACTAAGGAATCAACTTAATGAAAACTACAGAACAGTAAAGAAAGAAATCAAATAAGACCCTAGTAAATAGAAAGATATCCCTTGTTCAAATAAGTAAGGTTGAAGCATACAATGTCTACATACAGTAAGGCAGATCATGTTGAATGTCTGAAAGCAAAGGCAGAGAAAATATCTGGAAAGCAGACAGAGGAAAGTGACATCTTACCTAAAAGGAATAAGCAATTCAAATGGTGGGTTTAATGTTCACAAGTAAATCTACCATATTAACATACAAAGTGGAATTTTAATTTTATAATTCCAGCAGCTCTGGTGGCTGAGGCAGGAGGATCACAAGTTCAAAGAGACCCTCAGCAACTTAAAGAGGCCCTGAGGAACTTAGTGAGACCTTTTCTTTAAATAAAATATAAAAAAGGGCTGGGGAATGTGGCTCAGTGGTTAAACATCCCTGGGTTCAATTCCTAGTCCTAAAAATTGAATTATAATTCTATATATATATATTAGCAATAAACATGTGGACACCAAAATTTAAAATAAAGTGTCATTTAAAATGGCTTATAATATGAGAAACATTTATTGTAACTCTAACAAAACATGTACAGGAGTTGCATGAGAGAAACCACCCAATGGTAATGAAAGAGATAAAATAATGTCTAAATAAACGGAGAGCCGATCCATTTTTATATATTGGAAGCCTCAAAGCAATAAAAATGCCAGTTTTCCCAGATTAATAAACAGCTTTTGTGTAATTATAATTAAAATCTCAGTAAGAATTGCTGTTAGTACAGACAAGGTACGTCTGAAACTTTCATAGATATATAAAATAACTAGAATTACTCAATGAAATTCTGGAAAAAACAAAGTAGGAGAAATCAGTGTATCTGGTCACAAGACTAGTAAAATAATCACAATATTCAAGAATTAAACCTTGAAACTACTCAGGAAATCATAGAAAAAACAATTTACAATATAGGCCCAGAAAACAATTTTATGAATAGGTGATAGCTCAGGAAATAAAAACAATAACTGGCAAATGGGATTATATAAAATTAAAAAGCTTCTTCATAGCAAAGAAAAACTTCAATAGAGTGAAGAGACAACTTACAGAATGGGGAAAATCTTTGCTAGCTATTTTTGTGGCAGAAGATTGAAATCCAGAATAAACAAAAAACTCAAAAATCTTAAAATCAAAAGAATAAGTAATCCAATAAAAACCTGGCAAATGATCTGAAAAGATACTTCAAAAATGAAGAAATAGGGGCTGGGGATGTGGCTCAAGCGGTAGTGCGCTTGCCTGGCATGCATGCGGCCCGGGTTCGATCCTCAGCACCACATACCAACAAAGATGTTGTGTCCGCCGAGAACTAAAAAATAAATATTAAGAAAATTCTTTCTCTCTCTCTCTCCTCTCTCACTCTCTCTTTAAAAAAAATGAAGAAATACCAACACTAATAAGCAATACATATGTGAAAAAAAATTTTCAATATCTTTAACCAACAGGGAATTCTAAATCAAAACATCTGTAAATTCCTCCTTACCATAGTCAGAATGGCTATTATTACAAAAATAAATAAGAAATTCTGGAAAGCATGCAGAGAAAAGGGAACTCATATATACTGCTGGTGGGAATGTAAACTAGTATAAAATACTTTGGAAGGGCTAGGATTTTGGCTCAGTGGCCAAGCATGTGTGAGGCAGTGGGTTTGATTCTCAGCACCACATATACATAAATAAAATAAAGGTCCATTGACAACTAAAAAAAAGTCTAAAAAAATACTATAGAAGTTTGGAGGTTACTCAAAAATCTAAAAATACAAATACCATATGATCCAGCTTTACCATTCCTGAATGTATACCTAAAAGAAATAAAGTCAGCATACTAAAATAACACCTGCATACCTGTATGTATTACAGTCCTATTCATATTATACAACTTATGGAATCAGTATAGGTGCCCTACAACAGTGAATGGATAAACAAAATATGGTATATATACACAGTGGAGTATTATTCAACTACAAAGAATGAAATCATGTCATTTACAGAAAAATGGATGAAACTAGAGGGCATCTTGTTAAGCAAAATAAGCCAGATATATAAAAACAACTATTGTATGTTTTCTTTAATAATTGGAAACTAAAAATGCAAAGCAAAGTAAAAGGATGACCTAAAAGTAAAGAAGGCAAAGGAAGTAAAAGTTGAGTAATTAGAGAGGAAGATAAGAGAGGGTAGTATGGAAGGTCAATATGATTAAAATACAATATATTCATGTGTGGAAATGTCACAGTGAATCCCATCTATTTGTACAACAAATATGAATTAACATTTATAATAAAAATAATAACTGAGACTTTGTGGTGTTTATATAGGGCTATGTATATAGATAAATAGAATAAAATAGACACAGAAACAGGAAAAGCATATTCAACTAAATTTTGAAGAAGGCAAAAAATTCAATATAAGTCTATACAAAAAAATGCTACTGGAATAATTACACTTCACATCCATAAGCAAAAAAGTACCAAAATAACTTGACATGTCTTATACCTTGTACAAAAATTAACTCAAACTATATCATAATCCAAGTTTAAAACATATCAGTATAAGACATTTGGGGGGAGACAGAAATCTAAGGATCCAGGTCTAGGCAGAGTTCTTAGATTTTTTTCACCAGAATCATAATTCATAGAAAGATAAATTGAAATTCATCAACATTAGAACAATTTGTGCTATGAAATACCCTGCTAGGATGGGAAAGTTTATTAGCAAAATCATATGTCTGACAAAGAACTAGTATGAAAACCACCTGAAGAACTCATACACATCAATAGTAAAAAAAATAAAATAAACAATTCAATTAGAAAGTAGCAAATAGAGTTCTCATTTATTTTCCCACATGTAGAACTTGAAAGTCATCACTCCATCCTAATAAAAGGAAAAGAGATTACCAAACGAAAAAATCAACAACTTCTCTTGGATCTTGGATTTTCTCTTAGATCTGTAAGAAAGGTGATAACACATGGCAAACTGATCCCCACTCAATTGGACAGACTAACAGCTAAAGAAAATATGGTTTGTATATTTATACAGCCATAAAAAGAATTAAACCATGTCATTTGCAAAAAAAAAAAAAATATATGGATGGAACTGGAGGACATCATGTTAAGCAAACTAAGCCAGACACAGAAAGGTTAAATATGCGTGTTTTCTCTCATAGGTGGAAACTGAAAAACTAACCAAAGAAAAATATGACCTGAAAATAAAAGAGAGAAGGGGACTGAGAGAAGGGACTGATATGGAGAATTGCAGTGCACAGAATGAGTAGAAACCCACAAGTTGAAATTTCTGTGGAATCTAGTGATAGCACAGGTCAACTTCAACAAATTTCTAAAGATTCAGTGTTAACAACCCTGAGAGCTAAAATCTTCAGGTGTGCCCACACATAATCACAATGGGACCTCACAATTTTGTAAGTTTTATGTCCTGGAGCAAATCAAGTTCTCATTATTAATATCGGAGAAAAAATTTCTCCCATTTCTGATGAGGAGGGGGAGAACCATTTAAAAATCACTAGAGAATTTTATTGTTAATAGGATCTGCATAGAGGAGAAATTATGTAATCAGGGTCTTCTGTTTTTTTTTTTTCCCAGAGACTAACTGACATGAATAAAAGGAAATACCAAACTGCAGACCCTTGTATCTCTCCATGTAAAAAAGGGAAGTAAGTCCAGCCCAGTTTAGACATCCTCTCCTACTTAAGGGGTATAAGGATGAATAAGAAGTACCGCTGCAGTTCATAGTACTTTATTATAGACTTACTAAAGATTGAGGCCTAATAACAGGAATATATAACAAACCTTCAACTTCTTCTCATAACTTGCCACTACACTCTAAAGGCTTTTCTACATTCATCCTTTTACTAAGTATTGTTAGTCAGATTTTCATCACTGTGATATGTCTGAGAAAAACAACTTAAAGGAGAGAAGGTTTATTTTGGATCATAGTTTCAGAGGTTTAAATCCATAATCAGCCATCTCTGTTGCTCTGGGCCTGCGGTGAGGCAGAAAATCATGAGGAAAGGGCATAGTAAAGCAAAATGGATCATTGTATGACATCCAGGAAGCAAAGAGAGAGGGAAAATGGAGCCAGGGACAAGAATTATCTTTCCAAAGCACACCCCCAGTGACCTGCTTCCTCCAACTAGTCCCAACCTCCTAAAGTTTCCACTATATCACACTAATGTCATCATATTTTAACCCATCAATAGATTAATCCACTGATAAGGTTAGAGCCCTCATCATCCAATTACTTCCCCAAAGCCCCACCTCTGAACACTGATTTATTTGGAACCAAAGTCTTACCATAAAAATATGCCCCTGACCCCCAAAATATCATGCCCATCTCACAATTCATCTCCAAGAGTCCTCAAATTATCAACAGCTCAAATATTGCTCAAAAGTCCAAGTCCAAAGTTTTCTCTGAGACTCAAGGTAAACCTCTATAAATATAAAAAAGCAAGTTATATAATTTCAACATACAATGTCACAGGGTAAACATTCCCATTCCAAAAGAAGAATGAGGGATAGAAAGGAAGAATCAGACAAAAAATAAGACTTAAACTCAGCAAGGGAAACAGTAATTTCTTAGTTTACAAGTCCAGTATCTGGGGAACATGGTAGCAAGATGTGGGCTTCAAAGGTCTTATTCAGCCCCACCCCAAGACCTTGTCAGTTACAATCCAGATAACCTTGCTCTTGGACTGGTTCTACTGATTATCTGAGGCTTTCTGCAGCCCATGTTCCACATTGTTGGCATCTATACATTAAGGGTTGTCCACTGCATCTTCAGTTTCACTCTCACAGACTCATGAGTCTCCATCTCAGAGTCTGCCAACAGAGATTTTTATCCTGTCACAATAATGCATGTCCCTCACCAGGCTTTCCTTTTAAATCTGAGTTGAAGCCACCATGACCCTGTAACTCTTACATTATTCATGCCTGCAAAACCAGCACCACATAGACAATGCCAAAGTCTGCTGCCAGTGGGAGTAGTAGCTGGATACTCTTGTATTACAGCTGCAAAAACATCTATGTTCCTGGATGGTTGAGCATAATGAAGTGATTCCAGGGGAAGGAACATTCTAGGCTGCCCTATGTAAGCAGGGTGCTGAGATGCTCTCTTCTCAAAGCAAAGCCTTTCAAAAGAGTTCATACTTTCATACCCACAAGCCTGCAATGAGTGGAGTTTGACCAATTCCTGAGATTCCCTCAAAGCATCTTTACTATTGTCACAGGGCATATTACTTGGCTTCTTTTTAATGAGGTTAATATTTTCAGCCACCATGCTCTCCTTGGCCCCAACTTTATAAGGGCTTCTTTCTGGTGCAATTTTTCAAAACTTATTTAATTCTTTCCTTTTATTTTCCTATTATCACAGTAAACCTGGCAAAGTGAGCCATCCATATCCATGCCTCCACCTAAATATTGTGCTGCCTTGAAATTACTTAGCCAGATTAATTAGTCCATTATGCTTAAATTTAGCATCACATAAAATCTCAGGAAATTGACAAAATATGGACGATTTTTTTCCTGAATATAGCACATATATCCTTTAGTTGCCAATAGAGTTCTCAGTCTCATCTGAAACCTCATGATTTCATGAGCACAGTCTTTACTGTCTGCGTTCCTGACAGCATCCTGATCTTCTAAATTCCTACTATAATTTCCATTAAGCTCTTTTTTCAACATTTTAGGGCTTTTCTATCCTGAATCTCCAAACCTTCCCAAACTCCTCTCATAAACCAGCTGCAAAGGCTTCTGAATCTCATGGTTACTATAGTCACATTAATGGCTCCACTTCTTTAATCATTTGCTTTACTAGATAAAAGCAACATGAATCCCTGATAGCTGAGTATGGGCCCAAAACTTTAACACTACCCACTTTCAGGGCTAGCTGATTCAGCAGATGAGTTGTTGCAAATTACGTACATAGTGGATTCCTATTTCCATGGCCACCATTCTGCTGTCTCTATCATTCAACATTTTCTGTGGTCTGAATAACATTGGCATTGGGTTTCTTAATATAGCATTTGGTTTATTCTGTAAGTTCAGTTCTGCTTGCCAAAAGTGGTCCACCAGGCATTCACATTCCATGTCTGGCCCCATGCATCTTAAGCATTTACAGTTTCATAATAGGTTCAGATCATTTTGGCTCCAAAACCTCTAACAAGAACTCCATTTCTAACCCCTGCTGCATTGGGTACCAAGCTTCCAACCAATGAGCTGACAGAGGATAGTCCAGATCCAAATCATAACAAACAGTGCATCATGTGTGGCTATAAAGAAAATGACAAGATGTAACAAAGGCAAGAAATACAGTTTGAAGAGAAAAAGTAATCATCAGAACCAGATACAGCAGGTACATTGGAATTATCTGACTGGAATATAAAATAACTATGATTTGTATGCTAAGGACTCTAATAGATAAATGATATATAATAATAGATGGAGAGGGTAAACAGAGAGATAGAAATTCTAAGAAAAAAAAGAAGTTCTATTAAAAGAATAATATTTTTGATGAGATTACTTGTGAACTGGACACAACTGCAGAAAGAATCTTTGAGCTTGAGGATATGTTATTAGGAACCTACAAAACTAAAATACAAACAAGAAAAGAATGAAAAAAACAGAATAAAATACCAAGAACTAAGAGAAAGCCACAAAAGGTATATCATACACATGATGGGAACACAAGAATAATAAAAAAGAACAAATAAATATTTGAAGGAAGAATTACTAAGAATTTTACCTCTAAAGTAATTTCAGACAACCACCACTGTTCCAGGAAGCTCATAGAACATCCAACAGGATAAACTCTAGGAAACCATACCCAGACACACTATATTGAAGAAAAAAACAACTTGAAGATAGGTAACAAATCTGAAAAGAAACCCAGACAGCAAAACAACTTATCCATACAGAAGGAATGATAAGAATTTTATTTAACATCTCTTCAGAAAACAATCAAGAAGAAAGTGAAACAAATATTTAAAGTATTAAGAGAAGAAAACCAGTTTAGAATTCTATACCTATAAAATTATCCTTCAAAAAGCAATAAAGAAGAAAATAATTTCTCAAATAAAATTGAAATAATTTGTTGCTAATATACATGCCTTGCAAAAATATTAAAAGAAGCTGATTACAGTGAAGGAAATTTTAATAAGTAACATAATTGGACAAAAAGAAAGACAGAATTGATGAACATCAGAAAAGTAACAAGTGAAAGTAAAATAAAATTTTATTTTAATTATTATTAAAATAACAGATGAAAAATTGTTCAAAATAATGAAAAAGCATTAATATATGTATTAATAAATATATATGTGAATCTCTCTATATAGATAGATATGTTTGTATATACTTACATAGAAGTGAAATGAATGACAGCAATTATCCAATGCATGAGAGGGAGGAATTATGATTATTTTGTTATTATATTGTAGTCACAATACCTGTGAAGAGGTATCATGTTATCTGAGTGTGGATTTGGATTCATTGTAAATGTATACTGCAAACTCTAGGACAATTATTAAAAAATGTAAAAAGAAGTTAAACTAATATGCCCACAGGGAAGATAAAATGGAAATATATAAAGGCTTAATTGAAACCACAAAGGCAGGCAAAGAATAGAAAACAGAAAGAAGCAAAGAGCAGTTGTAACAAAAAGAAGATAGTAACAAATATGGTAGATATTTGTCTAATTATATCAACAATCACTTTGGGTTTCAGTGATCTAAATACACCAATGAAAAGATGGAGATTGTTTTATAGATATTTCTTAGGTATAATTGATATAGATATTCAAGGTTTCTATTTCTTTATTGATCTCCTGCCTAGATGTTGTATCCATTACTTAAAGTGAAATATTCAAGTCTCCAAATATTATTGTTGAATTGTCTGTTTCTTCTTATAATTCTGTACACTTTATGTAGGATGACCATTTACATTCTCTGTTCCATGATCCTCCAAACTAAAAAAAAAAAAAATGCTTACTCATTCATAATAACCCCCAGCAGCTCATTTTTATTTACCTCTGAATACCTTTGACATCTATTCATATTTCTGCCACATACATATTCATACTTCTTATTTTCAAGCTTAACCAACATTTTAAGGTGATGTACTTAATTCAGCTTAGAGTATACTGAATTAATTTAATTTTCAATGCACTTAATTTTAATCTTTAGAGTATACTGAGTGTATTATTTTGACACCCCCTTTTCCCTTTTTTCCACTTCTTCATCTGCTTATTATTTACCGTTGTTCAGATTTGTATCCTGAAAAAAAGCTTCACTTGATCTTCCAGGATAAGTTTGGTGACTCTCAAGTGTACTTTCATACTACTCTCTGCTTGACTCCATCATACATCATACCACTTATTACATTGCATTTTCTCCTGACCAAATCAAGAGGTCTTTGAGGCAATTATTTACTTTACTAATCTATGTATCTTTAAGAACTAGCATTGTCCCTCTGACATAGTAAATTTTTAATATTTATGTATTTAATGAAGAAATTTCAGTACATATTTCCACTTATTCTTTCATATCATGAATCCAAACTGTAAATAATGTTTCCAGTTCAATAAACATAATATGGAAGGAGCAAATGCTGTCCAAAAACAAAGCAAAACAAAAACTTCCTAGAAATAATTTCTTTCTTTCTTATTAATCTGTAACCACTATCAGTATCAGTTCAGACTAACTTTATTTTTGTCTGTAAATATTTCAAAATGAATAACAGAATCAATCTTCAAAAACTTTCACCTGGGAACTGGGGGTGTGACTCAGCAGTAGAGCATTCACCTAGCATGAGTGAGCTGCTGGGTTTGATCCTCAGCACCACATAAAAATAAATAAATAAAATAAAGGTATTGTGTCCAACTACAACTAAAAAAAAATTTTTTTAAACCTTTCGACCTGCTGAAGAATTGATTAAAAGTATATTTAATATAAACAGATGTAAATTGCTGTAATTAGACTTAAATACTCTAAGATGCAGAAGACCTGGAATAATATCAGGACATCTGACAAAGATCTAGGAATTTGGATTGAATATAAACCCAATATGAATCAATCACACATGAGTATAAAGTAATTTTTGTTACATACTAAAATTTTAATATCCCACACAAGCGATTACTAAATACTGACTTTATTCCAATGTACCATATTTTAAGAGGACTGTGTAAAAATAAGAAAACTGTATATAAATATAATATAATCACAGAATAAAGGTTATCATATTGAAGGTTCTTGATATCATGTTAAATAGCAAAGTTATTTTTTTATATCAGAGATTGAACCCAGGGGTGATTTAATCATTGAGACATATCCCCAGCCCAATTTTATTTTTATTTTTTAATTTTTTATTTTGAGACAGTGTCTTGCTGAGTTGTTTAGGGCCTCCCTAAGTTGCTGAGTCTGGCTTCAATTTGCCATCCTTCTTCCTCAGTCTCCCAAGCCACTGGGATTACAGAATAAAGTTCTTTATTACTTAAAAATAAAAATATTATTTGAAGGAAATAATGTCTTTAAAAGTCCAATGTTCATTCAAAGTCATATATATCATTTAAGTAATATATATGTGCCTAATATGAGGCTTATTTTACAATAAAATGGGCTCACCAATTTTGAAAGATTAGCTTTCTGGGAACAAATCTACAAAAACTTGTAGGTAATTACAAAGTAAATGAACAAAAACTTTGTTGTGTTAGAATTGGAAAAAATATTAAGACACTATGTTAACCACAACTGCAAAGTAAATTAAGCATAAAATTATTTAATATGAAAATAATAAATCTATCTTCTAGTGACAATAAAGATTTCTGCACATTGGTATCACCTGTCTTCTACCTCTAGTGGTTTAATTTATATGCCATATAGTCTAAGCATCAGAAATTTTTGCATGTCTCTGTATGATTATAATGTACAAGTAGTTTTGGGAACCAATACTTTGTTATTATTATTTATGATGATAATAATATCTACCTTAATTGCATATCTACTGTGGGCCAAGAATATTGAGCAACTCTTTGTGGTATGCTTAGTACTATAATGCCCATTTTATAGATGTATCCCTCACTCCAATAATAATAATAAGAGCTAAACCAATTTAGCACTTACTAAGATGACTTTCCCAAAGTCACATTCCTGGTAAATACCAGATTCAGTATTCAAGATCAAGTATATTTAACTTGATACTGCTCTGTGCATAATGCTTTACATACTATATTAAGGTAGTAACAATGCAGTAACTATATATTGAAAATTTTCCTGGATATGATATCTTGGTACATTGAATGGTATTTTTAAATGCACCTGGGAGCTTGTTATTTGTAACAACCCTGTAGCAAATACACATTCATCTTCTACATTACTCTTGAGAATATAGCTTAGCAACAGGAGCTCTTGTAAAGGAACCTTCAGGATTTAATACACAATAAGCACAGATTGATTCAGTAAATGTAGTGCAAATACCAAAACAACTAATGCATTTATACTTGGGCTACATTAGTAAAAGTATATCTAAAGTAAGGGAGATGATTATCTGGGCTCTGTTTTAGTCAGAACATTCTAAAATATTGTGTACAGTTTTGGGATTCTACTCCTTTTTATCATTATAGTGAGGTATCACAGGCTCACAATTATCAAATCTAAAATACTTAAGGATAGACATATTTCAAAAATTCAATTTTTTCCAGTTTAGAAAGATAACACAGTATCAAACTCTGTATTTATATAGCACATCCAGTGGGATCTAGGAGATATATATATATATATATATATATATATATATATATATTTGCATCAGTTCAGATTTTGATGCAGAATAATTCAGGTTAAGTCAGGTTTAGTGGCCAAATAATATGAAAAATGCTTTTACCTTTCAGGGTTTTATTTAATTTCTGAATTACATATAAGATGTTGTAGAATTAGGTATAGCCATAATACTAAAGATTCAAACAAAACAGAAAGAGCTAAAAAGAAAAAAATATTCTATTCCCTAACCCCTAATTCAAGGTTCAGAGATGTGATTAATTTTAATCATTTCTCTTCATGGATATCCTTCTGATTGTTTCTGTAACTCAAAATACCATGTTTATACATATATATTTCTTGATTTATAAATCTGTAAGCTAACTTTTCTGCCAATATATGATTAGCTTATTCTACTTCCCCATTTCCTCCCTACTAACCCACTACCACCCCTTATAAATCTATACTAGTCACATTTTTATTTTTAGTTATAACTGTGCATAATATACTTCATTTCTTAACCATTCAATTTTAGGTGGTATCTTTACCTTTCTTTTTGTGTAGAAAGAAATACTAGGTCTCATGCTTATAAAAGAAAATAGCCATAAGAAAACAGACATAAAACATTGTCATAAGAATCATAGAGCCTAAAGAAGAAGAAACTCAAGAAAAAGATGAAAGTTGTCCTCAAACTGTTGAAGGGCAGTCATGAAGATGGATGAATACTGAGTATTGGAAGTAATATGGAGTCTACAGGACAGATTGAGGATGGGTGTAAACAAAATTTTAAAGGTTAAAGTAGGACAATCAAAAGATGGTATAGACATCTTAAAGAAGTAGTGAGTTCCCTTTTAACAAAAAAGTGTTAAACAGGAACTTGATATTCTTTTGGCAGGAAAGTTATAAAGGAATTCAAATTTCAACTGGTTAGTGTGGACTAGGTAACATTTAAGGTATTTCCCACTTTGAAAATCTAATATACAGTTATTTCTTGGTCTCTAGGATCTTTTACAGTTAAAATTAACCTATAATCCTATGATATTTGTCTTCATAGCATTATAACTAAAACAAATGATCTAGATTTTCCAGGAAGTTAAGGATCTATCGTCTATTGAATCCAAATCTTTCAGAATTCTGACCTTCTATTCCAAGAAGTTTCACCACATTCATTCTGATGTCCCCACTAGTTGTCCTATGCACAACTAATTTTTTGAAGATAGCAAAGGAACTAAAAAATGTTTATTTGTGTTATTTTTATAAGCCATAGTCCAGGAAAACAAGATTGAAGGGAGAAAGAATCAAGTAAGCAGAGATTAATTTTGTCTGAGAATTGAGACTGAGATGTGAGGGGGCAAGAGGGTAAGTTGACAAGATCATCAAAGAAATCCCCATTTTTCCAGTTTTTTGCCTATTGAAAAATTTATTTCAAATTTAAACCCCAGGTCTCCAATTTATACATTTGTACTTTTGGTGAGAAGATAGCTATGCTGTTGCAGGTAAATGTGCAGGGAATTTCCCTTACATCCTTATCCTTGAAGATGACAGAGGTGGTTGGAAACATCTCAGGAACATTTAATAATAAATAGAAATTTATAAAGTGGAGAAAGACTTTAATATTTGTTGTCCTAGCACATCCAACCACAAATTATTTTCTTCCTCATTTCCTTTCTTTAGGTCTTCATTTAAAAGTGTTAAACAAAGTCTACGTAAGCTTTAAATCTAAATGAATTATCAAAGGTTGTTTGACCTATTAAGTTTTATTTTGCAGGCATGCCTATCATAAAGTTCAAGAGTAAGTATTCTTTTGCATATTCCTGTCTCATCTCCTCAACACTTGCAATGATAAAATCATAGGAGGTAATGCCTCCCACTGAATGAC
The DNA here is from genome assembly GCF_045843805.1 of Urocitellus parryii. Taxonomy (NCBI): domain Eukaryota; kingdom Metazoa; phylum Chordata; class Mammalia; order Rodentia; family Sciuridae; genus Urocitellus; species Urocitellus parryii. The sequence goes on along the minus strand of NC_135547.1, from coordinate 28,256,858 downwards.
AGGCTTATCCATGTTTGTGAATGCATGTAAATACTACTGAATTGCCATGAATATAAATATATACATGCTCTCAAATACATGAGTGAAAATTAAATGTCTATGGTGAAACTTTTTAAAGAAATATTTTAATAATCCATATGAAACTGTAGTTTCAGTGAAACAACATAAAGTCCAAATTATTCTTAGTTTTGTTCTATTTTCTCAAAAACCAGCATATTTCTTTAAATGATGGCACTTAAATTAAGCTCCCAGACATCTAAAATTTTCCACATGTGTGTATACATGCATACATATACACATTCCAGCTCACAGTCATAATATTTATCCACTCATGTATTTTGAGCCCAGGAGCAAATACACAATACATCCATTTATTTCTGGATGCAGAGGTGGTCATAAATTGTTTGAAGTAAGCCTAGGAAAATATATCTAGGTTGACCAAGACAGAGCCTACTTTAATCTAGAAAAACAAGGACTGAGAGAGTGAAGTGGCGACTAGTCATGAATCCATAAAGGAAATGAGGATAATGATTTTGGTTGTCAATCTCTATAACATTGAAGTAGAGCAGAGATGCACAAACATAATAAGAAACTTGAAATTGCTCAGATTGTCTCCAATGAAAGGAAATCTTATATCACATAGCAATAAGAGGGTAAATTAATAGGATTTTCTATTTAAAGAGGCTGTCATGATGAGTTTCAAAAATTATTTTAGCTATGTCATGGATAACTGTCACAATGATATGTAGACCTCTAGCATGATGTGTAAGTCAGGTTTTCATGGAACATGGTTGTCTTAGTCTATTTTGTGTTACTATGACAGAATACTAAGAAAGGGTAATTTATTAAAAATTATTTCTCATAGTTCTTGAGGCTGAAGATTCCAACTTCAAGACATTAGAAGATTTGGTGTCTTTTAACATCTGAGGCTTGATTGCCAAGATGGCACCTTGAATGCCGCATCCTCCAGAGGGAAGATACATGTTCCTCGCATGAGAGACAAGTGGAAAAGCTAAGATAAAGTGAGGAAAGGTAGAACTCACCCTTTTATACTGATGTCAACCTTACCCATGAGGGTAAAGCTCACATGGTCTTATAATTTCTTAAAGATCCCATATCTGAGTACTGTTACAATGTCAATTAAATTTCAACACAAGTTTTGGAGGGTACAAATATTCAAACCATAGCAACAATCATTTTTAAATGTTTACCCTCAAAAAACTTCTTATTGTTTTCCATTTATTGCTATGTCTTTATGAACTGAAACCATGACTTGAAGACATGTAGTAAGTTGTATTAACAAAAATGTTAATTAATTGTGCCAAATAAATGCTCCTAAATGACCTCTGTAGTATAAGCTGGGGAAATGAGATAGTCAAGAGAACTTAAATTAAATATATGTGATCAACAAGAGGCAAAAAAAATCAATCCACAGTTGTGGAAAACTGAGTAAAGGGTACATGTGACCTCTCTGTTTTTTTTAAATCTCTATGTCTCTATAATTATTTCAAAATTAAATGGTATTAAAAGTCAGTCCATAATAAGTAAACATTTGATCAAACATGATGAAATGAATAGGAGTTAAGAGAGAGGTGCAAAGGAGAATCCTGGCCTATATGATTACAGAATTTACAAATCAATCACACTGAGATTGTTTTCAATCTCTATACATTACTCACAGAAGGAATGGTTTAATGGGAGTGTTTTCAAATTCATGCTTAAAGAAGTAAGTATCAACAAGGACTTCTTATTATCACAGAGATATTTATAGAGATTGACTATTACTAAATTTCTGCCTTAAAGAATACAGGTTCTGTTCTGAAGGCCCAGGATAGAAATAGAACCTGGATGTCCCATGCAGGCCAATTCCTTATCTTCCTCCAGCCACACCCAAACTCAACTGAACAACTATTGTGCTCTTATATGCAATGATGCCACACTCTTCATAACAGGGTGTATGAGAAGAGCTCTCATGCAGACAGCTACTGCTAAGTAGAATTAACCTGGGAGAACATCCCCAAATTGTTTTATATTGCAGATGATATCACCAGGCCACCTAAAACCTCCCTCACAAATAAATACATTATCCTGTCCCAAAAAATATGAGGTTGGAGTAGAAAAGTATGTTTCCCAAGACACTGGGCTCTGCATGGCTAAATCCAGTAAATTAAACAGGATGTTTCCCCCATACTCCTCATGCTTTCCTTTTGAATGTACAGCTGATTCCTGAAAACACAAATGTTTTGCTTCTATGTGGGCTGGAAAGGCATGTCTATTAATGTATAAACCTTTAACATAGGACTTGTCATTGAATCATTTTTTTAATATTTATTTTTTAGTTGTAGTTGGACATAATACCTTTATTCCAGTCATTTAGTTTTATGTGGTGCTGAGGATCAAACCCAGGGCCCCACAAGTGCTAGGCGAGCACTCTACCTCTAAGCCACAATCTCAGCCCCTCATTGAATCATTTTTGTAGTGAATGTGTCCAGTGGGTTTTGAGTACTAACTTTTATTTGTTAATACAGAAACTGTCAGGGAGTGAGGGTGTGGGAGTAGGGGGATGGAGATAGAGGAAGGACAAAGCCTTCACTGTGTTGTCTTGGACTGTATTGGGATTCAGATTGGCTAAAGATGAAAACTTCTCTCCAGGCACTGGTGAGTGAGCTGACAAGCTGGAAATCACTCCCACAGCCTCTTTAAGGGTGTCTTTAAATAAAATATTCCTTAAACCCCACACTTCTTCCTCTCATGTCAATTGCATCAAGATAAATGTTACATTAGATTCCATCACATACTTTCAATTAAAGAGGCCTTGCAGCATGTTAGTGTAATTTGAATGCAAGCACTTCATTTCTTTTTCTATTTTTTTTTCTTTTTTTTTTTTGAAGTTGGGGAAATGATAAAGTGTGCTACTTTGGAGCCTAATGAACACCCTGAGTCATTAACCAGGTGAGTAAAGAGGGTATGAATGGGTTCCCTCCCCTCCACCCTTTTTAATTTTAATTTGCCTTATGGCTGGTACAATTCTGCCAGTGACAGAACATTTCCTATCCATCCTACCTGAGTTACCAACCAACAAGGAGAAAGTGTGCCAAGTCATAGTAAATATCTATCCCATTACCTCTCCCCATATCTGGATTTTGGCAATCCATGACATAAAAAGAAGGTTACAAAAAGGTGAGTAAAAGAAAAAAATAGGTTACAAAAAGAAGCCAGGGGGAGAAAAAAATTCAGTGATAAGCAATATTCCTTCAGCACCCAGATGGCACTGGGTTTGGGGGATGTATGGCTTAGAAGGTCAATAAGAAAGGAATCATAAATTTACCAAAGTTTATGAAGGATGAAATAATAGAAGATGGTCCTTCATGGATGCAGCAGGCAAATACTGAGACATGTGGTTTTAAGGGACACTCTAGAAAGCCCACTTCCACCACCTTTATAATTACTCTGACAATTCACCTCTCTTTTAACTAAGAGAAGATTCCATATATGGGGAGCCCTGGGTGAAGCTATGCATTAGCTTGAATTCAGTAAACATGGCCATGCTGTGCTTTTCATTCTGATTTGAAAATCATCCTACAAAGAAAGTTATAGTGATTCCAGGTAGAGAGGAGATAGAGGAATCAATAAGGGATATATAAAAGAGATTGAAGAAGACATTCTCAAGAATGTTGACTTAAAATCAACAGAGATCTGTCTTGTATGCAAAATCTCTAGCCTTTCTGTACTCCATACTATCGAAAGGGACTAAGAATCTACCCACATATGGATATCCTGTTTCAGAAAATCTTTCATTTGCCACCTCTGATGAAGTCAAAGGAGTTATTAAAGCACCACTTTGCCATGGGTAAAAGTTGGAAAATGCAGAAATAGTACCTATGTCTACCTGTAAGCCAATCAATAGCAAAGCTCCACTCCATTATAATACATATTGAAGCACAAATTTCTTTAAGTACCTTTGCAATATTTTTGGCCTGAGAATTTTCAAAAGGCTCAGTTTTGGCTAAGGTAAGGCAACAGAAGACCAACTTCAAGTGGAAGACTGAACCAGATACATAATTGTAGATCCCAGTGTATAAAATGGGTGGCCTTCTTAAAAAAAATAAGAAGTTCAAGATAGTGGCAGCAGAACATTAAGCCAAAAATGGAACTCTTTGATGGATTCCAGATATGAGTCATTAAAGGAGATGCCCCTGAACAGCCAATATAACAGGTCAGGATCTTTTCTTCAGAACATCTATTGTAATAAATGTGAAAGGAACAAATCATGAAGTAAAAAAAAATGCCAGGTGTGGTGGTGCACCCCTGTAATCCTAGTGGCTCAAGAGGCTGAGGCAAGAGAATCACAAGTTCAAAGCTAGACTCAGCAACTTAGTGATACCCTGTTTCTAAATTAAAAAATAGAAAGGGCTGGGAATATGGCTCAGTGGCTAAGCACCCCTGAGTTCAATCCCTGGCACAAAACAACAATGACAAAAAACACTTATTGTCAATGATGTTGATTTTTAACTCTGGGTTTACGCTTGTTATTGCTGCTTTTAATTCCTTAACCTGGAGTATTGTGAAGAGGTTAGCAAGAATAATCAAATAATTTTGAGAAGAGTCTGTTGACAACCCCTCCAGATAATGGGGAAAGGCGAAACTCCATTTTTTTTTCTCTTAATCACGTCTCTACTTTAGTAATTCTAGATTCAACTTTAGCTAACCTGTATAATGTTCAAATAATTTATAGTCTCTTGGTGGCACCCTGAATAATTCATACCATTGTTTTTCCAGGGAAATAAATTCTCTTTAGATACTAAGCCTTCTAATTCCTGTGAAATTTTAGTAGAAATAGTAAAGAATTTGGATGTCTTTCTAAGAGGAAGCTCCTTAGTCCCAAATAGAGTCCCATGTGACCTGGAAACATGAAACGCATTGGTTATGATATAAAGATATGGGATGCTATGTTATAGGAAGAATGAAGTTTGCTGCTTAAAATGCCAAGGTCAAGTATGATCCCATCTATATCTATTAATGTTGCTTTTATATAATTATAGAATATTACATAATATTCTATAATAGTTTCAGACTGACACTTCACCTTGATTAGTCATCTCATTGCTCTACCAGTGACCACACTAAAATTTATGAGAGGGTAGATGATTCAGAGTAATTTGTTTCACTGTATTTTCAACTCAGATACATCTTTAGCTTCAGACTCATCTATCTCCTTTCCAATAGAACATAACCATTTGTATTTTCCCATGGGAAATTCAAACTCATCATATCCAGTATGAAATTTCTCTGCCATTACTATCTTTACCACATCGATATATCAGCTTTCAAGGTCTCTATCCTGCTTCCATTCAGTTGCAAAAGTGAGTCCTCAGGATTATGTTTGAATTATTTTATTTATTATTTTTTTAAAATTTTTAGTTGTAAATGGATCTTCTATTTTATTTATTTATTTATATGCAGTGCTGAGGATCAAACCCATAATTTCATTCTTCTGTAAGGCAGAGTAATATTCTATTGTGTATTTCTACCACATTTTCTTTATGCATTCATCTGTTAAAGGATACCTAGGTTGGTTCCATAGCTTACCTATTGTAAATTGAGCTGCTATAAATATTGATGTGGTTTCATCACTATAATATGCTGATTTTAAGTCCTTTGGGTTTATACCAAGGAGTGAAATAACTGTGTCAAATTTTCTGAGGAATCACCATACTTTTTTTCCATTGTGGTTGCATCAATTTGCATTCCCACCAGCAATGTATGAGTGAACCTTTTTCTCTCACATCCTCACCAACATTTAGTTTTACTTATGCTTTATTCTTATTTTTCTCATTACCTATCTTTCACAGCTGAGGTGAGAGTTGAAGGAGAATTTAAGTATTAGGGACAAAGTAAGTCATTTCTCAAAAGGGCACCACTCTCAAGCCAGAAAAGTGATGGCAGAATTGTTTGGCAACCCATGTAATATGGATACATGAACAGAATAACTATAGTGACTAAAGTACAAAATCAAATGGAGGTCAAAGAACCAGTGTAAACACAAGCAAATACAGGGAATAGTGTTAAAAACAGAACTGGGTCCAAATCCCCACAACACTGCTGATTAGCTATGTGATCATAAGTTAGTCTCTCCATTTTCTTTTTTTAAATTTTTAGTTGTACACGAACACAATACGTTTATTTTATTTATATGTGGTGCTGAGGATTGAACCCAGTGTCTCACACATGCTAGACAAGTGCTCTACCACTGAGCCACAACCCCTGCCCTAGTCTCTCCATTTTCATGTTTATAAAATAGAACAGTGGTCAACAAAATTTTTTTCATGAATGACAAGATATTAAATATTTAGGATTTGTAGGCTGTACATTGTTGAGAGCCACAGCCAAAGGGGCCCCAGCAAACTTCCAGCTGCCAGCAAACTTCCAGCTGCCGGCTGATGATTGGCTCACAGTGGCCCCAGCAACATCTAGCTGATTGGCACCTCCACGGAGCTGCTCATTGGGCTGTTTCCCTGCCCGTTCAGACCACGGAGCTGCTCATTGGGGGACTTCTTTGGCTCCGCCCATGCGACCCAGCCAATCGGCCTCAAGAGCAAGAGGATTGTGGGAGGTGGTGAGGTTTGTGTGGGTGAGAGGCTTATGGAAGCCGGAGGTGGCAGTTGGGCTCTGAGGGTTTTTTTTTTCCTGAGGAGCTGTTTTGCTTGGCGTTTGTAGTTCTAAAAATAAAGTTAGTTTCTTTTGACAAGTGGCTCCTGAATTGTGCCCAGCCAGACTGCGGCATTTGGTGGCTCACATGGGGAGCGACTAAGGGTAAGTAAACTGCTCGCCCCTGAGGGCAGGGTGAGAGGATGGGTAGCCATTCTAAGTTTCCTCTTTTGTTTTGCTTCATTTTTGTTTTAAGTTGCCTGTCCCTGGAGATGAGTGAGAGGGAAGAAAAACCGCTCACATCTGAGGAAAAACTATTTGTGTCTGAGGAACAGATAGGGAGAAAGGACAGATGCACATGTCAGGAGGATAGAAAGGCTATAATGAATTATTGTTCCAACTTTATTTCATTCTGTCTCGGTTTGGATTGGTGTTATCTTGCTGGGTTGTATTATAGTAGAAATACGGGATCAGCAATTATTAAAAAACAAACTGAAAGAGTGTTAAGTAAATTGTTAGAGCAAGGAGGCTTCCCAGTAAAATCAAGAGCAGTCAGGGCATACGTTGATATAATAAAAAAATGTAGCCCATGGCTTTTTAAGGAGGAGTTGTTAGATATATCACAATGGAACCATCATGGTGAAGATTTAAAAAGAATAGAAAAGAACAACCCAGGGACTCTGCCAGTTGGTACATTGCCATTGTGGACGAACGTATCTGGTTTGCTTACTCCAAAGCCTTCAGTTCAGACAAAGGTACAGGAAGGAGAAGACATATTGATTCAAGTAAAAGAGAAGGTCTCTCAAGTTAGTCAGAAAGAGGAAAAGATTCAAGTACAAGAGAAGGTTTTTCGAGCTAGTGAGACAGAGGAAGGAAGTTTAGAGCAGAAAAAGCCATCAGGGGAAAAGTTACAACAGGAGACTGCTAATAACACCTTTCTATCAGAGAGTGAAAGTCTCCAACCAACAGCACCACCTCTACAGGAGACTGCTACTAACAGCATTCTATCACCAGAGGACATAAGTGTCCAATCAACAGCACCACCTCCATATGCTAGGAGACTCCCAACCCCCGCAGTTGATAGTTGGGATCCTGAGACAGGATCTCAAGTATTCCCTGTTTTTGAGGTAGGCGGGAAGCGAATTTACCAGGGTTTAAATTTCAAATCAGTGAAGGAGCTAAAAGAGGCTGTAACAACCTATGGTCCTCAAGCACCCTTCACTGTAAGCTTGGTCGAATCCATTACCAACTTAAACATGACGCCAGCAGATTGGGCTAATATTTGTAAAGCTGTGTTAACTGGAGGACAATACCTGTTATGGAAGGTTGCCAATGAGGAATTTTGCAAGGAGACGGCTAGGCGAAATGCAGCAGCTAGTTATCCTCAGAGAAATCTAGATATGTTGTTAGGAAAGGGACCTTATGAGGATCGGCAGCAACAAATTGCATATGATCCAGGTGTATATTTACAAATTGCTGTAGATGCAGTTAAGGCATGGAAGACTTTACAAGGACATGGAGGTTTAGAAGGTCAATTATCTAAGATAATACAAGGAGCTAATGAACCTTACGCTGAATTTGTAGATAGGCTTATTCAAATAGCTACCAGAGTTTTTGGGAATACAGAACAAGCAATGCCATTAATAAAACACCTAGCTTATGACCAAGTGAATCGTTGGTGCAGAGATATCATTAGACCATGGAAACAGGAAGATTTAAACACATATATTAAATTATGTAGAGACATTAATGAACAAGAGAAAGTCATGGCAGCTGTAGTAAAACAGGCTTTAGATGCCAGAGACATTAATGAACAAGGGCAAATTGTGGCAGCTACAGTAAAACAGGCTTTATATGCCAGGCCAAAAACATGCTACAATTGTCAACAAACAGGACATTTTAAAAGGAATTGCCCCATAGGAGGAGGGTTTAACAAAACTAGGTATCAAAGGAGTAGAATACCCGGTATTTGCCCATGAAGCCGTAGAGGGAGACATTGGGCTAATGAATGCCATTCTCAAACCACCATAGAGGGTACTCCATTATATTGGGCTAATGAATGCCGTTCTCAAACCACCATAGAGGGTACTCCATTATCAAAAAACGAACAAGGACAAAGTGTTTATCCACAATATCGTGGAAAAATGCATCGGGCTCCGTTGCCAAAAAATGGAGAGGGGGCCCCAATGCTCCGGGGCCCCAAACCACAAATATATGGAGCACTGGAGGAAAACAGCAACCCCATCAGGGTAGTGCCCAGGACACATTGTCCATCAGGTCCCTCATCAGACAAACCAGAGGGAGCGCAGGGTTGGACATCTGCGCCTCTGCCAGATCAGTACTAACTCCAGAGATGGGAGTTCAAATCATTCCCACAGGGGTGAAAGGACCTCTTCCCAAAGGAACAGTAGGCTTATTATTGGGACGCAGCTCTTCTACTCTAAAAGGACTTTTAATAAGTCCTGGGGTAATTGATCCCGATTATGAAGGTGAAATAAAAATTATAGCCAGTTCTCCAAAGGGTATATCAGTAATTTCACCAGGAGATAGAATAGCACAGTTACTAATAATACCAAGCCTATATGATAAATTTTCCAGTCATGCTGTAGAAAGAGGTTCCAAGGGATTAGGCTCCACAGGTGTAGATTGGGCTATGCTTTCTTTAAATTTAGATTCTCGCCCCATGCTAAAACTAAATATTCAAGGACATGAATTTAATGGGCTACTGGATACAGGTGCAGACCTTAGCATCATCTCTCGTCAAGAATGGCCAAAACATTGGCCATTACAACAAGCCACTCAAACGCTTCGAGGCCTAGGAGTGGTGACTAATCCTGATAGAAGTGCAATGGTATTAGATTGGAAGGATCCTGAAGGATGTGAAGGAACTATACAGCCATATGTATTGGATCATCTTCCTGTAAATTTATGGGGACGAGATGTCTTAGATCAATTAGGTTTGACATTAACAAATAATATCAATCAAAATGCACCCACTATTATGGCTAGACAAGGTTTTAGGAAAGGAAAAAGATTAGAAAAACAAGAACAAGGTATAGCAGCACCAATACAAATAAATCAAGGAACAGACAGACATGGGTTGGATTTTCACAAAGGGCCACTGAGACAATAAAAATTACATGGAAATCAGAAAGACCAGTATGGGTTCCTCAGTGGCCCTTGACTAAAGAAAAGATACAAGTAGCCCATGATCTGGTCAAACAACAATTAGTGGAAGGACATATACAACCTTCTGTATCTCCCTATAATACTCCCATTTTTGTCATCAAAAAGAAATCTGGTAAATGGAGATTATTGCAAGATTTAAGAGCCATTAATAATGAAATGGTCATTATGGGACCTGCTCAATCAGGGATTCCTCAATTGTCTGCTTTGCCAAAAACTTGGTATGTTTTAGTTATAGATATTAAAGATTTTTTTTTTTCAATTCCAATTCATCCTGAGGATAGTCCACGTTTTGCATTTACTATCCCTGCACTAAATCATGAAGGTCCTGATCAGAGATATGAATGGAAAGTACTCCCTCAAGGGATGGCTAACAGCCCAACTATGTGTCAAATTTATGTTAACAAAGTAATCCAGCCACTTAGAAATCAAAATCCTGAGCTACAAATATTTCACTATATGGATGATATATTATTAGCACACAAAGCTAAAAACACATTGCTAGAATGTTTTGCCACATTTACAAACTTATTAAAAAATTATAACCTAGAGATAGCAATAGATAAAGTACAATTAAATTTTCCAATTAATTATTTGGGAGTTCTATTATCCTCAACCATGGTCCGTCCACCAAAAATTCAAATACGAGTTGATCAACTCAGATCACTTAATGACTTTCATTTGTTATTAGGAGACATAAATTGGATAAGGCCTTATCTAGGTATTCCAACAGGAGAATTGGGACCTTTATTTGATATCCTAAAAGGTCCATCAGATTCAAATTCACCCCGAATGTTAACGCCTGAAGCAAGAAAGGCATTAAAAATTATTGAAACATATATGGAAAATATGCATTTGGATAGAATTGATATAAGTTTGCCTTTATTATTTATTGTACTACCAACGAAAAATATTCCTAAAGGAGTATTTTGGCAAGAAGGTCCATTATTATGGATACATTTATCTTATTCTCCTAATACTATTCTTACTAGGTATCCTGAGGCTGTAGGACAATTAATACTCAAAGGAATAAAAACAGCAAAGGCAGTGTTTGGAATTTCTCCTAATAAAATTATTACTCCATATACTATGAATCAAATTGATGAATTAGCTAATGAGTTAAATACTTGGGCAATAATCATGTGCAAATCTAATGTTTCATTTGATAACCACTTACCATCTAATCCTTTATTGTCTTTTTGGTCATTGCATCCTGTAATTTTTCCAAAAATGACAAGAAAAACAGCTATCATGAATGCTCCAAATATATTCACTGATGGGTCAAATAATGGTACAGCAGCAATAGTTACACCTGATCGAACTTTTACATTTTTAGTACCCAAACAATCAGCTCAAAAGGTAGAGCTTAATGCAGTATTACAAACTTTTGTGATGTTTAAAGATTCTGTATTTAATTTATTTTCTGATAGTCAGTATATAGTTAATGCTATAGTATCCCTTGAAGATGCTGGTAGGATTTCCCCTTCTTCTACTGTTTTCTCTTTGTTTTCCACTATACAAAGTTTAATCTGGGACAGATAAGATCCATTCTTTATAGGACATATCAGGGTACATACAGGATTGCCTGGAGCCCTTAGTTTGGGCAATGATTTAGCAGATAAAACTACACATGACGTACATATTTTCTCTACACTAGAAGAAGCTATAAATTTTCATAAAAGGTTCCATGTCAATGCTAATACTTTACAAAAGCATTTTAAAATAACTAAGGAACAAGCTAGACAAATAATAAAACAATGTCAAAATTGTGTGACCTTTTTACCACAAGTTAATCTTGGAGTCAATCCTAGAGGATTGATACCTAACCATATTTGGCAGATGGATGTCACACATTTGCCAGAATTTGGAAAATTAAAATATTTGCATGGTACAGTTGATACTTCTTCTGGATTTTTGATGGGCTCCCTTCATGCCGGAGAAAAAACTAAAGATGTTATAGCTCATTGCTTACAAAATTTTGCCACTGTGGGCATTCCAAAACAGTTAAAAACAGATAATGCCCCTGGTTATACGTCTACCTCTTTTAAACAATTTTGCTCATCATTTGGCATTACTCATATAACAGGAATCCCATACAATCCACAGGGACAAGGCATAGTTGAAAGAGCTCATCAAACTATTAAAATGTACTTATTAAAGCAAAAAGACGGAATTGGGAAGGGGTATATATTCCCCAAAGATAAACTTAAAATAACCCTTTTTCCTCTAAACTTTTTAAATTTGGATTCATCAGGACTTAGTGCTGCAGAAAGGCATATGTGTCCAAAAAATGTACATAAGCCCAAGGTACTTTGGAAAGATATTCTAACAGGACAATGGAAAGGTCCTGACCCAGTAATTGTCTGGAGTCGGGGGTCTGTTTGTGTGTTTCCACAGGAAGAACAGCAGCCGATTTGGATTCCAGAGAGATTAACCAAGGTCCTGACCCAGTGATTGTCTGGAGTCGGGGGCCTGTTTGTATGTTTCCACAGGAAGAACAGCAGCCGATTTGGATTCCAGAGAGATTAACTAAAATCCTGACCCAGTGATTGTCTGGAGTCAGGGGTCTGTTTGTGTGTTTCCACAGGGAAAACAGCAGCCAATTTGGATTCCAGAGAGATTAACTAAAGCGAATTCTACAGACCAAAAAGAAGATGATTTGGCTCAAATCAATAACAGCTGATATCCATAACTCCAATTTGGCTATCCTTACATCTGGGACAGAACCAGGATGCTTTTTTCAATATCTGTTTTATTATTGCCCTTTCCCATATCATGAAGTTTTATTTTGTTTTTTGAGCTCATACAGACCTAGGTTAATGTTTTGCTGATCAGTTCTATTTTTTTTTTTTTTACTATATAGATTTTTTAAACATTGCAATGGAGATTTCACCTGTAAAAAGTTATAAGGCCTTTACTATTATGTTATGTGTTGTATGTATTATATTATGTGTGCACACTTGTGTTTTGTGTTATATGTTTGAATGTACGTATGTCCATATATCATATATGATGAGTGCTCATGAAAAAATGGATCCAAATATTTTTTTTTATTCACGTGATTTAAATGGTTTAATTTAAATTGGGTAAATAACTGTTAAAATTGTTTTAATATGTAAACAAAAAAGGAGGTTAACAGATCTGTTTACTTTCACCTATCCTTTTCATTATATTTAATAATTCTCTTCAAGATAATGTAAATTGTTAAGAAAATTATTTTCATTTAGTGCCTTCTGGAATGTTACATAATTATTAATATTAACCATTATTGCCAGAATTCCTATCTTCATCCCAGTGCCGGTGAAGATAATGTAAATTGTTAAGAAAATTGTTTTCTTTTAGTGCCTTCTGGAATGTTACACAATTTTTTCTTTAGCCATTATTGCCAGAATTCCTATCTTCATCCCAGTGCCAGTGAAGACAATGTAAATTGTTAAGAAAATTGTTTTCTTTTAGTACCTTCTGGAATGTTACATAATTTTTTCTTTAGCCATTATTGCCAGAATTCCTATCTTCATCCCTGTGCCAGTGAAGACAAAGATAAAACTAATCTACAGTTTCTGCAATAGCCATCACTGAACCACTTACAGAACTTGCCTAAACTATGTGTCACTTGTATGCATTGTGAACTCACTTGTATGCATTGTGAACTATCTGTTGGTTCAGCGACTTGTGGTAGTGTTGGGATATTTTTGCTGATGATGTCATCGGTGGTACAATTTTCCCAAAAGGAGCCGTCAATTGGCTTGGTATATCTTCCTCCCTTCTGCTTCATGATCGTTCAGCTAAAATTTGGGGGCCAACAGAGGTGAGGCAAAGAACCTCACCCCCCCGCTGGTACCTCTCCACAGGTGTGGCTGTATACTGGACCGGTAGTCAATGAAGGGTAAGATCCAATTACAATGGTACCAACCTAAGACAGGAGGCTGATGCCCTGAGGTCAGCTCATCCGAAGACGGGTAATGACCATATGTAGTATTGGACAACCTAAGGCAGGCATGGTCCCTAAGCCACATGCTTGTTGTTTAAACAGAGAGGGGGAGATGTTGAGAGCCACAGCCAAAGGGGCCCCAGCAAACTTCCAGCTGCCAGCAAACTTCCAGCTGCCGGCTGATGATTGGCTCACAGTGGCCCCAGCAACATCTAGCTGATTGGCTCCTCTGTGGTGATGTTCATTGGGCTGTTTCCCTGCCCTTCAGACTGCCGGATGATGATTGGCTCACAGCGGCCCCAGCAACATCTAGCTGATTTGCTCCTCCACGGAGTTGCTCATTGGGCTGTTTCCCTGCCCTTTCAGACCACGGAGCTGCTCATTGGGGGACTTCTTTGGCTCCGCCCATGCGAACCAGCCAATCAGCCTCAAGAGCAGGAGGATTGTGGGAGGTGGTGAGGTTTGTGTGGGTGAGAGGCTTGTGGAAGCCGGTGGTGGCAGTTGGGCTCTGAGGTTTTTTTTTTTTTTTTCCTGAGGAGCTGTTTTGCTTAGCGTTTGTAGTTCTAAAAATAAAGTTAGTTTCTTTTGACAAGTGGCTCCTGAATTGTGCCCAGCCAGACTGCAGCAGTACATTCTCTATTAGAACTACTTAATTCTGCTATTGTAGCAAGAAAGAAGCTTTAGACTATGTGAATATTTACATGTGTCTGTGTTCCATTCAAACTGCATTTACAAAAAATATGTAACAGGACATTTTTGACCAACTGCGCATAGTTTGTTGATCCCAGAATAACCTATGCTGTGGTAACAAATTAACCTATTAATCTTAGAGATTGAACATAATAAAAGTTTTTTTTTCTTGCTCACAGCCTACCAAGGTGGATAAAAATGCCTTCCCTCATCTTAAAGCTAATGTCATCAGAACAGGTGGCCTCTAAATTAACATAAAAGGGGGAGGACCAAAGTATTCCATTAATTCACAAAGTAGTTTACATAATTTCTGCCTACTTCATATTGGCTAAAATTCAGTCTTATAGCTCAACTGTATGGAAAGATAGAAAAATATAGAGTAGTATATGAATATCTGATGAAAAAACTATAGTCATTGCCAAATGAAGTGATAATAATTCTGTTTTATATGGTTTTTAGGATTGAATGTATATAAAACAGTATAGTGTCTGGCACATAAGTACCTCTCAATAAGTGTTCATTCTCTACCAACTTCTAATCATTTGACTTATTGGAATACCATAATTTGCTTTTTACATCCATATAAAGCTAGTGATTGAATTTACATTCACCTTCCTTTTCACATTATATTTCTTCAACTTCTGTCATTTTCATATAACTAATATGTATATCTTTTATACTCATGCTCAAATATGATTTTTTTATTTAACTTTCCCAGGCAGAATGACTAGGGCCCCTCCTCTTCCACCATCACACTTAGTACACACCATGAGTGTTGTAATTTGCATGTTGTAATATAATTTGTACAGGTATACCTCTTCAACCAGACTACAAACCTAGTAAGGAGAGAGCAATATCATTTGTGCCCATATTTGAGCATTTATAATGGAGTCTGATATATAACTAGCAGTCAATAAGTGCTCAATAAATTCAATTGTTTATTCTTTGGAAGTTTTAAAACATTTGTTTTATTTACTTGACTTTTATCAGTGTGTTGTTCTAATCAGTTTTTAAAAAATATTTATTTATTATAATTAGGTATATATGACAGCAATATGCATTTGATTCATTGTACAACATTTCTTTTCTCTGATTCTACATAATGTAGTGCACACCATAATTGCTGCCATACATGTACCTATGATGATGATGTCCATGTCATTCTACCATCTTTCCTGCCCCCATGTCCCCTCCTCACCCACCTTCCCCTTTGCTCAATCAAAGTTCCTCCTTTTTTCCCATGCCCCCCTACCAGGGAATCAGCATCCACTTATTCAGACAGAACATTCGGCCTTTGGTTTGGGGGGATTGGCTTACTTTGCTTAGCGTGATATTCTCCAACTCCATCCATTTACCTGTAAATGCCATAATTTATTCTCTTCTAGTGCTGAGTAATATTCCAATATATATATATATATATATATATATATATATATATATATATATACACCACAGTTTCTTTATCCATTAATCTATTGAAGGATATCTAGATTGGTTACACAGTTTAGCTATTGTAAATTGAGCTGATCTGAACATTAATGTGGCTGAGTTACGATAGTATGATGATTTTAAGGTATAAACAGAGGAGTGGGATAGCTGGGTAAATGATGGTTCCATTTCATTCTATTCCAAGTTTTTTAAGGAATCTCCATACTACTTTCCAGATTGGTTGCACCAATTTGCAGTTCCACAAGCAATGTATGAGTGTGCCTTTTCCCCCCACATCCTTGCCAACACTTATTGTTGTCTGTATTCTGCCATTCTGACTGGTGTGAGATGAAATCTTAGAGTAGTTTTGATTTTCATTTCTCTACATACTAGAGATGTTGAACATTTTTTTTTCATATATTTGTTGATCAAATGTATATCTTCTTCTGAGAAGTGTCTGTTCATCTCCTTAGCCCATTTATTGATTGGGTTGTTTGTTTGCTGTTTGTTTGTTTTTTGGTGTTAAGTTTTTTGATTTCTTGATATCTTTGAGATTAGTGCTCTATCTGATGTGCGTATAGCAAAAATTTGCTCCCAAAATGTGGGCTGTCTCTTCACCTCATTGATTGTTTCTTTTGCTGAGAAGAAGCTTTTTAGTTTGAATCCATCCTATTTATTAATTCTTGATTTTATTTCTTGTGCTTTAGGAGTCTTTTTTGTTAAGTTTTACTTCAAATCAATTTTATTTTTAAAATTTATTTATTTAAATTAGGTATACATGACAGCAGAATTCATTTTGATTCGTTGTACACAATTTCAGCACAACTTTACATTTCTATGGTTATACATGATATGGTGTCACACCATATGTGCAGTCATACATGTACATAGGGTAATGATGTACATCTCATTCCACCATCTTTCCTGCCCCCATGCACCCTCCCCTCCTTCTCCTTCCCCTTTGTCCAATCAAAGTTCATCCATTATTCCCATGCCTCCCCACTCCCCATTTTGTATCAGCATTCACTTATCAGAAAGAACATTAGGGCTTTGGGTTTTGGGGATTGGCTTACTTCGCTTAGCATGATATTCTCCAACTCCATTTACCTGCAAATGCCATAATTTCATTCTCTTTTAATTTTAATGCTGAATAATATTCTATTGTATATATATATATATATATATATATATATATATATATATATATACCATAGTTTCTTTATCCATTCATCTATTGAAGGGCATCTAGGTTGGTTCTACAGTTTAGCTATTGTGAATTGAGCTGTTGTGAACATTTATGTAGCTGTGTTACTATAGTATGATGATTTTAAGTCCTTTGGGTATAGACTATTGCCACAGTCTGGCTGGGCACAATTCAGGAGCCGCTTATCAAGCAGAAACTAACTTTATTTTTAGAACACACATCCCACACCACATGAGCTCTTCAGGAATTCCCTCAGAGCCCAACTGCCACCACCGGCTTCCCACAAGCCTCTCAACCCCCCCCCCAACTCCTCCTGCTCTTGAGGCCGATTGGCTGGGTTGCATGGGCGGAGCCAAAAAAAGTCCCCCAATGAGCAGCTCTGTGATCTGAAAGGGCAGGAAAACAGCCCAATGAGCATCACTGCAGAGGGGCCAATCAGCTGGCAGCTAGAAGTTTGCTCGGGCCTCTGTGAGCCAATCATCAGCTGGCAGCTGGAAGTTTGCTGGGGCCCCTTCGGCTATGGTTCTTAACAGACCATGGATTGGGATAGTTGAGAAGAAGCTTTTTTTTGGTTTGAATCCCTTCATTTATTAATTCTTGGTTTTATTTCTTGCACTTTAGGAGTCTTATTAAGGAAGTCAGGGCCTAATTTGACATGATGAAGATTCTGGTCTACCGTTTCTGGTCTAATTACTAGGTCCTTGATCTACTTTGATTTGAGTTTTGTGCATGCTGAGAGATAGGGGTTTAATTTCACTTTGCTACATATGGATTTCTAGTTTTCCCAGCACCATTTGTGGAAGAGGCTATCCTTTCTTCAATGTATGTTTTTGGCTCCTTTGTCTAGTATGAGATAACTGTATTTATGTGGTTTGTTTCTGTGTCTTCTATTCTGTACCATCAGTCTATATGTCTATTTTGGTGCCAATACCATGCTGTTTTTGATACTATAGCTTTGTAGTATAGTTTAAGGTCTGGTATTTTGATGCCTCCTGCTTCACTCTTCTTGCTAAGAAGTGCTTTGCCTATTCTGGGTCTCTTAGTTTTCCAAATTTATTTCATGATTGCTTTTTCTATTTCTATAATGAAAGACATTGGTAATTTAATTGGAATCACATAGAATCTGTATAGCACTTAGGAAGTATGGCCATTTTGAAAAAATAAATTTTTTCTATACAAGATCATGGGAGATCTTTTCATCTTCTAAGGTCTTCTCCAATTTCTTTCTTTAGTGTTCTGTGGTGAGCCGTTTCTGTGAACTGTGGCCGCCATTACAAGATGGTGCTGGTTTCCCCTGTAGTCTGTGACAAACAACTCCTTATCAGAATGAGTTGGCATGCTGTGACTTGGCACCCTGTGAGAAAAGTCCACGTGGCAGCTTCGCATTGGGGCTTGAGGTGCTTTATTAAGGCTGGGAGGGGCATCCAGGATATAGAAGAAAAAGTATCAAGGACCTGAATAAACTGCTGAGAGAAGATTCCCGAGTTGCGTCTTCCTTGCAGGCAAGGGGTCGCGACAAGTGGCGCCGAGACCCGGGAACCAGAACTTTCAGTCAGTCAGGGGTGGTGCACCGGTTAGTCCCAGGTAAGTGGGATCTGCGATCAAAGCAGGGATAGTCCCAGTAAGTGGGATCCGCGTCCAAAGCGGGGTCAGCTCCTCTACAAAGAAAGAGAGAGCCTCATATTTATTGCAGCTGCACTGTGTACTTTCACTTTTGTTTTCTGTGTTTCTTTTGTTGTGTCATCTCGTTTTTGTTTTTTGTGGTATCTCTTGTTGTTTTTTGTGCGTCTTTTGTTGTTGTGTCATGGGTGCCGCGTCTTCAAGTCCGCTCCTCCTGGCCCTAGATGACCTGTTACGTTCCAAGGGCCTGGAAGTGAAACGTAGTACTTTAGAGAGATTTTTACAGAAGATAGATATTGCTGCACCGTGGTTTGCATTCTCGGGCAGCCTTACTATACCTAGCTGGGATAAATTAGGCAAAGACCTTGACTTTGCTTCTGAGCAGGGCATGTTAGAGGGTGGGGTGATACCCCTTTGGAAGATGGTCCGTAGTTGCCTCACAGATGGCAGATGTCAGGAAGCACTTACTAAAGGACAGGAAGTTTTAGAGCAATTACATGAGGAGAAGTCAGAGACGGCAGAAAGTGAAGTATCTCAGGAGGATGGGAGTGTGCGGAGCATGAAACAGGGGAGGAGGCGGCTGTCTCCGGCAAGAAGTGAGATATCTCAGAAGGATGGGAATGTACGGAATGTGAAACAGGGGAGGAGACGATTGTATCCAGATCTCAGTGCGCTGCGCACACCCCCATGCGAAAGTGGGTCAGAGCAAGAGGAGGATGAGGAGGAGGAGCTTGGGAGGCTGTCTTGTCAGCTAGGGAGTGTGGGTATGGGAGAAGGGAACAGAAATAAACAGGGGCTCAAGAAAAATGATCCTCCAGATCCACCGCCGTATGGTGGGGGTGTTTCGGGGAGAGCTTTCCATGCCCAAACATGGAGGGCTGTTAATGCTGAGATGGGTCTTGCTTATCCAGTTTTTCAGGATGACAATAGGGGAAGATTCCATGAACCCTTAGATTTCAAAATTGTGAAGATCCTGGAGGAGTCCGTGCGTACTTATGGGGTGGATGCCGCCTTCACACTAACTCAGGTGGAGGGTTTGTCTAGATACTGCATGACTCCCTCTGACTGGGCTAGCCTTGTTCGGGCTTGTGTTTCCCCGGGTAAATATTTGGACTGGAGAGCATTTATGCTAGAGGGCGCAATAGAGCAGGCCGCCCAAAACCATGCGGCGGGACACCCCGCTTGGGATAAGGACATGCTTTTGGGGCAGGGGAGATTTGCTAATCAACAGACAGGATTTCCTCTTGAGGTATATGACCAAATTAACAGCATTTGCATTCGGGCATGGAAATCACTTCCAAATAGAGGAGAGGTATCTGGTAATTTGACCAAGATTCTACAAGGCCCTACAGAACCCTTTTCAGATTTTGTTGCAAGGATGGTAGATGCCGCTGGAAAGATTTTTGGGGATCCTGATAGAGCCATGCCCCTTATCAAGCAATTGGTTTTTGAGCAATGCACCAAGGAATGTAAAGCAGCAATCACTCCTTATAAAAACAAGGGCATAGAAGCATGGATGAAGGTGTGTAGAGAGATTGGAGGACCTTTAACTAATTCAGGTCTTGCAGCTGCTGTCCTTCGGATTGCCAAAGGGGGCGGTCCTGGTGCCAGAACATGCTTCCATTGTGGTCAATCTGGTCATTTCAGACGGGAATGTCCCAAAAAAGACAGTTTTACTGGACCTCCTTACGGTGGCCCTTCCAATGGCCTTCGTCTACCGGGGTTGTGTCCAAGATGCAAAAAGGGGAAACATTGGGCAAGAGAGTGTCAATCAGTGAGAGACATCCATGGACAGCCTGTTTCAGCTGGGCCAAAAAACGGCCAACGGGGCCCCCGACCCCAGGGCCCACAAATATATGGGGCAATGGAGAATGTCACACCCGAACCCGAGACATGGCCGTCTCTACGCCATCCCATGAAACGCGGAGAGCCACTACAGGCGCCGCAGGATTGGACCTCTGTTCCACCTCCAGACTCGTATTGACACCTAAGATGGGAGTCCAATTGGTAGAAACTGAGTTTAAAGGGCCTTTACCACCTGGCACTGTAGGTTTGCTAATTGGATGTGCATCCTCTATCTTGCAAGGTCTTCATGTTTTCCCTGGAGTCATCAGCCCTGATGCTGTAGGGACAGTAAAGGTTATGGTGGAAGCTCCAAGGGGCATTGTGTCTATCTCTCCAGGGGATCGGATTGCTCAATTACTAATTTTGCCTAGCTTGCATACCCACTTCCCTTCTGACTCAAGGTCACGGACGGGAGATGAGATTGGTGCCACCGGAGGAAATTGTGCCTATTTGTCACTGAATATGAGCAATCGCCCCACTTTGGAGTTAAGCATAGAAGGTAAATCTATTGTGGGATTGCTGGACACAGGGGCGGACCGTAGCATTATAGCCCTTAAGGACTGGTCTAAGGGATGGCCAGTGCAGACTTCTGATCAATCCCTAAGAGGACTTGGATATGCCCAAGCCCCTCAAATCAGCTGTAGACATCTATCTTGGAAGGACCCGGAAGGACATCATGGTACTTTTCAGCTTTATGTACTTGATTTGCCTGTTTCTTTATGGGGCCGTGATCTGATGAATGACATGGGGTTTACTCTTAGCAATGACTATTCCCCGGTGTCTCAACAAATTATGCTAGATATGGGGTATAGGCCAGGTCTAGGACTAGGAAAACACCTACAGGGGCGTAGGCATCCTGTGCAAGGTCATCAAAAGCTTAACAGATTTGGTCTGGGTTTTTCCTAGGGGCCACTGGGGCTCAAATACCCATAACATGGCTCACCGAGGAGCCTGTTTGGGTGCCTCAGTGGCCTCTTCCCTTGGTTAAATTGGCAGCAGCCCATGACCTAGTTAAAGAACAACTTGACTTGGGTCACATCCAACCTTCTACTTCTCCCTGGAATACTCCCATATTTGTCATTAAGAAAAAGTCAGGGAAGTGGCGCCTACTGCATGATCTACGAGCGGTTAATGCTCAAATGCAACTTATGGGGCCCATTCAAAGAGGGCTGCCTCTGCTCTCCTCTGTTCCTCAGGGCTGGCATATTATTGCTATTGACATTAAAGACTGTTTCTTTTCTATTCCTTTGCATCCTAAAGACTCACAGCGTTTTGCATTCACCCTTCCCTCGTGTAACCACGAGGAACCAGATCAAAGGTTTGAGTGGGTAGTGTTGCCGCAGGGCATGGCTAATAGTCCTACGATGTGTCAGATGTATGTGGGGAAGGCACTCGTACCTCTCAGACAAAAGTATTCCTCTATTAAGATCATTCATTATATGGATGATGTACTATTGGCTGCTAAATTAGAACAAAGGGTTAATGAGGCTTATAAAGACCTAATAAACCTGTTAGCTCAATATGGACTGCATATCGCACCTGAAAAGGTTCAAACGGGGGATTCTATTAAGTATTTGGGAGCAACGATTGGGTATGACAAATTAAAACCACAAAAAATCACCATAAGAACTCAGGATCTCCAAACTCTAAATGATTTTCAAAAACTGCTGGGAGATATTAATTGGATAAGAGGATATTTACATATTCCTAATATTGTGCTTCAGCCCTTGTATGCTACTCTTAAGGGTGATCCAGATCTTACTTCCCCTCGTAGCCTCACCAAAGAGGCTAGAGCGGCCCTTATGAAAGTAGAAGAAGCTATACAGCATGCCACTCTATACAGGCTCCAGAGTGATAAACCTTTCCAGTTATGTGTGCTTGCCACTATGCGGCAGCCTACTGGAGTACTGTGGCAAGATGGGCCTTTACTATGGATCCACCCACATGTGTCTCCAGGAAAATCCTTAGAATACTATCCTGATGCTGTTGCAGCGTTAGCACTTAAAGGGATTCAACAAAGCATTCAATTTTTCGGACAGTCGCCTTCTTCTCTTATCATACCCTACACTAAAGCTCAACTTAATGTTTTGTGTGCTACTCTAGACAACTGGGCTATTCTATGCTGCTCATTTCAAGGAGATATTGATAATCATTACCCTTCCCATCCATTACTCAATTTTGTTAAAGAGCATCCCATCATTTTCCCTAAGGTGACTTCACCCAGTCCTATTCCGGGGGCTGTTAATATTTTTACTGATGGTTCCAAGTCTGGAATGGGAGCTTATGTAATTAATGATTCTCCCCCTGTCCAGCATCAATTTGCTCCAGGAAATCCACAATGGGTAGAACTACAAATTGTTATTGAGGTTTTTAAGCAGTGTTCTTTTCCTTTTAATCTCATTTAGGACTCCATCTATGTGGTACAAGCACTAAGAGTCCTGGAGGCCGTGGGAGCTATTAGTGATGCCCATAATGTATCTGTTTACTTTACTCAACTTCAACAGCTTATCTGTAGCCGCGCTGCTCCTTTTTATCCAATGCACATCCGGGCTCACACCTCTCTTCCTGGTCCGTTATCACAGGGCAATGCCTGTGCGGACTCAGCCACTAGAGATCACTTGATATGCTTGGCTTCCTCCTTGGAGGGGGCTAAATTATTTCACCAAAACTTCCATGTTAACGCTTTAACGCTACGCAGGCGTTTTTCCATTTCAAGAGCAGATGCTCGTCAGATAGTATTACAATGTCCTCATTGTGTCACATTTCTTCATCCCCCTCATTATGGCGTAAACCCACGGGGATTAAAGCCATTGGTTGTCTGGCAAATGGATGTGACACACATTCCTGACTTTGGTAACTTCAAGTATGTACATGTTTCTGTTGATACGTGCTCTGGAATTATTCACGCTTCTGCTTTATCGGGAGAAAAGGCACGTAATGTTATTACTCATTGCCTAGAGGCATGGGCAGCATGGGGTGCTCCTACATCCCTTAAGACTGATAATGGACCTGCTTACACTGGCAGACAATTTACATCCTTTTGTTCTACTATGGGAGTGCAACTTACTCATGGTCTGCCTTACAATCCTCAAGGACAAGGCATTGTTGAGCGTGCTCATCGCACCTTAAAGGAAACTTTACAAAAACAAAAAGGGGGAATAGGAGCTGAACACACTCCTAAAGAACGCCTGTCCTTAGCTCTCTTTACCATTAATTTTTTGAATTTGGATATTCATGGTCGCTCTGCGGCCGATAGACATGTGTCCCCTCAGCCCTCTGTGATTGGCTATGTTAAGTGGAAAGATGTTCTTACGGGCCAATGGAACGGCCCCGACCCCGTGCTGACATGGGCACGAGGATCTGTATGTGTTTTTCCCCAGGATCGCACGGAACCGCTGTGGGTCCCTGAACGTCTGACAAGAAGAGTCTTGACTCCAGCCAACCAGCAACAAGAGATACCACAGCAATCCTGTGATGAGGATCTTCATCCTGCTAAGTGCTCTGGCTCTGATGTTGATGCTGATGGTACAGGCGACACCGATGCAGTGGTGGGCAGTGGCACGGGCATGGCCGATGCCGATGCCGGTTCATGGTAATTCTAGTGTTCTCCCTACTCTTTTTTCTACCTCATGTGAGATGTCTGCTCCCTGTGCTTCTCCTAGAGGGGACATAGAGAGCATTTTTAATCAATCTCAAGTTAATCTCACAGGAGTTTTTTGCTTCAGCCTTGGGAACGCTAATTGCATTAGCCTTAAGACCAAAAATTTGACTAACTGGGAGGACCCATTGCGGTCCAGTCAGGACTCGGGGAGCATTATCAGTGCCGTACTGAGCCAAGTAGTTTCGGGGAAGCAATCAGGCTCAGGGACCCCCGCAAATAGCTCTGCTTTAAATATAACTACCTTGGCTATTATCTCCGAGGTGCTAATCCCAGTGCCTTCTTCTTCTAATAGTATCTATCATGCCACTCATTTCAAGGCCTCTCCTTACTGTACCCCTAATCTTGGTTTTCCCCCAACATTTACGCCTTGTCAGGATCATTCTTGGGAGAAACATCAAGTTGCTAAAGGTTTCTCCCTTTCTCCCTCTCTTAAGAGGTATGTTTATGACTTTAATAACGGTGCCAACTCTTCTACAGGAGTGGGTTGGTCCTGGTTTCAGTGGCTGATTTCCAATGAAAGGGGGGCTTCAGCCGATATTTCTACATTGGCTCAATTGCTAGGAGCCAAAAGCTGGTTGGCTAATGTTTCTGGCACTGTTAGGGAGAGTGAACGAGGAAATAGACTTACATCTGTTTCGTTCAACTCTCTGTTATATAGTGCCACATTACCCCCTGCAATGGTCTGTGTCCAATCCCCGTTCCTGTTCCTTTTGGCTAATGACACCTCGTCAGGGATGCTAGATTGTTCTAATGTTACCTGTCTCTTATCTGAGTGTTGGAATGGTTCTTGGACTGTAGCAGTGGTTATGAAAATTCCAACTTTTGTCCCAATCCCGGTAACTGCAGATCCTGAAAAATTCCCCATTGTTGAGCTATTTCGAGTCCGCAGGGATTTTGGAATTACAGCAGCCATAGTGACAGCCGTGGCGGTATCTGCTGCTGCAGCGGTTGGCCAATCAAGTACAAACTGCTGCCACCATTAATCGAGTTGTTCAACAAACTTCCATCATACTCGAATCCCAAAACACAATCAATCAACATATTTTGTCAGGGATTTTAGCGGCCAACCAAAGAATAGATTTACTCCAAGCTCAGGTAGAAGAATTGGCTGACTTGGTGCTTTTGGGTTGTGTTGACCAACGTGCACATTTATGCATAACCTCTGTCAGATTTAATAATTCCAGGAATGCTTCCCGCATCATCGGAGAGTACTTGGCCGGAAATTGGTCCATGGTGACAAAAAATTTGATCCAGTCTCAACTGACTCAGATAGCTGTTTTGAACGACACCCGTGTCATACCGGTGACTTTAGGACAATTCACCCTTTGGATTTCTTCTGCCTTTTCCTTTTTTAAGGAATGGGTGGGAATAGGCATTTTTGGTGCAATGTGTTGCTTTGGTATGTTCCTCTGTTTGTGGTTTCTCTGTCGCCTCAAGGCCCGCAATGCTCACGATAAGGCTATGATCATACAAGCTCTTGCAGCTTTAGAAAATGGCAATTCACCTCAAGTCTGGCTTGCGCATCTTAAACAGTAAATTTTTGACATGGTCGTTGCACCCCAAGTTATTATAACATTGCACTGGGATCGACATGTCTTTCCTCGCTGTTCTCTTAGTGTTGGAAAGCCCTTGCACTCTGCCGGTCTTGCTGCCATTGCACGCAGATGGGTTTCCACACTAGTGCTTCTCTATCGCTTTAACGTCCGTGCCTTTCTTTCAGGGTGCTGTCAACTTGTTTGTCATTGTACACAGCCACAGTTCAGCCTCAGCTATCCCCCTCCGTCCACCATCGTCACGGTACAGGATGCGAGGCAAGGCACTGCACTTGAGTGATCCTTGGAGTGGACCTCAAGGAGAGCATGTCCTATTGCATGCGGGTTTGACGTCCTTCCTTACCCCACCTTATCCACGCCCCGCCCCACGAAAAAAGGCGTCGGCTGATATGGCCTCGGATCTGGGGAAGGCGCCTCCTTAGGGCTGAGCCATACTATGCAGCCACTTCTGCACAGTGGGATAGGACCTCTACTCTCGCCTGTATTGTCATATAAAAACAAAAAAGGGGGAACTGTGGTGAGCCGTTTCTGTGAACTGTGGCCGCCATTACAAGATGGCGCTGGTTTCCCCTGTAGTCTGTGACAAACAACTCCTTATCAGAATGAGTTGGCATGCTGTGACTTGGCACCCTGTGAGAAAAGTCCACGTGGCAGCTTCGCATTGGGGCTTGAGGTGCTTTATTAAGGCTGGGAGGGGCATCCAGGATATAGAAGAAAAAGTATCAAGGACCTGAATAAACTGCTGAGAGAAGATTCCCGAGTTGCGTCTTCCTTGCGGGCAAGGGGTCGCGACAGTGTTCTGTAGTTTTCATTGTAGAGGTCTTTCGCCTCCATTGTTAAGTTGATTCACAAGTATTTTATTTTATTTTTTTGATGCTATTCAATTGGTTATTCTCAATAGTGGGAAATTAATGTCCTAGGCAGCCTGAAGTTATAGTGGGAAGACAAATGGGGGACTTTTCAATGCTTCTATCAGATATAGTCTTCTTATTGGTAGCTCTATACCATGAGGTTTGTCCCAAAAAAGCACTTAATATAAATTTACCAAAACCTGCAGAAGACAGAAAAGCAGAAAGAATAGCTATATGTTTCTGTAGGCCCCCAAAATATGTTTTATTTTTCAAGGTATTCAGTCATTTGAGGTGAAGAGTTAACCAAATCTATGTATAACAATCTGTGTGAATAGAATATTTTCTCCAGAGCATTTTCACTGTTATTTCACAGTGGGTCCATCAAGATACTTGTGAAGCCTATTGAACCAGTCATCTGTAGCCCAGGAACCAATGACCCTGACATCTGGGCCTTCTTACTGCCATTTTCTGAGTGTTTATGCTTTGAGAGATCCCCAAAGCAGCATTGGTATCATCTATTCTTCTAGGTCTTTCATTCTTAGTGGAAATCAACAAATAATTTTCAATTTAAAAAGTCCGAATTTGTTTTCTCAATTCACACTTTCAAATAATGTCTTTTTTAATTCTTCCATTGTATTAAGTGCTTCATTATAGTCACTGTTTTTTTATTTTAATTGAATATATTTATGGGGCACATTGTAAAAAATTGATACATGTATACAGTGTGTAATGATCAAATGAGGTCTATCTTCCTTATGATTATATAAGATAAAAATAGTAATCATAGTTGTAATTTCTTGAGCAGATACAATGTGCTGAACACTTTATATAAACTCCACAAAGTACTTTGGAGGTTTAAGAACAATTCCAACCTGGGAACCCTGATTTGGTTACTGCTCTATTTGGCTAACCAGAGAAAACCATCACCTCATGAAACCACTGAATATGGTAATATTTGCTCCTTGTCACTATAGTTGGAGTCCCCATAATTTCAAGGGTTGGCCCTGACCAATATCCAGTATTGCAAAGAAATGGGAGACAGTATACAATGGTTAAGATAATACAGTTGTTAAGAGGAAGACTCAGAACTCATACTCCTTATGTTTGACACTTCCCCAATGTATGGTTTTTAAGCAGTTACTTGACTCTGCTAATCCCATTTTCTCATGCATAAAAATAGAATTAATGATAGTGCTTATTTTAAAGAGTAATTGTGAAGATTAAACAAGACAATGTTTTTGAAGCATTTAGTAAAATTTCAGGCACATAATAAGCATTCATTAAAATTGAACTATTATTACATTGACTTCGTTGAACAATTTTGGAGACACATGTTAAGTTATATATAAGAATATCCCAGGGAAGAATTTCCAAAATATTTGTAGTCTAACATGCAGAACAGTAAAAACGGTTGTAAATGGAGAGTTCTTGAGTCTATATATTAACTGAAATCAAATCCTATGTTTCTTAAGTATCTTTTGGAAAATAATTTGACTACCCTGGACCTCAGCTTCCTTGTCTACATAACTTTCAAATCTGTGTTAATTTATTGTTATTTATTTATTTGCTCACTTATTTATTTATTTTGGTACCAGGGATGGAACCCAGGGGCACTCTACCACTGAGCTACATTCCCAACCTTTTTATTATTTTTTAAAATTTTGAGGCAGGGTCTTTTTAAGTTGCTTAGAACCTCTAAGTTACCATGGGTGGCCTTACCTCAAACAGAATCCCCCTTCCTCAGCCTCCTGAGCTGCTGGGATTAAAGGCATGCACCAAGACACCTGACTACCTCTTTTAATTTATTAAGAAAGTCTACTGTAGGGCTGTGGTGGTGCCTCAGCAGTAGCATGCTTGCATAGCATGTGTAAAATACTGGGTTAAACCCTCAGCACCATGTAAAAATAAGTAAATAGCATTATTAAAAAAGAAAGTCCACTGTTCAGCTGGTTTCATAAATAGGAATAATAATAACAACAACAACGACAACAACTACCAACAAAGCAGAGTGGCTTTAGTCACATTGCACATTTGACTGTAACCTTTTTAAAAAAAGTCTCCATCAAGTGACCTAATTGGAATATTATTGCCTGGTGACCTCCTCCAAAGGTGAGCTGATGTCTATTTTGGTTTCACTGAAGCAGGGGAGTTTGCTAACTGTAGGTATCTATCATTTCTTTGACGAAAGCCAATGATGAAATCTCATGTTCAGATTCCTGGTGAAGTTGAAACTTTAAAAATGCAAGAACTGGGGCTGAGATTGTGGTTCAGCAGTAGAGCACTCGCTTAGCACATGTGGGGCCCTGGGTTCGATCCTCAGCACCACATAAAAAATAAATGAGTGGAATAAAGGTATTGTGTCCAACTACAACTAAAAAAAATAAATATTTTTTAAAATGCAGGAACTGTTGATTATTCATGGACAGAATCCACTGAATGTATAAAATGTGCCACCTACCTAATGTCTTGTCAGGCTAACTAACGCCTTTTTAAATAATTATCAATAGCAGAATTATCTTGGTGTAGAATCATAAAACTTATTATGCAAATGTAGCCATAAGCACAAGTAGCATTTCTAAGGTGCACATATGAAGGGTTAAATTTATAATGGTGCTGCTCAAATTTGTGTGCAGGCAGATAAGGAGAGAGGGGTGAAATAAGTTCAGCTATACCTATGTGACTCAAGATTACCTTGAAGAGTAATCTTCATTATTATATAGAAATCCAACCTCTCTTAAGGGGAAGTAAATGTCCCCTCACTTTAAATACCTGTTCTAGCTCTGAAATTTTCACATTTTTTGGCAAAATGGGAGAATAATGCATACTTCACATGGCTGAAGTGAAGATTCATGGTAAATATTCAATTAATGTTTATCCTTTCATATCATATTCATGCTCATTCTAATATGGGACAAGAGCATGTGAAAGAATTGGAAGGAGAAAAATTTCAGGATTTTAGGAATAAAACAACATTTTCATGGATGTTGTTGATGAGCTATTGTTATAAACACAGAGGTGAGGACTTTTAACAATAGAGACAGGGAACTGGACAGTGATTTTTGCAAAATATGTTAAGTATATTTTCAACAATATTAAGGGTACAGGAAATTGGGAACCATTATGCATATGTAATGGAATCTACTCAGGAGAAAACCCAAATAGATGCATATTATACAACATAGCCAGTCTGCATTCTTAAAAATAAGGTCATATCCAGAAAAACAAAGATTAAAGAATTGTTGTAGAATAAAGGACTCTAGAGTCATAATGGCTAAATGCAATATGTGATCTTGGAATGGGTCCTGAACTGGAAAAAATAGCTATAAACACATTATTGAAATTACTGACAAATACTCTGAATACTATAATTTTATTGAAATTAAATATCCTGATTTTTATAATTACACCATAGTTAGGCAAAATAATATGTTGCTCTTAGGATATATATATATATATATATATATATATATATATATAAAATATTTGGAACAAAGAGGAATAATGTCTATGAATTAATTTCCCATCATTAGAGAGAAGGAGAGAGTAAATAAGTCAAAATCAAAATGTAAATAATTGCTATTTGGTCAATGTAAGTAAAGTATGAATCATTGTTATTTCAACTGTTGAATTATATGAAAATTTTAAAATTAAAATCAAATTAATTTGTGATGAGGGACATAAAAAAACAGTACAAGGCTATGACAAAACCTATACGTAACAGGTTTTCCTGAATTCTTGGGTAGAAGAAGAGCTCAGGGAAAACTTGCCAGAGCAACTAACATCTAGGTTGTGATACAAAGAGTAAATTATTCCTTAGATAAAGTGATGTGGTGGTGGGGGGGGATATTCCATACAATAAAAGCAGCATACATGAAGGCCTAGAGGCAAGAAAAAGGAGAATGATGGATTTAATACAGCAGCTTCACTCTCTGAAGTTTCAGCTATCCATGGTCATGAAGATGAAATATATTTTGACAGCATAAAACCACATTCACATAACTTTTATTAAAGTATATTGCTATAATTGTTCTTTTTATTATTAGTTATTGTTGGTTATCTCTTACTGTACCTAATTTGTAAGTTCAACTATATAGGAGGAATATATGTAAAAGAAAGAATATATTATATACAGAGGTGGGTATTATCCATAAGTTCAGGCATCTACTAAGGACCTTGAAACATGTCCACAATGGTTGAAAGGGGATTACTTGTGACCGAATACACAAAGGTGGCAGTAGTGAACAATGAATCTGGAAATGGAATCTGGATCTAGAGCATAGTGGGCCTTTTGGGGAATAAATATTTGAGCAGAGGTTTTTTTAAAATGTGTGAGATATAAGGGAAAGTTATTGGCTTTGATTTGTGGTTTTCTGGCATAGTGTCTTTAGAAGGCTTTCATTCTGGAGGCTTGGGGGGAGGAGGAGAAGGGAAAATTTTCTTGGGATTTCTTATGAATACAATAGACTAGGAAAAGAGGGTAAGAGAAAATCCTGAATACTGTTCATTCATAAATTCTAAATCCTCAGAAGTTTTCTACTACAGAGCACAATTCTATATCACCAGTGATAAAAGGCACACTTTAAGGCAAAATCCTCTTCTCAATGAAATCACAGAACCAACATCTGGCATAAACTGAAAGGAAGGACAGCTGGGAGGATATGTTCCTGAACATAGAAAGCATTCTGATGTGTAGGTTCTTTTTCTTTAGGACAGATAGTTTAGTATAGGCAATAAAAATTAGAATGGCTATGGGTCCTAGGAAGATTCATATAGAAGTAGATCAGATATAAGAAAAGCAATGTATAGTCAAAAAAGGACTGTACATTCATATCTCTCTCTCTCTCTCTCTCTCTCTCTCTCTCTCTCTCTCTCTCTCTCTCTCCTGTTCTCCCTGGAAACAATGTAAGATGGAATAAAAGCATAAATCTGAAATGTGAAAAGAGAAAGGTGTACAGGTGTACTGATGATGAGAGACTATGAAGAAAAAACATGGTGGCAATATATCTTAAAACATTACCCAATAGTTTATTCCTTCCTTGAATTTAATGGAAGCCCAGTTGATAATAGTAGGCACATCCAATGGATTCAGCAAAGGGAATTGATCAGGAGCCCCACTGACACAGGGGAAGCTCTTGCAAATCCTGCTGGACCTGATAATTCCCTCCACTGCACAAACATATCAGGTAGTCAGGCAACATCAACAAGGGGACTCCTGCTACAGGAACTTTGCCAGGACATGGTCACTCTCTTTTTCCAACAGAGAAACATTAGATAGTTGGTTGGCACTGTGATAGGGGAGATCATAGTATAATAAATGGACCATCCCAAGAAGTAGCACCTATCCCTATTGGGCCTGAGACCATTGTCCCAAATCTGAGATACCAGATGACACTAGAAAATGAGCCATATCAAGTACCAGCCAGGGAAGTTTTCTTTATTCCTCCAGGATAGAGATTCCTTATCCCAAACTACAGAGATTCTTTCTGCTCCTTTATTCAGTGCTAGTAGGATTAATGTGAGCCCAGTGACACTAAACTAAACAAACCAAAATATAACTACAAAGACTCAGTAAATGAAATTGTTATTAAATGTAGCTCACAAAAGTAGGCTAGGAATGGTATGCTAAACCTAAATAGCATGATTGTCTGCTACAATGAAAGATTGAAATAGTACTCAGAGTCTTCTAATAGCTAAAATGTCCAAAATATAATAAAAAAATCACTCATCATGCCAATAACCAGAAAATCAAAAATTAAGTGAGAAAAGTCATTAAACTGATATCTACATCAAAACAATAATGTATATCTAAAAAGAACAAATTTAAAAATGAATTATATTCAAAACTATCCAAATTTTTAAAATGTGAAAAAAATCGGTGCTGGTTTAATTTGACAAAAATTTTCATTCATAAAAATACTTCAACGATCAATCACAAATTCCCTTAAAATGGTAAAATAGAAAATCTCACCAAATAAATAGAATTTATTTTTTTTAAAAATTGAAATTATATGAAAGCAAAGAAATACAATAACTGAAATAAGAGATTCACTGGATTGGCTCAGTAGTAAACTGAAGATGACCCAGCACAAAATCACTGAACTTGAGGTTCAAATTTACCTAGACTAGATAACAGAGAATAAGATCAGAAAACAAGACCAGCTCCTCACTGGAAAATGACAAAAAGATCCAATGTTTCCATTATAAGAGACCTGGAAAGGAGACTAAAGGTAGAGCTGGAAGAGTATTTGAAGAAATGTCTGAAAACATCTCAAATTCATGCCAAGAAGTAACATAATTAAACTTCTAAAGACAAATCAGACAAGTATGATTATTAGTATCAAACAATATTCTGCTGTAGTGTCAAGAGACAATATGGAGTAGTGGGAACTCCAACAAATTAACAGTATATTCTCTCTAGTTCTATTTGGCTCCAGCTAGTTGGAAAGTCAGGCATGATTTATTTATGTGTGAAACCTAGCTCTTTAAGGCAAGCAACTAATTCTGTACATTTTAAGTCAAGCTTTCAGATAGTTGTGTAGTAAGAAATAGTGACTCAAGAGCCTCAGTTTGAATTCTTATTCTACCATATAATTTTGGACAAATCCATAATTACCTAAGTATCAGATCTTCATATGCAAAATTTTGTAAAGATACTAATTCCATTTTTTTGGTGTTTGACTTCAGACCATTTTAAAACTGCATTTCAAAGGCTAGGATTGTGGCTCAGAGGTAGAACGTTTGCCTAGCACAGGTAAGGCCCTGGGTTCGATCCTCAGCACCACATAAAAATTAATTAATTAATTAAATTTAAAAAAGAAAAAAAAAAACTGCATCTCTTCTGCTACACATCTGAAAATCTGATAAGAAAGCCAGGGGGCTCTCTCCTTTAGTAATGGTAGAAATTCAAATCATGTAAGTTCCTGTTTGTGACTACTAACCCTTAGACCAGTCCCATCCGTAACCATAGAAAAAATCCTAATCCAGTCTCTTTTCTCCACTCTCTCAAGTTGTTTTTACACCAGTTTCAGGAGTCTAATATGCAATTCCCACAAAACTTCATTATATAACTGATAAATCTCTTCACAATCTCTTGGTGTATGTGTGTGTGTGTTAGCCTATACATCTGAATAAAATTTTGATAAGGGCCAAGCATGTGTTTCTAGAGTACTACAACAAATAGGAATTATAATATTCACCCCACAAATTTCCCATGAGGAATAAATAATATCAGAAAGATCTCCTGGCCACAATAAGTGCTTAACAATAAGCAATTACCATGACAAAGAGAATAGGTGAATAGAATTTTCCCCAAACCCTTTTTCCTCCTTTCAAAAATGTAACCTTTCCTCTCTTTCAGTGACAGTTGAACAATTCAGTGGGTTCTAAGGCTTTGGTAGTGGGCAGAAATAAGACCATCTAGTAGGGGTTAGAACTGCTATGGCTTCCTTCCAATTCTTCTGATAAATTACTAATATATGCTCTCAAAATGGTTCTGGTTCATTCACTCAGAATGCCCAAGAAAACTTGAAACTAAACTGACCCACAGATGGTTTTTGTTGAGCCCACAGAGTGTTTTAAAAATATTTTCACATTAATTGCTAATAGTTTAAAATCATGAGATACCATATCAAATTCTGGGTTATTAGTTTTGTTGAAACTTTGGAAGATTTAGCATTACTGTACTCATATTGCTTAACTAAATAGTAGCTACCACCTTAACTGAGTAGTAGCTGCTCACAATTCCAAATTACTCCATATTATTTCCATCACTAGGCCCTATATCAAATGCTTTTTATCATTATTAGTTCACTGTTAATATTTCTAACAATTGAGAATTATTTTTCTATGCCAGTTTATAACAAAAATAGGAATTAAAAGCTAGACTATATCGTAATCAATTTCTGATGCTATAGCAAAATACCTGACGCTCAATACTTAATAAAAAGAGATGTTTATGTAACTTACAGTTTTGGAGGCTGATAGTCCAATATCAGTGGCCTTATCTGATCAGCCTCTGGTGAGGGCCACATAATGGATGACATCACAGTGGTAAGAGTGTATACAGATGAGATCATATGTTAATATAGGAAGCCAGAGAGATTCAGAGGCCAATCTTGCTCTTTTTTAAAAATATTTTTTAGTTGTAGGTGGAGATGTTGCCTTCATTTTTCTTCATTTATTTTTAAGTGGTGCTGAGGATCAAATCCATTCCCTCACCCACACAAGGTGAGCACTGTACCACTGAGCCAGAAACCCAGCCCCCAATCTTGCCCTTTTTATAACAACTCACTTACATAGGAACTAATTGGAGCCTCAGAAAACTACATTAATTCTCTCCAAGGATGAAATACCCAGTGACCAAACCACGTGTCATGAGGCCCCAGTTCTTAAAAGTTTCCACCACCTTGACACTACCTTATATTGGAACAAAATTCCAATACAAGAATATTTTGGAGATGTACTCAAATGGTATCCAAACTATAACAAATAAGGTCAATATTTTTCCAGAAAAAAAAGGAATTTAAACCCAGCCTATTACACTCAATGATATACTCTTGCTGGCTCCCATAGCAATCACAAGGATTATTTTATACCAATAGAAGATTCAATGGGAGAACTGCCAACCAAGAATAGTATATATGGAAAAATTGTACTTTAAAATAAAGGACACGTAAGACTTTCCCAAATAAGTAAAATCTGAGGGAGTCTATCATCACTAGACCTGCCCTAGAAGAAGTGCTAGAAGGAGTTTTATAAGTTAAAACGAAAAGATGCTGAAAAGCAACATAAAAGCATGTCAAAGAATAAATCAATCTGATAAAGGTAAATATACAGACAAACATATTATGGTAATACTATAATGGTACAACATAAATCAAATTTAACCCTGATATAAAAATAAAAATTATTAAGAATATATATAACCATAAAACATTATTATATAATAACTCTACCTAATATGATTAAATTGTTGAGATCTCTTGAACAATATGGTGCATATAGTTAACAACATTGTATATGTAAAATTTGCTAAGAAGGCAGATGTTATGTTAATAATATTATCACAAAAGAAGAATGAATAAATAACAAAAATAATGGAGGTGTGAGAAAACTTTGGATGAATATATTTATGGTCTTGATTGTGATGGTGAATCTCCTAATTAATTAATTTATATACATTAGTTATGTATATCTTTTTATTTGTCAACCATACATTAATAAATGTTTTAAAAATAAGCTTTAGGGCTGGGGTTGTAATTCATTGGTAGAGCACTTGCCTAGCATGGGTTCAATCCTCAGCACCGCATTAAAAAAAATTTAAAAATTTAAGGTTAAATTCTTTAGAAAATAAGATTTAATAGGGAACTAATGAAATAAGAGGCCCTTATAATAATGTTTGATTACTATACAAATCAACCCTTATGAGATACTTTAGAAAAATAAAATGAAAATTCTTTTTATTGTTATTTGGAACCTTGATTCATGACTTAATTTTATTTAATCCATTTCTCACTGCAAGTAAATATGTACTACTGAACTTCACTGTGTTTCATTTTGTATCAAATCTGGTATTGAAGGAAGCTTCATTTCATATAAACACAGTAAATTTAAGATTTTGGGGTTTCAAGTACAGGGGGATATATTTTTTCAGGTGTTCAGTAAAGCCTCAGG
This sequence comes from Urocitellus parryii, assembly GCF_045843805.1. Classification (NCBI taxonomy): domain Eukaryota; kingdom Metazoa; phylum Chordata; class Mammalia; order Rodentia; family Sciuridae; genus Urocitellus; species Urocitellus parryii. Next base: position 28,220,569 of record NC_135547.1, on the reverse strand, counting down.
GCAAGACTTGTCTGAAATATGACTTCCAACAGCCTGCTATGATGCATAGTGTTATGGTTTGATATGAGGTGTCCCCTGAAAGCTCATGTGTGAGTTAATGCAGGATTGTTCAGAGGTGAAATAATTAAATAATGAGAAGTATAACCTAATCAGTGGGTTAATCCACTAATATGGATTAACTTGGTGGTAACTTTGAGGATGTAGGATGTGGCTAGAGGAAGTAAGTCTCTGGGGGTGTTCCCTTAGGGATTATATGGTCTCTGCTCCTTGCACTAAAGCTCTCTCTGCTTCCTGGCTATCATGAGCTGAGAAGTTTTCCTCTGCCATGCCCTTCTGCCATAATGTTCTGCCTCACCTGGGGCTCAGAGCTTTGGAATTGGCTGACTGTGAACTGAACCTCTGAAACTGTGAGCACCAAAATAACAATTTCCTCCTTTAAGTTGTCCTTATTTGGTATTTTGGTCACAAGGACAAAAAGCTAACTAAAATACACAGAATTCTGCTTCACAGTCTTTCTTTCAGGTTAGGACATATAAGTTACCTAAAAATGTAAACCTGATAAGGTTGAGGTAAAATGGGTACCCTTTTAGGGTATGTATCCTAAGTTGATATGAGAGCAGTCTATAATCCATCTGTTATATAGCAAACTTTGATGTGAATTGTGGCCAAAGCCAAGAAAAGATTCTAAAATTCCTAGATTCTAAAATGTAGAAATCTAGTTAAGAAAAAACAATAAAAGATAACTAAGTCCAGCTTCTGTTCAAATGTAGGGATTTTGTTCTCTGTACTATACCTGAAATGGGACTATCCAGTTTCTAGAAAGCCTACTGCTTTAAAAATTAGTCCATTCCATTCTCTCAATTCTAACCATTGGCTATTTTAACTCTCTATTAATTCAAAATACAGCTTTCTCTGCATCCCTTTTCTTAATCTATTTCAAAAATTTAGAATGACAAAAAAACCTCATTAAAAATTATACAAGAATTTACTCCTAATTTCTACATTCTCTTAAATAAACATGACACTGAACTGACAGAGAATAGCAGCCAAAGTGACATTTTCAGCAAAGGAGAATACTCCTCTCTAATCTTGTTTTCCCTGTGATTAATCTTCATAGTATAGAAAAATATCTTTTCTCAATGAGGTTCCTAGAGAATAGAACGAGTCAAGTGCAAGTCAAATAATCAAGTGATCAAAAGAAGAAAAATCCAGTAGTTTGAAATCCTAGGCTATTAGCAGTTTCTGATTCTTGACTGGGTTACAAGTGGCAATAATTATTCCTTCATGAACAAATCTGAGGATCAAGTAACACCGCTGAGATTAGGAAATGGGAAATTGCTCACAGCAATCATGATTAACCCCAAAATAATGGGTTTGGTTTTTAAGTAGTGCTTGTTTTTTTTCTGTTGTAATTTCCTACTTACTTATAAGGATTACTATGAAAGCATACCTGTAAGTTATGGCCTTGTCCTACTGGAAATGCTTATCCACATTCATCTACTGAGAGTCCTGAGCTTGCCATGAAGCATCCTGCCAAGAGCCACTAACAGCCTTTTCCAATAGTTCTCTTGGTGTCATGCCACTGATTTCATGCTTTGCATAAATATCATGTTGCTTAAACCTCCCAGATAATCAGAATAAATAGCAAATCTGTTTCCATTAATTAAACATATTAATTAAATGTTACATTAGGAATGCAATAGATTTTCTCTCTTTTTACAATATAGAACAAGGTAAAAAAATTGAAAGGTTTGGCATATGGGAATGAATTTCCTCACTGAATGATTTGAAATAAATCAATCTGGAATCCATTTTCATTTACTGCAGGAACAAGTTATTATTGACAAAAGGAGATAAATGACAATTTCACACATACCTTCAACCTTCATTCAATGATAAAATTTTCAAAATCTGTCAATGAGTAATAGAAATAATTTCTAAACCCACCTATATAATAATGAAGTCATTAATATCTGATTTCTCCAGAAGAATTGATCAAGATTGATTCCTTAGTAAGGAATAGCAATGCAATTGGGATTTAATGAGAAGGATAACTGATTCTAGTCCAACATGAGATTTAAAAGGTTTAGTCACTTAGGAGAAAGCATGGCTAAATTTCTTCCACTTCTCCAATTAATTGCATTTGTTTTGGGTTATAAGTCTTCTTTGTATATTTTACAAACACAAGCTTGCCAAATAAATACAAGCCTGTCTTACTAGCCTTTCCTTACATGATATCTTTATTCATATTACATTGAAACTGTAATATTTGGCACAAAGCTATGGGATAACTGTAACTAAATAATTTCTAGGTATCAAAAGATGAGGTCCTCAGCTGAGGTCCATGACCTTGAGCATGTCCTTCAGCACCTCCAGAGAGGTCAGTTTACCACCTGTAAAATGAATGCAGAGTTTTTAAGGTCCCTTCCAATTTGAAAATTTATTTGAACTTTTTACCCTATATATTTAACATTGTTGGTCCTTAGCCAGTGGCTATGTAGTATCCTATAATGATTAACAAATTGATTTTGATTGTACTGACTAATCTTGTATATTAGTCAGATTTTTGTTACTTGAGATAAATCAACTTATTAAGAGAAAAGTTTTATTTTGTTCACAGTTTTCAAGATTCCAGTCCATGATGGATCCACTGTATAACTTCTGGGACTGTGGTGAGGCTGCTATATCACGATGGGAAGTACATGGTGAGGCAAAGCTGCTTATCTCATGGTCAGAAAGTGAAAAGAGAAAGAGACTGGCTCCCATAATACATTTGGAGGGCATTGAATCCCCAGTGACTAGAAGACCTCCCATTGAGTACCCTCTTTAATGTTCCCACCACCTCCCAATAGTGTCAAGATAGGGATTAAGACTTTAACACATGGGTTTGGAGGGTACATTTTTGATTGAAATTATAATATTCTGCCCCAGGCCACCAAAAGCTCATGTCCATTTCACAATGAAAAATGAATTTAGTCCATTCATAAGAGTCCCCAGTCTTAATGGTTCCAGCTTTGCCCAAAAATCCAAGTTCAAAATCTCCTTGAGACTCAAGGCAAACTTATCTATGAGACTCTCTAAAAACCAGAAGGAAAGTTACATAATTCTGAGACAATAAAAAAGGGTAAACACTCCTATTCCAAAACAATAGGGAAATAATAAGGAGGGATCAGCAAAATCAAAACACAGCAGGGTACACATCAGATCCTAAATCTTTATTTCTGTCATCCAGGGCACATAGTGGTCAAATATGGGTTCCCAAGGGCTTGGTCAACTCCATCCCTGTTTGTTTACTGTCTGTGCACAACAGGGCCTTTCTCTTTGCTGCCAAAGTGTTCTACAGTGTTGGCATCTCTAAATACCTGGAGTCTTTACTGCAACTCCTCACTCTCAGAGCTCTGTACACTGTCCTGCCAAGGGCTGCTTGCAGGGATTCTGACCCCAAAACACACAGGTCTCCCAGATTTTCCTCTAAAATCTCACTGAAAACTTTCATGAACCCCAAACTCTTGCATTCTGCAAGCCTGCAAAACTAGCATCATATGGATGATGCTAAGGTCTGCCAATGGCATACTATACCTGGACCCATTTGAACCAAGTGCCTTGGCAACAATAGTTTCCTTAGCAGCACTAGGTGAACAAGACAAACCAGGGTTTTTATCTCAAAAGATGCTACCCTGGCAAGTTTTTGAAAACATTTGTTCTTTTATATCATCAAGCCTGTGATGAATGAGTGGGGTTTTACCATATCCTGAGATGTCCTCAAGGCCTCTTTTCTATTGCCCCAGTGTAAAGCATTTAGCTTATTTCTAATGATGCTAATTTCTTTAGCAACTTCAGTCTCCTTCACTGCACCTTTAAATGCACTCTTTTTCTGGCCAAACTGAAAAATTGCCAAATCTGTCTACTCTGATGTTTTTTTTTTTTGCTCCTGATTTACATTGTAAATTTGGCCCAAAGCAGCCAGTAATATTACTGTTACTTCCTGAATGCCATGGTGCCTTGAAATTTCCTGTACAGTTAAAGTAGTTCATCAGCTTTAAACTAAGCCCCCTAACAAAGTCTCAGACAATGAACATTTTTTTTCCAAACTCTTTTACCATGATGTAAAACAGGTGGCCTCTATTCAAATTTCTATCAGAGTCTTCCTTTCAATTTGAGACTTTATCAGCATGACCATTAGTGTCCACATTCCTATCAGCAACCGGTCTTCTGAGACCATAAGAGAATCACCTGTTAACTGTGCTTGGAGCAATCAGATTTTTTTAATTCCACCCAACTTTTCCAAACTCCTGAAAATAAATTCTAAAGGCTTCTTTGCATCATCTAGTTTACAGCAACAACTGCTCTACCTGTCAGTACCAATTTTCTACATTAACCAGTTTTCTATTACTGTAACAAATGCATGAGATAAAGCAACTTACAAAGATAAATGGTTTATGTTGACTCACTGTTTTGAAGTTTCAAGTCATGATTTATTGACTCCATTGATTTTGGGCCTGTGGTGAAGCATGACAGCTTGGCAGGAAGCATGGGTTGAAGTAAAATTTCACTTCATCGTGGCTGGGAAGTGAAAAGTGAGAGACACAGGCTTTCATAATCTCCATTGAGTGAACATCTCCAATGACTGAAAGACTTCCCACTAGGTCCTACATCTTAAAATTTCTACTACCTGCAAATAATGCCAAGCTGGGGACTAATCTTTTAACACATGGACCTTTGGGGAACATTGAAGATCTAAACTAAAATACAGCCATTAAGGTTAAACAAAGTAGCAAACATATTTTATCAGCTTTATGGTCCTTCAAAAAGTAACATTTGGGTTTTATTCCATAAGGCAAAATCAAAATAATTTGGATATAAAGCAAGAAAAGAATGATGTCCTTTGAAGGTAACCAAACTCTGTTTAAAGAAAATTAAAATTATACCCATGATTTAAATAGTCTACTTACATCCACATCCCCTTAGTGTTAGGCTCCTGAATTTACAATCCCTTTGGCTAGTGACTAGAACTGATTGATAGGTTTGGCAAATCCCACAGGGGAAGCTTTCTATGAAAGGAATTACTGGCTTTGAAAATGCAGTTATTAACCTTGAGCATCTTTAATCGCCCACCAATTAAGCATAAGCACCCTTAAGCTCCCAGTGATTAACCTTTATTACCCCAAGTTGCTCCCACAGGCTCTCCTACTTACTTAAAGACAAAATAGCAGAATGACAAACTGTAATACTTTTAACCTTTTCACAGTGTATTTTGGTTGTACTGATGTAAAAAGAATACTTTATTGCCCTTGAAAATGTGTTGGTTGCCACAGTGAAGAAAAACGTTCTAAGATGTCTAAAGTATTTGAGTCAAAGGTTCTGGGCAAAGCTTTAGGGAATGCAGTATCCTGACCTAGGATATTGAAAAAGCAATAGACTAATGGTGAGGAGATCTGGATTTTATATCCAATTCAGTATGAATAGAACAACTGAAGACTCACCAAAAATTCTCTGGGCCTCCATTTTCTTAGGTATAAATTGAGGGCATTGTAGTAAATAATCCCTAATGTACTTTTCAGCTCTAATATTCTATGAGTCTGATCTATTGTTCTGTGATGAGCCAACAGGAACTAATTCAAACAAATCATTTTATTTTGGAACAGAATGATGAAGATAGGTATAATTGATTACTTTTCTGATTGCATTTGGACATTGGGCAGTTACCAGAGTATAAACTGGTACGTGTGTGTGTGTGTGTGTGTGTGTGTGCGCGCATTCCCATAAACTAAAGTACATACACTCAGAAAACATAGCAGACATGTAGCTTTTAAGCATTTCAAAAAACCTCACAGAATTTCGATTTTTTGTTATCCTTTGCTAAGTTTCAATTTATATATCTAGATTTTTGCGGCAATTTATTTGTAGCTACTCATTGTGCATTTGGGAAGGTGCTTCCAGGCAGAGACCAGTATTAGAAGTTCATAGGCCTAAAGGTAAGATGTCCTATGGCTTGGTTAAAAACAAATGTATAGTACATCATATAATTTTCTACCAGCTAATCCTTTTACTAGAATAAACAGAAAATTTTCATAGTAAATATACCATTTACTAATCATCGCAGCACTAAGAGTAACCAATTTTTTTATGTTATTGCAATCCAGAGGCAAAACCCTTGAGTAGTCATTTGGGAGTAAAAGCATAAGCCTGAGATAGGGTCTGTAACTTGTGACAGTATAAAGGGAGTACTAAATTGCACAGAAAGAAAAAAAAAATGAAATATATTATTTTCTATAATCACTCTTCATAGGAAAAGAGGAACAGTGTGGAAAGAATAGGGGAAGTAGAAGAAACAAGGAAAAAGGTGGGAGCTGAAAACAGAGCTGCCCAAAATAGTCCAAAATGTTTTAAAATAAAATTTTTATTAAGAGTTCAATTTAATAGCTCTGACACCACTGAAATCTTAGGTACTTTGGATCAACCTCTTTGAGGAGGGAATGATCATGTTGTATGAGTAGGAAGAAAGAATCAAGGGATGTTTATCACATATATTTATAGTTCTCCAAAATATCATACCTAATCCACCACACTTCTCAGCTCTCTCACAGTTAGGTAGACACGTAACTTATCCTGGCCAATGGATATTTACTTCCAACCTGAAGTAACTTCTGTTGAGAAACTCTATTGCTATCTTATTGAAAAGACCAAAGTTTCTATATTGGTAGATCCACCACCATCAGCTTTGATCCCTGAGTTACTGGGATCAAAGCCTCACACTGACCTATATTGGATAGGTAGTGTAAAAAAGAAATTTTGTTTTATTAAGTCATTAGGATTTAGTGGTATAATTATATCCTTAATATTTGTTAATATAATATAGGTTTTTCTAATATGTTATATTCAATTAAATTCTTTATTAAAATAATTGTTCACATGATCTCCTAAGATTATGAAAATATGCTTATAGATTCTTTTGCCTTTAGTTAAGGAAACACTTGATCAAGATAAAAACTGAATCAAGAATAAAACTAAAAGCTCAAATATTAATCATGTATAAACACAAATCTAGAGAAGCTCAGAAAATTGAAACATCAGTTCTTAATCTTAGTTGGCTGACCTTTGTCCCATTGGCACCATTCAGAGCCAGGATACCCTTTCATGTACTTCTAGGAAAGGAAGGGGCTCAGAATCCAAGCTTAATAGCCTCTTTTTTTTCTTTTGGAGAATATGATGGAGAATTATTTCTACATAGTTTTCTATTCTTTCATTATACTCTTATTTCATATAGAATATTAGTATATACAATAATTATAATGTTTTTCCTTAGGAACACTATTACTCTGTTCATTTTTAGATACTGAGTTACCATATTGAGCCTGATTATTTTGTACAAATGTGTTCCTACTTATAAAATACTTCCATTATCCTGGCCACTGGCCAACATATATATGTATATGTATATCTGTGTGTGTATGCTCTTTTAATCAGACAAATTATTTCAAAGACAATTCCTATAAATTATTTTAAAAGATATTTTTATTAAATGTAGATTTTAGAACGGGCTGGAGTGGAGTGAGTGGTATGCAAGAAAATGAATTGCGTAGAGCTCCTTTTGTTTGAAGCATAAGTGATGGCCTCAGCTGTTGTCCCATGAACCTACCACCATATTTATGTAACACCACACATCCCTCGAACTGTTTCTAAAAACTAAGCACAGTAAGAATATTAAAGCATGTTCCTTCTGACTAAAAGTGGAACTTTTCTGACAAGTGACTTTGGTTCAACATCTTCCTTCAGCCTGACTAAACCATTCTTGGAAATGTGGTTAAGTCTGAGTCTATTTCTCCATCATTTTCTCTTTTGTTCCATAGTTTTCTGTCATGAAAAATGATCCAAAGGCTCTTTTCACCTTCTCTTCCTCACTTTTTGCCAAAAAAAAATATCTTATATGTCTGAATCTGTCTGAACATCTATTTCTAGGCAGAAACTACTTGTGTTTCAAAAGAGATGAAGTGATTTTCTTGCTTGCAACATTTTCTTTATTTGGCAGTTTCTGTGCCCACCAAACACCTAGTTATTTTAATGAAAAGGAAAAACTTATTAACAAAGTTATTTCACATATGAAACAACATCATGTTTGGGAAAATTTGTATTGTTTTATGATTATTTTTGTTAATGGATCTTCTTGGAGAAATACCTCAAAAGCCAAACTTCAAGTAACCAATGGGACATATCTTGAATTGTCAGGGAATTCCAAGTGCTTATTTTGGGAAATAGAGTAAAAAGAGATGGGAACCCAAGATTTCATAGTAGAAAGTGGTAATAGATATATCATCTCTTGATTTATGGGAAAGAGGAAAACAGATTCTTCACAGAAAAAGGAGACTAATAAGAGTTTTACTAGGTAGCAACCTGTAGAAGACTACTTAACAAAGTGCTTAATCCCAACTTTCAGAAATATTATATTAATGTATTTTCCTAACATATTGGTTATATAAGATCTTCTATGATGCACAAGCCATCAACAAGGATTTATTAAATTTTAATAACATTTATTTGTACATCCTTTCAATCAACCTGTGCTTCACTTAATTCACTTATTTAATTCTTACTGTAATCTTATGTGATAGGTACTATTTTACTCATTTTTCAGAGGAAGAAATGAAGGCACCAAGAGATTATGAGACTAACCCAAGCATCCACCTATTAAGTGGCAGAGTCAGGGTGTAACATTCCAGAGTCCATGTCTTTAATCACCACATTTTGATGACTGCATCTCATGCTTTTATAAACAACATAGCCTAAGTTTAGCTGAGTATATTAAATTACAGAATAGACTTGTTTTTATTCATGGACTCGAACAGAACTGATAGAAGCAGTCTCCCTACACATACCACTACAACTTCCTCTAAGACAAGAAAGGTGAGAGCGATATCAATTCAGGGGAGAAAAGTAGTTTTCAGAATATGGGAGATAACCATTATCTAAGGGATGAATTGGCCATAGCAAAGAGGAAAGAACTGGAATAATGTTTCAGTCTGTATGTATACTAATATGAAAAACAAATCCTGTTCTTGCCTTGTACCCTCTGAAATATGCTACAAGGGAATGAAGTTTGAAATGGAGAAAATAGATCCTACTATTCTTTTGAGGCAGGTTAACATGCCAGATTACCTTTGATTATATTTATAGGTCTATTTATATTTATGAGTAGGGAAAAGACTTCAATATAGTAAACTATCAATTAATTATCCCTGATATTGTGAGACTACAGTACGGGTATTTTGATTTTTCCTCATCTTTTCATATGGATATTTTGCATTGGCTATATGAATATATATTGTTTTTATGTTCAGAAAACAAGTTAGTAATATGTGATAGGTAGATTCATTTTATTTTACATAAATTTAAGGTTTACAGCATAATGTTATGGGATACAGATAGTAAAATCATTAGTATAGTGAAGCAGATTATCATACCTATCATCTCACATAATTGCATTTTTGTGTAACATGAGTAGCTAAAATCTACTTATTTAACAAATACTACTAATATAATATACTTTTATTAACTTTAGCCCTCATGTTTTGCATTAGATCTCTAAATGAGTTTATTATACATATCTATGATTTTGTATCCTTTGTCCTAGATTCCCCATCTCCTCCCTCCTGCCCATGGTAAATGCTTTCATTCTCTATATCTGTATAAACTGAATAGCAAGAAAACAAGCAATCCAGTTTAAAAATGGGCAAAGAAACTGAACAGACATTTCTTCAAAGAAGACATACAAATTTTCAACAGGTATAGGTGCTCAACACAACTAATCATCAAGCAAATGCAAATTAAAAACACTGACATATCCCTTCACACCTCTAAGGATACTTATTATCAATAATAAATATAGGAAATGGTATGAAGAAAATACAATGTTTATGGGAACATAGATCATTATAGTTATTCATTATGGAAATCAACATTATGGAAGCTCCTTAAAAAGTAAAAATAGAAATACCACATCACCCAGCAATTCCTCATCTGAGTATAATACTATTCATAAAGGAGAAATAAAATCAGTACCTTGTATATCTGCATCCACATGTTCACTGTAGCATTTTTCATAATTGTGAATATATGGAAACAAACTAGATGTACATTGATGGATAGTTAAAGAAAATGTGTTACATATAAATGCAATGGGATATTAGTCAGCTTTTTTTTTTAAAAAAAGGAAATTCTGTCATTTGCCATAACATAGATGGACTTGGAAGATATTATGCTAAGTAAAACAAGCCAGACAAGAAAAAGTAAATTTTTTTAGCTGAGATATAACTCACAAAACAAAAAATGCAACATTTTAAAATATACAATTCAGTGATATGTAATATATTCCCAGAGATGTGTAACCATCATCAAACAATTGAAGTTTAGAATAGTTTCATTACCCAAAACAAAAACATGTATGCATTAGTTGTCACTTGCCATTCCCTCTCACCATGGTAATCATTAATCTATTATTTTTCCCTATGAATTTACCTGCTTTGAAAATTTGATATAAATGGAATAATAAAACATGTAATATTTTGTGCCTGTAATGTAATGTTTTTAAAGTTTATGTACTTTGCAGGATGTATCAGTAATTCATTTCTTTTATACCTACATAATATACCATTGTTTGATATATTACATTTTGTTTATCTACATTTGCATTGATGGACATTTATGTTATTTACACTGGTATATACTAAGAAGTGCTGCTATGAGCAATAATATAGAAATTTTGAGTGATCATATGCTTTTAATTCTCTTGAAAATATAATTAGGAGTAGAATTACTAGATTATATAATCTTCAGGGAAAAAAATGATAATCTATTTTTTTCAAGTGGATGCACCAATTAGGTGATTCCAATTTCTCCACATTCTCGCCAATATTTCTTAGTTTCCATTTTAAAAATTATCATTATATCCATACTAGTGAGTATGAAGTGGTATCTGCAGGTGATTATGATTTGCATTTTCTTGATTGCTAATTAAGTTAAACAACTTTTCATGTGCTTCTTGGCCATTTGTATATATTCTTTGGAGAAATGTATATTTAAATCCTTTGTTTAATTACTAATTGTGTTATTTGTCTTTTCACCACTAAGTTGTAGTAGTTATTTATATATTCTGGATAAAATTCCTTCTCAGTTATGGGATTTGGAAAAAATTTCCTCCCATTATGTGGAATTTCTTTCTACTACTTTACAGCATTCTTTGAAGCATGATCATTCTAAATTAAGATGAAATCTAATTTATCTATTTCTTATTTTTTCTATTGGTGTCATATTTAAGAAACTGTTATGTAATCCGAGGTCATTAAAATTTACTTATACATTTTCTTATAAAATTTTGCAGTTTCAGTTATTATACTTAGACCTATGATCCATTTTGAATTAATTTTCACATATAGTGTGAAATAAGGGTCCAAGTACATTCTTTGCATGTGAATATGCAATTGTGTCAACACTACTTATTGAAGAAATTGTTCATCTTCCACTGAATGTTCATCCCATTCATGTTTAATGTCAGTTGACCACAGATGTATGGGTTTATTTCTGTACTCTCTATTCCAATGGTTTATTTGTTTATGCTCATGTCAGAATGACAATGTCTTGATTATAGTAGTTTTGTGCTAAGAGTTGACATCTGGAAATAAGAATCCTCCAACTTTGTTCTTTTTCAAGATTGCTCTATTTTGAGTCCCTCAAATCTTCACATGAATTTTAGGGTCATTTTATCAATTTCTGAAGAATAGCAAGCTGATATTTTTATAGGTATTGTGTAAACCTATATATCAGCTTGGGAGTCGTTTTCAAATGCTTGGACATGGGGTCTCTTTCCATCTCTTCAAATAGTATTTAATTTCTTTCAAAAATATTTTTAACTTTGCAATGTACAAACTTTGCAAATATTATGTTAAAGTTATTCCTAAGTATTTTTCACTTTATTGTAAATGAAATTATTGTATTAATTCCATTCTTGGATTAATAATTATTAATGTCAAGAAAAACAATTGATTTGTGTATAGAGATCTTGTATCTTCAAATCTCTTGAACTCCTTTATTATAATAGTTTTTTATGCACACTGAAGGATTTATTCTGCCATCTTGCTTATGTATTAATCTCCTTATTTTCTTATTTTTATAAAAAATGTCTGGATTGTGGTAAATATACATTACATAAAATATAAAACTTTTTATTTCTTTAAAATCCTCACTTTCTATTCTGATTTTAGTTATTTTAAACTAAATATTTATTTTTATTCTTTTTTTGTCCTTTTTCTTTCAATATATGTGTCCTTAGATGTTGAGTTCTACTTTTTTTCTTTTTTGAAGTCATTCTTTAAATCTGTGTCTTTTGAATGGGGAGTTACTCCATTTGTATTTAAAGCAATTACTGATAAGGAAGGATTTATTTTTCACTTGTTATAGTATGGATATGAGCTCCCCAAAGGTCCTGAAATATTCAGAGGTGAAATAATTGCATTATGAGAGATATAACTTCATAAGTCCATCCTGGTTGAATGGACTAGCTGGGTGGTAACTGTAGGAAGGTGGGGTATAGCTGGAAGAGATCATCTTCCATACAACCACTTATTACCTGCTCAGTTATAATAGTTTTATTGAGGATTCTATAGGGTTTTCTATATACAAGATTTTGTCATGAACATAGAAAAAATCTCCTTCTCTTTTTCCAATGGTATGACTTATTTTCCTTTTTACTGCCTATTGTTAAATCGAGAAATCCCATTACACTGCTGAAGATGCAAGAGAAGATATTTTTGCTTTTTTCCTGATCCCACAGAAACTTATTCTGCCTTTCACACTAAGTATGACAGTATTTGTAGGTTTTTCTTAGATTTTTTTTTTTGTTAAATTTAGGTAATTCGATTTTACTCCTAACTTATTAAATGATTTTATCATGAAATTGTGTAGGGTTTTGTCAAATCATTTAAACAAATTTTCACATCTACTGAGATGATCATGTGGGATTTTTCTTTGATTTTATTAATGTGGTGTATAACATAAATTGATTTAAATTGTTGAACCAAAGTTGCATCCCTGGAATAAATCACACTTTTCCATGATTTACAATATGTTTCATATGTTACTGCATTTATTTTGCTAAAATCTTGTTTGCCGAAGTCTGGCTGGGCACAAAATCACGAGCCACTCACAGCCTTGTAGATTCAAACAGCAACTCTTTATTCCGGAACTCTCGCAGGCACGCACATTCTGGGGAAATCCACACTTCCACTTGGCTCTGCATCCCAAAATACTCTCTGAATCCCGAGAGAACTCAACAGGAACTCAAGGAGCGGGTGCCTGGAGGCAGCAGGATACACCCTATTCCCAGCAGGATACACCTTAAACCTGGAACCGCCCTAAACCCAAGGAGCCCCTAAACCCTGATCCACCCTAAACCCGGATCCGCCCTGGTCCTTGAGCAAGGTCACCTTTTATGCAATGTCACTGCAAATGACCTGGGTCATGCCATGCGTCATTCTTACTTAGCTATGGCTCTCAGCAGTTGTTAAGGTTTTTTGCAGGGGCTGGGGATGTGGCTCAAGCAGTAGCGCGCTTGCCTGGCATGCGTGCGGCCCAGGTTCGATCCTCAGCACCACATACAAACAAAGATGTTGTGTACGCCAAAAACTGAAAAATAACCATTGAAATTCTCTCTCTCTTTCCCCCCTCTTAAAAAAAAAAGTTTTTTTGCATTTTTAGTCAGGAATAACTTTGTTCTTTAGTTTTCTTATTATATCTTTATCTCACTTTTATATCATGGTAATACTGGCTTTGGAGAATAAGTTGGGAAGTGTTTTGTTCTCTTTCATTTTTTCAAAGAGTTCAAGAAGGATTGGTATTAATTTCTATGTGTTTAGTAGAAATCACCAGGGAATCTATCTGTTTCTGGGCTTTTTGTGATAATTCTCTAATTACTAACACAGTATCTTTGTTTTTTATCTGTCTATTCAGATTTTCAAATCTTCTTACATCAGGTTCAGTAGTTTCTATCTTCTAGAAATTTGTCACTTAATTTATGGTATTGAATTAATTGTTATACGATTGTTTCTAGTAGGTCCTTACAATATTTTTTACTTTCTTATGTAAAGCATGTAGTAATGCCTCTCTTTTATTTATGATTTTAGTAATTTAAATCTCTCTTTACACCAAATCAATTTTATTAAATGATTGTCAATTTTGTTACTCCCTTCAAAAAATCAATTTTTTGTTTTTCTATATTATTTTTCTAGTCTCCATTTCAGTTATTTCTGCTATATTCTTTATTTCCTTCCTTTTATTTGTTTTAAGTTTACTTTTTGTTTTTTAATTTTATGTTTAAGTTATCAATGTCAGATTTTACTATATTTTTAATACAGGAATTTGTAGCTACAAATTTTTCTTAAGCATTACTTCACCGAATTCCAAAAGTCTCAATGTTTTCACCTTTACTCCTTTCAAAGTATTGTCCAATTACTCTTGTGATTTCTTCTTTACCCCACTGGTTATATAGAAGTGTTTTTTTTTATTTTTAATTTTCACATATTTGCAAATTTGTCAAATTTTGTTATTAATTTATAATCTCATCCCATTTTGGGGAAGGAACATATTTCATATGGTTGCTATCCTTTTAAGTTTATTCAGACTTATTTATGGCCTCATGTATGATACTTATTCAAGATGTTCAATGTGTACTTAAAGAAAAATGGATATTGTATTACTGTTGAGTGAAGTGTTATATAAATGTTTCTTAGGTCTAATTGGTTGTTAGTGTTGATTAAGCCTTCCATTTACTTTTTGAATTCGTATCTAGTTGTTATATCCATTATTGAAGGTGGGGTAACAAAGTCCAAAACTATTATTGTTCAATTATTACTTCCTTCAATTCTGTTTCTGCTTCACATATTTAAGGGATGTGTTGTTACATGAACAATATGTTGATAATTGTTATTTTATCCTGATTGATTGAAACTTTTGTCATTCTAAACTATCATATTTTGTTTACATTAACAACTTCTTCAAAGTTCATTTTGTCTCCATCTATCTATCTATAGCCATTATCTCTCTTCTATTACTGTTTTCAGAGTACATTTTTTCCATCCTTTGACCTTCAACTTATTTTTATTTTTAATCTGAGTTATATCTATTATGTAGTTGGATTATGTTTTTTTTTAATCCATTCTGCCTTTCTTTTGGAGTACTTAATCCAAATACATGTAACATACTAATTGATGAGGTAGAATTTATGGCTAACATTTTGCTATTGTTTTTATTTATCTTGTGTAATTTTTTCTCTTTTATCTCATTATTGTCTTCTTTTGTGTTGAATATATATTTCTTAGTATACCATTTTAATTCCCTTGTTGTTTCTTTAATTATATTAAATTTAGTTACTTTCTTAAGTGTTTGCACAGGGTATTGTAATTAGCATTTTATAGTAATAATTTAGTTCAAATTAATATCAACTTAATATAAATTACTTATAAAAATATTTATTTCTATCCTTTATGCAGCTTTTATCATATAAATTATATATTTATATAATGTTCCTCCATTAATACATATTTGTAATTATTGATTCATGTAATTGTGCTTTAGATAGCTATAAACCCACAATGTGCTGGGCTTGGTAATGCATGCTTGTAATGTCAGTGGCTTAGGAGGCTGAGGCCAGGGATCAGAAGTTCAAAACCAGCCTCAGCAACTTATTGAGGCCCTAAGCAATTTAGTAAGACCCTGTTTCTAAATAAAATATAAAAATGGCTGGGGATGGGTGTCAGTTAAATGCCTAACCCGAACACCTCCAACCTACCAGATGAATTAATCTCGCAACAATTTCAATGATCACCAAATAGTTCTTGAACTAAATCTTCTAGCTTACTCAGAAACAGTGGGAAGAGTGCATTAATGAGGTTATATATCAGTAATCATCTATTAAATATTTCTTTCTATAGAGACAGGGAATTATACAGGGTTAATTCTTATAACAGCAAACAATTGACAATTTCATCATTTTTAGTCTCAAATTACAAGAAAATCCGGGGCAATCATTTTTTTTTTGTATTAAATGACATGTCAGTCTTTATTTATACCATTTAAAAGTCACAAGTAAGTGATAATGTCACATATTTCAGAGGAAATGCCATAAACCCCAGAAAAATGTCCTCATCAACACATATCATAAAGAATTTAGCTGAATCTAAAAGGAATTACTATACTCTCATATGAAGTCCAAACCATCTAGATTAAAGTATTATCTAATTGATATTTTTGCTGCTGGGAAATATTAGAGGATGTTTACAATTAACTATTCAACCTATTGTTTTTCAGTCTACTTAATTTTAGGGAATGAAACAAGAAACAATGAATGAAACAAAAATGGTGATAAGTTAAGAAAATGGAGTCAATTGGTTCTAATTGATGATATGGATAACCTGCAAGAAAACTATAAAGATTTGACTGTGCTTTATATTTACCTATAAAAAGCTGCTACTTTGAATATCTCTTGATTTTCTCTTTAAACAAAAAAACAGTTCAAGAAGTGGCTCAAGGAGATTGGAAGAAAAATGTGTGTTGACAGATGGGCGAGCCTTCCAGTGCTCTGCTGCCAGGTAAAATGAGTCCACTGGATTTGCTATCCATTTCTACCTCAGCTGTGAGGTGGCTGGAGGCACATTTCACTACTTGTTAGTGCAGACCCAGTCCATTTGGAAACTGTCATGGGAAATAACAATTTGACATTTAATAATTCATTCATTGCTAAAGTCAATATTTTGGAATGGTTTGTGAGGCATACCACATTTAATAGCAAGATCTTGAGCTATAGCTAGCAAGGTCACAACACCTTACTGGTTTTTGAGGCTTGGAATTTAATAGTTCAAAAAAAGATGGCTCCTTATATGCACATAACAACTCATTGAATTTTATTCTTTAAGATCTGCAAAATGGCAAACTTAGCTTAGAAAAATTATTAATTTGTAATTATTAACAACTACAGTTAATGGAATATTCCTTTCCTAGTAGAGCATATTATAAAAAAGGTTAACCTTACTTATGTGATGAAGGTGGGAAGAGAGAGTGAAAATAACATTCATTGTGTCCAGAGATTTTATATATGCTATCTAACTTAATTCTTAAAACAGACCTGTGATATTGGTATTTCCCCCAATTTCACAAATAAAGAAATTGAGGTTATAAAAACACTAAGTTGCAAAAGACCATACAAAAAATAAGCAAATTAATTAGATTTAAAGGCAGATGTTTGTGACTTTAAAAGCTGTATACCTTTAATTATATCATGCTAGTCCCACAAACTTGTAGGCTTATGTAATTCAAGGCTAAGTTCAGTGAGAAATTTTTAATGGTTGAAAAAGGAATAAAGGAAAAATGAAATTATACCTTGAATCCCTGCTTTAGTGCTGAAAATCTATCTTTATGAATATGTCTTTTTCTCTCATGCTTTACATCAGTTAGAAAATGGAAAAGTATATTCTGTGGGCCAGAATTCTGCAAATTCTTCCCATAGAACATGAATACTGGGTAAATTTAAGGTTCATTATCTGACAAAAGGGTTAAATTAGTTTAGCAAGATGCTTGGTTAAACAAAGTTAAACAGATTTCTTTGCTGTTGAATTTTTCTAAGCTTTTTACATGTTAATATGCATGGCAAAGTTCCAAGAAACACTATGGAAATGCAAGGTTTCCTAAATGTATCTTTTCACAAGAATACACTTTACCAAATTTGTTTCACAGAATGCCAGCTTGAGAAATCCTCTTCTGTGCTGTTTCAGTGACTGACACCACAGTGTGAAGGAAGACAAGCAGGTTTGCTAAGGAAAGAGGGGCAAGGGCTTGAGACCCTGAGAATCAGGGAGATGTCTACAAAACTGCAAACAAGGAGTGTAGAGTTTCTTCTTACAATCTATAATTTTGTTCATGGTTGACTATACTTAAAGAATTACTAAGAAAAACAAGACTTTTGATGCCTGGTCACCAATATACAATTTCTTTATACAAACCACTGATAAATAGCTATGAATTGGAGTAAAAAATTTGTTTCTATTGCTCTTTCACTGTGACCAGTGACATGTAAATGACAATTTTTCCCATTGGTTTGGGATATGATGACAGCACTCAATCACCAAATACACGTGGACCAGACCACAGAGAAGAGCTAGTGGCATTATGCAAAGATGGACTAAAATGAATGAATATAGCTACAGTTCTCACCAGTGTCAGCCATATGTGTAGTTACAGTATATAGTTGTTTAAATGTCATGATTTATGCCTCCCTGCCCTTAAATACCTTCTTCTTCCCCTCCCAAGGAAATTACAGTGCCTAGATTTCTTCCACTGAAGATAGATTCTTTGGTTTAAGTATTACCTTCTTTGACTTCCATTTACAAATGTAAAAATACCTCCAGAAGAATGAAGTATGAAATCCTTTACCATAACTAATTTATCAGAAATTTTCTTTTGTTGTAAGAAGAATGGGGTGCCACACATGAGGGTGGGATAATGAGTTTCTGTAGCATATCGAAACTTTTCTTTCCAATTTGACTTTGGGTACTAAGCCAACAAAATTCTACAAAACAAAGCAAATTAAAAATGGCTCCCTGCACTCTTTCTTTCTCCCCTTGTCTAATAGCCAGAAGCCTCTATAGCTAGGGATAGATAACTAGACCAGGAGACTTGACACTTCTGTCAGGGCCAATGTAGAAATAGGTTTAAATTATAGTGTTGATGAGAGCCCTGCCCTAACTTGTTATTTGGAAATGACTCTCAAACATATTTGGAGAGATAATTAAGATTCATGGAACAACTAAGAACTAAAATATGTGGTAGTAGCTATAAAGAAAATAAGATTTCCATTGAAGAGGAAATAAGTTTGAACAGGAATAATCAGGGAAGCTTTCTGGGAGAAGGAGAACTTGAGCTTACTTTCGAGTTCAAAAACCCAGAATGAGATAAAAGAGTGGTAGTTGTTTCTGTAGGATCAAGCAGAGTTAGCAAATTGGTTTCATCTCTTGTTCCAGTTCCAAACAATATATAGAGGCTGCTGGCTGCCTAGAGCACCATGTTGAGAAGAATGCTGAAACTGTTACCAGGCTCAGCATAAAACAGTACAATGATCAATCTAGTGATATATGCCATAGGCTACAAACATTCTAGGTATGGAAGCAAGAGTTCTCCAAAAGAATTTTGATCTGATATTGATAAGATCAAACATCTGAAACCCACCTGGGCTGAAAGAAATCAATAGAATAAATTCTTTTTACCACTGAGAAATTCTGTTCCCTACACTATAGAACTTAAAATGAAAAATTTCTATAACCATATCTCAGCATTAACAGATAGGCAGGAGACACCCTGTAACATGGAAAATTTATATTTTTGGTTTAGTTGAGTTCAAACCATATTTAATGGTTTAAAAAATAATTAACATGGGCTTGGTTTGAAAAATTATGTATGCAGTGAGAATGTTAAAACACAGCCTGCTTAAATGTCTGAGAACTAAAAGGATCTATTTCTATTTGGTGCCAATTTCTGGCTCTACACCAGATGGGCCTACTAATGGCTGTGGTCCTGTGAGTTTTAAGAGGAACTGAAGGCATGGAAAAGTTCAATCTTAATGCTTCTCCTCACTACCCACAGCATGGCTCTTCTCATAATTATACCTCTTAAAAATCAGAAAAATCTATGTTCTATTCAGTATATTCTTGGTTTTAATGAATCTAAGATTGTATTTAAATATATTATGTTTGGTGAGCTTTGCTTTTATCTCCAACAAATTGTCATGTTTCCCTTTAAGAGAATGCTTTGCATTTGGTTGTCATAGCAACAAAATGTGCTAGTAGGCTGAAAAACTGACATTTCCCCCTGATGTTTATTATTCATGATGCAGACACCATTTCCCCCAACACCTCCATCAGCACTAAGGGGTCTCTCCATTTAAATGTAAATTGACCATAAAAAGATAAAAGACTCTACTTTTACTGGTCATGAAAGGTTCCTGTCTATGCCATTTTTTTTCTTTCTTCAGTGCTTCTGATTCAAAAACTCCATAAAGGAGATGATCTTTAAAAGTTGAATGGACATTTGCCATTCCACCAAAATCTGGGACCTTTCTTATGCACACATTATACAAAAGGAGAGGGAAAATTGCTCTTACCAACAGAGGGAATAACCCTGGCTAACTATTATACAGAGAAATTTACACTTTCAAAGAATTTGCACAAACATCTCAACCAGCTGTCTCTTCTGGACTCTAGACAGACTTAAAATGCAATGCCTTCTATACAATGTTCAAAACAAAAGCATACAAGATCATTGTGCTTCCTGTTTTAAAATAAGATATTCACACTTCCTTCAGGAGTACTTCATAAAATGAGGGTTTCTACAGGGATACGACTCTGTGAGACCACACAGAAGTACTGCTTCCCACAACCTCATCTAGCCTCTCTTTCCTCAGACAACCTGTTCAGCACAGTTTTTCCCCCCATGAATAGAGGATACAAGAAGGTTGAAAACTTCAACCCATTTAACATTTGTATAGTATGAAACCACAGAAGCAAATATATAAGTGAACTCCTCTTTCTTGTTCATTTCCGTTTTTAGGTATTTCAAAGTAAAGAACAGTCATTTTAATTTTCAGTATTTTGGGGATCAAATGGATAGGACTGAGATTTTGATCTGGACATGAAGGAACTAATTGTTTGAATTGGAAAAATGCTTTCCTGAAGGCTTTGGAAAAAAAATGTTTTAATGCCAACTCCAACTCCTAATAATTAGAATTTATATGTACTTTCATATCAATAGAGTAATCTTGCAATTAGAAGCCTATAGTCAGGGAACTGAAGTCCTCCTCATTTCTCCTAATTCTATTTATTCCTAGATAAAAATTTCTCTGAACTAATGGCACATTTTCCTGCCATTAGTGGAATCAAAAACACAATATCCCTTTTTCTCCATCTTTTGTTATTGTTATTGTTGTTGTTAAGGCTCCTATAGAAACTCAAAATTTATGCTGGGAACATCAGTGATGCCTTTACAGTGGCAAGGCAGTGTGGCAATATAATTAGATACTCAAGTAGTAAAAATCAGACACACTCTAAGTTCTTGCTATGCTACTCGTTAGGCATGTGATCATGAAAAGGTAAACTCTCTACGCTTTAATTTTCTCACTAGCAAAATTTTAACCGATAACAGTGGGATTATTCATGTTATATGCTTAGCCCAATATTTGCCATACAGTAATAATGCCCTGAATACTAGTTTTGTTTATTAATTTGGAAGCAAGTACTAAGTAAACATGTCAACACCCCTAGAAAGTTGTTCTTTAGCCAAGTATTTTGAAGTTTACTTATTTATTTGTATTTGCTTTTGATTTCATCAAAAAAGGGGTAAAGGATCTGTTATAGGCCAAGAAAATTAGCAAATCTACCAGTGAATGATTTTTGCCACATTCACAATAGCTTCATAGAATCAAATTAAGAGAGCATTGAAGTCACCTAGTTAGAAACTACTTGAGATGCACACAGTAATGTTGTTATTAAAAGTCACCAATGAAATATTCTATATTCCATCATATTTTTCTTGGATCTATTTGGAAACTCTCTGGCTAATATTTAAAACAACTTCTTTCCTCTTCAATGACAAAGAAATACTGATCTTCATGCTTGTTTTAATAACCCTTAAATGAGCAAGAATTTAATCACAGAATTTTGGGCATCAGATTTGAAAATGATGTTGGAGATTTGCTAATCTGAAGAACTCCATTTAAAGATGAAAACATAAGGCTGTCATGAAAATTGACATGCCCAAATCCATGAAGATAGTTCATATAGCCTGAAATCCAAGTTTCTCACCTCCCAATCCATTGTCTATTCCATGAAATCATTCCATGAAGCACTGACTCTGTGATAAACCAATATTGCTACTTGTCTTAGCTTGAATTCTCCTGCTAGAGGAGCATGGGACAAGAACTTGGGTACAGATAGCTCACATGGGAAGTGATCCTAAGAAACTCTTAGTCAATAAATGGGAGGAAGGGAAGAGAGAGAAGATAGTAAAGTGTGTGTTACTGAGTAAATTACCCTGTGAAGAACTGAATCTCAATCCTGCTGGAGATCAGGTGGAAAAAAAACATTTAGAAAGCATCTCAGAACTTTCCTTAAGGATTGGATGGTTAGGGAATTTATTCACTGATCTCCTATCCCCAATTTGTTGAGAATTAGCCTCAAGCACTTTAACACCATCACCTTCCCAGGCTGCACCTTTGTGGGGGCCAGCAGCCTCCAATGCTTTGAAGTTAGAGCTACATACAAAAGCATAGATATTATAGAGTGCTTGATATGAGATGAACTGCCCTCTACAACTATACTAAAATCAGATGGACTGAAGGGGATGTTGTAAGAGACAATACAAGTATCTGTTACACTACTGTTTACTAGTATGCAATTATTTGCCCTTTCTGAACATTATTAATTATTCTATAATAGGGTGGAACCATATAAAATTAAAATGCACAGTGATGTCCTGCCAATTCTAATCTAGGTAATTGAAACCTCATGTGCAATTCTCCAGTACTTCTCCTTCCCTGCCATAGCACTCATGGGGGGAGGCCTTGAGAGGCAAAAGACCAAGGCACCTAGACTGTGGTCATTATATGAGGGACAGCTATCTTTTGGAGTCATATTGTGGACATGGTTCCCAAGCTGCCAAAACATTCAGCCAGCCTACTGGTCCCTGCTGAGAAGTGGCAGCAGAACAGGGAACAGTGGAGTGGTGACCCAGGTGGTCAGAGCACAGGCAGTGAGCATGGTTTGTTGCTGCATGGAGCCTGCCATGCAGGTGTGGTGGGCCTGAGGCACTGCAAGCCAAGGAGTGCCAACCTGTCACCCTTTGGCAGCCAGATCTGGGCATGGTATGGATGATTGTTGCAGAAGACTACCACATGAAGTGCTGCAGCCCAGAACCTGTAAGCATAGACCATCCAACAACCTCAACCTCTCACTTCCTGACCTGGGTGGAGAAAAAGGAAGTGGGGAAGACCTGTATGGAAGTTGGGACTCAAGAGTTGATCAGAGTTAGTACTTTTCCAAATGCTAATTAGCCCAAGTTTGGACCCATAGCAGTGACCCAAGTGCTATAAAAACCCCTAGACTAGCACACTTAGACAGATAAAACCTGCTATTGGCAAGGATGTGGGGGGAAAGTACACTGATACATTACTGTGGGACTTCAAATTGGTGCAAACATTGGGGAAAGCAGTATGGCAGTTTATCAGAAAACTTGGAATAAAACCACCATTTGACCCAGTTATCCCACTCCTTGGCATATACCTAAAGGACTTAACATCAGCATACTTCAGTGACACAGCCACATAGATGTTTATAGCAGCTCAATTTACAATAGCTAAACTGTAGAACCAACCTAAATACCTTTTAACAATGAATGGATTACTTTGCTTAGCATGATATTCTCCAACTCCATCCATTTACCTGCAAATTCCATGATTTTATTCTCTTTTAATGCTGAGTAATATTCCATTGTGTATATAAAACCACAATTTCTTTATCATTCATCTACAGAAGAGCAACTAGGTTGGTTCCACAGTTTGTCTAATGTGAATTGTGCTGCTATAAACATTGATGTACCTGCATCACTGTAGTATGCTGTCTTTAAGTCCTTTGTATATAGACCAAGGAGTGGGATAGCTGGGTTAAGTGGTAGTTTCATTCCAAGTTGTTTAAGAAATCTCCATACTACCTTACAGATTGGTTACACCAATTTTCAGTCCCACCAGCAATGTATGAGTGTACCTTTTCCCCCACATCCTTGCTACATTGTTGCTTGTATTCTTGATAACTGCCATTCATTTGCAGATAAATGGATGGAGTTGGAGAATACCTGCTAAGCAAAGTAAGCAATCCCCCCAAACCAAAGGCCAAATGTTTTCTCTGATAAATGTATGCTAATCCATAATGCAGGGGGGGTGGCATGGGACAGGATGAGTGGAAGAACTTTGGGTTGGGCAAACTGGAGAGAGGGGAGTGGAGGGGGCATGGAGGTAGGAAAGATGGTGGAATGAGATGGACATCATTACCCTAGGTACACATACAATTGCACAAATGGTGTGACCCTACTTCATGTACAACCAGTGAAGGAAAAAAATTGTGCTTCATTTGTGTACAATGAATTTAAGAGCATTCTTCTGTCATCTACAACCGATTAGAAGAAATAAAAACCAGATGAATTAATAAACACAATGTGGTATATATATAAAATAGAATATTACTCAGACATAAAGAAGAATTAAATTCTGGTATTTGCCAGTAAATGAATGGAGCTGGAGAATTTCACGCTAAGTGAAATAAGCCAATCCCTAAAAACAAAAGGCAGGATTTTTTTTCTGATATGCAGATGCTAATTCACAATAAGAGGAGGGGCTAGGGAAGAACAGAAGTACTTTGGATTAGACAAAGGGGAATGAAGGGAAGGGAGGAGGGCTGGGATTAGGAAAGATAGTAGAATGAATCAGACTTTACCATTCTATGTGCATATATGATTATATAATCAATGTAATTCTACATCACATAAACCAGAAGAATGGGAAGTTATACTCCTTATGTGTATAATATGTCAAAATACATTCTACTATTATGTATAACTAATTAGAAGCAATATGAAATAAAATTTAAATTTTAAAACCCCTGTCACTTAGCATTACAATAGGCTATGCCATTTTGAAGCCACATCCCTGATGAGAACATTTAGCACATCCTTGTTAGCAAAGATTCAAGATGTTCAAAGAAACTTTTATTCAGGGTATATAAATGATATAAATATTACTACAATGAATTTTCATTACTTTATTCTATTTTGGACTGAGAACCATATCTTTAAGTGCCTTCCAGAAACATATAAATAGCAGACAGGCCCAACCTTCAAACTTCTGGTCTGGATTCATCACTGTGAATTTACCCATGGATGATGCCAACTCACATAGTTTCTGTTCTTATCATAAAGTAGGACTTGACAAATACCTGAATCTGAATATACTTTTTCTTCACTGATTAGGCTTTGTTTACCTGTTTTCTCTGACCTGTTTTTGATTTTTATACTTTTTATGTAGTACTGACAACAATGCAGCAAATGTACTCCGGAAATAAGAGAGAAAGAAACAGGATACTTATTGAGAATTTTACTTTCTCTAAGGCATCAGGAGCCTTCCCAGGTACCTGGATATTATGGTCTGTCCTAGCAATTTTGGTGAAGAAATTCTAATGGACATTTCCAATGTCATGCAAAAGCATTCTAGAGTCCCATACCTAAAGATGAATTTATTTTTCTTGCATTTGCTTTCACAAATAAATTGGTACAATGCAGTCCTTTAGCTACATGAGTATGACTATTTCCATTGGGTAAGGTAGAAGAATAATGTTCAATTCCTATACTTCCTCCAAATGATTATATTTGAGCCTAATGGTGGCATTTAAGTCATGTCTCTTATGATATAATTAAATTAACTTAAATTAGTTTTTCTCTCACCTCACCCTCATCACAGTGCTTCCTACAATTGCAGTGCTTGGAATTTCTTTTTATCCTCTAAAATCTGGGTAATCTCAAAAAGGAAATATTAATATGTTAGTTAAAATAACACTGAAAGACATTGCATAATAGTGAGGCAAGGGTCAGGGAGAGGTAGGAGCAAGAATTCTGAAATCATTTTTAACGATAATGCTTTGTTTGTTTAGTCAGTAAATGTCTGATTTGTGACATATATTTCCAGGGAGTGTCTGTGATATGTATCCATATGAAGATATGTTCAAATTTTACAGGAAGACAATCCAATATGTGTTGAGATATAAAAGTAGATATAGATGTAATGTGTATAGATAATATATAGATAGATCAATAGATGGATAGATAGATAGATAGATAGATAGATAGATAGATAGATATGCAAGAGGAAAGAGTTCTTAGAGAAATTTCCAAATTTCCATTTGATGTGTAGTTTTGGAGTATAAATAGTATTAATCACATCTAGATAGTATGATGGTGAAGTATTTCAGGCAAAGGGAATAGATTACATTGGCAAATGTATCAGGGTAGCAAAATTAGAGCAGATACTTCACGTTGGCTGAGGTATATGATTCATGAAGGGGAGTAGTGCTTGGTAAACCTGGAGAGGCATATTCAGAGCCAGATCACAAAGGGTCTTGAATGACAGACTGAGGGACTTATACTTAATTTAGTTGATAATGCAGTACTGATGATAAATTTTGAACAAGACTGTGGTTCAAAAATATTAACCTGTCAAATGTATGTACAATGAATTAGAAGTGTGTATGTGTATTAGAGCAGGAATGTGTGTGTATGTGTGTGTGGTTGGGGAAAATCACTATAAATGCAAAGGCATAGTACACAAACATACCTTTAACCTACATATATTTTACTACATATATTCCATAATGTTCTTTGAAAGCATTTTGATATATTTTGTTTACCATTCCACTTGAGAAATTTATACCCTAAGTGAGCCTTTGATGGAAGCATAATTGCATTATTTCTTTGACTGATCTCTCATGTCCATGTGGGACTCTCATAATGTTATGGTTTGAATATGAGGTGCCCTCTAATAAACTTACATTATAGAAAATGCAGGAATGTTCAGACATGGAATTATTAGATTATGATAGGTATAACCTAATCACTGCATTAATCCATTTAGTGGAATAATAATTTGAAAGGACTCCTTACTGGGTGACAACTGTAGGCAGGTGGAACATGGCTAAATAAAGTCGGTTACTGGGAAATCTTGCCCTTGGAGATTATATTTTATACCCCAGTCTCTTCTCTCTGCTTCATGCGTGCCATTAGGTGAGCAGTTTACTTTTTTCATGCCTTTCTTCAATGATACTCTGCCTCATCTCCATCCCAGAGCAATGGAGTTAGTCAGCCATGGACTGAGACTTCTAAAACTATGACTCCAAATAACCTTTTTTTCTTATAAATTATTCTTAGTGGGTATTTTGGTCATAATGATGAAAATCTGACTAACATACAAATTGTGAGCATCTCACCATGCTGTCTGTGTGTGTGATTCTATAATTAAAATAAATGTATTTTGTCTTATTACAACATTGCTCCTAAACTCCAGCTAACTACATTATCTACTTCTTAAAAGAAGAGTGATCTATTTCAATTCTAGAGCAACTGCAGACTGGACAGGACCATTTGCAGCATGATGTCAGCTTCCAAAGGGATTCTTTCTTAAGAGTTTTTATTGACTTTTATAATCTAAACTCAATAAAGGGTGTTATTCTTGTGTGTTGTGATAACACAAGCAAGAATGAAATAGAGTTTTAAATAAGTCTGGTATTAGAAAGAGACCAAGATGATCTATATCAGAAGTTTAATCTACAGTAGTGTTTTGTTTTTGTTTTGGCTGATTGGTAACTCCTAAATTTGAGGCTCAGCCAACAGGTTTAATATAAAAAGATGATATTTGGTAGAATTAGCAGACAGAGTCAAGGGTGAGGGCTAACCTAATTAGATGAGTATTGGACAAATTAAGTGCCGCAGTCTGGCTGGGCACAATTCAGGAGCCACTTGTTAAAAGAAATGAACTTTATTTTTAGAACACACACCGCACCACACAGCTCCTCAGGAAAACCCTCAGAGCCCAACTGCCACCACCGGCTTCCCATAAGCCTCTCCACCTCCCCCACTCCTCCTGCTCTTGAGGCTGATTGGCTGGGTCGTGTGGGCAGAGACAAAAAAAGTCCCCCAATGAGCAGCTCCAGAGGTCTGAAAGGGCGGGGAAACAATCCAATGAGCATCACCGCAGAAGAGCCAATCAGTTGGCAGTTAGAATTTTGCTGGGGCCGCTGTGAGCCAATGATCAGCTTGCAGCTGGAAGTTTGCTGGGGCCCCTTCAGCTGTGGCTCTCAACAATTAAGTTTGAAAAGCTAATGGATCATCCAGATCTCAAACAAAAAGTTAGAAGTATTGACATGGACCTAGGTCACTGATTTTCAAACTTTACTACACATTGGATTCACCTGGGGAACTTTTAAAAATGATAACTGCTGGTTCCTATGACAGACATTTTTATTTAATTATTATTGTGTACATTTTTGTCATTGGGAATTTTATAATCTCTCTGAATAATTCTAATGTGTAATGGGAATCACTGACATATGCAGTAAAATAGAAGTTAAAGATGGAAACTTATGATTGATATAAAGAGAAGTGATTAAGGCTATAAGACTGTTGGTGATTACTTAGCAGGTATAAGATAATGATAGAGAACCAGGCATGGTGGCACACACCTATAATCTCAGTGCTTGGGAGGCTTAGACAGGAGGATCACAAGTTCAAAGCCAATGTTAGAAAAGTCCTAATCAACCTAATGAGACTTTGTATCAAAATAAACTATTAAAAAAGGGTTGTAGAGAAGATGGCGGCGAAGGGAGTGCATCACCCCAGTGCGCCGCGTCACTGAGCGGGAGAAAGACGATGTGAAACAGCTGAAGGCTATCTTGTTGGGAATTTCCAGTGAAATTGAGGTGCTCCAGAATCTAGTGGACAGATTTCCATCGTGTGAGGTTCGGCTGTGGGAGCTCCATTTCTCCGCACGGAGGGTCGCATAGCCTGATAGGCGATCGCCCCGCGGCTGGAGTCTGTGGCGCGCACTGGGGAGCGGCAAGGTGCCGGAGCAGGGTAGCAGCGATACGGATTCGGGGGCTCCCGCCAGTGGTACATTGGCAGCGCTTAGTGCTGAGTTCCGGCTTTGAGACAGAGGAGAGAAGCAGTCCAGTTTGGTTCCAGACACAGGTCG